>NC_060145.1:275055413-276255413 GCF_021461385.2 Schistocerca piceifrons
CAACTCTGTATCTGAATACTGATTCAGGATACCAAAGACAAGTTACAACACTGGTGGGCCAGCTTGCCTCAGGAGATGCTACAACGGCTTTAAGATACATTTCCAACCGAATCAGTGCTTACATCCACGAAACAGGGGGTGCAACGTCAAACTGGTACGTGGGCTCAAACTGACAAGTTCTTACCAAAACTGAAACGATTTTCTAGTCACTGAAATAACGTCACATGCCATCTCAATTCGTGAAGATTCATATCGTTACCTCCTCCCCATCTGGTTGCTTCTCTGTTTAGGGTTTCGTGTCTCAGTCGGTAAACATGGAACCCATTTAGGATCGCTTTGTTATCCGTCTGTCTGTCAAGTTGAAATTTATGTCACATACTGAGATCTATGGTCCCCTGGCGGTGTAAAAAGTTGAAGTCTCTAAGTCAATGCCATAAAACGATGCAGACATTAACGTTACATATTTCAATACTCGCAAACTCACTCATCAAAACCTATAGTGTACTTATCGTAGATCTAGAGTCATGAAATTTGGCAGAAACGAACGTTTTACAATTCAAGCAAAGAAGAAATCTGGAAACTGTAAAATTGTAGCTACGAGGGTGAGTCAAATGAAAACCTTAAATTTGTAATAACAATTCGCGCCGTTATCCTGTAAGTTGGTAAGCGTGCTACAAACAGTGTGCAGAGTGGCCTGTAGGTGGTAGGATAGTGCAGATGCACACATACCGTCGCAGTATCAGTATAAAGATGACCGCCCCACTTGCGACTTGCACCAAGGAAGAACAGCGTTCTGTTATCCGGTTTTTGCGTAGTGAAGGTGTGCAACCCATTGAAATTCATCGACGAATGAAGGTTCAGTACGGCGATGCATGTTTGTCACAGCAGCAAGTTTGCGATTGGAGTAGGAAGTTCGTAAATGGTGTGACTTCAGTGGAAGTTGCTCCTCGGCCAGGTCAGGCACAACGAGTTGTGACTCCACAGAACATTGCAGCAGTTGAAGCCATAGTGAAGGAAAACCGCCGAGTCACGCTGAATGACACTGCAGCATGTTTACAGATTAGTCATGGGTCAGCAGTCTCGAACCGCGCGACCGCTACGGTCGCAGGTTCGAATCCTGCCTCGGGCATGGATGTTTGTGATGTCTTTAGGTTAGTTAGGTGTAAGTGGTTCTAAGTTCTAGGGGACTGATGACCACAGCAGTTAAGTCCCATAGTGCTCAGAGCCATTTGAACCATGGGTCAGCACACCACATTGTGCATGATGTGCTCCAGTTTCACAAAGTGTCTGCAAGATGGGTGCCACGGCAGCTAACTCCTGAAATGAGAGAACGACGTGTTGATGCTTGTGAAGAACTTCAGCGCTTTGAACAAGAAGGTGATGGCTTCCTTGCAAGAATCGTTACTGGGGACGAAACCTGGGTTCACTTCCACTAACTGGAAACGAAGAGAACGAGCAAGGAATGGCGCCATTCCTTATCACCAAGTGATTTGCATATGTTTGTACCACTCAAAGACGAAATGGGAGGAAAGAAGTTCCGTTCTGATGAAGAGGTACGCGACGTAGTGCACGAGTGGTTGCGCGAACTACCAAAAGAATTTTTTGCTAAAGGAATTTATGCACTTTGTAAGCGCTGGAGGACTTGCATTGAGCGTGGGGGAGATTATGTTGAAAAGTGATACGGCTTTGTACCACTTCTGCTCAATAAATAATATTTAAAAAAATATTTAAGGTTTTCATTTGACTCACCCTCGTATATCACTCGAAAAAATGTTTTTGTCATTTGTTTTCTGGGTGTCTGCCTTTTCATTCGTCAGCTGAGACCCATTTTTCGTAGGAAAGCGTGGACATGTCAAGTTGACATTTATGTCACATACTAAGGCCTATGGTCTCTTGTCAGTGTAGAATATTGAAACCCCCAAGCCCATGCAGTCAAAAGATACGGTCAATTATGTCACATACTTTGATAGTCGCAAACTCACTCGTCAAAACATATAGAGTAGTTCCCGTTGGCCTAGAATCGTGAAACTTGGCAATAAGTAAGGTTTCACAGTACAACCAAAGGAAAAAATCCGAAAATTGTAAAGTTGTAATTAAATCACACGAAGAAATTTTCTGTTATTTGCTACCGGACTGTCTGTCTGTCCGTCCGACTGTTAAGACCCCTTTCTTTCAGGAACGGTTATACGTCTCAAGTTGAAATTTGTATCACCTGTTAAGATCTATGGTCCCTCAGCGGTGTAGTAATCGTTAGCTTCTAAGTTAAAGCCGTCAAAACCTCCTGCCATTTATGTCACATTTTTTGATACCACAAACTTTCTGTTGATCCACAATGATTAAGTTTGGCAATAGGTAAGGTCCCACAGCTCAAGAAAAAGGAAAACATCTGAAAGTTGCTAATCTGTAATAATATCTAACGAAAAAAATAATTCTTTTGTCATTTTTTATCCGACGTCCAACTTGAAGCAAATCAATCAGTTGTTCTGCGTTCAGGCTGATTGGGTCGCACTGGTAAAATCAGACACCAGGCAAAGAATGACGTCATCGCTCATATCACACGTTTGGGAATGATCATCAGATATCATGGAGCGATTACAGCATGTAGCTACGGTGTTTCAAGCTGTTTGTGAAACGAACATTCAGACTAATGTGAACAGTAAAGTCATTCCTTGTCTGACGTTTGACTTTTACTATTGCGACCCAGTCAGCCCGAACGAAGGGACTACAGATTACTATAATAATGGTCGGCTGCCTGTTACGACATTATGTCCCATTTATATTACTGAAATTAAAACATTCTCGAAAGTTTTGGTATCCCTTAGGCTATATGAATGTCGAATACAGATAAAAATGGTCAAGGTTCCCGATTTCCGGAATGGATGACCTGTCTGTATACATAATAAAGTTTGTACGGAGCCCTCAGTGCGCAAGTCTTGCTCGTACCTGGTCAATTTTTTTCGTTAGATGGTTTATATAATAGCAAAACAGTACACGCCCCCACAGCCAAGAGAGCTAAAGGCTCGTTTACACTGAGTTCGCAACATTCTTCACAACATTGTTCGCAACATTGTTCGTGGCTAGTAATGGACTACCGATGCTCGCAACATGTTGGCAACATGTTCGCAACACAAAATCAGTGTTCCAAGGCTGTGTCGGTAGAGATCAAAGAAACATTGTTCGTGGCCTGCTACCATCAAATTCCGCTACGCAGGGCTAGTGTTCGTTTGCTCTGAGTGAGTGTTTTGGTGTTTGTTTCGCTGGAGTGTAGTGGTGCGTTTATTTCATGTCCCTTCATTTTTATTTGAAATGGAATGGTCACGAGACAAAATTTTCCAGTTTATATCGCTCTATGAGGCAGAGGAGTGCCTGTGGAATGTACGTTGCGCAGGGTACAAAAATACTAAAATCAAACATGATTCATTACAAAAAGTTTCTGCTGGTGCAGTGACGTGGACAAAAAAATTACATCTCTCTTGTCTCAGTACCGACAAGAGAAAAGAAAAATATAGGAAAGTAAAAAAAATCTGGATGTGGTACTGACACACTTTACGAAATGAAGTGGTTTGGATTTAAATATCTACGTTTCCTGGATGATAAGGAACTTCAAATGGTTCAAATGGCTCTGAGCACTATGGGACTTAACTGCTGAGGGCATCAGTCACCTAGAACTTAGAAATACTTAAACCTAACTAACCTAAGGACATCACACACATCCATGCCCGAGGCAGGATTCGAACCTGCGACCGTAGCAGCAGCGCGGTTCCGGACTGCAGCGCCTAGAACCGCTCGGCCACACCGGCCGGCGATAAGGAACTATTTGAGATATGGCTGGCTTTGATAGGAGTCTAAAAAATGGTTCAAATGTCTCTGAGCACTATGGGACTCAACTGCTGAGGTCATTAGTCCCCTAGAACTTAGAACTAGTTAAACCTAACTAACCTAAGGACAACACAAACATCCATGCCCGAGGCAGGATTCGAACCTGCGACCGTAGCGGTCTTTCGGTTCCAGACTGCAGCGCCTTTAACCGCACGGCCACTACGGCCGGCGATAGGAGTCTCCTGACGCCAGAAAACGAAGAGTAACAGCAAGTCTTTGGTACACAGGGATTGCTTTTCTGAAATTTGTGTCTTTCTTTGAAACAACTGGTTCTATAATATTCAACAACATTTCAAAATCTGATGGCGACATCCTAGTGAAGTTACGAAAGCCAGAACCGTCTTCCAAATTCAGTTCACAAAGCATGTCATTCCTGCGACGTCTTCTATAGTATGTTTTGGTCCACCAACGACGACTACGTCTTCTTCGTCTGTTCATTTCGTTAAAAGTATTATCAGTGCAGCACCAAATGTCATTAATTCTTCCTCTTCACTTGGCATAGCGTATCTCTTGATGTGAATACACAAAGTGACCTGTCAGTTAACCGCAGCAGACTGTGCGAATACGTAGAAATGTTGGTCGCTAGTGTAAACGGGAATGCGAACAACGAACAATGTTGCCAACATGTTGAGGGAACAAGTTGCACACAATGTTCCGAACAAAAACATGTTCTGAGCTCAACGTAAACGCGCCTTAACACACACTCGTGTGGTGCCCAGTTCGGAGGTACCCAGCTCGAGTCGCGGTGGAGAAATAAATTTGCAGGTCCAGTAACTCGCCGGCAGGTGGAGGAGAGGTACTGGCATACAATTTCTGATCTTCAGACTCCGTTTCAGTGTCCTGGGTTTAATTTCAAATCTCTCCGCGGTGTCTCGTGGAATGAAAAAGTGGGAATGAGCGTTTGGCGTCATTGGCCGGGAGGCCCCTTGCGGGGAAGGTCCGGCCGCCTTGGTGCAGATCTTATTACATTCTACGCCACATTGGGGGACCTGCGCGCCGGATGGGGATGAAATGATGATGAAGACAACACGATACCCAGTCCCTGAGCGGAGAAAATCCCCGACCCAGCCGGGAATCGAACCCGGACGCGCAGGATGGCGACCCGTCACGCTGACCATTCAGCTATTAGGGCGGGGGGGGGGGGGGGAGGGGGGACACGACCTCTCATGGAATGAGGGTATGTGACTGTTGATGGCGATCCTTCCGTCGGATGAAGACGTTGAGCTCTGCGGCCTCCTTGGTGTTATTCGAGTAGAGTGGACTATATGCTGGGGGGTTCGGTTGGTTGTTTGCTTGATTTGCAGGAAGGGACCAAACAGCGAAGTCATCGGTCCCATTGGATTGGGGAGGGATGGGGAAGGAAGTCGGCCGTGCCCTTTCGAAGGAACCGCCCCGGCAATTGCCTTTAGTGATTTAGGGAAATCACGGAAAACCTAAATCAGGATGGCCGAACGCGGGTTTGAACCGACATCCTCCCAAACGCGAGTCCAGTGTGCTAACCACTGTGCCACCTCACTCTGTGCTGGCATCGGATTTCACCCTCTGGCATCATCGATAACAACACACTATACGACACCACACTATTACACGCACGCTTAGCACTATCACTTAACACGAGACAACTGATATGTGAATCATCCAAGTGGCACGCGCAGCAGCTGCGCCCACAATGGGGCCTCTTTCAAACTCTGTGGGTTCTCAAAACACTGTCTCACGCGAGAACGCGGTGTCATCATCATCCTCATCCTCATCACCTAGTGCGACAATCTGTGTCTTAAAGGGAAAATCTTCCATTGTTCTCCGTAACCACAATGACAATGACGCTGTCCCCCTCTAAATCATAATTTAATCTCTATCATTTATTCATTTCTTATATTTCGAAGAAAATATTACGAAAGAGAGCTTTCAGGTGTGTGTCAAGACATACGTGCCAGGACATACATTAACTGAGAGAAGTAGTTCTCGCTAGCTATTTCCGCAGACCGTATTAACAATGAAGTCACCAAACTGTTATTCTACGTGGATGTAAAGACACAGGCCTATTCACGAATATGATGTCTGTTATTGCTTGTCATACCACGGAAAGATGTTTTCAGATCTATATTCTAGTTACTCAGATAATTTCTTATAGAGATAACTAAAAACTAAGTATGTCGTTTTTCTATTGAATTTACAGGGATTCGTAGGTTGTTGAAGACCTTGCACCAGGCTACTAAAACTCTGAATCCTGTACCAAATCAGGAAGCCGAAGTCTACTCATTTTCTTGACCTGTATCATGGCCACAAAATGTGCAGTTCATTTTCAGCTGATTTTTATTACGAACCGCAAGTACTAAGATGTATAGGTAGTAGTATGTAAAAATATCACTTTCTTTGAAGAGGCCTCTACAGGCTGTATTAGTATCTACTGTTCACAATACTGATATTATTAGCTTTGGCTGAATAAATTAGCCGCGTTCTCACATAAAAAAGTCATCCGGAAACTTATCTGTCTACCAGTCAACGCAGTGAGAGATATCTCCTAACATAAAATGAGTCTCACCAGGTTATCTATGGGCTCACTCCATTTTAGCTAGTTTACGAACAGACGCTAGGAAATTTTACGCACAGTATTTCATTTAGTGCGTAAGTATTAATTTCTTTTTCCGGTACCAGCCAGTGACTTTTACAGATGTCGTGCAAGAAGGACGGCAGGAATTTTTTTTCACATTTTTCTTTTCATTACTGACATTTGGCCGTACCGATGCAGCCATTCGTCTATTTTACATTTTCTCAGATAAAAGATTTATCATCTTGCTCTGGTATTTCTACCATATGTTCAATAAATTTACTGATTCTGTTGGTGCTCGGCGTAACGACGGAGGAAGTTCGACAGGACAATAATCATATGAATTATCGGGTTGGTCGAAACTACCGGTCCCGTATGTCGGCTTAGAACTGTGACGCGTGACGCCTTACATCGACAGGAAGAAAACAGAACACTGACGCTACTCCTTTCACTTCTGTATTATATTTTTGCAACGTTGATTGTGGTGATAGACTGACATGTAGCGTAGATAGTGGTCTACATAAGGTAGAAAGGTAGCATATTGTAAATGGCCGAAATCAACGAATCTGATGTACGAAAATGACTATGGTCCTTGTTATGATGCGTATTTTACACATATCGGATTTCAATGATTGTGGGTATCAGTGCGGTCTGAGGCGCCTTGCCACGGTTCCCGCGGCTGCCCACGTCGGAGGTTCGAGGCCTGCCTCGGGCATGGGTGTGTGTGTTATCCTTATAATAAGTTAGTTTCAGTTAGAGTAAGTAGTGTGAGGCGTAAGACCGATGACCTCAGCAGTTTGGTCCCATAGGAACTTAGCACAAATTTCCAAAATTTCAATGATTGTGTCTACCTTGACGGTGTCAGGCGTCCAAGTAGACGGGTAGCATCTGTAGGTTCAGTATTTGCTAATCACCGAGTAGCGGCGAAAAAGAGAACAAATTTCGTCGGTGGTAAATATAGTTCACCCAGCTGCACGTGTCGCCGAGAGAGGAAGCAGAGACTACTTACGCCATTTTCCAGACAGCCTGTAGCTCCGGCTTCAAGGGGTCCCGATCGGAGAACATTTCCGGCGCCAGGCACCTGATGGTGTACGAGGCTTCAATTGTCTTCTTGGCTCTTTCTAGACTGTAGTAGCAGCTGTGCAGGAACAGGATCAGCTGGTCGTCTGCGTAAATGAGAAGCCATTTGTATTTACGTATAAACGGTGCATAAAAGTAACGTAACGAAATATCGTGCAAGAAAGACGTGAATAACCGGCAGAAATCCGACTGTTCAACACGACAACGCCTCGCCGGTGAAGCCTGAAGAATTGTCTCATTAAAGAACTTTGCGCATATCAGAGCTCTTGGCTCTAGCGAACAAGTTGACTATCCAGTTATCAGCAAACTGAAACCGTGGTTCATTACTGACAAACGTAAAATCTATTACATTCCTTTACAGTGACAAACATTACACTTACTAGTTGGCAAATAAAAAATTTCCTAATTATTACTATAACTGTCGCTGGTTGCATACTTACCGATGACTGTTACATTTATATGATTTTTTAAGGGCACACCACCACATTACTCTACATTAGTAGCTAGTTGTCACTATTTCCCCAAACAGGTAATTGTTTGAGTAAGATTTAGCAGTATGCTATTACTATTTTATTGAATATATAACTTCCTCGTAGACAAACGCATCATCTGCAAGAAATTGACGTTGCATTCAAAGGTCCCAAGCTCGAGTCTCAAACCAGTGCAAGTTTTAACCTCCCAGGAAGTTTCATACCAGGGCACACTCGGCCGCAGAGTGAAAATTTCATTCTGGAAACATCCTCAAGGCTGTGGCTAAACGTGGCTCCGCAGTATCCTTTCTTCCAGGAGTGCTAGTTCTGCAAGGTTCGCAGTAGAGCTTCTGTTAAGTTTCAGAAGGTAGGAGACGAGGTAACCTGTGAGGACGGGTCGTGGTTCGTGCTCGGGTAGCTCAGTCGGTGGGACATCATGGCGAGGAACAACAGAGAATGATGATGTAATGGACATTTACCAACACACTGGTGAGCGTGCTACAAAGTTATCGCAGCGAAGTCGTTATGCTTGTGATTCTTCGTCGCCGTTAGTAGGCCGATAGCACTGTGATTGGTATACGTCGTAAAAGCCAGAAAAACATAGAACCAAGATGTACCACACACATTTTATGAACGCCACTTTCTGACACCACATTTGGTTTTTGAAAACAGAAGACACTCCTCACTAACGTTCAAAAGAATGGCCACTCAGAAATAATGTTTGATACAAACAATGAATATTTCTACAAAGGTGCGAACACGAGAGATTGAAACACTGCAGATCACTGCGGCCACACCGAATTTAGTTGCATTTAATTAAGATTTTCATCAAGGGGCGTGTCCATAAGGCCAATAATGCGATTCTTGGGAAAGCTTAGCGCATTTAGCAGTGAACTTTTGCGACCACTAGTATTTTATTCAGGATAACGAAGACATGCTGATTATTTTGTGAGCCCTCATAACTTTATGTCTCTGGTAAGAGACCTATCCTCATAAAAACGCAGGACTGAGATTTCTGAAGTGATTGTGTGTTACTGGTAGGTAGGGACAATTAACTAATGTTTTCAAAATAAATTCAAAAAGATATTGAATATTAATTCTGGAACTATTCTTATTTCATATATTCTTCTCGTTAATAGTACATAATGTGGACTGAAAATTTAATCTTGATCGTATTTGTTAGGACACGGAACTTGTTAGGAATAAACGCGATCTACACGTGCGAGCACCACTACTAGCTAATTTTTCCGATGCCAAAATGTTTTGAACTATAATGCTAAATACTGGCAGGGATTTTTAACAGGGATGTTACTTACTTGTATTATTTATATTGTAACAAATGCCACAATAACCTTAGTTTATTTTCATGTCGTTCATTCAATGGAGAATATATTTAAAACTTTCCTTAACGGCTGTAGAAGTATTGTCAGTCTGGATTTTAAAGGAAATTCTCAGTTGTTTGGATGTTTGTGTGAGTTTCAGATTAGTTATGATCCAGACCGAATACCGGTGGATTTCATAGAAATGTAGGTGATGAGAAACTCGTGCTGCTCACAAATGTCCTACAGACTACTGATAAAAATTTACTGCTTTATTCTCTGTTTCTAGCTTGCGAAAAGTTACTGATCCACGATTACAGTGACGTGAAACAAGGATATGTGGTCAGATTTCTGACACCATTGACGATTCTGTTATCAACAGGACACACCACATTATCGCGGCAGGGGAATCATCCACAGATGTAGAAACATCCGCGGATATGCCTCAGAAAACTGTTAGGAGTGCAACAGCTGACGTCACATCTAATGAACCTGTGTGAGATGTTCACTGTAACCTCAGCCTTTGCGAAAACAAGTTGTTACACATGATGAAATTTTATCCCTTAAAAAATACAACTGTGAACACCGATTTTACGAGGTATTAATCTCAAGTGGAAGATAGGCAGCTGCCGCTAGATCTAGGTAATAATGCAGTAAACCTTGACTAAAAGATTCGTGGGCCACGACTGGAGGGAGAGCCTACAAACAGTTGGGAGTGTGAGCATTCGTCCACGTGTCACGCTGGTGTATCCACTACGGGAGCCGTCCTGCTCCTACATCTCTTCGGATGCGCTGAGAAGGCTACAGGAGAAATGACAGTGTCTAGTAAGGGACCGTATGTACGTATCTGGTACTTAGTAAAGCATGAATCTCCGTCAACCATAGAATTCTGCTTAAAAAAAAGGGTTGAGTGACAAAAATGAAGTACAGGGTGAGACAAAATTTCGTTAACATTTGAAAGTGCCATAATTTCCAGAATAATGAAGGTGGAGTAGTAAAAATAGACGCACATGTCTGCAATGTCATTGGGTTTTAATGAAGAGTCTGCGTTCGGCAGGGCAGCAGTGCGCACCGCGCTCGGCCGCCCATGCCGCTGCGCGCGCGGAGTGTTTTGTTTACTTCCTCGTCACCGCGCTTCTCGGTCGAACAAGCTCTAATGGCCAACTCTTACAGGAAGAACACTCTTAAGTTCACCTTCTCAAATGAATACGCACGACCCAAAGCACTGGCCGTCGAACGCTTCTTACGCGAAGACGTGAAGATCCCCCGTGACGAGCTCATCGGCATACACCTATCGATCATTACCAGCGTCGTTTATGTTAAGATGACTTCCGACGCTGCCTGCAAAAAAATGGTTCAAATGGCTCTGAGCACTATGGGACTCAACTGCTGAGGTCATTAGTCCCCTAGAACTTAGAACTAGTTAAACCTAACTAACCTAAGGACATCACAAACATCCATGCCCGAGGCAGGATTCGAACCTGCGACCGTAGCGGACTGCCTGCAACGAGATTATTCAAAGGACGCGACATGGACTAAAATTTCGGCACTCCGACGGAAACGTCGGTCCTGTGGATGTCGACCATGCAGGACTTGGCCTTCGGACGATCCGTGTATTCGAACTGCCTTTCGAGGTGAATGAAGATGAAGTCATCGCGGCGCTAAGCCCGTCTGAAAAGTCCAGAGCCACGTAGCCGAGACATGGGCACAGTTTACGACGTATCCGGTGCTTAATGGTGTGAGACAACTCCGAATCGATCTCAAACGGCATATTCCATCGTACATTTCTATCGGCGGCTGCCGTGCGGTGGTCATTTACGACGGACAACCTCGAACATGTTCCGGTTGTGGCAAAGAAGGCCACGTCCGTAATGAATGCCTTCAACGCCGCATCACACAACTAAGGCCCGACGATACGAACACTGACAGAACCACGACCACCCTTCCAGTCACCTATGCGGCGACACTGCACGTCCAGCCCATACAAGACCCCGTTCATGAGCGTCTCTCTGGTCTGATACACCCGGAGGCGTCCCAGCACTTTGACACCGGCGATGCCGCCCGTGAACATGTCCAACAGCCGGACACACCCACGCTAGAAGATCACAAGGATACCAATGAGAGTGTTCTGGAGAACGACGACCGCATCATAGCACCCGCGGCTTTTCTACCGGAACGACGTGAATCTCTTCCTTCCTCAGACACCGAAACTCATTGCCTAAAGCAGAAGTCGCCCAAACGACGAAAAAAACGCCGCAAGACATCAGAATCGACCACTGAGCCCCCTCCGCAGGACGAAGAGATGGCACATCACTCTGACAGAGAACACGATAACACTTCCTCCTCTGCCACGGAGACGCGTCATCCACAAGACGGTGAACCGTCCAACAGAGGTCGTGCGCAAGCCCCGCGCCCAGAAGCCATGGAACATAGTACGCCTGTTGTCACCGACGCAATTGAGCCGACTCGGCCAGCGATGCCACCTCTCGCCGATGTCAAACCTGTCGGACATTTTTCATGGGCGGATGACACGGATTTCCCACCTCCATCTGATGCGGAAATGAGATCTGTTCCTCCGTTAGACCAACACTAAAATGTGGGAAGTTTCTACGGCGACTCCTGCGACTTCTATGGACTTCCACCATCCACCACAACAATCTTCAGCAGCTACGAACCTATCGGCAGCACGGATCTCCCATCAGGCGTACCGAATAGCTACTATCAATACTAATAATATCGGCTCCCACGCTAAACTTCAACTGCTCCGTGACACGCTAAGAGCAGCGGACATCGACATCGCCCTGTTACAAGAACTGAGGACAGCAACTTGGACTGGGTGTTATGGATCTCAGACGTACGCCGCCCCTGCAGCTATGGAACACACAGGCGCAGCCATCCTCCTCCGAGAAGGGATTGCAGTTTCCGATGTCGCATATCTCCCAACAGCGCGAGGGGTGGCCATAACAGTTGAAGGACTCAAAATCATAAATCTCTACGCCCCATCGGGCACTGATAATCGGAGGGATCGCTCCCAGTTCTACGCAGAAGATATCACGCCTTTATTCCTCGGCCGATACGATCATCTAATCGAAGGTGGAGATTTCAACTGTTTTCTCGGGCGCACAGACCAATACCCCCATTTCACCACATGTCCGGAACTTCGCTTCCTCGTCCGCCGCCTTCGTCTCCTAGACACTTGGCGAGTGGTACACGGCGACCGCCCGGGGTATACACACATCACGAGCCACTCCGCCAGCCGACTTGATAGAATATACATCTCTAACGCTCTAAAATCAGTTCTCCTCGACGCGGAACGTTGGCCGTCTGCCTTTTCGGATCATGACATCCACATCTGTACCATGAACCTACGTCGACAATCTATATGGCGCAGTGCAGGACCTTGGAAACTCAGTCGCGCTACTGCGGGACCCTGAATGTCGACAACAGGTCACCGACACGTGGCACACCTGTGTTCAACGCATTATGCGTTACGAGACCACACTGCAGTGGTGGTTGCTGTGCGCCAAACCGGCCATCCGACGCACATTGACACACTATGGCAGAGCCAAAGCCAGGTGGAATCACCATACAACTGATTTCTACTATAGCGCTCTACGTGAACTCATGGATCAACCTCCATCCCCGGATCGTCTAAAAGAAGCTCAACGCATCAAGGCAAAGATTTTAACCTTGACCAAAAAAAAATGGTTCAAACGGCTCTGAGCACTATGGGACTTAACATCTATGGTCATCAGTCCCCTAGAACTTAGAACTACTTAAACCTAACTAACCTAAGGATATCACACAACACCCAGTCATCACGAGGCAGAGAAAATCCCTGACCCCGCCGGGAATCGAACAACCTTGACCAGATGCAGTCTAGAGGTAGCTATTGTACGAGCACGCAGCCAAGATAGGATTAACGGTGAAGAACCTTCTATGCATCATATTATTCAAAATGTTCGCCGACGCCGACAGGCTTTAATGACAACTTTAGACTTACCTGATGGACGACGGCTGACTTCGCAAGCTACCATTGCGGATGCATTCACAACCCACTGTAGACTTTTCTATCAAGAAGTACCTGCCGGTGCAGAGGCCATTGCTGAGGTTGCCCAGGAGACACTTGGTACTCTATACGCAGCAGCTGCAACCCTCCTGACTTCTGAAGTGACCACCGACGACGTCCAAGGCGCTGTGGCCAAACGGTCTCTGAATCGATCTCCCGGCCCGGATGGTTTACCTCTCGAATTTTACAGAACCTTCCAAGATTTGATGATGCCACGATGGAGGGACATGTACTGGGAACTTTTGTCCGGCGCGATGAACCCGCCACCAATGTTCATAGAAGGCTTACTTGTACCAGTCCCGAAACCCGCAGGAGGAACACGACTCGACAGTTATCGGCCGATCACGTTACTCAATTCCGACTTCAAGATTTTCACACGCCTTCTAGCAGTGCGACTCAAACATGTCTTACGAGACATTGTTTCCCACGAACAAACATCTTTAGGCGGCGATCGTAATATACAGATAGCCCTCAGTGAATATCGAAATGTGATCGCTGTGGCAACACACTCGCGACTGCCAGGCGCTTTAATCTCCATCGACTTCAAACAAGCGTTTGACTGCGTCAATCGTGCATTCCTCAACGCAGTGATGGACCGAATGGCAATTCCCCCGACGTTCACGCAAGTGATTATGCGGCTCCTTCGTGGAGCAACGTCCAGACTTCTCGTCAACGGCAGACTTACAGAACCTATACGGATTGAACGCTCAGTACGGCAGGGTTGCCCTTTGTCGACGGTGCTTTATGCCATTGCGATGGAATCACTCATTTGCGGATTACGGCGACGTTTGACAGGTATTCCGCTCCGGGATCATATGTTCCGCTGCCGAGCTTACGCGGACGACTTGGCCCTCGTCGTACGTTCAGCGGCCGACGTACAAGCTGCGCTGCAGTGGATTACCCGTTACAGTGCAGGGGCAGGGAGCGCTATGAACGTGGCAAAATCATGCGCCATGAAGATCGGCCGCGGCCTTCCCGCAGACAGCGTAGTCCCATTTCAACTGGTGGGACACCCTTCGTTGTCACGGGTTGCTGTACACGCGAGACATTCGCCGCACCTCGGCGATCAATTTTCGGGCGCTGCTGCAACGCATCCGGGCCAACATACAAAATCACATACTACGCCCGCTGACTATGTGTCAGAGAGCCACCTTCAGCAATACCCATCTGGCAGCCCGGATACCCCATATAGCGCAGATTCTGCCCATCACTGCGACAATGGCGGCCAGATTACAGGCGGCTTTCGGCTATTTCATTTGTTCTGAACACATCTTCAAAGTCCAGTATGAAGCTCTCACCTTACCGAAGCGGGATGGTGGCCTCGATCTGGTTAATGTGAGAGCCAGGACTACGGCACTTTACACCAATACTATGCTCCGGTTATGGATCAGACAAAATGCTAGTTTTACTGGAATGTTGACTACCGAGCTCGCACCTGCTTCGAGACGCCCACCGACGTCTTTGGCACACATCCCACCTCCGATGTCACATATCGGCCGTTTCTTTTTGGAGTACAGCTAAATACGCACCGAGCTCCCCAGGAACAGAAAGACGACCACCCGCGACATCTACCGCCTTCTCCGGAAGTCTCCACCCCGCAACCCCGTCGAAACACGTCACCCCCAGGTTTCATGGCCTACAGTTTGGAAAACGATTCACCAACGATATCACACCACTGACACCACCTCTATGTGGTACCTTCTCGTCAACGGCAAGTATACTACAAGACAGAAACTGCATCGCATCGCACTGGTGGACTCACCCCTGTGCCTCAAGTGCAATGTCGAAGATACAGATTTACATCGCTTTTGAGTGTGGGCCAGCAGCGGCTGTTTGGACCCTCGTACAGAAGATCGTGGCTTTCTACCTCCGAGTACCACCACATCACGTTTCTCCTACCATGATGATATATCCCGTCACGACCTACTTTCCATCGGCTAAGTGGCACGCCATCACATGGATCAGTGGCATGGCTGTCAACTACCTCTTCCGGGACGACATCGTCGATCCGGCGGACTTCTGGACACGCCTCCAAGTACATCACCACACCCTTCGCCGACATCGACATTATCGGGCCACTTTCGCGAACTATTTACAGAGTATTTTCACCAACTCGTCTCAAAGCTGGAATCTCAACGAACCGTGCCAGCCAAGACTGGACGATCCCACGTTCCCCTTCAATGGTCAATGATAGAATGCATTTTGTTCTGATGGCGCGCCAAAGTGGAGCATGGCGCGGAATGTATTCCTATTTTATTTCACTTCTCTTTTCTCCTCCTCTTCTACGTTTTTTTTTCTCCTTACACATGTTTATCCTTTTCACACATAGCTCTCTATCTGTAGCCTATTTTTTTTGTTTCTCCTGTGCTCCCAAACAAAAAAAAACAAAAAAAAATGTTGCAGCTGATGGTGAGACTGTATACTCATTTATGCTAGCAAAAAAAATAAAAAAATAAAAATAAAAAAGAATAAAAAAAGAAGGCCGTTGGGGAAATATAGCTTCTTTTTATGTTTTCCGTTTTCAAAGGATATTGTGTTATTTTATGAAGAACGTCGTCTTTTATTTTCATACACAAGAGGTTTTTATTTGTTTTCTTACAAGCTGCAAAAAAAATTAAAAAATAAAATAAAAAAGTAAAAAAGAAGTTGGTAGAGCACTTGCCCGCGAATGGCAAAGGTCCAGAGTTCGAGTCTCGGTACTATTATAAAATATTTAAAAAAATGAAACCAAAAACCAATTCAAGAACTGGCTAACAGATGGCGCTAGACAGCAACACGTTAGTAAGGCCGCATGAGAATCTTGTATATGGTTCAAATGGCTC
The DNA here is from genome assembly GCF_021461385.2 of Schistocerca piceifrons. Lineage (NCBI taxonomy): Eukaryota > Metazoa > Arthropoda > Insecta > Orthoptera > Acrididae > Schistocerca > Schistocerca piceifrons. Next base: position 275,071,601 of record NC_060145.1, read on the forward strand.
TGAGTACAATGGGACTTAACATCTGAGATCATCAGTCCCCTAGAACTTAGAACTACGTAAACCCAACTAACTTAAGGACATCGCACACATCCATGCCCGAGGCAGAATTCGAACCTGCGATCGTAGCGGTCGCGCGGTTCCGGACTGAAGCGCCTAGAACCGCTCGGCCACAGTGGCCGGCGATCGTGTATAAAATGAACTGTAGTGAGGGAGGGAGTGAGATGTCCCAACAGTCGCGGCATGTTGACGTTAGCAAAAAAGGCACTGTTAGCGAAGCTTTACTGTCACAATGGAGAACCGGCTACTGTAGCTTTGGCCCGCCAGGTTAGCCGTGCGCTGTAACGCACTGCTTTCCCGACTGGAAGGCGTGCCAGTCCCCGGCACGAATTCGCCCGGGTATGCCGGCCAGTCTGTGGATGGTTTTTTAAGGCGGTTTTCCACCTGTCTCGGCGAATGCGAGCTCGTTCCCCTTATTCCGCCTCAGTTACAATATATCGGCGATTGCTGTGCAAACACTTTTACCACGTACGCGTACACCATAATTACTCTACCACGCAAACAGTGGGGTTACACTCGTCTAGTGCGAGACGTTTCCGGGGAAGTCCGCTGGGGGCCGAACCGCACGATAACCCTGGGTTCGGTATGGGGCGGCGGTGAGGTGAGTGGACTGCTGTAGCCTGTTGTGGGGTTGTGAACAACTGAGGGCTACAGCGGGGACGAAGCCTCTCAGTGGTTTCTAGGTCCGCAGTTCCATACAATACAATACAAAACAATACTGTAGCTTTACGATCCTATCGCCATAAGAAGGATGTTCGAACGGAGAAAGGTCCTGTGACAAGTGTCGCTCTGAAGAATATGATAACGAAGTTCGAAGCCACGTTCTGCTTAGATGATCGTCCCCTCAGTGGGCGACTACACGCAAGTGCTACTACTGCTCAGTCAGCTCAGGAAGAAATGAAGACTTTAGTGGCTTCGGTTCCGTATAGTGAAGTCAGCGCATGTGAAGTTGCACGTCACACTGGCATTCCAAGCACTACCGTTTGGAGAGCAGTAAGGCGTACCCTCCAATGCTGTACATACAAAATCTAGCGTCATCGTGAACTTTTCGCGTGGAGAGGAGCTGCAAAGTAGGCACTTTAGAAGATGGGGATAGCAGATGAATGGTTTTCTAACGTGTTGTGGACCAACGAAGCCCATTTCACACTCCGAGGGTCTAGTAACACCTACAATTGCAGAATTTGGGCCACAGAAGCTCTTAGAACGGTCTTGGAAACACAGCTGCATGACGAGGAAGTCGCGATGTGGCGTGGATTTACCATATCAATCATGATCAGACTCTTTTTCTTCGAGGAAATGCGGGATGCTGCCTTCTTACAGCGTGAAGAGGGCGAGGTTAGCCGATATGCTAGACAATCGCATCATTTCAAACCTGGCTGGTAAACACCAACTGGAAGGTACGGCTTTTACACACGATGGCGCTCCACCCTATATTGCAACAGGCGTGAAAGATTTCTTGCGCGCATTGTTAGGTGAGGGTGGCGTACTGAGCCGCCACTTCCGTCATGTTTTACCTCCCAGGTCCCCAGACCTCAGTGCGTGTGATTCTTTGTGGTGGGGTTACCTGAAGTCGCACGTCTACCATGATCCTCAGACCTCATTAGGGATACTAATAGACAATACCCGAAGACAATTTTCCACGATCCGTAATAATATGCTGTACTGTGCTTTTCACAACATTATTCCTCGACGACAGATATTTTTGATGAACGACGACCGACATGCTGAGCATTTGTTATAAGAACATCGTCTTTGCCGCAATTCAATTATTATGCTAATTATTGCTTTTGTATGATATGAATCGCCATTTGTTGGTCATTCTGTGTACTTTTTTTTTTGTTTCGGTGAAACCCCATCTGAGCCGACCGATGTGGCCGAACGGTTCTAGGCGCGTCAGTCTGGAACCGCGTGACCGCTAAGGTCGCAGGTTCGAATCCTGCCTCGTGCGTGGATGTATGTGATGTCCTTAGGTTAGTTAGGTTTAAGTAGTTCTAAGTTCTAGGGGACTGATGACCTCAGATGTTAAGTCCCATAGTGCTCAGAGCCATTTGAACCATTTGAAACCCCATATTACTTCAAGCATCTGAGCCAATCCCTACCTCTTTATATACATTATTTCGTAAACCATTGAATTTACAAATGTTAACGAACTTTTATGTCAGCCTGCATAATGGTTTAGCAATAAGAGATTAAACAGGCTAGATGTCGCTTAAGTAGAGAGAGAGTGGCCAACCCTAAGGTGGAGGCAATGTTTATTTCCAGACTGCACAAGGAATGGACAACTAGATATCGTCGCAACGTACAATGCAGACACCTATCGCCTATAACAAGACATAAATCTGACAAGTGAGACCAATGCAGCACTTCAAAATTTAGTCCACAAAAATTGATATGAAAATCTAATGAAATAATCATCACCACAGATTCGACTCACATAATTCTTTGATCGATAGTAACTTACGTAAAATGAAACAACAGAGGACATGCTGAAGTGCACCAAGATCTATCAGTAGTAATGCTGTGTCAATTACAAAAAAAATGTTCAAATGTGTGTGAAATCTTATGAGATTTAACTGCTAAGGTCATCAGTCCCTAAGCTTACACACTAATTAACCTAAATTATTCTAAGGACAAACACACACACCTTTCCCCGAGGGAGGACTCGAACCTCCGCCGGGACCAGCCGCACAGTCCATGACTGCAGTGCCTCAGACCGCTCGGCTAATCCCGAGCGGCTATGCCAATTACAGTGCACTCTGTTTACAACACGTGACCGATGTCGTTGACGTTGCTACATCATCAGTCTTATCAGTGATGACATCACCCTTATCAGTGACAAGCCAAACCCCTTTTCCCCCTCCCCTCCTCATCCCCTCCTCTCAACTACAACCAACCAAAATGTATTATTATGATGATGTTGGAGGTCCTACACTCCGTGACAGAGGGTAGGGGAACGATGCAGGAGAGCCGCACTGCCGTACTAGGAAAGGTCCTAGTGGAGGTGGTTTGCCATTGCCTTCCTCCGACCATAATGGGGATGAATGATGATGATGAAGATGACATAACAACACCCAGTCGTCTTAAGGCAGGTAAAATCCCTGACCCCACCGGGAATCGAACCCGGGATCCTGTGCTCGGGAAGCAAGAACGCTACTGCGAGACCACGAGCAGCGGACCAATGTAGTATTAAGCCAATAAAAAAATTCAAGATGGTGGAACTAACGTAGCTGCGTTGGTGGGGAATAAAAAACACTCTCCCACTCCCCTACCTCCACCCAATGAAAAATCCGTGATGGAGAAATTAGCGCAATTGCGCTGTATGCTCCACCCTCCTTTCCGTATCTCCATCCAATCACAGTGAGATACCAAAAATGAAACAGCCAGTCGCAGATGTAAGATGGAGGAACTAGCTCAATCCTGGTTTATATCGTCCCACATCCCCTCCCAAGCCTCTTTATAGCCAGTCAGAGTGCAGTATTGCAAGATGTGTAAAAATTACACCAAGTTACATAAGTAACATGACTGTGTAGACACACACTGTATAAAGTATTATCTCACTCCCCTGTCTTCCACTCAGAGCCTAATATTTTAATCAGTGTTAAACTGAATGAGCCAATTATGGCGTCGCCTCATCTCAACTGTGCTCAGACGAATCCAAAAGACATAATATATTCATCACAAAATATGTCACACACCCAGGAAAATATCTGAATCTCGTAGAATGACGAAAATTCTTTCAACTGTTTATAGATCGTTTATAGATTGTCTCATATACTCTGGCTATACAACTCTCTGATTGGCTGGCAGCGGAAGTAGGAGGGGGCATGGGGCAGTATAAAGCACAACTGAGCTAGTTCCCTCATCTTGGATTTCCAATTAGCTGTCTCAACTTTAATACTTCACTGTGATTGATTGAGAAAGGGAGAAGTGGGTGGCACATAAAGCATAATTGAACTAGTTCCCCCATGTTGGTTTTTTTTCCTTTTCACTAGTGGAAATATGGGAGGAGGAAAGGGCTTTTTAATTTCCCACTAACACAACTGTATTAGTCCCGCTATCTTGGATTTTTTGATTGGCTCTAATTTTTAACACCATGTCGTGATTGGTTGGTGGTAAGGGGAGGGGATGGGGAAAGGAGAGGGAGAGGGAAAAAGGGGATGTCGCTTTCCATTAGTAAGAACAATGTCGTTACTGATAGGGGAGATAACATCACTGATAAGATCAATGACATCACTTGGTCAGTGACAGTCCCGTGATGTAAACGAAGTGCACCAACTAGTACGTATGTAAACTGTGTGTGCTGGAATCGACATACCGTCATTAATCCTATTGTACTATGCCACAGAATAAGTATTGGAAAGCCGGCCAGAGTGGCCGAGCGGTTCTAGGCGCTACAGTCTGAAACCGCGCGACCGCTACGGTCGCAGGTTCGAATCCTGCCTCGGGCATGGATGTGTATGACGTCCTTAGGTTAGTTAGGTTTAAGTAGTTCAAAGTTCTAGGATACTGATGCCCTCAGATGTTAAGTCCCATAGTGCTCAGAGTCATTTGAACCATATTTGTATAACAGAAACATGTTTCATATAAGCTGCGTTTTCTAGCGCTACACAAAAATCTATATTTTCTTTTATTTTTACTACAACACCCCGCTGTTTCGCGTTACAAATCAACAATAAATTAAACATTGATAGTTTCAATTTTGCTAAAATACTCTTCATTTTTAGGTAACATAGAGGAGGATTAAGAATGTAGAGCAAAAATGTTCCATAGGTTACGCAGCCCTTTATCATTCAGTTTCTAGACGATTCACTGCTTACTATTTCAAGTGGATTCTAGTAAGATGCTGATCGCATACGCAAACAAAGCGATCGAAATGAGGTAATGCCCGATTCGTATGCAACGCACCTAACGTGCGGGTAACGTGGTCACGAGCTGAACTGACCAAGGTTACGAGGGAAATTACCGAAGTCTTCGGTAGACTACGGCAGTTTTACGACTACAGGTACGCCAGACGATCATGTGGAACATTCTGCGCAACTGTCACTATCCGTTTTACTTACGAGGCGTGCAGGCCTTATTACCTACAAACTGCCTTCGCGGCGGTGATTTTGTCGAACAGGCCACCTCTCTGCTGGGATCCACCTTATATCATAAGAGCACATTTACGAGGGGCGGTATCGTCAACCATCACAGCACCCACCTGTGGGCTACGGACAATGCCCAAGGTATGGTGGCAACGGAACATCAGCACCGGTTCAGCCTCAATGAGTAGGCGGAGATTACTGGTGACCACCTAGTGGGGCCTGTCATTCTTCCACAACGCTTCACTGCTTTAAAAATCTTTTTTTTCTGTTTTAACGGGAAATAAAACGACGCAATCGTCAACATTCGGCGCCGCATGAAAGACATGGTGATCAGTATTTGTTTGGGCTGACAGCAGCTACATGTTACAAAACGAAATTACAAATATCTGTTCAAGCATCAGAGAAAATGCGCCTGACGACTCTTGGGAGAGACTAACATACCACCTCACGAGCAGCTGAATTAGGAACGCTTGATGCGCTGGAGACAGTGCCCTTGTCTTCACAACGAATCGTATAGTTCTTGGCCTCATGTGAAAGTGACGTCATCAGACCTCATGCTGCTGTCAGGCTGACAATTGTGTCACCGCAATAGACAACAGCAAGATCCACGGGGCACTCCACGTTCACTACTGTGCAATCACTGCGCTCTTCTTGTAACACTGTCTCAAGGGCATATCACAAATACGTCGATTCGGAAAAAAAATGCGACAGCTAAAATTTTCAGATTGTGTGCTGAAGTTGTTTGAAAACTACTTGAGAAGCAGACAGCAGCGCATTGCCTGTGAGAATGACAAGTCGTCCTGGAATTATTTTCTCTCAGTACCAAAGCGATAAGTTCGAGGACTACTACTGTTCTTCTTGTCGTCAATGACACCTCGTTGAATCCGTCCAACAAATAACATTTTTATTCCGAAGGCCTCCATCTTTAGTTAAATGCCTGACCTGCAGGCATCAACAGTATAAAGAAAGTAACGGATCAGATTGGAAAGATTTTAAGTAAACATGATATTAGACCTGTTTTTAGACCAACGAAGAAAATTTGTCATGTTCTTCGGTCTGTAAAAGATAAACGCGCTCCTCTATCAGCCAGTGGCGTATATAAAATTCCGTGTACATGTGGTAAAGTTTATGTTGGAACAACAAAAAGAAGCGTAAATGCACGGTTAAAAGAACACAGAAGTCTTTGCCGATTAGGAAAAACAGATAAATCGGCTGTAGCAGAACACGCTTTTCAGCCAGGAAATCATCAAGTGAAGTTTTCCGAAACAAAAATTTTATCTACGACGACGAACTATTACCCACGGCTTTGTAGAAAAGCAATTGAAATATATAAACATAGGGATAATTTTAATCGGAAAGAAGAGACCATGAAACTTAGTGATATTTTGACAGTAGCACTACAGAATTGCTAGACAGTTTTATCCGTGACGAGATTACGATCGATAGTTAAGTTTTATCTCTGACAAAGGTTATCTCTGCATATCTCGTGTAACTCTGGTCACGCCCACTTTCTACGATACATAAGTCGCTCTCAGACGTCCGACCCGTCAGTCGGCAAGACTCACCGGAGGAGAAACACCCCTCTGAAGATGTCCAACGCAGCTCTGGACGAAACGTTAGGAGCTGAAGAGTTTCATGGACCACGACATTATATCCCGGAAGGTTTACCAGAAGAGTAGGGGAGTGTGTTGTACCGTGGAACATTTTACACACATTCTCCTATAGTCAGATCTTTAATAGGAGTTTAATGTATCCTCTCATTCCATTCTGGAATGATGACATTCACTTTTTGTACGCTGCAATCTTTTTCTGAAATTACAAAAATTACTCCGGAAAACTAGGATTTCTCCAAATGTGGAAACATATTCCAAGTTACAGTATAGCCATGTACATAGAAACAAATATTCTACTGAAATTTAAAATCCAGAAAATCCTTTCAATGCTGTACTTAGTCATCTAGGCCTATCTGTTACATTATTACTTTAATACACACCACAAATCAGTAAGTACAATCGAATTACACATAAGCATGATCAAAAACCTGTTACAATTTAAATGCTTTGTGAAACTGAAGCTAATGGAAAGTAGCACAAGTTTCCATTTTCAAGACGGGTTAAGTTGTTCAGACATTAACTAAATTCAGTTAATTTGCGAATACCCCATATTCCATGGTAAAAGACTGTATTTTGTTCCAAGGTACAAAATACTGCATGACCGACGAAGTATGGCTTAAGCACCCATGCGTTATGTAACTAGTTTCAAAATTTTATAGAGTTTTACCTGTCTTAAAAATCACCATATACTCCAAACTGCTTCAATGTGTTATAAAGCACTTAAATGTGCAGGGCTCGAAATATTACAAATGCTGCGCAAAACACAATCTCATCTCTAGCAACAACAAGAACTTCAGAAAATGGCGGAAACTGCTCACGGCAGTCTATAATGCACGTTCCTTCATGCGAGTCTAAAAACATACCTTGAAGTATTAACCAAACGACATCATGTCTTCCTAGGTACTCTATTCTCTACGTACAACACTCTCAAATACGATCGTTCAGATGGCTGATGTTCCGAACGTGGAAGCATAACGTACCCTTTAAACAAAATGCGAAGTCGTCCCAAGAAATTTTAGTATCCCATTAGAAAATAATTAGTTCCGATTCCACAAACAATTAATTATCTTCTACTTTTCTTGATTGCATTCCGACACCGCATTAAAAAACGGCCAAGAACTTGGATGTAAATTTGGGCGATTCTCTCAGATGGGCAGTAAATGGTGTCGCTACCTACTGAGAGAGTTCCCACTGCCTCTATGCATTTCACAAGTTTCGGAACATATTTCCACAGTGAAATGTAAATTTGTGGAACCACGCCGGCCGCTGTGGCCGAGCGGTTCTAGGCGCTTCAGTCCGGCACGGCGCTGCTGCTACGGTCGTAGGTTCGTATCCTGCCTCGGGCATAGATGTGTGCGATGTCCTTAGGTTAGTTAGGTTTAAGTAGTTCTAAGTCTAGGGGACTAATGACCTCACATGTTAAGTTCCACAGTGTTTAGAGCCATTTCAACCATTTTGTGGAACCACTCGTTCTGCTAAACCTCAACTGATAATATTTATGACTCAATAGAATATAGAGTTCACCAGATATCAGTGGATTAAACATTATTCAGAAGTGCTTTCATGGTAACATTTCTGGCAAGTGTGTAGTTTCTTTGGCATAGTAAAAGAGGGCGTTAAAAAGTGACAGCGAAGGTTGCTAACATACTCTGATGAGGCAAAACACTATGACCACCTGCCTCATGACGCGTTAGTTCACATTTGGAAGGCAATGCAATGCAGAAGCGGTTCTGCATAGCACGGATTCGATGAGGTATATGGCATCAGATGTCTAGGAACAGGCCATACAAATCCCGTAAATTACGGGCCGGTGCTAATAGGCACGGAGCCGATGCCCTATGGTGTCCTATATGTAGTCCACTGTGTTCAAATCAGTAGGACTTGGTGCCCAAGACATCAGTATGAATTCACTTCCATGCTTCTCATCGCAACGCTGCACGATTGTGACGCGGACAGTTTTCCGGCTTGAAGATGTCATCGGCCTCAGGAAGGACATCGAGCATTGAGGTGATCCACAGCAATGCTCACATAGTCCGCGGGGGGCCATGATGCCTTCAGTTACCACCACAAGTTCGATGGGAGCTCAGGCGAACGTCCCCCACCGCACAACACCGCCCATACCAGCCTGTGCCCGTAGTATGGTGCAAGTTTCGAGCAACCACCCGCCTGGATGGGGGAGTATCCGAACTTGACAGTAGCCCCTCTGTAAGAAGAAACGTGATTCATCCGATCCCCCGCTTCGTTTCCGTCGATCCACAGCCCAATCTGGATCGCTCACTGCAATCGTAACTGATGCCGTTGATCAACATGAGAATCCACAGTATTCGTTTCCCACGGTGCCCCATGTTCAACAAAGTCCGCTGAGCGAAGTACTCCTAAACACTTACGACTGCACCAATACTATAATCTTGTCGTTAGGTCTGCCATATATCGCCACCTATCCTTTTTTATTGAGTGGACCTGTCTCCGATCTCCAATTTCCCTTACGAGCCGCAGACTTCGAGCACATTTTCGGCTGATCAGTGTACAGTTTATTTAGAATATTGCCTACGTATAGCTTGTTTCCGACGTTTCATCTGATTTCAGAAGTCTACATATTGTATACGAATGACGACAAAATTTGGGGTTCGTACAAGCGATGATCAAAAAGTTTCCATTTGAGGACGTTGCTGCACCGAATACGCAACGTGGCGTGACTCTGATGCGAGAATGTGAGCACAGGCATGTAGACAAGGGGTTAGTGTGGCTTTCGTGTCTTTTCGATGTGAGTGCCATAAATGCGGAAACGTGGAGTATGGAGACGTTATTAACAAATGCGTGCAAACAGCAGCACCGCACTGTTACTTTTATTTTCTTGAATTCCGAACACCAGTAGACATCCATCGGAGAATGAAGAATATGTATATAGTCTGATCTCTCCTCACAAGATTATTACCCTTCGATCGCCTAAAAAAGACCTTGAAAGGTCAACGATTCCTGTCGGACGAGGATGTGATGTAGGAAGCTGTGGACTTCTTCAGGAAACAGAACACAGTGTTTTACCAAACGGTTATCTTCAACTGGGCGAGCCGTTGGGATGATTACTTCAATGTTCACGGCGATCTTGCCTGATTCGCTTACCGATTCTGGACTGTATGGCATTCGAAAGGAAACTCTTTAATTACCCCTTAACTTCCAACTAAAAATTAAAAGTGTATAGTGGACAGAGTTGTAAGCTGTTGGATCATGCGCCGGCCGGAGTGGCCGAGTGGTTCTTGGTGCTTCAGTCTGGAAACGCGCAACAACTACGGCCGCAGGTTCGAATCCTGCCTCGGGCATGGATGTGTGTGATGTCCTTAGGTTAGTTAGGTTTAAGTAGTTCTAAGTTCTAGGGGACTGATGACCTCAGAAGTTAAGTCCCATAGTCCTCAGAGCCATTTTAACCATTTTGTTGGATCTTTCGGTTCCTGGTAGAGATCTGTGGAGTGCAGGTAGCTCGATCCCTCATTCGTTCACAGCTCAATACACTTTGAGTCGAGATGGCGGTGACAGAGAATCTACAGGCATTTTGTGTTCTGCGTTTCAACAGGTGCAATTCAGTTACAACTGTAGAGTGTCATTTTCATCGACACTGCGCCTCCGCATTTGTCTCCAAGGTCGCATATCTCTCAATACGTCACGTTTGTGAAAGATTCTACGTGCCTCCCGCCCTATAAAATGTGAGTGAGCCGCGACGACACACAACAACAGCAGTGAATGCTATCCCAAATTTTTATCCACATTCACGTAGATGATATAGTCTTTTCAAATCAGATGAAACTTTTTGGGACACCCTCAATTGTGGCAATAGAGTGCACCTCCTTAAGAAAAAAAGCTGCTGTTGTTAACTTCAGATATTTGTCATTTATGCAGCCACTGATGTGATCTCACTTTACAGCCTTCATTTTCGTCTATCAAAAAATTTGTGTACTCACATTCTAGAGCGTTCTGGAGAATTTTAAAAGAATCATCTTACCTGGTATGTTTGGTAAATGAGACTGCTTTGACACCCAATCCCGCAGGTGTTGGAGGTCGTCTTCCTTCAGCTCTGGATTTTTGCTGAACTCGTCAGCTACGGTGATTACCTTCATTTCCGTGGGCGGCATCGTTCCCTATAATAGAAACAAATCATTTTAAAATTCTGCAATTAGCAATATTTGTAGAAGGCATAAAAATTATGTTAACCCCTTTTTTTACTGGTAAACGTATGTTTTGAGTGACAGACTAACACTGGAGCAAAGAATGGCTGCAACCGTGATTGAGGTCTGTGGTTAATCAAGTAATATTATAATCTGACGAAAGGTTGTAGAACTATGAGCACAAGAGCCACCTAACCATATATCATGTCTACGAATAGTTTATCAAGTAGCTACGAAGGCGCCGTGATCTATAATGAACGAAAGAGGTCTACCAAAGTCTTTTACAAGTCCTCACGAAAATACCTACACTAAAATAAAACTAGACGCACACTAACCGAAGGTGCTAAACGCTTCTGAAGATGTAAAGAAAGGTTTAACATTTGCACTGACGGTACTCTAACAGAATATAACTTGTAGGGAAGGAAGTTTAAATTAAACTGAAACGGATATGCATAATAAATATATCAATCATCATTTCAGAAAATTAGTATGTACGGTACTATGCATGATATTTCGCCAAGTAAATCTACTGTGTAATGAAACTATCCCTAATAGAAGACAAAAATCGTTGCCTTCAAAAAAAGCGCACCCAATTACAACAAAAATTTGACTTTCTGATCAGTTAATAGCTCTTATACTTTAACTACTTCAGATGGGGGATAAAATATGACTGTAATTATGATATAAAAAGTAAAACACACAGATTTCGATGTAAACGTGCTACAAAATAGTGAACAAAAAACAGTAAGAGCGGAAATGGTCTATCGCTGAAAATCTGTATGACAATAAGAGTGCTCACTGTACGGTACAGCTATGCAAATTGATGCACATTGTGAAGTACCCTTTCCTAATCGGTTGGAGCGAGTTACGAGAAGAGTAATTCTTTCACGCCCAATTTCAGCTTGGAAACTGGAATGAAAAAAGTAAGAAAAATGGGTGATTTATATTTTACGAACTCAAGTGAAGGATTACTTACTCCCAATACTATGGTGAAAATAGGGCCCAAATATTTTTTAAGCTTTATATTTAGAGCGTAAAACATATGTTAAAACTTGACTCGCTCATTATCGTTCTCACTCACATTCACTCGTTCGCTGACACATCATCATGCAATGCTATTAACGCATTGTATGAAATTCTTTTTTAAAATATAATAAAATGATTTTATCAGGATTAGAACCATAAACCAGAAAACAATATGATATGTTATAAGTCATATGAGCTCTATGTAAAAAGAGAAGATTAACGTACGCGACGCTATTACCAAGTATGATAGCGGGGAGTGCAGTGGTATAAAAGAAGTGCCCCATTATGTGAAGAATTAGAGAACCAACCGAAAGTGACCAAATGATAAAGGAATTTCAGAAATAAAATTAATAAAAGAAAAGAGCAATTTATGCCATCTGAAACCATACTGTGTGTTTTACTTTTTATATCATCTGAAACCATACCTGAACTAATAACAGAAAAAGGGGTATTCTGAAAAATCAACAAAAAATGGCTCTGAGCAGTATGGGACTTAACAGCTGAGGTCATCAGTCACCTAGAACTTAGAACTATTTAAACCTACCTTACCTAAGGACACCACACACATCCGTGCCCGAGGGAGGACTCGAACCTGCGACCCTAGCGGTCGCGCGGTTCCAGACTGTAGCGCCTAGAACAGCTCGGTCACTCCGGCCGGCAAAATCAACAAATATATACTAATCAAACGATGGAGGCCTTCACGGCCAGTATTTGCGTTTTTGCTGTTTTTTGTTTCATCCAGTGCTGGAGTCGCCATAACGGGCTATAATTTCTCAAAAAGCTATTACAGGCACAAAACAAGCTCACGAAGTCGACATGTTTACGCGTAGCCACGCAACTGTCTGTTCGTGTTGTCATCAGAATGCAGCCTCAGATCGCTGAGTAGCGCCGACCTTTGTTATGGGCATTGTTTTAGATTTTATTTGCTTTAGGAAAGTAGGAGACGGATAAAATCACGAAGGCAGCAGAGCACGAAATAGGTAAAAAGAGAAGGTCTACTAGAAACGCTTGGCTATCACAGGAGATATCGAATTTAAGTGATGAAAGGAAAAATATAAAAATTCAACAAATGAAACAGGTGAAAGGAAATACCAACGTCTAAAAATGAGACTGGCAGGAAGTGCATAATGACGAAGCAGAAATGGCTTGATGGCAACTGTAAGCATATAGAAGCATTTATACCGCCTATAGGAAAATTAAATAGACCTTTGGAGACAAGAGAAGCACCTGTTTCACTCAATCGTTGTCCAACGCTTCCTTTGAAACTCTCACCAACCTCAGTTTTCTTTTGTTACTTTTTTTTCAACTTATCCAGGTCCCACCCATCTTCTTAGCGTCGTATACATTTGTAAACTCTTCAGTTTCAATCTGCAGCTCATAACCAATAAATTGCGGTGAGAGTTCACATCTGACCCTTGGAAATGTCTTACTTTTAAAATCTGGTTCCGAAACCTCTGTGTTACCATTATATAATCAATCTGAAACTTTCCAGTGTCCCCAAGTTTCTTCGCCGTATAGAGACTTCTTTCAGAAGTAAGCATACAACACACAAGGTAGATCTAAAAAAATGTATACACACTTTAAAGAAAGGAAGGAAGATTAGGACCGAACGTCCCATCTGGCTATACAGATCACACGTTTTGATATCACAATGAGTGTTGTACAATGGGTGTAGTACAATGGTTGAGCAACAGATGGCAGTAGTGTTGTGACGTGCCCATGTTAATGTACAAAGTGAGGCTGTGGCGCAAATATAACTGTTATTCGCGCAACGAAAAAGCATTTTCAAATGGTAATGGAAATTCAAGAACATCAGTTAAGTGCAACGACACTGAAGACAGGAAAATAGAACTGTACCACCAACACGACCAAGCGTCGCTCGCCATCATTATTGAGTTCGAAACTGTGGAACACTATGCATAAGGGAAGATCAGACAGCGCACTTCCTCCGGCAGTGCCCTAACCTTCAATCCCCGCCCTCCTGCAATACCTGCAATCTCCCCCATCCCACCTACTCCCAAAAGTGTAAAGCCCGACCCCCTCCGACCACTCCTGAACTCACCGCCCCTGTCCGTCCTCTGGACGCCCCCACCCCTCCTGGCAATTACCTTCGTCCCCCCCCCCCCCACCGCTGAGGACATCATCAGGTTCCTCACCATCGTCCTTCAGAATGTTCATCCCTTTCAGCACCCCCACACCCTCCAACAGATCTCCCTCGCTGCCCGTTCCATTTTCCAACTCAAAATGTACGCCACCTACTCCAACAACCAGGCCCATTTCACCTTCTCCCGTCTTGACACCCTCGTCTAAATCCTTGTCATGGCGTGACAGCATCGTATCCTTTTCAACAATATCCGCTCCCTTCCTGCCAACAAGAACCTCTTCCTGCACACCCTTGCCACCCACCGCGTGGATACCTTCCTCCTCAATGAAACCTTCCTCCAACCCCACCACTCCATCCACACCTCACCCTATCTCCTCCACCGCTCCGATAATCCCCTCCCAATTGCGCGTGGCGGAGTTGCCATTGGTCACCACGGCCAGATCCCCGTTCGGCTCCAACCTCTCCTTCCCGACCCCACCGAACACCTGATCTTTAGTCTCTTCTTCCCCGGCCTTACCATTACCTGCGCCACCATCTATGTCCGCCCCAACGCCCCTATTCCTTTCGACTTCCTCTCCCACATCGACCATACCTTCTCCTCCTACGTGATCGCCGCCGACCTCAACATCCATAGTCGTTCCGCTGCCCAGTTACGGCGGTGGGATCGGTTCCTCTCCTCCCTTCAAGGCGACCTCATCCCCCTCCCCCAGCACACCCGTCCCGAATCCAACTCCACTCCTGACGTTATCCTCTCCTCCCCCAACCTCCTTGGCCGCATAACAGTGGATGTCCTGGAGCCTATTGGTAGCGACCATCTCCCTGTCCTCCTCACCGTTTCAGATGGTCGTCGCCCCCGCCCCGACCCTCGTAATGACCCTCCCCCTAAGTACGTCCATGACTATTCCCGTGCCAACTGGAATGCCTACGGGGATACCCTTTCCACCCAGGTCGATAGCCACCCCTTCACCTACCACCACCCTGATGATGTCACCCATGCCACCTCCTTTCTCCAGCAGACCTTGTCTGAGGCCGTGGAGGCCCACGTCCCTACTGTTGCCGTCCACCCCCACCGTCCTACCTTACCCCCACAGGCCGTCCTCCTCCTCCGTGAATCCCGTCGTCTCTACCGTGCCTTCCTCCGCACGCGTGACCCGGACACACTACGACGCCACCGGCAACTCCAGCGACACATTCGTAATTTGCTCGCGGCTAAGAAACGCCGGGACTTGCGACAGACATGCACCCGTTTAAATGCTACCCTACCAATCAACTCGTCCAAGTTCTGGTCGGCCTTCCGTCGCCTTACCGGAACTACACCCTCCCCCTATTATCCTCTTCTCCATGATGACCACCCTTTCCCTGACACCCTTAGTAAGGCTAATCACTTTGCCTCCTACCTCTCCAATGAATGTTCCATCCCCGATAATCCCCAGTTCGATTACTCCCTCTTCTCGGATATCCACGATCGAACTGACACCTCTGTCCCTCCCCTCGCTCCTGGTTTCCAGTACTTGGACAACATAGCACACACGGAACTCAATGCCCCTATCACTACACAGGATCTCATTAATACACTTCGCACAAAACGCAACACCGCTCCTGGTCACGATTGTGTCACCTACCGTCACCTTCGTGAAGCTCCTGTCTCTTTCCTCTCCACCCTGGCCAGGCTCTACAATGTAGTCCTGTCCACCAGTTACTACCCCGACCTGTGGAAAACCTCCTGTATCCTCATGTTCCATAAACCTGACAAACCGCCGTCCGCTGTCTCCTCCTACCGTCCCATCAGCCTTACCTCGGTCTTCAGCAAGGTCCTGGAATCTATCCTCACCCGACGCATCTACCAGCATCTCCGCCAGCACCGCCTCCTTCCTGTTACCCAGTGTGGCTTTCGGCCGTCCTTCTCTTCCGACGACCTTCTCCTTCACCTCACTCATCTCCTTTCCGAACAGCTTAATTCCCGTCGCTCCGCAATCTTCCTCTCCCTGGACCTCGAACGTGCTTATGACCGTGTATGGCATTCCGGTCTCCTCTTCAAGCTCCAAACCTTCGCCCTTCCCTTTAACTACGTCCGTCTGATCGGCTCCTTTCTCTCCCACCGTCCTTCCTATGTCACCATCCATAACACAGCTTCCTACACGTTTTTCCCCTCTGCCGGTGTGACCCAAGGCTCCGTCCTCTTCCCCCCTTCTGTACCTTTTGTACACGGCGGACATGCCGCCGCCGTCAGCCCCCGTCCACCTTCTCCAGTTTGCTGATGACACTGCCTTCCTTGCCCTTGCCCCCACCCTACAGCACTCCAAACACCTTCTCCAATCCCATCTTGACCGGTTCACCGCTTGGTGCCACCAGTGGTTGCTCAAGGTCAATCCCTCCAAAACCCAGGCGATCATTGTAGGCAAAACCACCCCTTCCTTCCGCCTTCCGTCCTATTGCCCTCACTCCCACCATTAAGTACCTTGGCGTCACCCTCGACCGCCGTCTCTCCTGGACTCCCCAACTCCGGAAAATCCAAGCCAAGGCACGCTCCCGACTCGGTCTCCTCAAGCTCCTCTCCGGCCGTACGTGGGGTCTGGAACCCTCCACTATCCTCCACACCTATAAATCCCTCATCCGCCCTATCCTTTGTTATGCCCATCCGGCTTGGATCTCCGCCCCCCTACCTTTTATAAATCCCTCCAAATCCTTGAACATCATGCTCTCCGCCTCGCCTATCGCATCCGTCTCCCCTCCCCCACGTGGATCCTGTACGATTTCATCCCCTTCCCCCACCTCCTCCTTTTCCTTGAAAGGATACGGATCCTGTACACCTCCCGCAAGCTCGATCCTCCTCACCCTCTCGTCTCCCCAATCCTCTCCCACCCCCGCCCGCTGCTGCGCCTGTATTCGCTCGTCCCACCCGGTCTCCATCTCTCCACCCTCCTTACCCTCTCCCAAGGTGGCTTCCGCCAGCTCCCCCTCCCTAATGATGCCCTCCTCCCCTTCATCTATCCCTCCTACCAACCTTGATCCTCCCGCCCTCCTCCTGTGCTTGCTCCTCTGGGCACCCTCCCTCCCTTCTCTCCCTTTTCCCTCCCTTCTCCCTTTCTCCCCCCTCCTCCCTCGGGCCACCCCTCCCCTGTCCCCCTTCTCCTGCCCCCGTCTCCTCAGCCATTGGCATCCTTTTTCTCCCCTCTCCCCCACCTCACCCCTGTTCCCCTCTTGGCAGGTCCCTGGACTCGCACACGCTCAGTGGACAATCGCGCGCCGGAGATCACCAACATCAGTGTTTCATGTGTGCCGTCATGTTTAGTGTTCAGTGTTTCAACGTCACACTCCATCGTTCACCAGTGCCATCGTCTTCTTCAGTGTTTGTGCGTCGTATCAACAGTTTGCAGTGTGGATTATCGTCGAGTGTGAACGGCTCCGCGTTTCTCTTTATGTGTCTACTGTTTTATTGCCCACCGTTCTGTAACTTATGTGTCTTCTCAGTGCTTCTTCTCTTTGTGTATCCTCTGGCTGAAGAGCGGCGTAGAATGCTGCTGACAGCCTGCCTGTTGTACAGGTTTAAAATAACAACAAAGAAAAAAAAAGAAGATCAGACCGGCACAGAAAGAGGTGAACCTCTGCTAAGGTGCTAGACGCACTCACCCGCTAATCACGGAACTCAACACATCAATGTGCACGTGAAACAGGCGTCAGTAGGAACAAACGTATTTTGCAGAGTAAAATGGAAAGTTTACATTCAGCAACTGTTACACACACTGAATGTGGACCACCAAGATATGAGAAGTCAGTTTAGTGAATGGTTCCTCGCGCAGGTTGAACATGATGTCAACTTTGTTTCCAAAGTGGTGTGGCCTGATGAGCGACAATTTAAACTACATGATACGGTAACCAGGCGTATATCCTCAGGTCATGTCGAGCGAGCGGTCAATGTCTGGTGCGGGTTATCAACAAGCGGATTGGCTGGATCTTTCTTTTTCGGGGAAGGAGTTACTAGGAGATGCTCGTCTTATTAATTTTACCTTCCATTCGTGCTTTATTTGATGGAATTCAGAGGCGGGGTGCTAGATTTTTTACCGGTAGGTTCGAAGAATACGTAGGTATTACGGAGATACTTTGGGAAATCAAATGGGAACCACTGGTAAGAAGGCGGCGTTCTTTTCGAGGAGCAGTGTTGAGAAAGTATAGAGAACAAGCATTTGAAGGTGACAGCAGAACTATTCTACTATCTCCAACGTACATTTCGTGGAAGCACCATGAAGATAAGATTAGCGAGATTAGGGCTCATACTGAGGCATACAGACAGTCATTTTTCCCTCGCTGTATTTACAAGTGGAACAGAAAAGGAAACGACTGGTAATGGTACAGGGTGGCTCCACCACAGACCGTATGGCGGCTCGCAGAATATGTTTGTAGATATAATGTAGTCGAACCTATTTTCTTCCAACTAGTTGACGCTCCATCCCGCTTTCATAGGGATGTGCACGCCCATCTGGAAAACAATTCACAGGGAAGTTGGGTTGGAGAAAGGCGTCCTATCGAGTACTCGCACTTTCTCCTTATTTTTCCATACTTCATTTTTACTTGTGGGGTATCCTCAAGAAAGTAGTGTACGGCAGGTAGCCGCGCACACTAGCACAACTGCGACATGGTTCAAAATGGTTCAAATGGCTCTGAGAACTATGGGACTTAACTTCAGTGGTCATCAGTCCCCTAGAACTTAGAACTAGTTAAACCTAACTAACCCAAAGACATCACACACATCCATGCCCGAGGTAGGATTCGAACCTGCGACCGCAGCGGTCACGCGGTTCCAGACTGAAGCGCCTAGAACCGCACGGCCACACCGGCCGGCACTGCGACATGAAACTGACACGGTTTGTCAAGCAATTCCTGTAGCTGCTCTGGAAGATGTGACCTCGAACGTAAGGCACCGTGCTCGGAAGACAATAGAGTCGGATTTGCAGTTTGAACACTTATTGTAATTGTTTTACTTTGAGTCATTGTAATATGATCATAATATATAATTATCTTTATCAAAAACTGTACACTTGTTTTAAATCTAGCCTTATACCAATTAGTGTACGGAAAGCCCGCTGTCTTTTGTAGAGAGGCAAGCTGCTCGCTTAGTGTACCACTAAACCATGTACACGCGCTTATCCGACGTCGCGAACCTTCTCTTCGCGGAAGGTCGCTACAGCAACTGACGAGTACCCGTGCAGCCGTCAGCGGGTTTGTTGCCTACCTCAGCTGACGCGCCGTCGGTAGCGCTATGTGCTGGTCATTGCATCACGAAGGATTTACTGCGCTGTTTTGCCTGAGTCAGAACGAAGAATTACGCTCGAGTAAACTGTCAAACAGTGCGATGGAGTTGTGCATCGTGCTCACGTCGCGATGTGTGTTTCGCATTCCGAAAGCGCGTTCCAAACTGTGTACTTGTTACCGGCCTTACAAACAACACTTTTCTTGACAGCTCAGTTCAATGATTGTAGTTCCCGGTTCCCTACAGTTCCAACTCTTTTCGTTTGTGTGACTTCTTAAATGACATGCGTGCCTAGATCGGTAGACGTCGAAATTATTATTATTATTATTATTTTTTTTTTTTATTTACACACCGTATTATCTCGGGCTAGACACCTGTTCCTACCGTGCGGAAACTGAAGGCGTTCTTGACGAATAAACCGAAAGCTTCCTTGTTATGTATCACTTTCCTCAGAAATAATACTGCAAAAACTGATTTGAATTAATTTATACTTTTTTATCACCTAAAAGAACAAATTCTAGACTAACAGCCTGCGCAACCGAGAGTTACGTTGTGGCACACTGATTTGAATCGATCCTTCCCTTATTTCTGACAAATGTTTACTCTTCGCCTCTCCATATCCGTTTCCAGTTATCTGCCGTGACAATGTGTTCCATCCATTCTGTTAAAAGAACTAGACATCTGGCCCATTGTCTAAGTCTAGAGACTCGCATTCAGAGAGGAACGGAATTCAAACCCACGTTGGTCACCTTATCACTGTTTCCTTAAATGAGGTCAATCGAATACCGGAATACTTCTCTTCATAGACCGCGGCCTTCTCCTCCTCTGTCTTTGCTCAGTTCAAACTAATTCTCTATCTCTAATAATCTTGATTTAGACATAACTTTAAACATTAACTTCTCTTATCCCCTTCTTCTCTTCCTTCCACCCTTTATGTTCCCAGAAGTATCAAGCTCAACCGCTCTTTAATGGCTGAAGGGGGCTAGGACGTCAAACGGGCCGACTTGGAGTAGGAGAGGCACCACACGACATTTTAATTTCCACTTTCTGTGCTTTTACAAATAAATTCATAAAACTTCGTCAGCATTACCGGGAAGGGTACAGGATTCACACTCATAACAGTGGAAGTTCAAAAACATAACAAAATAAATTTCTTTTCTTGTGAAATTTCATCATTTTGTCATTTACTTGTTGCTATACGTACATAATTCTTCGTAAGTATGAGAGATTCTTCGATGAATTTTGCACAGCATACATCTCTAGAATTTATTTAATTTATGGAAAAATGATTGAGCCGTTACATTTGAAACTTCATGTTTAGAAAAAAACTCCTTTTTGTAGTTTATTATCTCAATTTTTAGCAGAGTTTTTAATAGATTTCAAAAATTCTAGATTTTTGCATTAAGAAGTATGTTTAATAAGCAGTGCAAAAATCAGCGAAGAATCTCTCTTACTTATGAAGAAAAGTGTACCTGTAGCAACCTGCTGATGAAGTTTCACAAGTAAAAATTTATTTTGTTATGACTTGGGCTTCCACTGCTATGAGTGTGAATCCTGAATACTTCTTGATCATGCTAAGAAAGTCTTATGAATTTATTTGTTAAAGCAGAGACAGTGGAAATTAAAATGTCCTGTGGTGCCTCTCCTGCTCCAAGTAAGTCTGCTCGTTTGACGTCCTACCCCTCCCCCACCCCCTTCCTTAAGACATGTTCCGTCAACAAATACCATTCTTCTAGTAGTGACTTTTCAGAATTATTTGCACCGAGAAATCCGTGTTTGAATAGACCTTTAGTACTACTCCTAATAAAGTGAATTTGCATGAAAGATGTTGTTTTCCTTTCACCATCCATTTCGGCCACATGACGGACAATATTCAGCTTTTCTACCACTTATACCAAGTCTGGAACCGCGAGACCACTACGGTCGCAGGTTCGAATCCTGCCTCGGGCATGGATGTGTGTGGTGTCCTTAGGTTAGTTAGGTTTAACTAGTTCTAAGTTCTAGGGGACTAATGACCTCAGAAGTTGAGTCCCATAGTGCTCAGAGCCAACTTATACCAGATGTTTCAGGAGAAATAAATATTTTAGGAGGCGGTAACATAGATTTGTTTGCGTAAAATGTTCCATATAACATGTACCCAAATTTTATTCGTTATGTAAACATAGCTAACAGAACGCAACCGAAATAAATACTCACATAAGATGTTAAGCAAAGGTAAGTTATTAAGTTCAAGAGTCATTTTCATAAATTCCTCCTCTCCCATCAATGCACTTTCGAATTCTCTTGACAACAGACGAGTAGCTCTTCTGAAGTCTTGGCGTTATTTTATAAGGACAGCACCATTAACAATCTTAACGATCAGTCTTTCTATTGTGTTTAATTTGTCTCTGTAGACTTAGCCTTTGAAGCATCATCACGCGAATAAATCTAAAAGGTCAAGGTCTGGAGACTCCTGTGGCCAAGAAACGTGACCGTTTCTGCTGATGCATATTCCGGGGACTGTTAGAGTAAGCGCGTGCAGGAGCAAAAGAGCGTAGCTATCTTTGTAGACAAAGGAATCTCTTCAACAATGCTGGAAGCTCGTTTTCAAGAAAGTTTACATAACATGGCCGCGTAATGCGATGCGATAAAACAACAGGTCGAATCAGTTGATTATCATACTAAGAATTTACAGAGAATTCTTCTTGAAAATGAGTCTCCGCGAAGGTATGTGGGTTTTCGTCGGACCACTGATGCGACTGACGAGTGTTGTCGATGACGCCACCAGTGGCAGTAAATGTATTAATGGGATTACTCAGCGATTTGCTATCAGCCAACGAAAAAGCTCCAAACCTCTACGTTCACCTCGTTCTTGAAGGCGTTGAGTCAGCTGTAAATGATATAGGCCGTACATACGTAATGTCCTTCATAATTTTGGAATAGGGATATGTGCGGAAATTTTGCGTTTGTTTGTTGAACGACTACGTCTGCAAACTTAATGTCTTGCACTTCATCCACATTCTGTCCATTTGCACGTTCAGATGAAAATGACTGTTGGACGCAGCACCAGCCTACGAAGTTTAGTGAAAACACCACTTGAAACTGGTGCTCTGCTCAACTTCCGTATTGTATACAAGCAGCACCAGTGCCGTTTCCATTACAAAACCCGTACTGAAGTAACATCTCGACATACTCAGCATTTGTAAATACGTGAGGAATGGTTAAAATTTGAACCCGCTTACTTTATTCAAGACTTGATCTTCCTCCACAAGTTTAACCTCCCTTTCTCCTCCCAGTGTCTCCCATTACCAAACTGAAAATTCCTTTATGCGTAAGGATGTGTCCTGTCAAACTATCTGTTTTAGTCACATTGTGTCACAAATTTCTTTTTTCCTCATTTCGATTCAGTAGCTCCACATTAGTTACGCAATCTACCCATGTAATCTTCAACATTCTTCTGATACATCACTTTTTAAAAACTTTTATCCTCTTCTTGTCTGAACTGAAATGCTTACCATCCACGTTTCAATTCCATTTAAGGCTACACTCCAAGGAAACACTTCCTAACACTTAAATTTATATTCAGTGTCAACAAATTTCTTATTTTCAGAAACGCCGCTGCCAGACTGTACTTTATATCTTCCCTACGGCGTCATCGTTACTTGTTTCTCTGCTCAAATAGCGAAGTTCATCTACTATTTTGAATGTCTCCTTTGCTAATCCAATTCCCTCAGCAACGTCTGATCCAATGCGATTACATTCCATTACCCTGTTTTATTGTTGTTCGGATTCATTTTTTAATCTCTTTCTAGGAGACTATCCATTCCGTTCAACTGCTATTCCATACCCACTGCTGCTTCTGACATAATTACAATGCCATCGGAAAATCACAAAGTTTTTTATTTCTTCTTCCTGAATTTTCAAATTTCTCCTTAGTTTCCTTCACACTTTGGTCAGTGTGCAGATTGAATAACGCCTGGGATAGACTTCTAATTTGTCTCACTCCTTCATCAACTATGGCTTCCTTTTCATTTCCTTCGTCTCTTATAACTGCATTCTGGGTTCACTACAAGTTGTACATAAATTTGATCCACCAACAGGATTGGAACTAGCTATTTCCTGGGTCGGGCACGCTGCACTAGCGTGCCGTTACGACCTCGGTTTCAAAGAAAAAAATAAAATGTATTTACAAGTTCCTTTAAAGAGATTCTGAATTTTTCCCAATGAAATGGCACATACGTGCGATAAGCCAGCTGATGATTTAAGTCTTACTGGTAAAATAACGCGTATTATGAAAGTGTTAACAACAACAACAATACTGCCATTCCAGTAGGCTACAGCTGTGGCGCAGTAATTTAGTTGCTTTTCTCGCATTCTGCAGAAGCCACTCTCGCAAGGGAACCATCGTACCTGTTAATCACGGATCTTAATGAGTTTTAGGAAGGCTGCAGAGGGACTTGAACTGAGTACCTGGCTAGCAGCGTTCAATGCGACGGCCGTAAGTTTCCAGAAAATCGATGTTGGAAGTTTTATGCGTACCCGCTGTACCTGTAACGGTAGACATCTTAACACCAAGTGAAAGTAGCGGAGCGGCTCGGGTTCACGATGGCACAGGTTCAAATCCAGCATCTATACGTATTTTTCTTCACTTTAATCGTACAGTATATCGTTTAATAGTATATGTCATGCAAAATTATTCAGAAATAGTCATTTTAGCTACTGTTACTTCACTAACAAATCAATTACAGAAAACTGTCTTCAGATGTGTATTCCGTTCGTTGCAGAATAGATTACAAACCGTCGTACTCTCTATGGATTGAATCGCTTGCTGTGCCAGAAGACAATTCCGGATGATACGTGTCGTAGAAGCAACTAGAATACAAATGCGTTGAGCACCACGCACATTTAATGAAAGCTACTACTACCTTGCTGCCACACGGATGTTACAGAAGCGATACCGGCGAACATAGCTCGTTTAGATTCAAAAATATTGTTCTTTCTACGGTCAGCTTCGATGCGAACCACGCGTATTTGATCATTCCTGTGAAAGCAGGCCCATTAAACAGATGCAGATTTTTTTTTAAAAAATGTGTTTTATGCAGTCGTCCCTCTGAGCTATTTCTTTGTTGTATTCTGTTCATCATAAGAATAAACCTGATGTAAACAAACACAGACGCGATGATCAGTCAGAAACCGTAGCACACGTACACTGGTGTAGTTCCGCTCTTGGAAGTAGGTCTTACTTATGTGTTAGATATCTTATTACTTAGTTGCGTGAAATGAAATTTTAGATAATAATAATGGTTCAAATGGCTCTGAGCACTATGGGACTTAACATCTATGGTCATCAGTCCCCTAGAATTTAGAACTACTTAAACCTAACTAACCTAAGGGCATCACACAACACCCAGTCATCACGAGGCAGAGAAAATCCCTGACCCCGCCGGGAACTGAACCCGGGAACCCGGGCGTGGGAAGCGAGAACGCTACCGCACGACCACGAGCTGCGGATTTTAGATATTCTAATGTATTAACAGCCATCAACTTTTTTCTTAATCTCGCTTTAGCTATGTAGTTTCTGTTTAAAATATTGTGTACTGTCACGGACCCCGTACTGTTGTGCTCTTATTGTCGCGTAACACACTGTACGAAAATGGCCGCGGCTGCTTCCCGCTCCGTAGAGAAACACTCATGTGGAACATGGTTAAAAAGTGCCGAGAAATGGGTTGTTCTTAACGTTTTTCATAAATTTACAGATAAAATCGGCATTGAACTTTTTCGAGGGACTGTATTTAATACGGCTGAGATTCAAATGCACACTGGATGTATAGTGGAATCAGTAACGTAGTAGAGACATATTTTGATGCCGTTCACGGATCATTGGATCTAGTCTCACGTTGGGCATTTTTTTCTTTCCTTTTGTACTACCTTCATCTCGTAATTGTAATATTCGTCATAATTTTTAACAATAATGTACGTCTTCTTATTTCTAATTACATATTGTACGAAAAATTTTTGTTTTCATTTCAAATATAACTGTTTCACTATCGATATTTTATGAAAGACTGTTAATAAAGGTTGCTTAAATTAAGAAAACATAGAAATTTAATTTTTTGGACAAAAATGAAAAACCAAATACTCGTTTATTTGGACTATGTCCGTTGTTTTATACCGCACATGTAGTCACACACGAACCAGTGTGAAAAGTGTCGTAGAAACATGAGAAACAACCTTTTTCACAGCATCGAACACTCCATACAAATGCTGCATATTTACATTTGCCACTGTACCATTATAATATGGAACCAACGGAACTGATCTGGAGCGAAGTTAAGGGATTTGTCGGGAAAAATATCAAGACTATTAAGCTGCCACATGTACTACGACTAATGCACGCAGCTTTTTCACACGTCGCTGCCGAACGCTAGCGCGGTATAGAACGGCACGCCATAAAAGAAGAGGAGAAAATGCGGTGCCTTGGTGGCTTCGTGGATTCTGTTGTTGATCGACTCGTTATCGACAGTTCCAGAACTGAAATGAAGTTCTCGGACTCGGATAAGGAAGGAGCTAAGAGATTATCAGACGATTGACCATAATTAATGTCTTCAGTATTCAGCAATACGGTGAAATCCCTGCAGTATGCTTTTTGCATCACACATAGCTCTCTCAGAAAAATTACATTATGTGTAAGTTAGAAATTTTCATCACTCTTCTTTGTAATTAGAATACTATGTTAGGTGAGAACGAGAGCATTTTATGCCCTCCATCTGGTCACCTAAAATGCGTGCGATAGTGCTGGAATTTTGCCGAATATTATTTCATTCTCTTTAAAAATTAAACGATATTCGAAACCATATTGTTTCACTGCTCGTCTCTTTTTACGTCTGAACTGCAGATGCCCACATCATTGCAGATTAGTTGGACCAGTTAGCTGGCTGGACTGTGCTGTCCAAGTTAATGCTCCGGTAAAGCTGTTGTCCCACATTATCGCTCAGTCTATGTGCGTGTAACACAGCATAATACGTATCCTTATGATCGTACTTGCCTGTACTGAACACAGCTTGGCTTCCTCTCCATGTGGAACGAAATGCAGTGAGAGAGAAGCAAACACGGAAGAATACATGGTGTCATGTTTACATCAGGTTTATTCTTATTATGAACAGAGTATTGTCTGTAGCAAGTTGGGAACATTTTTCGTGGAAATTTTAAGCTGCTTGTAAAAATGAACATCATACTGTTGGCAAAGTGGAGTAAATTTGGGTAAGATAGTTGTTACGATGTAGGTATTTGCTTTTCTTTAATCCACAAAGATTTGATCGCAAAGTCTGTGGTCGGTATACGCCTCCAGAGATCAGTATGCGTCCTACCCCCACCGATTCGTATGCCCTCTCCCCCCCCCCCCACCCCACCCCTCCTCCCCCATGACAAGAATCCACAGAATTTTATCCGAATATTTGACATCGTAATTACGAATTACAAACATAAAACGCATTTTTAGAATGTTAGCTGTGATGATTGATATACCAATAAAATTACTACAGCGAAAATGACCGTTTTTGAATAATTTTACGTGACATGTACTGTTTAATGTTACTATCCACGAGAAAAATGAAAAGAAGAAAAATCTGAGGATAGGATTTGCACCAGTACCATCAGCGTGATAGCTGTGAATCTTGGCCGCTGCGCTACTTTTGCTTGGTCGAAACAGGGCTGACGTTACAGATACATGAGGTAACCATAAAACTTCAACATCGATTTTCTCGAAAACTAGGGACTCTCGCATGAAAACCCGCTAGCCACTCAGGACGGGTCACTCAACGACACACCCCAGACTCATCAAAATCTATGACTAACAGGTCTGATTGTCCCTTATCAGAAACTCATCAGTACGCATTCCCGTTTATGTTCTACGTTGTTTCCGCAAGTCCACCGCCGAGCCCCTAACCCATATTTTTCGTGTGACCTAGAGATACGTTTCTAAATACATCGCATTCGACGAGACGATAAACTCATGTCTTCCTCCAGACAGACGCCTTTGAAACAGGTTAACGCGCCGGGACAAGATTAAGTAACGACTTCACAAATGACCTGCAGGAAGACCTAGGCAGCTAATCGTCTTCCCTAGGCAGTTACCAGACCTACTGCCAATGGACGTTAAATGGATGTTTACAAAGTTTTCGGTAAATCAGCTCCGACACATTACGCCGGTCTACTGATAACAAAATATCCATGTAGAGTAAGAACAGTGCAACCCTGTAACGTGCCAACGTCTACGACTCGTTAGGGTTTTAGCATGTCTCTTAGAGCAGGTGTGACTTGGTTAAAAGAAATTCAGCATTTTCTCCGTTAAAAAGAGGGCATCACATTAAAATTGTAGCTTACACTCTACATTGACGTGCAGTTGCATCATATCCACCGCCATTACTTCAGAGCAGACAGGTGAGTTCATGATGTGTCTGTACAGCTTTCAACGCTGATTATTTTAGCACCGTTTCATACATTTTCCATTTTCTTACCGAACTGCTATTGTACAGCTGTCTGTTTGTATCCACTCTCTCAATTTACATCTTAGTTTTCGCGATAGTTCCTGCCTGCAAGTTGAAAATCATATTATATTGAATCTTGTGTAAGAAGAAAAAAATGAATCTTCATTTTGCAGAAGGGACCACCCTCAAAGTACTTTAATGATAAGCACATACCAATTCAAATATCTTAAGAAATGATCTAATAATGGAATGTTATTCTTATTTTTGCTCAATAAAAGCCACCTATCTTCCGGGCTCAGCATTTGAACTATTTTTCTTAAAATACACACCCAACTTCGGCTCATAAGACTATGTCTTTCACGGATTAAAAAAAAAGAATTAAATATGCTACTTAGCCAACTTCATAGGAAGTCTAAACCTTATCACCATTGTTTTCTTTTTCTCCTTTTGCAAATTTGTGGTAAGTTCTATGAGACCAAACTGCTGAGGTCATCGGTCCCTAGGCTTACACATTACTTAATCTAACTTAAAATAACTTACGCTAAGGACAACACACACAAACCCATGCCCGAGAGAGGACTCGAACCTCCGACAGGGGGAGCCGCGCGAACCGCGGCAAAGCGCCTCAGACCGAACGGCTACCCCGCCCGGCCTTTTTTTTTATTTTTTCCTTTCCTCAACCGACTTATTCTAGAGCGCAACAAATTGAGAACAAATGAAACTTAATTCTCTCAGATAGAAAACGCAGAGCGAGAAATGACGTCTGCGCCATCAAAAGGAAAGTAAGTCGTCGTCTTCTTCTTCTTGGAAACTAAAATCCTTTTTGCTAAAAAAATATCCTTAGAAACCAAAAGGCACTGTATCGTAAAAATCTTACAACACCACAAACTTTTTATCAAAAATGAAATCAATGTTTCGAACACGGCTGCAGTTGGCAACCATTACAGAATAGCAGGAATAAAGCACAGCTAACCAGTCGCAATAAATGATGGTTTGCAAATAACCTTGACCACGGTTTCGACGGATCTAAACTCGTCTTCTTCAGAGGGTCAGGCAAACGTCATATTAGCAATTCACTCAGTAAAAGCTGTCTCCACGTGGCACATATCGGCAACGATCAGTATGTCCATATGTAAAAATCAAGGTCCCTTGAATGAAGGGCTTGTCGTATCAGTCATCACTTAGAATAACAGTCCATGTTAGTAGCTACATGCCGGCATGTAGCTACTGACCGTCGGAACCGTGGTCAAGTTCATTTGAAAAGCACCATTTATTGCAACTGGTTGGCTGTCCTTTATTCCTGCAGGAAAATAAAATCTCACACGGAAGTAAAATTCTTCTCGAAAAATAAAGTTTTTTCGGAAAAAAATCTTGCAATTTAACTGTACCGTCCGTACACAGTGAACTAGTTACTTGACCGAGCGAGGTGGTGCAGTGGTTAGACACTGGACTCGCATTCGGGAGGACGACGGTTGAATCCCGCGTCCGGCCATCCTGATTTAGGTTTTCCGTGATTTCCCTAAATCGCTCCAGGCAAGTGCCGGGATGGTTCCTTTCAAAAGGCACGGCCAATTTCTTTCCCCGTCTTTTCGTAATCCAATGAGACCGATGACCTCGCTGTCGTGTCTCCTTCCCCAAAACAATCCAATCCATCCAACTAGTTACTTGTTTCCCCATTGTTGTTGTTGTTGTTGTTGTGGTCTTCAGTCCTGAGACTGGTTTGATACCTCCCAAACTCGAATAGCACAGTGCTAACGAAAGACGGGCATACAGGCTGGATTTCCAGTGCGTTATTGCATAGTTCATAATTTTCACAAATTTTCATCGTGGTTTATGAAAAACGCCATCTTTCGTTGTATTATTTTGTGAAACAGAATGTTCAAAATGTGTGTGAATTCTTATGGGACTTAACAGCTAAGGTCATCAGTCCCTAAGCTTACACACTACTTAACCTAAATTATCCTAAGGACTAACACACACACCCATGCCCGAGGGAGGCCTGTACCCTCCGCCGGGATCAGCAGCACAGTCCATGACTGCAGCGCCTCAGACCTCTCGGCTAATCAGAGATGGCTCTAAGCACTATGGGACTTAAGATCTGAGGTCATCAGTCCCATAGACTTAGAACTTCTTAAACCTAACTAACCTAAGGACATCACACACATCGATGCCGAGGCAGGATTCGAACCTGCGACCGTAGCGGTCGCGTGGTTTCAGACGGTAGCGCCAAGAACCACTCGGCCACTCCGGCCGGCGCTCGGCTAATCCCGTGCGGCTTGTGAAATAGAATATTTCATATAGCTTCAGAAACTTTTTCAGCGTTAACATCCCCTCCGATAATCTGCATTCCTATTGTATTTTGAGAGGCTACAGACGGCGAAGGCTCCATCTGCGTAAGAGAACGCTGGGTCAGTACGGTCGTGTCGCCATCTCACTGAGACGCCTGCAGTCCTCGGTACGTGCGCAAACTCTGGAAGCAGTCCTCAATACGCCCTGATCAAGCTGCAAGCGACGACTCTGTGCCACCTGCAAAGCTGGCGTGCCAAGCACTGAGGCCTGCATACGGCCAGCTGCTGAGACGGCCTGCGCTGTGGAAGTGCAGTGTTCTGATACCCATCCCTGAAACTTATTTAGCTTCCCTAAGTGGACTCTGGTGAATTCCGGGATGGTCCCTTACAAAAGGGCAACGGTCGATTTCCCTCCCCATTTTTGTCCAGTCGGGGCTAACGCTGAAGTATGTCAACAGAAAATCAACCAGGCATTGAAAATTATTTATAAGCTAAGAAATAATGACATTGAATTTTGCACCAGTAGCTTCAATTAAAAAAGCAAATGACTAACAACCCAAATAATTATCAACACTAGATCAGAGTTAGTATATTCAGACATGCAGTAAGATGACGTTATCCAGAGGCGACCCAGTAAAATAAAAGGCAAGAAATATATATATATATATATATATATATATATATATATATATATATATATATGTTTTCAGGTTCACTGCATAGACAACCAGTACTAAGGGCCTTGGCGTAAACGTATGTGTTCACATCGAAATAATCTTCTTTTGATTAGTCACATTAATGTTGCTACCAATAAAGGCACAAGGCGTACAATATTGGGTACGCTAAAGACTATCAGATCAGACACGTTGTCAAAAGCAAGACCAGACAGGAAAGCTGCAAGGCACAAAAAGTTCAATTCTTTTTCTTTCTCTCATTAGACGGGAAGTAAATGAAATTATTTTATTCTAGACGGGAAGGTTATCGTCGAAACGCGTTAAGTTCAATCATTATTTCTTTTATTTATTCGACGGGAAGGTTTCAACGTTGCATCGATAACGATACCGGTGAAGCAAAATTCAAGATTTTCGTAACTCGACCAGTTACAACCCAAAAAATAAGGAAAGAATTGGTATCTCTCGCTCTACGGCAAAAAAAAAAAAGACACACCACGAAGGAATTATCCGAATGAGACTGAAATCGGTAGATGTCATGTTTACGTACGGATAAACAAATCATTACAGTTTCGAAAAAAATTATGATTTATTCAAGCTTCATAAATTAAGCAAGTGAATAACGAGTTGTCTACCGCAGACCATTCTGCGAGCACTTATTCGGCATTCGTCTTGGCATTGATTGATAGAGGTGTTGGGTGTCCTGAGGGATATCGTGCCAAATTCTGTCCAGATGGCACATTAGATTGTCAAAATTCGAGGGCCCTGCCTATAAATGTTACAAACCTTCTCAGTTGGGGAGAGATCCGGTGACTTTGCTGGCCAAGGTAAGGTTTGGCAAGCACGAAGACAAGCAGTAGAAGCTCTCGCCGCGTGCTGCCGAGCATTATCTTGCTGAAATGTAAGCCGAGAAACAGTTGACGTACCGCTGTACTGTAAGGGTGCCACAGATGATAACCAAAGGGGACCTGTCTTGAAAAGAAATGGCATCCGAAACTATTACTCCTGGTTGTCGGGCTCTAAGTCGGGCAACAGTCAGGTTGATATTCCACCGCTGTCTATGGGAACTCCAGGCACATCTTCCGTCTGGAATATCATTGAGTGGAGTAGAATTCTCTTCAGTGACGAGTCCCGCCTCCAAGTGAGCCCCGATGACCGGCAAAGATGTTTCTGGACACGCTCCAGACAGCGGTGGGACATCAAACTGACTGTGGCCCCCCATACGTCCCGCCAGCTGGAAGTGATCGTCTGGGATGCGATTCCATTTCACAGCAAGACCTCTTTGGTTATCATCCGCGGCACCCTTAGAGCACAGCGGTACGTCGACGATTTCTCGGCTTACATTTCAACAAGATAATGCTCACCCGCACAGGGCGAGAGCTTCTACTGCTTGTCTTCGTGCTTGCTAAGCCTTACTTTCGCCAATAAAGTCACCGGATCTGTCCCCAACTGAGAAAGTTTGTAGTATTATGGTTAGGGCCCCCAGATATTGATCATCTAATGCGCCAGTTGGACAGAATTTGGCACGATATCCCTCTGGAGGAAATTCAACATCTCTGTCAATCAGTTACAAGCCGAATAACTGCTTGCATAGGGTGAAGAGGCAGATCACCGCGTCATTGACTTGCTCAATTTGTGAAGCTCTTTCTCTTGAATAAATCATCCAATTTTTCTGAAAAATGGTTCAAATTGCTCTGAGCACTATGGGACTCAACTGCTGAGGTCATTAGTCCCCTAGAACTCAGAACCAGGTAAACCTAACTAACCTAAGGACATCACAAACATCCATGCCCGAGCCAGGATTCGAACCTGCGACCGTAGCGGTCTTGCGGTTCCAGACTGCAGCGCCTTTAACCGCACGGCCACTACGGTCGGCAATTTTTCTGAAATTATAATGATTTGTTTGTCTGCACATGTACATCACATCTACAGATTTCCACCCCATTCTGTTAATGGCGAAGCTGCTTCTCGGATCACCATCTTTTCTCCTTTCCCTGTTCCATTCACGAATGGAAAATGGAAATTAGCGTTTGGCGTCATTGGCCAAGAGGCCCCTAGCGGGACAGGTCCGGCCGCCTAGGTGCAGATCTTATTACATTCGACGCCATTGGGCGACCTGCGCGCCAGATGTGGATGAAATGATGATGATGACAGCACAACACCCAATCCCTGAGCGGGGAAAATCCCCGACCCAGCCGGGAATCGAACCCGGACCCGTAGGACGGCAATCCGTCACGCTCACCACTCAGCTCTCGGGGCAGACATTCACGAATTATGTGTGGAAAGTATGATTGTCGGTAAAGCTCGATGTGACATCTATTTTTTCTGATTTTTTTCGCCGTGATGACTGTATAAGACATAATTAATAGAATGCTAAATGTTGTGTTTTTCGCTTCTTCTTGGAACATACACTCACGGAATTCTAGCAGAAAATTTCCGCGATGCACAAGGGCTCTCTTGTAACGTCTGGTAGTGAAGATTGTTGCATTCCTGTAACGCTCTCGTGCCAAGTAAACGATCACGTGATGAAACGCGCTCTCTTTATTGAATTTTCTGTATCTCTACTATTAATCCTACCTGATAAGAGTTCCAGACTGATAGCAGTACTCAAGAAAGCCACTTATTTTGTGCATGACCTATATTCGCTCAAGATTCTCCCTCTGAATCTCAGTCTGTCATTTGCTTATCCTACAACTTTCTTTATGAGGTCATTCCAGAGGGTAACCCCTAGGTATTTTACGGCTTATAGCTTTCCACAGCCGGCGGTTCTAGGCGCTTCAGACCGGAACCGCGCTGCTGCTACGGTCTCAGGTTCGAATTCTTAGGTTAGTTAGGTTTAAATAGCTCTAAGTCTAAGGGACTGATGACCTCAGATGTTAAGTCCCATAGTGCTTAAATCCATTTGAACCATTTTGAACCATAGTGTTCCAGTAATTTCTCGCCAATGGTGGAAGAGAACAGTAGTGAACACCTTCGCCTTTTTACGCGCAAGATGTTACACCTACTGCACCAACTGTCGAGCCTCTGTCGGTCTTTATGCATTTCGCAAAAGTCATGAGGAGTTGCAGTCTTCCGGTATTTGAAAATAGGCTCATGCAGCCTCCAATACTACCTTGGAATAGTCTCGTAATTACCTTTTCATCAGTCTTTGGAGGTATCCAAGAACAGAAAGTGTGGAAAATAAAATACGCGAAGAATAGCAAGTAATGAGAGAAATGCAACTAACATTTTCGTATTGCCAACACACTATCATAATGTCAGTATGAGGTAGCTTAAATGTGCGGCTGGGATCAGTTGGAGAAGTGTTCTGTGAATGCCTCATCCAATGCATATATCCGTTCCTCGTTTCGCTATATCAGCGGTTTCCTGGCAGTAAGTTTCGAAAACGGTTACATTTCTCCGAATGCTGTCTATGAAAAGTGTAAGTTGTGGTGCAATATTTTGTCTGTTATTCGGCTGAGAATCCAAAATGGCTGACAGAAGTTGATAAACAACTGCCTTGGCCTGTCAACGTGTAGTGGGCGCTTCTCAAGAATCGCATCACTGGTCTCATCATTGATTCTGATGAAACTGTAAGAAGTAACTACAGTTCCTGACAAATAAGCTGCCGAAAGGCATAAAATTGATCATATATCAACTCACATGCTACCAAAATGATAGGTGTCCATTCCGGACAGATATTTACAGGACTTCCGAGTAGAACACGTGGAGATCGTTGGATCAATTGTTTCGTAAATAAAAATTCGCTGCTTGTTCATCAGACTTAACACCTCTCGACTCTTATCTATGGGAAAAATTAAAACTAATGAGCTACACAGGAATTAAATGACTACCGAAAACATGTCGTATGACACTGGCATTTTGCAGTATTGTTTACCACAATCGCTTTGTAGTAAACATCAGCGCAGAAGTTCAGATTTTTGGCAGCTGATGTAACAATCGTAACAATAAAAACACGAATAATAAAAAAAATGTGTGTGAGATCTTATGGGACTTAACTGCTAAGGTCACCAGTCCCTAAGCTTACACACTACTTAACCTTAATTACCCTAAGGACAAACACACACAGCCATGCCCGAGGGAGGACTCGAACCTCCACCGGGACCCACGAATAATAGCTGAGTCACTTATTTCTTGACATTTGGTCCAGCAGGTCAAATATTAACTACTGGACCTCTTCTCCTGATGGAGGGACTGTGGTTCGCAATGCTGTTGTTATCTTGTTACTACACTATGTGATCAAAAGTTTCCGGATACCCCCCAAAACATACGTTTTTCATATTAGGTGCATTGTGCTGCCACCTGCTGCCAGATACTCCATATCAGAGACCTCAGTAGTCATTGGCATAGTGAGAGCAGAATGGGGCGCTCCGCGGAACGCACGGCCTTCGAACGTGGTCAGGTGATTGGGTGTCACTTGTGTCATACGTTTGTACGCGAGATTTCCACACTTCTAAACATCCCTAGGTCCACTGTTACCGATGTGATAGTGAAGTGGAAACGTGAAGGGACACGTACAGCATAAAAGCGTACAGGCCGATCTCGTCTGTTGACTGACAAGAGATCGCCGACAGTTGAAGAGGGTCGTAATGTGTAATAGGTAGACACGTATCCAGATCATCACACAGGAATTCCAAATTGCATCAGGATCCACTGCAAGTACTAGGACAGTTAGGCGGGAGCTGAGAAAACTTGAATTTCATGGACGAGCGGCTGCTTATAAGCCACACATCACGCCGGTAAATGGCAAACGACGCCTCGCTTGGTGTAAGGAGCGTAAACATTCAACGATTGAACAGTGGAAAAATGTGTGGGTATGGCGAATGCCCGGTGAATGCCAGCGTGTGTAGTGCCAACACTAAAATTCGAAGGCGGTGGTGTTATGGTCTTGAGTTTTTCATGGAGGGGGCTTGCATCCTTTGTTGTTTTGCGTGGCACTATCACAGCACAGGCCTACATTGCTGTTTTAAGCACCTTCTTGCTTCCCACTGTTGAAGAGCAATTCGGGGATGGCGATCGCATCTTTCAGTACGATCGAGCACATATTCATAACGCGCGGCCTATGGCGGAGTGGTTTCATGACAGTAAAATCCCTGTAATGGACGGGCCTGCACAGAGTCCTGACCTGAACCCTAAAGGACACACATGGGATGTTTTGGAACGCCGACTGACATCGATATCTCTCCTCAGTGCAGCACACCGTGAAGAATGGGCTGCCATTCCCAAAGATATCTTCTAGCACCTGACTTAACGTATTTCTGCGAGAGTGGGAGCTGTCAGCAATCCTAAGGGTGGCGTAACACCATATTGACTTCCAGCATTACCGATGGAGGGCGTCACGAACTTTTAAGTGATCTTCAGCCGGGTGTCCGGACACTCTTGACCACATAGTGTACTTTTCAAGTTTAATCATGTTTTGATCTTGAGTTCTTCTTAGAAAGATCCTTCCAGTGCCACTGAAATAAGCATACAGTTCCACAAAAAAAGTCGGCGTCATAATTCGACACCTACAAATGTTGAAACTGATTTTCATTAAGTCATAAAATTAGCCCATTTGTGCGCTATGTCCACCTATTCGTGGACTTTAATAAACGGTGTATTCACCCTTAGCCTTTATGACGCCTTGAACTACGCTGCCGGCCGCGGTGGTCGAGGGGTTCTAGGCGCTTCAGTGCAGAACCGCGAGACTGCTACGGTCGCAGGTTCGAATCCTGCCTCGGGCATGGATGTGTGTGATGCCCTTAGGTTAGTTATGTTCAGGTAGTTCTAAGTCCTAGTCTGGCGTGAGGTCAGTCGCTTGACGGCGCGTTTCGGCGCGGGCTCGCCCGTTGCCGGCGCGCCGTAAGGCACGGAGGCTCGCACTGGGGCGTATCGCTTCCAGTCGGGCGTGCCGCGGCAGTCCTCACAGGGGAAGTGATGCGTCTCTCATAGCCTCTCCTTCCCAAGTAGCTCTTTCCGCCTTCCCGTGGTGCCAGACGTCAAGCTCGGCATTCTGCCTTGCGTCAAAAGGGAGAGCTGCGACCCAACCCGATGCGAAAGCGAAGGGTGCGTGGCACAGGGGGAGCTGTGTCGAGGGACCGAACACCAGTCCCTTTCTGTTCGCAGGGCACAGACCAGCAGGTGCTCTGCATGCCGGCGACCTCGTTTGTCGGCGTGGGATCACGGCGCGAGTCGGCAAGGGTGCTTCGCCGCGCCCCTGGGTAACCGGGGCGTGTTCTGCCAAACCCAGGTGGTGGTGACATCGCCTGGGCCAGGTTAGATGGGCCCAGACCGCCGAACGACTGGGGGACCGACCCACCACCTGAGTAGGAGTGGGTCCTTGGCCTTCAGGTGGAAGCTCGGGCTAGTAGGCGGCGAAGGGCGAGGGGTGCATCCGCCTCTCCGGAGTGCGGGGTGCAGTTGCCGAGGAGCGTCGTGTGAAATCGTCGACGACGGGGCCTTCGACGAGGACCAGTGCGCTGGCAACGGCGCGCTGAACCTGGCAGCTCTGATGTGCCCTTGACCTAGGGGCGAGGTTGGTGGGCGAGCTGCAGAAGTCCCCCCCCATGCCAGAGGAGCCGGTCCGGGGCAAGAGACGGGCTCCCAACTTTTCACTCGTCTAACTAATCATGGCTGACCAGGAGGCGAGTGATCTTTGTGCGATTTCGAGGGCGAGTGTGTCTACTGTCCCTACCTCGCAGGAGGAAGGGGGACACGAAGATCAGAATGTTTATGACAGACATTGTCGAATTAATCAAATATTAGACTCTAGTGTCAAAAACGGCAAAATAAGCCAGGCTGCGGTCCTGGCAATAAAGAACGAGCTCGCTTCCTGGGCTATTGCAAACGCGAAGCTCGAGGGGCGTCTCGAAGAACTAGAGAAAGAAAACGCTAGATTGAGACAGCAACCTGTCAAGACATGGGCCGGAGTGGTGGCACAAGCCGCTACAAAAGCCCAAACAACGAAGGAAACAATTGCAAAAATCTCTAAAAAACCAGACACGGCAGTCTTTTTAAGACCCCTGCCTGGTCAAACTATCAAAAAGGTACAAGAAATTTTTACAACAACTATTGACCCGGCTAGAGATAAAATAAAAATCAACAAAGTAAAGGCCACAAAAAATGTAGTCGTGGTAGATCTTGCCACAGAGGAGGACAGGGACAAAATATTAAAGAATTCCAAACTGAACAAGGCCATTAAATGTGAACCTCCCAGGAAAAGAAATCCTCTGGTGATACTGTACGACGTACCTGTGGCCCTAACTGAAAGCGACATCTACGAAACCATGTATAAACAAAATTTTGATGACACAGAATGGGAAACATTTAAAAATGAATTCAAGCTGCGCTTCAAAACGGGACCTCGGGAACGGGATGTTGTCCATCACGTCGCTGAGGTCTCTGGCAAGATGTGGCGAAAACTTACCGCTATGGGGAAAATTTATATAGGATTTCACGCCATCAATGTTAGAGACTACCTAGTAGTCCCTAGATGCCACAACTGTGGCGATCTGGACCACGTCCACAAGCATTGTGAAAGGAGGCCGGCCTGCTCCAGGTGCGGGGCTGAGGACCACACCAGAAAAAACTGCAGTAAAAGCGCAACCTGCATTCCATGTACCAAGAGAGGAAGGAAACCGTGCAACACTACTGGGAGAAACTGCCCAACGTATAGGATGCTAGAACAGAGACTAATCTCTCGAATTGATTATGGCTGAGGCCGTAATTGAACTCAGGAAGCCAAAAAGGAAATCCCCTAGCAAGAGGCTGAGGGACGCTCTGAGGGCAAACAAATTCAAAGAATTTATACAAAAAATCACACAACCATGATCTTTGGTGACAATAATGAAAGATGTCTGCATACAGACGGACCCGTGTGAAGAAGATGCTCCCTCTCCTCCTTGCTGGGGACCTGGGTCGAAACAAGAGCATACCCGACCACACTGGCATCCTATACTTGGGAGTTCACAATCACAACCACACAGTAAAGAAGTAATATCCACCAAACATGTTCAGTACAATGAAATAAGCAGCTCAATTCCATCTTCTGACACACCATCTCGGGGTGTAATGGGAGTTGATCCCCAGCGAATTTACCCCAACCTGGAGCACGCATTACAGTTATCAAGACTAGAGGAGCCGGCAATCCTCACAACTGCATTGAGACATGTGGTACGTGTTGGCCACGAGTATGGAAGAGATGTCACCTTTCCAGTAATGGAGGCCGTGGACAGAATTCAGCTCAAGACAATGAATCTCCCCACCAACTTCGGAGCCCTGCGAGATCTAGTTAAAAAGGTCTTCGAAAGAAGAAACGAAAAATTCGACATGGATGATCTATATTGTCAATCTGTGATAACCAATGGCAGAGTAGCCCACGACTGGCGAAAATTGTGGCCAGAATCACACATCCATACATATTACCCACGTGAGCCAACTAAATGTGGGTCAGATAAACAGCCATAACAGTAAACTGGTCCTGCAGGAACTCCGGAGGGTGGTGGAAGTGAGGAGTCTAGATGTACTCTGCTTACAGGAACCGTACTCCCAAGCGGGACGGATCCCATTCATGGCTGCCAACTGGCAAATTATACATTCTAACGAAGAGCCAAAGGCTGCAATTATAATTATCAACAAATCATTTAGAGCTACAGTCCTTGCACAATTCTCTGGCGAACACTGCAATGTCGTGGAACTTCAAACACCCGCGGGAGTGATTTACATCTGTAATATATACTTCCAATATGGAAGAGGAATAGAGGAATTTCTAGAAGTACTTACACAAGTCGCCACGGCATTGCAGGGACGAAGATTGATTGTGACGGCGGACATAAATGCTAAGTCCCCCCTATGGTTCAGTGGCACGCACGATGATCGGGGGTTAAAAGCCGAGGAAACAATCATGGCATTACAACTGGTGGTTGCCAACCAACAAGGGAACCCCCCCACGTATACTGGCGGAGGGGGAGAAGGTACAAATATCGACGTCACTCTAATAACACCAAACCTGGCCACAAAGGTCGACAAATGGAAAGTGTGGGACAAAGCAACCACCAGTGATCATAATTTAATAACATTTACCATTGGGGAAAGGGAGTGCCACTGGGACATAGGGTGGGAGCTGCAGCTTAATTACAACAAGGCTAACTGGGACCGTCTCGCGGAGGAGTGCAACATTCCGACATTGCTGGAGGGTGACGGAAACGTGGAAGAATGCGCCGAAGGACTGGTGCAGGCGATCACCACTGCGGTGCGGGCAGCCGTACCAACCAGGAGGAGAGCCGTAGCGGCCACCCCCACACCATGGTCGGTCGAACTGGGACAGATGCGTCAGGCTGTGAGGAGGGCAAGGAGGTACTACCAGCGGAGTGTCGTCTGGAGGGAAAAACGAAGATGGCTTCAGATCTATCGTGAAAGCAAAGAACAATTCCAACAGGAGTTAAGGGCAGTTAGACTCAGAAGCTGGGAAAGTTATGTAAAAAGCCAATTGGCTATAGACCCATGGGGAGTCCCATATAAATTAGCACGAGAAAAGATAAGATCACCAATGGTGCTATCCACCGTCAGGGACGGGGACCGGATGACGGGCACTTGGCAGGAAACTGCTGAGGCCCTCCTCCGGGTTCTGTTGCCTGACGACGTGGAGGAAAATGAGACGGAAGAACAAAAAAGGATAAGGAGAGAAAATCAAAGGGACTATAACAATAACATCAGAGTCTATCCCTTCTCTGAGGAGGAGGTCGCTGCCCAGACCAAGGCCCTCAAAAGAGGGAAAGCTCCTGGCCCGGACGGCATTACTGCGGAAGTGGTGCAATTCCTTGCCCCCCAGCTCGTAGCTCCTCTCACTAAGTTGTATAACGAGTGCTTGAAACTCGGGAAATTCCCAGAAATATGGAAAAAAGCCAATGTAATTATTATCAAAAAGAGTCCAGACAAAGATCCCACTGAAATTAAATCTTACCGACCTATCTGCTTGTTGGACGTACTGGGCAAACTTTTTGAGAGGCTACTAGCGAACAGACTGACAGCACACCGCATGCTGTGCGGGGTGAGTGACAGACAATTCGGCTTTCGGCCTGGGTGTTCTGCGTCTGACGCAATCGCCCTGGCTGCCGAGGTCTGTGGCTCCACCCCGCACAAGTATGTTGTCGGCATCATGGTAGATATCAGTGGCGCCTTCGACAACCTGTGGTGGCCCTCACTCTTTTCCTGCTTGCGGGAGAAGAACTGTCCAGGGCCGCTATATGGGTGTCTGAGGAGCTATTGTGCAGACAGGGAGGTCTGGCTATCGGCCCCTAGCGGCATAGTCAGGAAGATTGTCACCAGAGGATGTCCTCAGGACTCTGTCCTGGGACCTCTCTTTTGGGACATCAACATGGAGCCTTTACTAGAAGATCTCAAGAACTGTGACGATGTGCTAGAGGTCATAGCATACGCTGACGACCTCCTCCTGCTGGTCGGCGGCCGAAGCCGCGAGGAATTAGAGCCGAAAGTGGAAAGAGCCCTAACTGTTCTTACATCATGGTGCCACAGAAGCAAAATGACGATAGCACCCAATAAGTCCACATACCTACTTCTCAAAGGCCAATTGGTCAGGAACCCGACGGTTAGAATTAATGGTATACCAGTTCTTCGGCGCCGCGAGGCCCGATACCTGGGTGTAATCATCGATGAGAGGTGGAGCTTTGCATCACATATTGATACCGTATCACAAAAATCATTGGTTCTATTAAACAATCTTATCGGAATTGGTCACAAGCGGTTTCACCTCCCACCAAATTTAATTAAGTTATATCACAACAGCATCCTGACCTCAATAATAGGATACGGATCTGGAGTCTGGGCACACAGACTCACGAGGGTCATGCCTGCCATGGCCGTAAGAAGAGTGCAGCGGAATATGCTTCTACATTCAACAGGGGCCTATAGGACAACACCGGGGGGAGCACTGTTAGTGTTAATGGGAATCTGTCCATTAGATATAAAAATACGTGAACAGGCTGCCTGGTACTGGGTACGAAAGGAGAACAGGGACAAAATCAGGGAAATACTTGGGGTTTATGCAGGGGTCAAGTACACCATTAAAAAGAGAGGGTTAGAACTATGGCAAGATCAGTGGAATAATGAAGATACAGGTCGTAGAACCTATGAGCTGCTGCCGGACATAGAAGAAAGAATAAAACTCACATTTTTTACGCCAACGAGAGGAATGCTGCACTTTCTTACTGGACATGGACCATATCCAACATACCTATGTAGGTTTGGGAAGCAGGCTACACCAGCGTGTGACTGTGGCGCAGTGCAGGGCACCCCAGAACATGTGGTGTATGAGTGCCACCTCTTCGATGATGTAGCCCAAGAACTAAGACAACAGCTACCAAATAACGACACGTACCACCTGTTAAGGCGTGAAATCACCTTTGACATCCTAAACAAACTTACAGATGAAATATCGAAAAAGATACTCAAGAACTTTTTAAGGGACAACTATCATCACTAAAGACAAAACTCTCACCGACGTTGACTAGTGCACCCGTACTGTACCGCCGGGCAAGGACTGGCCAGCCGCCTCACGGCTGGAATCCGCCTTGCCCTGGACTAGGAGGGAGGGGTGTACATAAATACCGGACTATGACGCACACCAATTTTGACACTTAGTTAAATTAAATTAGAAGTAGAAGATAGGATACCACCTTAGAATACACTGCAGCGACACCAAGTCAAGAGCCAGCCCAGTGCCAGGGGCATGCCCACTGGGATTAGCTCAGTGGGCCTGGCTAACAACTAGTAGGTTTATAGTAGCTCTGGCACAACCTGTAACGCTGCAGGTAGCATGTAGTTTCCCCGTAGATTAATGCTTAGAGCCCTATAGCGGTAAAAAATTAGAGTAAATAATAGTAATAATAATAATAATAATATTACCTGTAGAGTAGAATAACTTGCTGCATCTAATTTGTATCATACTAGGACCCACTAATGTAGTTAGGTAGTGGGTTAAAATGTATAATGTAATGTATTGAATAAAGAATTTTTTTTTTTAAAAAAAAAAAAAAAAAAAAAAAAAAAAGTCCTAGGGGACTGATGACCTCAGATGGTAAGTCCCATAGTGCTTAGAGGCATTTCAACTACGCTGGGGACAATTTCAATGTCTGTGGAGGAATGGCAGCGCATTCTTCCTCGACAGCCGAAAGCAGAGAAAGTAGCGATGCTGGACGTTGGGGTCAGGAGCGAAGTCGGCGTTCTGACTCACCCCAGAGATGTTCGACTCGGTTCAGATCGGGACTCTCCATTTCAGGAACGTTACTGTGCACAACCATTGCCTCCCAGATCTGGCTTTATGATTGGGTGCTTCGTCATGCCGATATAAATCATTATCGTCTCCCAACTGTTCCCCTTCTTATTCAGTATACAATGCTGTAAAATGTGTACATATCCTTCTGATTTAGTGGTCTCCTAAGCCCAACAAGGGAAGCATACATCATCCACGATAAACATCCCCGTACAATGACACCGTATCCTCCGTATTTCACTGTTCACACGACACATGATGGCAAGTAAGGTTCTCCAAGCGTTCGCCAAACTCAAACCCTTCCATCGGGTTTCCACTGGTTACAGCCTGCTTCATCACTCCAAATCTCTTTTTTTCAGTTGTCGACTGCTCAGTGGAGTCCTTCCTTACACAACGTCGAGCGTCGCTTAGCACTGCCGTCAAAAATGTGGGGCTTATGAGGGGCTGCTCTCGACTGTACCCCATTCTTTTTGGCCCTCTAGACACAGTCACTGTGCTAGCTGGACAGCTGGTGGCGCTTTGGAGCACTCGAGTAATCCCTTTCGCTGATTTCACGCGATTTTTTTATCCCCACCCCCTTTAATGTCAGACTGTCTCTGATAGGCAGTACATGCCGTCTGTCTGGCCTTGGTTTAGTCTGTAGTTGTTCCTTCGCGACTCTACTTCACAATCTCATCATCAACAGTCGGCTTGGGTAGCTTTAAAAGGCTTGATTTATCCCTGAGGGATTTGTTACTCCAGTGACATCTAATGACAAGCCCACGTTCGAAGTCACTAACCTCTCCTGACCGACCCATTCCGTTGCCACTGCTTGTCCACTGACAACACGATACTCCCCGCATCCTTTCAAGCAGACGGGTCGACCTCCCGTGACATCTAGTGGCCAATTCCGCATTACATAGGGGTATCCGGAAACTGTTGATCAGATACTTTATTTGGGATGCCCTATTTCAGCTGCCTCATCCTCCTCTATATAACCTCACTGATGTTAC
The DNA here is from genome assembly GCF_021461385.2 of Schistocerca piceifrons. Taxonomy (NCBI): domain Eukaryota; kingdom Metazoa; phylum Arthropoda; class Insecta; order Orthoptera; family Acrididae; genus Schistocerca; species Schistocerca piceifrons. The sequence continues at coordinate 275,115,574 of NC_060145.1, forward strand.
AAAAGAACGTTTCCAAACTTCCTGCTTTGTAAATTCCTTCATATTTTACTCTTTTTGCTACATCAGATCTAATTATACAAGCACAGTATTAACACTATGCCGTCCGGCGACACCACAGTGGTGTCGTGTGCATAGTATCGCTCAGTGGCAGGTGACACCACAGTGGTAACGTGAGCGTAGTATCGCACAGTGGCCAGCCACAGCACGTTAGTATCTTTGCATTCTGTTGGTGTTTTGTTTAGGTAACAATAAGTTACGCACGTCAACAAGTGTTTTGTTTTTGTAAGTACATGTGCCCTTTCATCATGGCGGACAAAAGAGACAATAGGATTATTTACGATGAATGCGCGGACGTCTTGTCTGACTTTCCGGACGACTTGGCCGATTGGGAAGAAGACAATGGACATCAAAAAAATGAAAGTGAAGCAGAATCTTAGGAAGATAGTGAAATACGTCCAGGAAGAATTCGGCGAACGCTACGGTTGCCAACTGATTCGTCTGAATCAGACGAAGAAGACGGTGCACAGTGGTCAGACTTTGATTTACCGAGGACCAGTAATAAATTTGAAGGATCCCCGGGTCCGAACATGTTTCCCAAGGATACACAGAGTGTCGAGGATATCGTACAGTTATATATTGGGAACGATCTATTTGAATATACACTCCTGGAAATGGAAAAAAGAACACATTGACACCGGTGTGTCAGACCCGCCATACTTCCTCCGGACACTGCGAGAGGCCTGTACAAGCAATGATCACACGCACGGCACAGCGGACACACCAGGAACCGCGGTGTTGGCCGTCGAATGGCGCTAGCTGCGCAGCATTTGTGCACCGCCGCCGTCAGTGTCAGCCAGTTTACCGTGGCATACGGAGCTCCATCGCAGTCTTTAACACTGGTAGCATGCCGCGACAGCGTGGACGTGAACCGTATGTGCAGTTGACGGACTTTGAGCGAGGGCGTATAGTGGGCATGCGGGAGGCCGGGTGACGTACCGCCGAATTGCTCAACACGTGGGGCGTGAGATCTCCACAGTACATCGATGTTGTCGCCAGTGGTCGGCGGAAGGTGCACGTGCCCGTCGACGTGGGACCGGACCGCAGCGACGCACGGATGCACGCCAAGACCGTAGGATCCTACGCAGTGCCGTAGGGGACCGCACCGCCACTTCCCAGCAAATTAGGGACACTGTTGCTCCTGGGGTATCGGCGAGGACCATTCGCAACCGTCTCCATGAAGCTGGGCTACGGTCCCGCACACCGTTAGGCCGTCTTCCGCTCACGCCCCAACATCGTGCAGCCCGCTTCCAGTGGTGTCGCGACAGGCGTGAATGGAGGGACGAATGGAGACGTGTCGTCTTCAGCGATGAGAGTCGCTTCTGCCTTGGTGCCAATGATGGTCGTATGCGTGTTTGGCGCCGTGCAGGTGAGCGCCACAATCAGGACTGCATACGACCGAGGCACACAGGGCCAACACCCGGCATCATGGTGTGGGGAGCGATCTCCTACACTGGCCGTACACCACTGGTGATCGTCGAGGGGACACTGAATAGTGCACGGTACATCCAAACCGTCATCGAACCCATCGTTCTACCATTCCTAGACCGGCAAGGGAACTTGCTGTTCCAACAGGACAATGCACGTCCGCATGTATCCCGTGCCACCCAACGTGCTCTAGAAGGTGTAAATCAACTACCCTGGCCAGCAAGATCTCCGGATCTGTCCCCCATTGAGCATGTTTGGGACTGGATGAAGCGTCGTCTCACGCGGTCTGCACGTCCAGCACGAACGCTGGTCCAACTGAGGCGCCAGGTGGAAATGGCATGGCAAGCCGTTCCACAGGACTACATCCAGCATCTCTGCGATCGTCTCCATGGGAGAATAGCAGCCTGCATTGCTGCGAAAGGTGGATATACACTGTACTAGTGCCGACATTGTGCATGCTCTGTTGCCTGTGTCTATGTGCCTGTGGTTCTGTCAGTGTGATCATGTGATGTATCTGACCCCAGGAATGTGTCAATAAAGTTTCCCCTTCCTGGGACAATGAATTCACGGTGTTCTTATTTCAATTTCCAGGAGTGTATTAGCAACGAAACCAAAAAGTACTACAGTCAAAATTGCAATAGAAGATTGTTCAAATGGCTCTGAGTACTATGGGGACTCAACATCTATGGTCATCAGTCCCCTAGAACTACTTAAACCTAACTAACCTAAGGACATCACACAACACCCAGTTATCACGAGGCGGAGAAAATCCCTGACCCCGCCGGGAATCGATCCAGGGAACCCGGGCGCGGGAAGCGAGAACGCTACCGCACGACCACGAGCTGCGGACTACTTGGCAATAGAAGAAAACTGGATTAAGAAAATGCCAAATTTGCCGACGTTACGGGACCCGAACTTAGAAAATGGTTTGGGCTTGCTATCCTTATGGGAACTGTAAGAAAAGCAAGGATCAATGATTATTGGTCAACGAATCCGTTGATAGACACACCGATGTTTCGCAAAATGATGTCCCGCAACCGATTCAGACAAATATTATAATTTTTACATTTTTCCGACAGCAACAATAAACTGGATAAAGCCAACTGGCTTGTCAAAGTGCAATTCATAATTGATTATTTTTCCAAAAAGTTTAAAGAAACGTTTAATCTAAGTCAAAACATCTCAACTGATGAAGGAATGATACCGTGGCGTGTACGGTTAAATTTTAAAGTTTATAATCCGTCGAAAATTACGAAATACGGCACACTCATTCGGATACTGTGTGATTCGAGTACGGGATACAATTCCTCATTCAAGATATATTCCGGTGCTGGACAGCCTTTAGCAAAAACAGTGATGGAACTACTGACACCTTCTGAGGGAAAGTGGCATCACTTCTGCATGGATAATTATTATAACAGAATAGAACTTGCAGAGAAGTTCCTTGAAAAGAAAATTCGAGTTTATGGAACGACACGGAAAAATAGAGGATTTCCGTAAAATTAAAGCGCACGAAAGTCAATGTGTGTGAAGCTTGTCATCAGCGGAAAGGTGACAAGGGGCCGGCGACAAGCCAAGTAATCCGACTTAGCGCTGCCGGCGCCAAGCGAGAAAATTTGTACGAGACGTGCGGACGGCCAAGTGTTAATTTTAGTCCGCACATGAAGCGATGGCATGAAAGAGAATTAATAAAGAAAAACTATAAATGCTGTACTTATTAACATGTCACTTTCTCCATAAGAATCATAGCTATTGTGACGGTGAGTGATCCATGTCACCATTCTCATTGTTGAAGCTAGAAAGCAAATGTAAAAACAGTGTTATTGTCTTGAGACACGAAACTCGTGGGTGTATCATGGGAAGGCGTGCATCTTGTTGCAGAAATGATGTAACGACACTAGCAGAGGGGTTTCTTTGAGGTTATTGGCGTGGAAAATTGCCTGTGAAAGTGCGACTGCGTCTCAAAGAGACAAGAAGGCCTGCAGACATGTCCTTGCGCAGCAGATTTGGTCCTTATGCTGTAACTTCTTACGCAACAGTATCTCTCCTACTGCAACGTGAGACACCCAAGGTAAGACAGCTCATGCGACGAGAGATGCATATACACGGCGCCAAAAGAAAGCAAGCACCAGTCTCTCGGAACACGGTGTCGTTCTGATGCGCATATTGTTATTGTTATAGCGGTATGGTAAAGAAAGTTTTCTTTCGTATGATTAGTTAGATGCAGTTCATTCAAAATAAGAATCCGTGTTGCTTTCTGACGAGAAAGTATTGTTGGTGCAAGATTTGTTGAAACAAATTATACCTAACAGTCATAAAATACGGTATAAAGGAAAATGATGTAGTGTTACACAAGTGGGATTATTTCTCAACCTGTTTCAGTGGTGGACGCAGAAACTGTGCGTCCATTACCAGGAAAAGGTACGTCACAGAGGAAGATCTCAGGTTTTTCACGTACTTTAATTCAGTACCCGTTGTTAAATTAGAAAATCCGAACTGGTCAGAACCATGTATGAGTCTGAATTTTCAATACTTATATCTTTGTTCTTTTTGAGTAACAATATCTTTGTCATTAATAATGAGAGATATATTATATTAACTGCCGCAGTAATACAATTCTACTTGGAACATCAAAGCTACTCTGTCCAAGTGTGTAGAAATTACAGAGTGGCAGATAACACTACCATCGACACATGGACACTGCAATCCAACCCAGTTTCATTTTCACGGCCATTTTGACTGTAGTGCAGAGAGGTGTTCAGTATAATAAACGGTTTTTTGTAAGTATGGACAAGAAAAATCCAGATGGTCATAGCGATGGAAGAAGTAGAATAAGCCACGATGAAACCGCCATTTATGACGAATAATGTAATTACTTACGATTTTTTGTTGTCAGTACACCAAGAAATGAACAAAAGCTTGCTCAGACGTATTACACTTCTCCTTCCCTCGAATGTACTCCACAACATGCCCAGAGTCAGAAAACTAGCACATTAAGATAATTGTGTATTAATGATGAAAGATTTTGTGTTGCCTTTTTTGCTTGATGATGAGGTCAAACGTGCTGCATTACCAAGATCACTAGAGAAAGTCACCAAAATATTGAGACTGATGGAGATGTATAGACAAACGCATGTTCATAAACTTTAACAATCAGTCACAGTCTAATAGAAGATAATTCGGCTTTAAACTGAATTGCCTCTATTAGGACTCTATCCAGTCCATAATCATTTATGTGCTTTTGAATTTGGCAGCCCTGCCTATTGCCAGAAGTCATGAGTGAAAATTACACTACTGGCCATTAAAATTGCTACACCAAGAAGAAATGCAGCTGATAAACGGGTATTCATTGGACAAACATATTATACTAGAACTGACATGGGATTACATTTTCACGCAATTTGGGTGCATAGATCCTGAGAAATCAGTACGCAGAACAACCACCTCCGGCCGTAATAACGGCCTTGATACGTCTGGGCATTGAGTCAAACAGAGCTTGGATGGCGTGCACAGGTACAGCTGCCCATGCAGCTTCAACACGATACCACAGTTCATCAAGAGTAGTGACTAGCGTATTGTGACGACCCTGTTGCTCGGCCACCACTGACCAGACGTTTTCAGTTGGTGAGAGATCTGGAGAATGTGCTGGCCTGGGCAGAAGTCGAACATTTTCTGTATCCAGAAAGGCCCGTACAGGACATGCAACGTGGGGTCGTGCATTATCCTGCTGAAATGTAAGGTTTCGGAAGGATCGAATGAAGGGTAGAAGCCGCCCGGGTTGGCCGAGCGGTTCTAGGCGCTACAGTCTGGAACCGCGCGCCGCTACGGTCGCAGGTTAGAAAACCTGCCTCGGGCATGGGTGTGTGTGATGTCCTTAGGTTAGTTAGGTTGAAGTAGTTCTAAGTTCTAGGGGACTGCTGACCTCAGAAGTTAAGTCCCATAGTGCACAGAGCCATTTGAACCATTTTGAAGGGTAGAGCCACGGGTGATAACACATCTGAAATATAACGTCCTCTGTTCAAAGTACCGTCAATGCGAACAAGAGTTGACTGAGACGTGTAACCAATGCCCCGCCCCCCCCCCCCCCCCCCTTACCATCACGCCGGGTGATACGCCAGTATGGCGATGACAAATACACGCTTCCAATGTGCCTTCAGCGGGATGTCGCCAAACACGGATGCGACCATCATGATGCTGTAAACAGAACCTGGATTCAACCGAAAAAATGACGTTTTGCCATTCGTGCACCCAGGTTCGTCGTTGAGTACACCATCGCAGGCGCTCCTGTCTGTGACGCAGCGTCAAGGGTAACCGCAGCCATGGTCTCGGAGCTGATAGCCCATACTGCTGCAAACGTCGTCGAAATGTTCGTGCAGATGGTTGTTGTCTTGCATACGTCCTCATCTGTTGACTCATGGATCGAGGTGTGGCTGCACGATCCATTACATCCATGCGAATAAGCTGCCTGTCATCTCGACTGCTAGTGATACGAGGGCGTTGGGATCCAGCACGGCGTTCCGTATTGCCCTCCTGAACTGACCGATTCCATATTCTACTAACAGTCATTGGATCTCGACCAACGCGAGCAGCAATGTCGCGATACGATAAACCGCAATCGCGATAGGCTACAATCCGACATTTATCAAAGTCGGAAACGTGATGTTACGCATTTCTTCTCCTTACACGGGGCATCACAACAACGTTTAACCAGGCAACGTCGGTCAACTACTGTTTGTGTATGAGAAATCGGTTGGAAACTTTCCTCATGTCAGCACGTTGAAGGTGTCGCCACCGGCGCCAACCTTGTGTGAATGCTCTGAAAAACTAATAATTTGTATATCACAGCATCTTCTTCGTGTTGGTTAAATTTCGCGTCTGTAGCACGTCATCTTAGTGGTGTAGCAATTTTAATGGCCAGTAGTGTAGATCATGTTTGTCAAAATTTCTTATGAGCTAATAGTAACCCAATAACGAGACACACAGTTGTGTGGAACTGATTTGATACTTATTCATTTGTTGAGGTTATATGGGAGACGTGATATGTGTGGAATTAATAAGTATGTACCAAGTACTTTTTACAATGGCGAATTTACATACGATCACTAGTATCATAAGTTACTTCAACAGGGGGGTATTATAAGACAAAGGAAAATTGGAAATTTGTGTTAAGGTCTTCTGGGACCAAGCTGCTGAGGTCATCTGTCCCTAAGCTTACAACTATTTATTCTAACTGGAACTAACTTACGCTAAGGGCAACACACACGCCCATGCCCGATGGAGGACCCGAATCTCCGAGTGAGAAGGGGGAGGGGGAGGGGGAAGCCGTGGACAAAGGCTTTAGCAGCGTGAAGATAAGGGACAGATACGGGAATGGTTTCTGACGCTTTTTATTCCATGGTACCGTTAATATTAGACTGTACCCGCTGCAGACGCCGCGTCTGAGATGAAGTCATACGTCACCCAACGATTTACATTTGTACTTTAGTGCTACTGGCCTGAGACAACACATAAAAATTGAAACTTCCTGGTAATCAAGAATCAGCATCCAGAAGTACGTAGAGGGTCTGCTGTTTTAAAGTGCACAGGAGGTGCTGCTTCGTGAGTTACGTCACCCGAACGTGACACGTCAGAGCTTAATGCGTGATCGGCGTGCGGCAGCGTTCATCCTGCGGAAGTCTGCGACGCCAGCCACGGCAGTGTTCAAGGGATGGAGAAAAACATGTAAACAACAAAAACATAAAAAATCACCTCGCCTAATGCGGTGCAGAAAACGACTACAATTCAAAACAGCTTACAGTCGTCTCGGAATGGATAAATACAGGACCTACATGGCTTTCAGAGGAATCTTATACCAGTGTTCCTGCAAAATAGTCGCAAGTTCAGGTAACAATGATGGAGGTGAAGAGTGATCACGGACTCTTCTCAACGAAGCCCACAAAGGCTCAATAATAACACAGATGTGGTGACTGCGGTGGCCACGGGTGAGGGGGGGGGGGGGGTGCGAAAGTTCATCCTCGAACTCATAAACCAGTCCTGGACAATGCGAGCTGCTTGAAAAAGTGCACTATCGCCTTGAAACACAGCATCACCTTTGCAGAACAAACAGTGTACCAGCCAAAATGGTCAGATAATCCTAGGCAGTTATCCATGGTGCCCATGGAATACCACTATATGGCTGTCCAAATCACCTCCGAACCCTCGCCATATTTCACTCTTGACATTTAAACTAGGGAAGATGTTGGAAACAGTTCGAAACAAGACTCATCTAACCAAATGACATTTGTTCGTTGGCCCATTGTCCAAGTTTTTAGACTTCGGCGCTACGTTTCCTGTTAGAGGCATTTGCAACACTGGTTTATTCAATTCCAGAGACATATGGAAAATTAAAACAAATAAGCACAGAGTCTTAAACGTCCCGCAGAAACAGTCTTTTCGCTAGCAACCGTTTGCTACAGTGAGCACATAACCAAGCGTGCAATAAGAAAGATTAATCACTACACTTTTTATCGAGACACTTAACTGGCCTCGTCTCCATGGGACGTTGTTATAAGTTAGCGGCATCCGTTTCTCTTTTAGTGACGATAAAGTGACATAAGTGGTGAAATTATAAAAGGCAATATTACTCCCGCAGGAGGTGAGAAGATACTTTGTCATTCAGAATACGTGCAGAGAGTAAATACTGACGAACGACTGAGAGCACCTTGTATTTGCGGTTACGTGTCGTGACGCTAAAAGACGCTTTAAACGCTCTCAAATCCTGCTTGTCATTGCCTTCGACACAAAAAAGGACAATAAAAAAGAAGTTGTGCAAAGCGGTCTCGTGCGCATTACAGATTACAAGAATCCACAACCGGTTAATTAAGCAGTTGCAGACATATTCGTGTTGGTCTACGGTCACTGGGCATGTGGAAAGTAAGATGATCGCGGAACAGAAAATCAGCTAAAAACGCTTAACAGTGAAGCACATCTGGACCAAACGAAATGCATATGAGATGCTACAGATATCCTCGTTTCCAAAAAGGGTTGTCGGATAGATGCGTATAATGATAGGCCTGTGTCGTATTACCAGTCTACAATGTATTCACGGAACATGTTCAACACTCACCACTTATTACGTTACGGGATAAAGGAAATACTGATATCGCGTTCCTCGACTTCAGGACGGCATTCGACACAGTCCCATTCTACTGATAGTGAACAAAACACGAAGTTACCCAGTATCGAACCAGATTTGTGATTAGATTCAGGACTTCCTAGTACACTGAACTCATCGCGTTGTTCTTAATCGGGCGTACTCAAGGGAATGTTATTGGACAGTTACTGTTTACACTATACAAGGTGGGAAAAAGTCATTACCTATTGTAACTGTGGTATCGTCCAAAGATCGCAACGCCACACCAAACACACAGTCATTAGCAATGTCTCGCTGCAATCCGCAACGACGAATGAGATAGACTAAGGAAGACACTCCATCTCTCTCAGCACGGAAGTGCACTCGCACAGAGGTCAATGCAGAGCCGACCGAGCTTGGAAGCGCTCTGCCCAGTGCGTGACTTTAGATGAAGCAGTCAACATTATCGAGATGGACTAAATATTTGTTCAAGTCTCGTATGTAAATATACTTTTATAAATGTTGAACACTGTACTTCAAGAGAACAGTATGTTAATTAATGCATTAAGTGATGCTTTAATAGTCAGTGATACTTGTAAATTATTAAGTACTCCTGTAACAAAGGATTGTATCAATTTAAGTAATTCCCTTTATTATTCATGTACGAAAGTGAATTAATATTTAATCCGTTGTAATTCCGATGAGACATCTCCCAGAGCAATCAAAGAATCCACAGTTATGGCCAGACGATTGTTGTTTCGTCTGGTCATAACAGTAACTTACTTGAATGCAAAGCAAAGAATTGTACTTCTGAAATAAGGGTTCTTTATAACATTGTTTTCGAGAAATTAGAGCTAATACAGAGGCTTATCGACACTCATTCTTCCCACGCATCGTTAGCGAGTATAACAGGGAATGGTGGATCAGTTAATGGCACCAGAAGTACCCTCCGCTACTCACTGTCAGGTAGCTTGCGGAGTATGATATAGATGAACTGTTTTCCAAATTTGTTGATAAATTTCGTCAGACGACCTGGGCCGTCCAAGCATACTCGTTTACACAGCCGTTTAGTAGAATCAATATCCACAAAAGCGTAGTAAATAGCTTCTTTCAAGTCCTCAATCGTTTGTGGTTTTGCAGCATGCCCCAAAAAAAAGAAATTCATTTGTGTATGATCAGGCGATCTGGGTGGCTTTTCTACTGCCCTTCACCGTCCAATAACTTCCCAACAATTATCTTATTAACGTAAGTTCGCAAAGCTGTTGCGTAATGCGGTCGGTCTCCATTATGTTGAAAGTAAAGTGAGATGAAGACGTCGTAGGTTATTTGTAGTCACGCAGTGGAATAGGGTGTCAACATTTCCAGGTAGTTCTCTCTAGTTCCTGTTTCACCAAATAACTCAACGACATGCGATCCATCCCAAACGATAACATCACGTCGATTTTAATGCCTCTCTAAAGCACTCTGTATACCAATACATACAATTATGTATGTTGACAAGACCTGATAATTTGAAAGTTGCCTCATCACTCCAAATTATCTTAGAAAATGACTCCTTATCAGCGTCTCTTAAAACATTGTCTCGCAAAATTGAAACCTACGATCAGGGTCGACGAGGTATGTGATGTTTGAATTTTGCCTGTGTGCAGTTCTCTACACAAAGTTTTACAAACATGTTGTTAGAGAGGTAGCGTGCGAGTAGATTTTTTGTGGCTCTGAATAACCGCTTGTAAAATTTTAAGCCTTGTCTCATCACTCACTGATGGCCTATCTGACCTGTGGCAATCCCAACTCCATTTTTCTCAAAACGTTTCTGTAAATTATGCATAGCCTTCCTTATATATGGAACCGTGTTGAAATTATTATTGCACTCATCTATTATTAAATCACAATCACCTTCGTACCACGTTGTTAAAGCAAAATTCTTTCTTCAGTACAAAACATATTCACAACGGCTGAGAATCAACAATGAATAATGTCAGAGACGTTTATTTTAATAGCAGTGTACTCTGGTGTTTATATCAATAACTGAATATTTCTGGCACTGTCAAAATATGAGAAAGCGATCGTAACCAATATAACACCATAAAAATTTTAAAAACTTATTATAAAACATTTTACAGTTGTCAAAATTTTTATGTTTGTTTAGCCACATTTAACATACTTTTTACGAAGTGATGACCAGTTTCGGTAGCTTAACTGCCATCTTCAGATCACATGTAGTATTATAAATGCAACTAGCAGTGTACGACATCGTTTCATCATCCATAACTGTCTTATTTTAAACCTTCAGGTAAAATCTTTCGTATTCAGCAGCGCTATCTGTGACAGCAGTTGAAACATGGAGTCGGTATAGCGCTACATTTTTTATATATGTATAAAGAATGTTACGGACGATGCAACGGCGTTGGATACTGTTAGTTGCATCTCTAACACTACATGTGATCTCAAGATGGCAGTTAAGTTACAAAAATTGGTCATCACCTTGTAAAAAAAATTTGATGTCAAATGCGATTGAGATAATAGATGCAAAATTTTTGAAATTTATTTGGAAGTTTTTAATATATATATATATATATATATATATATATATATATATATATATATATATATATATATATCTGTGTGCGTGATGTAGCAGATAACATCGGAAACTCCATGAGGCTGTTAGCAGACTATGCTTTTCTCCGTAGGAAGATTGTAATGTCAAGAGACATTGCTCAGTACCTCCATAGGAGCGATAATCGGTGCATGGGATTGTACTTGACCTTGAACGTAAATAAATGTAACTTATTGTGTTTAAATAGGTGAAGATATCCATTACTGCTTGCTTACACTGTTGGCTATATACTACTGGAAACAGTAACAACCATAAAACGGTTGAACAATTTCACAGCCTTAGTCACAAAACCCAGCCTACCCATGCATCAACAGTTTGTACCCTTGTCAGCTTCAGATTATAAATACCAGTATATTATAAACAGTATACCTATCATCATGTTGTTTTAAAGCATAATCAATGTATATACCTATCATCATGTTATTTTAAAGCATAATCAATGTATGACGTCAAACTTTGCTTAGTTGTAACATGTAGCAGATGAATTCTTAACATCCCACAGCTATGGCAAAACCAAAACTTTGCTCTCCATCCTCACATTCATGTTTATCGTGAATTGTTTTTAGTTATTTACAGGTTTTTTCTTTGATATTTTATAAATGAACAGTTGACTTACCTAAATCATAAAACCCAACAGACCCACCCAAAAGCCAATAGTTAGTACCCCAAGTCAGCCTGATATTACACATATCTATTTATATTATTAAGAGTACATCTATCTTCATATTTTTACTGGTTATAAATATGTTACTTCAACATTTTCTTGCGTATAGCATGTAACAGATGGGAGCCTAATAAACCAAAGCTGTGGTAAATTTTTCTCTCCTCTTGTCACTCATTTCACCCTCCATCCCCGATTCCCAGCCTAAATTTTTATTTATTTATAGTTTTGCCAGTGCTAGCAAAGAGATTATTACTGTTAATGTTTTCAACATGCATCCTGATTACATATATTTAAGCTAAACAGACTTGACAGAAATGGAATTGTGTACCACTTGAATAGATACGTTGGTGTAAATATTTCAAGAAACGATCTCCATGACGCTTTAAGAATTTGTCCAAAATAATTGTTTCGCTTTACTAATGTTCTTTGTACTTTGAAATAGCGTCTCTGTTTTTGTTTACAAAATGTGGCAGTTTATGTGTGATGTATGACGAAATAGAGGAGCCTGTGGCCACTGGGGGCATTCTATTTTACTTGGTTCATTTTCTCATTTACATTTACGCTCAGTCTTTAGTCAAAGACCTCTACAGAGCCATGTTCTAAAATAACGCTTTGTCGCAACACAACACACACATGTCATATGTCGTATGTTTAAAAGTATGAAACGTCTTGTGGAAGTAAATATACATTGACTGGCAACAGTAAACTTGTTGTTTCATATGATATCGACAACAATCACAGGGAAGCCAAACCAAAAATATTCACATTTTTCATATAGTTTAATTCTGATGCACAGTAAGTGAAATTATTCACGAGATTAAATCTATGAACGAATTGCTACGAACGGCGGTTGATTAGGATAATCTTTCTTAGTTGCAGGCATATACCTAGTTTTCTCTTCATATATCTCTAGATTCATCTTTCTAGTTTCTCTTTCAAAAGTTGTAAGGGATTCTTTCCCTGCTCTTGGCGATCTTACAATTATAACAATATCGTCTGCGTATGCCAGCACCAGCACTGATTTGTACAGGATAGTCCTCATTGTATTTATATCCATATCTCTTATAACCTTTGCCAAAGTTATATTAAATAGTCGGCAGAATAACGACTCTTCCTGTCTTAATCTATTTTTCGTGGTCACAGCAGCTGATAACATACTTAATTTGACTGGGTGTATTGCATAGCAGCTTTCAGTTTATTAGGAGTCTCGTTGCGAAAACCAGATAAGTTAAAAGAACAGTTCGCGAATGGGACAAATGACTGCAGTACCAGACATTCCTTCCAAGACGTATCAGAAAGTGGCTTGAGGAATATACTGGGGCGGGGGGGGGGGGGGGGGGGATAAAACTATGGAAACACCACAAGCACAACACATTACCATGCCTAACACGGTTTAGAGAAACCACTGCCGTTCAAAACAGCTGATGGAAGTGGATACCGCTCACGTACCCTTCTCTCCAAAGTAGAGCACAAAGACTCAGTAATAGTGAGCTGTAGTGACTGTAGTGTAGTGGCCAGGGAAGATGCTAAAATTCATCTTCGTGTTCACAAAACCAGTCCTGGACTGAGACCTGTGTGATCATTGGTACTATCGTGTTGGAACACACAACGACGTTGTACAATAAATATTGTACCATGGGGTGGCTTGGTCAGCCAAAATAATCGCATAGTTCGTGGCAGTAAAGCGACTTGCAGACTAACCATTCAGCCCATGGAATATGACGACATGGCTGCCCAAATCATCGCCGAATCACCTCCATGTTTCACTCTTAGGACGTAAACTCGGCCAGAAGTTGGAAACATTGTCATTCGATCAATTGACATTATTCTATTGCTCCATAGTCCAGGTTTTGTGGCTTCGGCAGCACTTTCTCCTGTTACAGGCACTTGCATCAATGATGAGTGGTTTCGGAATTCCATCTTGCCCCGCACTTCCTGCTTCTGGTGGCCTCTTCATGTTGTTTTGGCACTGGCAGGGTATGCCAGTGCGACGTTCAAGTCTGCAGCGGCTATTGCAACTGTTGCCCACTTATTTTTCGTCACAATCCTTTTCAGTGGCCCTCTAACACGATGACTCAACACACACTTTCGACGGTTTTCCCTCTCTCCTTGTGTACGTATATACACAGAAGAGCCAAGGAAATTGGTACATCCGTATAATATCGTGCAGGGCCCCCGCGACCACGCAGAAGTGCCGCAACACGACGTGACATGGACTCGACTAATATCTGAAGTAGTGCTCGATGGAATTGACACCATGATTGCTGCAGAGCTGTCCATAAATCCGCATGAATACAAGGGGCTGAAGATCTCTTCTGAACAACACATTGCAAGGCATCCAAGATATGTTCAACAATATTCATGTCTGGGGAGTTTGGTGGCCAGCGGAAGTGTCTAATCTCAGAAGAGTGTTCCTGGAGCCTCTCTGTAGCAATTCCGGACGTGTGAGGTGTCGCATTGTCCTGTTGGAATTGCTCAAGTCCGTCGGCATGCAAATGATCTGACAGGACGCTTAAATACGTGTCACTCGTCAGAGTCGTTTCTAGACGTATCAGGGGTCCCATATCACCCCAACTGCACACGCCCCACACCATTACAGAGCCTCTACCAGCTTGAACAGTCCCCTGCTGACATGCATGTTCCATGGATTCATGAGGTTGTCTCCATACCGATACACGTCCATCGGCTCGATACAATTTGAAACGGACTCGTCCGACCAGGTAACATGTTTCCAGTCATCAACAGTGCAATGTCGGTGTCGAATGAACCAGGCGAGGCGTAAAGATGGCTGATGGCTCTGAGCACTATGGGACTTAACATCTCACGTCATCAGTCCCCTAGAACTACTTCAACCTAACTAACCTAAGGACATCACACACATCCATGCCCGAGGCAGGATTCGAACCTGCGACCGTAGCGGTCGCGCGTTTTCAGACTGAAGCGCCTAGAACCGCTCGGCCACCAGCGGCCGGCGAGACGTAAAGCTATGCGTCGTGCACTCAGCAAGAGTACACGAGTGGGCCTTCGGCTCCGATAGCCCATATCGATGACGTTCCGTTGATTGGCTCGCACGCTGACACTTGTTGATGGCCCAGCATTAACATCTGCAGCAGTTTGCGGAAGGATTGCACTTCTGTCACGTTGAAAGTTTCTCTTCAGTCGTCGTTGGTCCCGTCCTTGCAGGATCTTTTTCCGGTCGCAGGGATGTCGGAGATTTGATGCCATAACCGATTCCTGATATTCACGGTACACTCGCGAAATAGCCGTACGGGAAAAATCCCCAATTCATCGCTACCTCGGAGCTGCTGTGTCCCATCGCTCGTGAGCCGACTATAACATCACGTTCAGATTCACTTAAATCTTGATAACTTGCCATTCTAGCAGCAGTAGCCGGGCTAACAACAGCGCCAAACACTTGTCTTGTATAGGCGTTGCCGATCGCAGCGCCCTAATCTGCCTGTTGACATATCTCTGTGTTTGAATACGCATGTCCTTGCCGCTTCACTTTATGTTTGACACTGTGTCTCTTGCCTTGGTTAAGGAAGCACCCACCATAAGAGCGCCAACAATTTGCCCACATTCGAAAGCACTATGCTCCGGCACACCGCACTCACAACTATACCGAACACTGAAACGCAATGGGACATTGCACAGGTGCCTCTCATTGTCAAATGTAACAGTGCAACTTGTTGGGTAGTATCTGCATGTATGTCCCAGCTTGCATTTCTCACGGTGTTCCCATATTTTTCCATCCTTGTAGTTGTACACGTCGAAATATAGCAGCGGCCTTCGAAGGTATGGGCCACGAACAGCGAGGATAGACGTGCGCCTGAGCGGAGCAGGAGTAGGGGAAAACCAGCCACTTTCCATTCCATTAGCTCCAACGAAACGGCAGCTAAGCTTTGCCTCGAGGATGACGTTTCAACGCTGGAACAATTCTAGGTGGCGCATGCGGCTGCCTAGCGCCTTGCACAGACTGCTTTGTTCGTTGTGGTCGGTGCAGATCTGAGAACCTTCATTCGGTGGTCGGTGTGGTAAATCATTTTGCTGGAGGAATGACTTCTTTAACGACGTATTAACATCGATTAAACGACAAGGGTCAGAAACGACGGCTCTAACAACAGCATAAAATATGTCGTCCATGTGCCAGTAGGTCAACTTAGACACCACTGTTTGTGAAACTTACAACATTACCAAGGATGCATATAAATGACAGCAAAACTACAGTATACCCAAAGTCAAATGTTTGATTCAAACTGCATGCATATCAAGAGCACAGATGGCAAGCTAGTGTGTATTGTGTATTGAACCTGGTTCCTAGAAACGACGGAGAAGCTTCGTCCCGCCGTATCCCTCAGTGGTACACAACCCCACAACAGGCCACAGCAGTCCACTCACCCCATGGTTATTGTGCGGTTCCAAGTTTGATAGAACTGGATTGCCTGGCTGTGACACACCACGCGAAGGTTACTTTCGTCCTTAAGTTTTGTACGCCAGTGTATTATATACACAAGCGTTGTTTCATTATGTTACACAAACTCACACATTATTTTCTTTCGGTGTTGAACGACATTACACCGTCAGTAAACGTAAGTGACGCAGGCAGCAAACTAATAGTGCTGAAAACACAAACTTAAATTCTTGATATATTTAGAAGAATTTAATGCCTTCGTTTAAGCTCTTGAGCTGAAACTGGCCGCGGCATTTCATTTCGTAAGAACAGCGCACAGAAGGTTTGAATTCGAGATGAATTCTTACGTAAAGCCACAGATCTCAACTTGTTGAATCTGGAACATAGGGCAGAAAATTGACTTATTTAACTTGCCCACAGTGTATACCCAAGTACTTTGAACGTTTGATTTTCGTTCTGCTTGTGCACTGTTATATAGATGAATAAATTTGCTCTGCCAAGATAAGTTTCAGAGAATGTAGATCTATATAAAGATGAAGAACTGTTACTTGCAATACTTTTGTTCGTAACGACGCGTAAAGCATACTCGGTCGTCAGTTAAATTCTTTTGTCAGTCGTGTGAAATAGAAAGTGATCGAATATCTGGCAAAAACAAAAGCTCAGAAGATTTGGTTCCGTCGCGTGAATCACCACATACGATTTGTTATAAATAAGAGACAAACTGGTCATTCAACTATAAATGTGCAAATAGCCTACAGATTCAAAGCTGATAAAAACTTACCACGTTTTCTTTATATGATTAAAAATACTATAATGGGAATGATTATCAGTAAACTGTGCTTAAACGCAGCATTCAGACTTATTTTGTAGCGTTCGGAGTAAAATGCAAACAAACATTACCATCATTTACATATTTGGACGCAAAGGGACATTTGTACAGGGGAACGTTGTTATGTGAAATTCAGTGATAATATTCCTGGAAGTTATTTGGCTTAATATGTCCAGCAGAAAATTCCAGCGTGCACAATTCGCCCGTGAAGCCAGCGGGGAAACAAATGACAATGTGTGGTTCCATTATGTGTCTTTTCCATGTTCTCAGGAAGAGCCTCTTCGTGCGCTCGCCGCACGCCACTTAATACTCTGGGAGACGCAACTTGTGGAGGCCGCTGCGTGCGGTTTTACGTCGTCCTTCATTGTATGAGGCCATATTCAGAGGAAGTTAACATCTGCATCTATGTCGCGCAAAACGAGTGAGGTAGCGTAGTGGTTAGCATAATGGTCTGACGTCCGTGGGGACGGCGGTTGAGATCCCCAAGATTTAGCTTTTGTGTGATTTTCCTAAACAGCTTAAGGTAAATGCCGGCATGGTTCCTTTGAAAAGGTCACGTCCTATTTCCCTCGACATCCTACCGTAATTTCCAGCTCGCCTGCTATTTCGTTGGAAAACGACTGACTCTGCAATGGAGCATTACTCGAAAAACCCTTTAAAATAAAAAAAAGACTTAAATTGTGTCAATACAGAACTATGTAACATTTGTTTCAATACGGCTTTTCTGATGGAACACTGCTGAACACTCATCTAACTCGAATATAAATCCACAATGCTCTTTAATTCCATCGTAGTGTTTGCTTACCATGCTTGATTAATAATTATCTACGCTTCTTGAAACTGCTTGATTTCCTTGCACTGTTAACTCTCAGTTAGTCCTTACCAATAGAAGAGTTGAACCAACAGCATATGTCTTAGTTTTATTTCCACAGTGTAACTCAACGGAAGGTGCTATGAGTGCGTCTGTGGGTGTGTGCGTGAGGAAAATATCGCTTTAGTAAGCTATCAGCATCACGGATCAGTCCGATAGCCATTCGGACACAAGTGTAGCTCATACACCGTCCGATCAAAAGTATTTGCACATCTACTAGTGGACATTAATACAGGGTGTGTCGACTCTTAGTGTTTATGACGGCCTGAACTGAGCTGGGGAACTTTCAATGAGATGTGTGAAGTTCTGTGAAAGAATGACAGCCCTTTCTTACTCAAGAGCCGAAAAGTGAGGAGGTAATGATGTACGCAGTGGTCTGGAGCGAAGTCTACTTTCGAACTCATCCCGAAAGTGTTCCATTGGGTTCAGGTCGAGAATCTGGGCTGTCCAGTCCATTTCAGGAATGTTATTATCCGCAAACCGTTAAATCATATATGCTGCTTTACGATAGGGTGCTTTGTCGTGCTGAGACAAACAAACATCGTCTCTGAACTGTTCCTCTACTGCACGCGGTACAGAATGCTCTCAAAAGTGGTCATCACTCTCCACATTCGGCGTTTTCTAGCCACGAAAAACATCCTCGTACCAGAACACTTTTTTCTTCGTTCTTCACTGTTGGCACTAGAGATGACGGCAGGTAGCGTTCTGCAGGCATTCGCATAGCTGGTAACTGGACAGCCGGAGCTACATTTCTGATGTGTTAAGGCAGCCGCTCCTGCTGGCGAAACGTTGTATGAATAATGAAACTCCCGTTGACAAAAGAACACGAAACAGACGCCTCCAGGTCTTTGTGTCAGAAGACGACGACAGAGGATCGTCGATATCCCGACAGTTTGTCCAAGGAGAAATGATCCATATTCATGGATATGTCACGAACGATCATTCGAAGCAAAATGTCTAGCAAACATGGGCGCTAAAATGCATACCTTAAGAGTTATGGGCACTTCTTCATCTTCGATACTGTGAAACAAATCTCTTCTTTGCTTTCCATATTTTGTGAGGAAGCCTATGGACCAAACCAAGAAAAGTTTTTGTAAACTTGGGCTCTAAAATGCATACATTTAGAAAAATGGGCACTTGAGTAGCATAGATGTGTTTCACAGTAGTGAATATGAACAAGAGCACATAGCTCTTAAAGTATGCACTTCAAAGCGCATGTTTACTGGACCTTTTCTGTTTTGGCCCGTGCTACCTCCTTTCAAAATATGGAAAGCAAAGAGCATGCAGCAGAAGAGATTTGATTCACAGGATTGAAGATGAAGAAATGTTCATAGTTCTTAAGGTGAGCATTTTAGAGCGCATGTTTAGAAGACGTTTTAAGCCGAATGATCATTCCTGTCGTATCCCTGAATATAGATCTTTTCATCTGGGATATCCTCTATACCCAGGGTGAACCCGATCACTCCCGACGAAACTTCGGAAGTGGTTCAGAGATATTTTCTGAATATTTTGGTATAAGTGACGCGTGAGCTGTGGTGGTTCGTTGCAGAGTAATTACACTCATGTTCAGAAAAAACAGAACACCTTTAACGACTAGAGATAGGACATTCATATTCACAGGACATGTACATTAGTATGTTCTGGAGAAATGATCAGCGTTTGAACCATATCGGCTCAACATGGACATTCCTGCGCAATCACCTACCAGTAAAATATGCCTGTGGCTCTCGTTGTCCCTATAGACCGAAGGCAATGGATCAGTGTGACTTGAGCAGATGTGCCGGATGCCTCGCAGATATATGTATCAACCGTACCGTCAAACCAGTGAGTTTGAAAGAGGGCGCATTGTTGGCATGAGAGAATAACGCATCCATCAGGGAAATTGCTGCTCGTGTTCAGCAGTGGAACGGGTGTGTGCATAATGGTTCATGAAAGGCCATAGACCACGACCAGATGGGTCAGTTCGCACCACCCACACCATCCCCGAGAAGATAGAACCTCATCCGAATGGCATTGCAGGACAGATCTATATCATCCTCAGCTCTGGCGCAACAGTGGAACAGCGTAACACATCATACATCGTCAAAGGTGATACTCAGTCACCGTTTATTACGGTATGAGCTACCTACGCGTCGTCCACTTCTCCGCCTACCCATGACGAATGTGCATAAAAATGCCAGACGGCAATGGTGTGTGGAAAGACATCACTGTAGACAGGAATGGCATCAGATAGTGTTTTCTGGCGAATCCAGGTTTCGTTTGTTTGAAAATGATGGCCGCATTTTGGTGAGCCGCAAACATGGGTAGCGCCATCACAGTTGCGCACTCGTACAAGACATACAGCGCGAACTCAAGACCTTATGGTATGGGGTGCTATTGTATACAACCACAAATCACAGATGGTGCTGTCCAGGATACTCTGACCCATGTAAATTACTTGCTGCGACCCGTTGCCATAATCTTTCTGCACAACATCCCAGACGCCATTTTTCAGCAAGACAATATACGACCACATGTTGCTACACGAATACGTGCCTTTTTGGTGTCACAGGATGTCAGCCTTTTGCCCTGGCCCGCCAGATCACCGGACTTGTTGCCAATCGAAAATGTGTGGGATATGGTGTTGCCCTGGCCCGCCAGACTTTTGGCCAATCGAAAATGTATGGGATTGGTGAAGCGACGGGTGCAGCTCTGTGACCAAGTGCCAACCACCACAGATGAACTTTGGAACCAGGTGAATGCAGCATGGATGGCTATACCACAGGACGCTATTAGCACCTTATACGCGTCGCTGCCGTCATGCATGGAACAAGTTATCAGGGCCCATGGCGGACCTGTGTAAACTAGGCAACAGGATAAATGCTCAACCGAGGTGACTGAAATGCTGATCATTTCTGCAGGACATATTATCGTGCATGTCCTGTGAATAGGAATGTCCAATTTCTAGTCATTCAGGGTGTTCTGTTTCTCCTAACATAGGTATACATTTTGTTTAAACTTTGTGTATGTGTTGGACTGAAAATACCTGCACAACAGCGCTAATGTCGATGCTATGCGCTGTGTGTCCTCTTTGGGAACAAACCCCTATTCACTCGTGGTACTAGCGGTTGACAACAGTAACTCCAACTGTACGCTTCTTCCTCAATTTCGGATTCTGCGTTGAGCGGTTGTGGCTTGTTTTTCCGGCACTGTTAGTTGTATGTTAACAGTGAGACACAGCGGTGTTGGTAGGTTCACTGGTGAAGTTTGACCGAGATACTTATCGTTCACGTGTCCACTGAACGCGTTAGAAGAGCACCGAGGGAGGTGGTGCAGTGGTTAGCACTCTGGACTTCCATTAGATAGGACTCCGATTCAGAGCCCACGTCCGGCCATTCAGAGTTAGGTTCTTCGTGGTTTCCCTAAACAGCTTAAAAAAGAACTTCGGGATAGTTAGCTTCATCGGCCACGGCCGTTTTCCTTCCCCGTACTTCCCTAATCGACCTTTGTGGTTCAAAATGGTTCAAATGGCTCTGAACACTATGGGACGTAGCTTCTGTGGTCATCAGTCCCCTAGAACTTAGAACTACTTAAACCTAACTAACACACTTCCATGCCCGAGGCAGGATTCGAACCTGTGACCATAGCGGTCGCGCGGTTCCAAACTGTAACGCCTAGAACGGCTCGGCCACCCCAGCCGGCCGTCCTTTTGTGTTCCGTCTCTAATGGCCTCGATGGCGTCAGGACTCACGACGTTAAACTGTAATCTTCCTTACTTTTTGCAATGGGAGAGCGTCAAAAATTGCCATTCGTATCTACTACTTTGTCAAAATATAATTTTATAAAGAACCTCGCAAGATATTTCTTTGCATCTGTTTGTGTGATATGTCCTGCTACTGGGCACAATTACGAGCAATGGCTGAATTAATCATAAAATAAAGATTGTGATAGGAATTAAATTACAAGGTGTACAACATTGCTTCCGCCGTTTGCCTATAGATGGCGACAACGGTGAGTAGTGGTCGAAAGAAACAGATCGCAGACGTCAGGCAGTTAACTTGGACCTCGGTCAACATAACCTCATTCAAACATTAGTCGATTTGTGTCTGCATCATAAAGTTGTTCTTGATTGAAAATGTCAGTTTACGAGCCTAATTCTCGTCATTTGCGGGAGGTGTTACTGTTTTGTTTCAATATGAAGAAGACAGCGGCTGAGTCTCATCAGATGCTCTCAAGTACGTATGGTAAGGACGCTATTAGTGAAAGAACGTGTCGTCAGTGGTTTCAACGCTTCAAGAAGGTTATTTTAACGTCGTAGACCGGTATAGTAGTGGAAGTGAGAATGTTTTCGAAGATGCAGAATTGAAGACATTGCTGCGTGAAGACTCCCGTCAAACCCAAGAAGAATTGGCACGATTAGTGAGAGTGACACAGTAAACCATTTCAAAACTTTTTAAGGCTATGGGCATGATTCAGAAAGAAGGGACTTGGGTCCCGTGTGAGCTGAAACCAATAGTACTTGGAAGCGTTAAAATAGGAAGTCCTACCCCACCCGCAGTATTCTCCAGACATTTCTCCCTCTGACTATCACCTGTTTAGATCAATGGCGCTTGGCCTGGCTGACCAACACTTCCGATCTCATGAAGAAGTCACAAATTGGATCGATTCGTGGATCTCTTCAAAATATGACCAATTTTTTCGACGTGGGATTCGTACACTGCTCGAAGGATGGGACAAAGTAGTGGCCAGCGATGGAAAATACTTTGAATGATACATGTGTAACGAATTTGTTTCGTTAAAGCCTCAAATGTTGGGGAAAAAACGGCGGAAGCAAAGTTGTACACCTTGTAGTTATTTTCATTACTTAAGTTATTCTCTTCGTGCAGTGTATCTCGACTTGTTTGTTGGCTCAAGGATTAGAGGTATACCTCTACTTGCAGAGAGTTGTTCAAATTTCAGTTCGAAATATGCACACGAAGTAAATTGTTGTAGGTAGTTTATCTTTCACGTAGAGCATTTAATTCTCGTCACTCTGAAACAGTACAAATTCTTTCAACAAGCATGTATGTCAAACTCAGAATACGACATGATACACTGATTTAACTTCCCACCAACAACCTACAACAACTTTTCCAACCACAAGCCTAGAAGAACAAAGATAATACATACATGTAAGAAAGTCTGTTACATAAAAAAATGAGATATTTATTGACAATCTTTTATGGAATAATTTTGAAAGTCCGTAATTAACAATTCAATTGTTAATTACTACAAGTACACTGTCCCCTCACATTAATGAGATCACCTGCCTAACGCCTGAATAGCCCCCTTTAGCAGACCGAACCCCTGCGTGACGTGCGGGAACAGTCAATGAGGTTTTGGGAGATACCGATGGGGAAGCTCCGTCGCCAGCTACAATGGGTTTTTCGGTTGAGAATCTACGGCGCGCACAGCAGGTGCAAGTGCAGCCTCTCGATGTGGTCCTACAGATTCTCGATTGGGTTTAAATCCGAAGAGTCTGGTAGCCAGGGAAATACGGTGAAATCATCCTGGTGATCTTCGTACCACGCACGTACTATGCATAGTGTGACACGTTGCGTTGTTCTGCTGGCAGATGGCATCGTACCGAGGAAAAACAAGCTGCACTTTGGGGATGGACTCAGTCCCCAGTGATAGATTAATACTTGTTTTGATCCGTCGTGGCTTCCAGAATAATGAGATTACCCAGGGAATGCCACGAAAACATTCCTCAGATCATAACGCTTCCTCTTCCGGCCTGGACCCTTCGGACTGTTGGTGGAGGGTATATTTGCTTTCAGACGTTTCACGCCATACACACCAATGGTCGTCTGTCCAATGGAGCATTAAGGTCACCTGTCGTCACTCAGTGGACTTCCAGTTGCGCTTCTAGCGTGCAAATTCCAGCCTTCGTCCCCGGTGAACAGCAGTCAGCGTGGTTGCACGAACCAGGCTCCCGCAGCCGAGGCCCATATGCAGCAAAGTTCGCTGGACAATCGTTGAGGACACACTCTTGGTAGTTCCTTGATTCACCTGAGCAGTCAGTTACTCAACAACTAAAGGTCGCCGGCCGCGGTGGCCGTGCGGTTCTAGGCGCTCCAGTCCGGAGTCGCGTTGTTGCTACGGTCGCAGGTTCGAGTCCTGCCTCGGGCATGGATGTATGTGATGTCCTTAGGTTAGTTAGGTTTAAGTAGTTCTAAGTTCTAGGGGACTGATGACCACAGCAGTTGAGTCCCATAGTGCTCAGTGCCATTGCCAACTAAAGGTCTATTCGCCCATAAACATCTACGCAGCCCTCATTCACCACTGTCATCTACGGCCTGTGGTACACCACAGTTGCCTCGCGCCGGTTTTTGCGGTGCACGGTGTACTTTAACCACAGAGATACGCGATTAATTTTCAAACTTCGCTGTTCCGGAAATGCTTCCACCCTTGGCCTGAAAGCCAATGACAAATCACTTCGTTTCTTTTGTGCTCCTGTGATGTGCAAAATAGACCGAATGAAGGAAGCGAGTAGGATTAGGTAAAGCACTTCGATACTGCATGTAAAGTAAAAGCACATTTATTAGAGAATATTAGTAAATGACATCTACTTAACTTAGGCTTGATGAGCACGTAGGTGCGAAGCTGTTCATGTTACTATAAGTTAAACTATCATTGAAGTAACAAAGGCAATGTCTGTAATTGCTAGCCCCCTGCGAAGTAGAAGCTAAGTTGCTTAGTCGTGTGCTTTTGATCAACTGGGGCAGAAATCAGAGCGGCGCTCGTTGAGCTCCACAACGTTGGCTAGAGGGCGCTGTGGTTGGTGTAGTTCGTCCGCTCTCATAGTGACAACCTACAAGCGGGCACCTACGCTGTGGCTCCGGGACTATCTATACCACACTTTCCGCTTTACAGTTGTGACTGCACTGTCTTCCTTTCCCTCCCTCACAACACGCCTTCATTGCAAATGCTGTGACGTGCCGTCTGTGAGTGTTTATTTCACGTTGACTTCGAACATAGGCGGTGTCTGCACCGTGTATAATTTTAAATGGGTGACCAGATTTTAAAATATAATATTATCTGTGTTCAGATTTGAACATATATTCTGTATGTAATTGGACAAAACTATTTTTTACGTCATTAAAACTATACGAAATGCGGGATTACAATTATGAACCTACCTGTATCGTATAGTTAATTCATGGAGTATATTGAGTAATCCAATACATAACGAAAAACGAGCCACCGACCACTTCGATTACAAGCGGTTCAGTGACACAGCTTAGCTGCTCCACGTCGCAGCAGTTTTCCATCTGTCTGATGGTTATTGCACTGTTCTGTTTTTAATGTTATACGTTTTTGTGTTTTCACATTGTTACTTTTCTCACTATGAAGGTATTTTCGTAGAAACAAAGGTAATTGAGGTAACAAACCGAGCAAACCATAGTTCTATTATTACTCTGTTACTATCTGGAGGGAACCGCGGGTTTCCTGTGCCAAAATACTCAGAAAATATCCCTCAGTAACCTCCGAAGTTTTGATGGTGGAGTTAGAGCTCACAGAGTAAAAATCCTACTTTGTTTGATTTATGTGTCGCTGGCCATAAAGTGAGATGTAAGTTAGAGGATGTACAAACATCAAAAAAAGTTTTACATCACCTCGGTTCCGAGAGTTCCGGAACTTGTACAGAAAATTAGAACAGACATTAACGTAAACATCATTTCCGCCCATTTTATTGCTTGTAAAAAAAAAAAAAACTACATATTGCATGTTGTATGACCATAGAGCGAGACCTTCAGAGGTGGTGGTCCAGATTGCTGTACACACCGGTACCTCTAATACCCAGTAGCATGTCCTCTTGCATTGATGCATGCCTGTATCCGTCGTGGCATACTATCCACAAGTTCATCAAGGCACTGTTGGTGCAGATTGCCCCTCTCCTCAACGGCGATTCGGCGTAAATCCCCGAGAGTCGTTGGTGGGTCACTTCGTCCATAAACAGCCCTCTTCAATCCATCCCGTGCATGTGCGATAGGGTTCATGTCTGGAGGACATGCTGGCGACTCCGGCCGAGCGATGTCGTTGTCCTGAAGGAAGTTGGTTAATTGGTTGGTTTGGGGAAGGAGACCAGACATCGTGGTCATCGGTCTCATCGGATTAGGGAAGGATGGGGAAGGAAGTCGGCCGTGCCCTTTCAGAGGAACCATCCCGGCATTTGCCTAGAGTGATTTAGGGAAATCACGGAAAACCTAAATCAGGATAGCCTGACGCGGGATTGAACCGTCGTCCTCCCGAATGCGAGTCCAGTGTCTAACCACTGCGCCACCTCGCTCGGTTACCTGAAGGAAGTCATCCATAAAATGTACACGATGGGGGCGCGAATAGTTGTCCATGAAAACAAATGCCTCGCCAATATGCTGCCGATATAGTTGCACTATTGGTCGGAGAATGGCATTCACGTACCGTACAGTCGTTACGGCGCCTTCCATGACCACCAGTGGCGTACGTCGGCCCCATATAATGCTACCCCAAAACAGCAGGGAACTTTCACCTTGCTGCACTCGTTAGACAGTGTGTCTAAAGCGTTCAGCGCGACCGGATTGCCTCCAAACGCGTCTTCGACTATTGTCTGGTTGAAGGTATATGCGACACTCATCGGTGAAGAGAACGCGATGCCAATCCTGAGCGGTCCATTCGGCATGTTGTTGGGCCCATCTGTACCGCGCTGCATCGTGTCGTGGTTGCAAAGATGAACCTCGCCATGGACGTCGTGTGTGAAGTTGCGCATTATGCAGCCTATGTCGCACAGTTTGAGTCGTAACACGACATCGTATGGGTGCAGGAAAAGCATTATCCAACATGGTGGAGTTGCTGTCAGGGTATCTCCGAGTCATAACCCGTAGGTAGCGGTCATCCACTGCAGTAGTAGCCCTTGGGCGGCCTGAGCGAAGCATGTCGTCGACAGTTCCTGTCTCTCTGTATCTCCATGTCCGAAAAGCATCTCTTCGGTTCACTCCGAGGAGCCTGGGCACTTCCCTTGTTGAGAGTCCTTCCTGGCAGAAAGTAACAATCCGGACGCGATCGAACCGCCATATTGACCGTCTAGGCATGGTTGAAGCCGTGTACCTCCTTCCTCGTGGAATGAGTGGAACAGATCGGCTGTCGGAGCCTCTCCGTCTAATAGGCGCTGCTCATGCACGGTTGTTTACATCTTTGGGCGGGTTTAGTGATATCTCTGAACAGTCAAAGGGACTATGTCTGTGATATAACATCCACAGTCAAAGTTTATATTCAGGAGTTCTGGGAACCGTGGTGATGCAAACCTTTTTTTGATGTGTGCAATACACTTGTTGGCTCGTTTTGTAACGAGACGTTTTGCTGCGAAGGCCACGTGTGACGTACAGAGCGTCCCTCATTCATGTTAGTTAAGCATATTTGTCACAGTTACAGACCCGAGACCATTTCTTTGGACCGTCGCTGTTACATCCACTAATCCTACTTGGTGAATACTTCATACCGACGAATAACATTCCAGAAGTAATTGAACTGAAGAAGTGGCTATTTGCTGGGAAATTGTTTCGCGTTTGGATTACACAACCCATTGGATTCTTCCGGAAATCCCAGTGCCGTACGTCCAATCCTAATGACGAAATTCATGCACTCCTTTAAGCATAGATCGCTCTGAACAGACACCGATAAGTACGTGTAACTGATTAAGCATCTTACAGTTAATAGTATGGTAAAACAATGTTTACTCTTTCCCTTTATTTAAGTGCATGACATCAGACTGATTTCCGTTACAGTTATCCACCGGTCCTTACATCAAACGTTACTTGGTACTTCTGCATTACTTAATAATTTTCCATCGGAGTTTACGGGTGTCGAACAGAAATATGAAAAGCCGCGAAAAATGCATGTTTGAACATAAGTGCAGATGCAAGCCTCAAGGCTGCCATGTTGCACTTGACCAGGGACGGCACCTGTGCAACTTCGTCAGTGCGTTGCAAATGTCAGTCGTAGTTGCAATAGTGGTCTGTGTAGTTGTGAGTGCGTTATGTCGGGCTAAGTGAATTCGAACGTGGGCAAACTGTTCGCACTCGTATGCTGAGTGCTTCCATAGCCAAGGCTGTCTAAGTATGTCGAAGATTTATACTGCATAAAAGGAAAGCGGAGAAACATCTTCCGGTAAGGCACAGCGCAGACGAAAGAGAGTGTTGAATGATCGTGACAGACGGTCATTGAAGAGGATTGTGACGAAATGTGAGAGGACAACAGCTTCAAAAGTTACTGCAGAACTGAACGTTGCACTTGTGCACTCCATCAGCTCCATAAGAAGACGAATGGCGCTCCATAAGCAGGAAGTACAAGGCGAGCCGGAATTCCGAAACCATATATCAATGATATTCTTTACAGACGAATGGAAAACCTGGGCCGGCCGCGGTGGGCTCGCGGTTCTAGGCGCGCAGTCTGGAACCGTGCGACTGCTACGGTCGCAGGTTCGAATCCTGCCTCGGGCATGGATGTGTGTGATGTCCTTAGGTTAGTTAGGTTTAAGTAGTTCTAAGTTCTAGGGGCCTGATGACGACAGCAGTTGAGTCCCATAGTGCTCAGAACCTTTTTTTTGGAAAACCTGGTAGAAGCTGACTTCGGGGAAGATCAGTTTGGATTTCGTAGAAATGTTGGAACACGGGAGGCAATACTGACCCTACGACTTATCTTAGAAGAAAGATTAAGGAAAGGCAAACATACGTTTCTAGCATTTGTGGACTTAGAGAAAGCTTTTGACAATGTTGACTGGAATACTCTCTTTCAAATTATAAAGGTGGCAGGGGTAAAATACAGGGAGCGAAAGGCTATTTACAATTTGTACAGAAACCAGATGGCAGTTATAAGAGTCGAGGGGAATGAAAAGGAAGCAGTGGTTTGCAAGGGAGTGAGACAGGGTTGATGCGTATCCCCGATGTTATTCAATCTGTATATTGAGCAAGCAGTAAAGGAAACAAAAGAAAAATTCGGAGTAGGTATTAAAATCCATGGAGAAGAAATAAAAACTTCGACGTTTGCCGATGACATTGTAATTCTGTCAGAGACAGCAAAGGACTTGGAAGAACAGTTGAACGGAATGGACAGTGTCTTGAAAGGAGGATATAAGATGAACTTCAACAAAAACAAAACGAGGATAATGGAATGCAGTCGAATTAAGTTGGGTGATGCTGAGGGAATTAGATTAGGAAATGAGACACTTAAAGTAGTAAAGGAGTTTTGCTGTTTGGGGAGCAAAATAACTGATGATGGTCGGAGTAGAGAGGATATAAAATGTAGACCTGGCAATGGCAAGGAAAGCGTTTCTCAAGAACAGAAATTTGTTAACATCGAGTATAGATTTAAGTGTCAGGAAGTCTTTTGTGAAAGTATTTGTATGGAGTGTAGCCATGTATGGAAGTGAAAGATGGACGATAAATAGTTTGGACAAGAAGAGAATAGAATTTTCGACATGTGGTGCTACAGAAGAATGCTGAAGATTAGATGGATAGATCACATAACTAATAAGGAAGTATTGAATAGGATTGGGGAGAAGAGGCGTTTGTGGTACAACTTGACTAGAAGAAGGGATCGGATGGTAGGACATGTTCTGAGGCATCAAGGGATCACCAGTTTAGTATTGGAGGGCAGCGTGGAGGGTAAAAATCGTAGAGGGAGACCAAGAGATGAGTACACTAAGCAGATTCAGAAGGATGTAGGTTGCAGTAGGTACTGGGAGATGAAGAATTTTGCACTGGATAGAGTAGCATGGAGAGCTGCATCAAACCAGTCTCAGGACTGAAGACCACAACAACAACAACAACAACAACATATCAATGATGCAAATGCCCGTGAAAGGAGTACGTAGTGCCGAATCCATATTGCTATGATGCTATGGAGTAATGGAAGAAAGCTGTGAAATCATCAGGGCAAACATCCAATCTGGTTGTCTAGAAAACTCTTAGGCAAAATCTGACTGTTGGATTTTAATTCATCGGAAAACAGTGATCTGCTGTGAACATGTCTACAGAATTAGAATAATAAATATTTCAGCGTCATACCAACGACATTGCAGTAGTAAGATGACAGAGTACTGTGGAGAATGGCGAATTAAGCGTAAGTGCTGTTAGGACGAATATCAAGGTACTGCGAAAGAGAACTCTTGTTTACAAGGTAAATCACGTAACCCACTGTGGACGACTGCTAGTGCGGGCGCAGTCAGCTCGTCGATTTCATACTATGAAGTGTAAGCGCAGTGTTTTCGCTGAACACGCGCCATAGAGTTAAACACAATGGTCACCACTTCGCTGTCCAACGGGAACAGAATGACCACTATGCACACTTCAATCCCCAATGACGAAGTCAATGTTAAGTGAATGGCAGAGGATGTGAGAACCCATATTTTAGCTCCATTCCCTATTTTATTTGGGGAAGAAACAATGTAATTGTTAGCGTACCATTGCTTCAACTTAAATCTTTTACAGCTTCTTTCTTTCCTTCCGCCCTTCGCGCAGAATGCACCGAAACATTCGACGTGAATGAAATTCGTGTTACCACAGCTCAAAGTAACATTTCTTAAAACATTTGCCTATCCGGTCGCCCGCACCTCACCTAAGTACAGGAAGGGTTGATGGGTTCCAACAACCGAATGTCACACATCTCTTACCAAGTATTTATGGACAGCTCGAGTCGTCTGGAGTTTCCACTCTCTGTGCCGTATAGTTAACACTCGGCAGGATTAGTCTAGTGGCTAGCGTTGCTGCCTTTGGGTCAAGGCTCCCTGGGTTCGATTTCCTACCGGGTCGGGTATTTTCTCCGCTCGGGGACCGGGTGTTTGTGTAACCCGCATCATTTCATCATCATTCGTGAAAGTGGCGAATTTGGACTATGTAAAGATTGGAATTTTGTACGGGCGTTGATAACCGCGCAGTTGAGCGCCCCGCAAACCAAATATCATCACCATCAGCTGAATTAAAGACTCGACTAATTTTTATTTTATTTTAGATAACTATTTCCACGCAAAATAAAACAAAAATTAATCCCGTCTATCAATACTGCCGAATGTTTACTACTGTGACTACTGTGGTGATATTAGACGCAGTAAAAGAGAAAAAACCTCCTGAAGACGCTACCTTGTCAGAACACTTGAATAATATTCGGTTGATTGACCACATTAGTCCTTCCCATGTTCAGTGAAAGCAGATATGGCCGTATAGGCGACGTGCTTTTCACTCGCTGTTTTCTTCGCAGATTTCTTAATCACCGGTGCTCTCAACGCCTATCCTCGCATATCAAATACCCATCATCATTCCATAACTGGAACACGAGATCGGATACATTCAGCAAAATAACCCAGCAACCTGCGACTTATGCAGAACCAATCCACAATCAAGAAAAAATAAAAGCCTCAACTGTTTACATGAACATACCTTCCCTCTCGGGAATCTTGTCAAGTGAAATAAATGCACAAATAAATAAAATAAAAATAAAAGTCTAACAGAAAATTTTTTATGCTGCGCCTTTTGACAGAGAATTTGAAATACTTTACTTCGTGTACAAGGATGCCCTTTGCTCTTGAATAGTTCCTCAAGGCTTATACATTATCTAAATGATACTGTCTCCACGCAATGGCACTAGATTATTAATTCGATTATAAAATTGTCATTTTTCTTTTCTCGCGCTCCAAGTTGTATGTTTTCTAGTCTCTTCAAGTTTGTGTCCATTACAGTACAGGTTAAAAAACAGCCATACTTTGAGGATGAAAAAAAACAAGTATTGGAATTTAATGAACCTTCCTTGAAATTAAAATTGTGTGCTAGACGGGACTCGAACGCGTGCAGAAGACAAAGATCTCAGGTTCGAGTCCCGCCCGGTACACGCTTTTAATCTGCTGAGAAGTTTCAAATCGGCGCACATTCCGATGCAGAGTGAAAATTCGTTCTGGATTAGGGTCTACAGTTCCGTCAATGATGACAACGCCGTTAGAGACGGAGCAAGGCTCGGAACGGCGAAGAACAGGGAAGGAATTCGGTGGTGTCTTTAACAAAAAAGAACATCCTTGCTTTCACCTTGAGTTAGAAAAACCACGGAAAACTTACATTTGCATGGTCGAGTCGGGTTTTGAACTTCATTACTCCCTAATGCTAGCCCATTTCCTTAACCATTGCACCATTTTGCTTTGAATTATTGGAGGTCGTTTCGGTCATATTCTCCGCTCCTGATGCTTCACGCTGATGGATAGATATGTGTCTTCAAAATAAAATCACTAATTGTTCCGCACCCAGTCTCGCTAACACGACATATAGTGGCGCTCCATCCGGAAGTTCAGTTATTTTATTTTATTTTTTTGTAAATATAAAATATAAATAAATATAAGTAATTATAAAATATAAGTACATTGCATGAATGGTACACCTAATGGTTAACAACATGGTGCACTGTCGACGGTGGGATGTGCCGAGTTTGGTCGTCTCGAGGTAGCGTGACTGCCAAGTGAAGTGAAGGTCCAGGTTTCGAGTCCCATCTCGGCTATATACCAATGACGTGTGTTATTGTGAGTTGATGTGGAAAGAAAATTATCATAGAAATCGGTATGTTCAAGATCAGCTGAATGGAAAGCATAGTGTATTGAAAAGTGGTTATAAGATGAACATTGGCAAAAGTAAAGCAGGTGTAATAGAATGCAGCTGAATGAAACAAAACGATGCTGAGGGAATTAGAGCAGGGAATGAGACATTAAGAGTAACAGACGATTTTTGCCATTAGAGCATCAAAATCACCGATGTTGGTCGAAGTAGAGAAGATGTAAACTGTAGACTGATTATAGCTAGAAAACCATTTGGAAAAAAGAGAAGTTTGTTAACATATAATACAAATTTAGCTGTTAGGAAGTCTTTTTCTGAATGCCTTCGTCTGAACGGAAGCCCTGCACGGAATTGAAACGTGGACGATGAGCAGTTCAGACAATAAGAGAGGATAGGACTCTTTGAAATGTAATACCACAGAACAGTGCTCAAGATTAGGTGGATACAATGAATAATTAATAAAGTCATACTGATAGGACTGGGGTAAAAAGAGATTTATGTCACAAATTCACTAAAAGAAGGGACCGCTTGATGATAGAACACATGCTGAGGCATCACAGAACCATTAGTTTGGTAATGATAACATTGAGGGGGTAAAATTTTTTTGAGGGAAACCAAGGAATGAATAAAGTAAGCAGGATCAGCTGGATGTATGTTGCAGTAGTATTCGTAGATGAAGAGGCTAACACAGTAGAGCTGCATCAAAGCAGTCTCCTGACTGAAGAGTCGTCCTCAGCTGACACTCGCATCCGAGTCTCCACTTTTCTCCTGCATTTCCATTGTTGCATCGCAGTTCAGATATGGAGATGCCTGTGATGGCTTAGCTGACCAATCCTGGCATGAAACGTGCGGCCACATACAGTGCACATTATAGAGGGTGGAGGGCTGTCTGAGCCTGGAGAAGTTTGCTTCTCTGACGCTTTTCATTTTCCTGCTTCCGACGTTCCTACTTAAAACGCAAGACAGCAGCTGAAGTAGTTTTCCGCCAATGTTTACGACCTCTGCTGCGACTCACCAATGGAGTAGAACAAAAACATGTGTTATTACATATAGATGAATAACTGCTGTATTAACGGAAACTGTTCGTCTACAAATAGTGTGTTGAGCTGACGTAATGGCTTCGCAGCCGAAATATAAATTTTTCCTTGATAAAAAGTAGAAAGATTGTAGTGGAACTTCTCAACACTTTTGGTTTTCCGCGATATCGTAGATTACGATGCACCAAATGCTAAAATATTTACCTTCTTCGTACACGTTAATGTAATTCTTATTGTTTCCATTTCTTGTATGAAATATTAAATTGGAAATAATTTCTATCACATCGATACTGTACATATATCTCTGGATGTAAATGTCGATGTGTTCAAACATCTGTGAGCTGTGAGCTATGGTATTTTTATTGTTGATTTTTTGTGTATCAGTACTAGCGACATGCCAACTCGGTTTTACGCCAAACCGAGTTAATTGATTTGAAAGTATGCGTAAACCGAGTTGAAATCTAGTTAAACCGAGTTGGGACGACGAAATTGAGCTAACATTCAACGCCGTCCGCTCTTTCGCATCTGCGCACCTTACCATTCAGTTCTATTACCCATATTTCACATACAGCGACCAGCGTGATGATACTACACAGGGTGCAATTTTTGGTCTTCCAGCTTGAAATTTTGAAGATAGACTTGTGAAAAACCTGAAATATGCAGTATAGATTTTGATGGGAGTAGGGCGATCGAAAGGCTGTTCATGATTATGACTGCATACCGCACTACAGAGCGCAGTATCGGGTCTTTTGGTTTGAAACTTTGAAAATACGCTTATGAAACATCCGAAGTTCAGAGTATAAATTTTGGAAACCGTTGGTCGATCGTAAGGTGGCCAAAATCCCATTCGCGAGTGTGACTGAATACAGTGCTGCAGGCGGCAATCATGGATCTTTTGAAATTCGAAAATAGGCTTGTGAACCATTCCAAAGTTGCTGTGTACATTTTGACAGCTTTTTTACGATCGCATAGTAGCAAAATTCCTGTTCACGAACATGACAGTTTACAACGCAATTTTGGGTCTTTTGATTTGAAAGTTTGAAAATAGATTGTGAACTACCGAAATTCACATTCCAGGTTTTGACACATATAGTGAAATATTGGCACGAGCATTAATGGATACCACACTACCGGCTAAAATTTGAAAATACGTTCATGAGACACTTTGAATTTGCTGTAAGATTTGGATGGTGATCGGACGACCTTAGTGTAGTCATGAAAAGATTATTAAATCAAGACCCTTGTCTCGCCGTGTGAACAAATAGTGCGGTGACATATCCGGCATTAGTTGTAAGGATTTTGACGACGATCAAACTGTCTCAAGGTAGCCAAATACCACACCTCAAGTATGAATGTTTTACTCAAAATTTTAATTATTATATGAAAATGATTCAAATGGTTCTGAGCACTATGTGACTTAACTGCTGCGTTCATCAGTCCCTTATAACTTAGAACTACTTAAACCTAACTAACCTAAGGACATCACGTACATCCATGCCCAAGGCAGGATTCGAACCTGCGACCGTAGCGGTCGCGCGGCTCCGGTCTGAGCGCCTAGAACCGCGAGACCACCGCGGCCGGCTACAAAATTGCAATGCCTGTGTTATTCTGATTACGATGCAAAGCTCCTTTGGACATAAAAGAAATATAGCCAAATGGTATGACGACTGCTCGCCTTAAGTGGGAAATCCCGGTTCGACTCACGGTTCCGCACAAATTTTTATTGCTGTCATTCCAAAAAATTAAAAAAAGATAACGCGTTCTCATCCCAGTCCTATACATTAAAAAACAAATAAAAGAAGAACTTCAAATGTGTGAAATCTTATGGGACTTAACTGCTAAGGTCATCAGTCCCTAAGTTTACACACTACTTAACCTAAATTATCCTAAGGACAAACACACACACCCATGCCCGAGGGAGGACTCGAACCTCCGCCGGGGCCAGCCGCACAGTCCATGAGCTGCAGCGTCTAAGACCGCTCGGCTAATCCCGAGCGGCAAAAGAAGAAGTATATCACTGAGTAGACTCCTGGGACATAAAACCGACGTCCAAGTAAAGAAAGAAAAAATATAGCCAAATGGGAAGGCTACCTTTCGCGATAAACGGGAAATGCGGGTTCGAGCCCAAGTCCGACAAAAATTTTAATTGTCGTCATTCCATTCTACAGCTGATGGTTGTCCTTATTCGAAATCATGAATTCATTTGATGCATTTCATAACGAATATAGTACCGCAGAAGCGTAATCACAATAACACAGGCGCTGCAATATCGTACTAACTCGAGTTGGTTAATAATGTAACTCGGCTTGACTTGAAATCCCATTAACCCGAGATAATCCAGTTTGGTAACCCGTGTTGACCCCTCTCTGATCAGTACAATGCACTCTGTTACGGAGTAAGAAGCAGGAGTCAGTCTGAATGTAGTCGAGTTATGACTTGGTTGTAGTTCTATCGTAGCGTAATTGGTTGGACATCGGATCTGGTATTGTACAGTTATGATAGAGTGAGATGCAAGCAATAATGATGTGCTTCACAGAATATTAGTTTTTGTAAATATTTTCTTAGAATTCTGCAAAGTGTTTTGAGTGATGTTATGAAGTGAAGGAATCGACACACATTAAGGAAAGCTGAAGTGAAAATAAAGTTCCTATTTCGTATTTCATTTCACCGTACATACATGAAAGCAACAACTCATCACTCTTGTAGGAAACGAGATAATCGAACTAGCAAACTTACGAAAGAAGAATTCTGCGTAAACGAGAACAAAGTTAATCAAGGGAGATTGTTTCTAACAGCCAGTCGCTCATTTTGTATTATCACGCAAATTGTCACATTGTTGTTAAATGCCTGTACTTGCTGTGTTTGTTTTTCCGTTACTGCTGCCAACCGAGCGAGAAGGCATGTGAACAGGTCTGCGACGTGGCTGGTCCTGGTCGAGAAATTTAAACTATATGCTGGCACTGGTATTTACCAACTCACGTCTTTCTCTCCGTCACCGACAACTGATAGCAAAAAAAAGCCTGTAGCTGTTAGGCGACTGGATGTAATCCACGGCATCTACCACCCAACAATGCAATGTGATATTATATTCTATACCATTGCTTGTGAGGTGACTGAGTGGGTCATTAACTGGCTGTAAAACTGAATTTTCTATTTTCAGCTGTGGTCTCTCCGACGACTTTTTTTTGCGTTCATCCCATTCTTTCACCGGTGACATTATTATGTACATATGAGAAATGCATAGATTCCAGAATGAGATTTTCACTCTGCAGCGGAGTGTGCGCTGATATGAAACTTCCTGGGAGATTAAAACTGTATGCCCGACCGAGACTCGAACTCGGAACCGTTGCCTTCTCGGTCGGGCACACAGTTTTAATCTGCCAGGAAGTTTCAATGCATAGATTAACTGTGAGTCCGAAACTACGTTAAACTGTAGGGCCCACTTTAACTGATAGATCTATTTATTTCAGAGGCTGGAGAAAGTCAAGGACACACCACCTACAATAGGACTATGACTACTAAGAACTACTCATAAGAATCTTTAGATTGTAGACAGCTTCACTTTATTCAGATCTGTTCTCGGGTTGACGATAAAGAGTCCTTACAATAAAATGTCGATTTTTTTTTAGCAGTACAGGTACCATCCCGTGACCTTTCACTCTCGTGTGTTAGAGTATACGTGTTTTTTATTTCCAAATACAAGCTTATAGTTTCAGCAAACAGTCAGCCAATCCCAACGTAATGTAGTTTTCGTTTCATTTTAATTACATATTATATACATCTTTGACAACTAGGAAGCAAGTTCAGTGGCTTACGCTAAAGAAAAATGCAAATCTCAGTGGTATGTACGTAGTTTTGATTACTAATGTGAAGCGAAACTGTGAAGTGTCACAGTATCACTACAGAACTTACATCTTTAAAGTGGGTGTCTGGGTACACCGCTGCATGAGTACCTAAAAAACCACATACCACCATCCAGTAACAGCGGATGAGTCTGAAGAGATGACAGCAGGCGAAAAAGTGTCATAGTCACTTCATAAATGTTTGCATACTTAGGTTTTCAACATGTAGTAATGCTTCATCCGTCATTCGCTAAACAACAGATATCTCTGGAATACTAAGTGCTAAACGTCAGAAACAATGCACAAAATATCACGTCCTAATTTATAGATATGAAGCATCATTCAAAAATTTATTGATGTTATCTCAGTGGTCGGTTGACTATTAGGTGAAACATGTAACGCACAGCAACATAGTAAAACTATCAACAAATTAAATATAAATTATCGTTTTTCGTGTCCGGTGCCGGCAGTGTAGAAAACCTCATCTACACATTGTGTGTACGTACGAGATGCAGCGATCGTCACGTTTGTAATAACTGTTTATAAATGAACCAAAACAACATTAAAATAACCGATTTCTATGTGCTTAGCAAGTCATGCGCAGAACATTTGCTGTATTCATTATAGTGAAATGAAACCGACAGAGTGAAAAACGACTTACCAAACAGTCATGACTGGTGCCACTTATATTTTCGCATTTAGACTGATTATTAGGTATAATTTTTTGCCTGTCATTGAATACCTCCTGTGAGAGATTTTAACTGGCACTGTTCTTAGCTTTTCCAATTTTCCGATACTTAGGCCTATTGCTTCTAAAAGTGAAAACTTTGGAAACGTTACAAATAGCAACGGTAACAGAAGCACCAACAAAACGATGCACGGATATCCGAATTCCGGAAAAGACACGTGTCCTTCGGTACCTACAGCAGATGTATATAGAAATCGTGGCACATTTGTTAAGATGGCGTATATATTGGAACTGCTAATAGATGCATTGACACTTGTCTCAAGGAACAAAAGAGAAAAAAAAATAAATAAAATAAAATAAAAATAAAAATGGCTCCAAACACTATGGGACTTAACATCAGAGATCATCAGTCCCCTAGACTTAGAGCTACTTAAACCTAACTAATCTAACGACATCAGAGATATCCATGCCCGAGGCAGGATTCGAACCTGCGACCGTAGCAGCAGCGCGGTTCCGGACTGAAGCGCCTAGAACCGCTCGGCCACAGCGGCCAGCTAACAAAAGAGCAACTGTCGCATAGGCGACAACTAGAAGTCTACACAGCTGCAGACCGTGTGCTAGAGCCGGAGAACAACCATGTAAGATTTTCTGAAAAATTAAATTTAATCCATATTAAACCACTATGAGACATGAAAAATTCAAAAACATTAGAAAAGCTTTAGCAGAAAGGAAGAAAGACCCGATGTAAATAATTTACCAGCTAATTCGTCATCCAGGATCCAACTGGGTTCTATCTGGCTGTCTCTGACCATTTTCAGATGGCGTCATGACACATTACAGGGCCTGCCGGGGTGGCCGAGCGGTTCTAGGCACTACAGTCTGGAACCGCGCGAACGCTACGGTCGCAGGTTCGAATCCTGCCTCGAGCATGGATGTGTGTGATGTCCTTAGGTTAGCTGGGTTTAAGTAGTTCTAAGTTCTAGGGGACTGATGACCTCAGAAGTGAAGTCCCATATTGTTCAGAGCCATTTGAACCATTTTGAACCACATTATAGGTCGCATGGAAACAAATAAATAGTTTCTCTTCTTCGTCTCTTTTCTTAACATCTCCGTCACACCAAATCAATGCAAAAACTCTTTGCCTGTTCTTACGAGCGGTGGAACGTTAATCGTTCTCCGAAAAACAGCGGCAACTGAAAATCATCTTACTTCACTTTACTTTTCCGTGTCCGGAAACCAGTCATAGTCTTTCACCCCAGTATTGGGACATGTCCAGGACTTCTTTCTCAACCAGCCACAAACCGCCGAGGTTGCATCTGTATGGAAAATTTGAACAGGCTTCGAGGTGTTCCCTGTCTTGCAGACCACCACAATCACTCTTGTCATCCACGTTACCACGACGCCTCCTGATCATGTTGGGTTTCGCTGGGACCACCCCTGTTCTTATGCGGTTCAGGATGCTCCATGTTTTCCAGTTTGAAGTGGAGCTGCCAGGCACTACCTGCGCTGATGGATAGTCGGTTCAAATGGCTCTGAGCACTATGGGACGTAACTTCTAAGGTCATCAGTCCCCTAGAACTTAGAACTACTTAAACCTAACTAACCTAAGGACATCACACACATCCATGCCCGAGGCAGGATTCGAACCTGCGACCGTTGCGGTCACGCGGTTCCAGACTGTAGCGCCTTTAACCGCTTGGCCACACCGGCCGGCATGGATAGTCGGATGGTAGTTCTTCTATAGCCGTGTTTAAGAAACTTTTGCGCGGGATTTCAGTCGACCAGCCTCGCACTCAACGCCGAAGAGAGGCTGTCGATGATCAATGGTTTGACTGAGCCCCTCTGTGGATTCGTGAGATGTTCTTCGGAAGCTGGAACTCCCAGACCAGCAGCTCTGTAAAGCTTTGCTAGCGACGTGGGTTTCATACACTCCATTGTTATTCGACAAGTTTCACTGATGGTTATATCGATTTTCATAGCGCTTTTGTATGTCCACCCTTCTGATTGGAGGTTTGAGGGATTTCAGTCGTTCACTTACGTAATAAAATGTAACACCTACAGCCATCTTTGCGATGTTATTTATTATATGGCTTCCAGTTTCGAAGCTTCAGTACACCATCTTCAGGCCTTAACTGACGCTGAGGGGCTTAACTTCAATAGAACACACGATTCCATCAGTGGCCAACATCTATGAACTGGTTTTCGCGACGATTACAGGTAGTCTGCGAAAACCATTTCGTAGATGTTGGCCACTGATGGAATCGTGTATACGATTGGAGTTAACCGCCTCAGCGTCAGTTAAGGCCTGAAGATGGTGTACTGAAGCACCGAAAGTGGTAGCTATATAATAAATAACATCGTAAGGACGGCGGTAGGCGTTCCATTTTGTCACATTCGTAGCGTTGGTCTATCGGGTCTACGTACTCAGCTTTAGAGAAGCATTGTGTTTGTGCGATGGTTCTCAGAAGATTAGATTTTACTCCCCATTTGCTATTTACGAGTTTGTATTATTTCTCGAGGCCATCTTTTCACAGTGATGTATGTATGTCACAGATTTGTCCAACGTCACATCCAAATACGTTGGTTTATCTGTGTGTTCCAATGTGGTATTATTCCAGGAAACATTGAGCCTTCTCATTGCTTGCCGATATCAAAGCGAAAATGCAGGTAGTAATTTAGTAATATTTGAATAAAAATAGCCGCAACAATTATATGACTCACGAAGATGATTTATTCTTCAGAACATAGAAATGGCACGTTTTCTATAAGTCTTGTGTCTATACAGTTACACAGTTAGAAACAGAATTAAGTCGTTTCTTAAAACTTCCTAGCAGAGTAAAATTGTTTTAATCTGCCAGGAAGTTTCATATCGCGCACACTCCACTGCAGAGTGAAAATTTAATTCTGAAAGTAGTTTCTTGTTTCATCAATGTTTCTTTTTTTCAATTGAAAGTATTTTACGGTCGGTGACAGGACTCAGCTACACAGATAAAACTCTATAGAGTTGGCTAATAGTTAAAAACTGCAAAAACAGCAGCCAAGTACATACCTTAAGAATACCTATGTGGTGAGCACAGCGTACTGCACATGTAGGCAACATCAAACCGATCGCATGACTTATGTATAATATTGTTTGTTTACATATTAAACTAAGACTGAAACTTTAACATTATACTTATTTGTCCTGTTTTGTACACCTTTATTTATTAGTAACGGCAGTTATGAATAATTGTTGCTGCTACATATACAAATATTGAAGTGCACCAAAGTAGGAAAATGTACGAGGGTAACCCAAAAGTAAGGTCTCCTATTTTTTATAAGTACATAGACCTGTTTATTTCTACAGTGGTTTACATCAGTTTACAGCTTGAACATTTAGCTATTTATCGACATAATCACAATTTATGTCGATGGATTTTTGTAGACACTGTGGCAGTTTTTGTATGCCCATGTAATACCAGCTTGCCGCCATGCTGTTCAGAAAGTTATGAACCTCTTCTTTCACCTCGTCGTCGAAGCTGAATTGCTGGGACCACAATTAACGCGACAGGTACTGTGATACTCTGAAAAAACTCAAACGGGCAATTCAGAACCGGAGAAGAGGAATGTTGAGCAAGGGCGTACACATTCTCCATGACAACGCTCGCCCACGCAAACCATTGCTCTCCTGCAACAGTTTCAGTGGAACATAATCACCCACCCACCCTATAGTCCTGCCTTGGCGCCCAGTGACTATCACCTGTTCCCTAGGTTAAAACAACATTTGGCCGGAAAGCAATTCATGTTCATAACTTTCTGAACAGCATGGCGGCGAGCAGATATGACATGGGCATACAAAAACTGCCACAGCGTCTACAAAAATGCATCGACAGAAATGGTGATTGTGTCGAAAAATAGCTAAATGTTCAAGCTGTAAACTGATGTAAACCACTGTAGAAATAAAAAGGTCTATTTACTTATAAAAAATAGGAGACCTTACTTTTGGGATTACCCTCGTAGAATGAAATTTACACTTTGCAGCGGAGTGTGCACTGATATGAAACTTCCTGGCGGATTAAAACTGCGTTCCGCACCGAGACTCGAAATCGAGACGTACGACAGAGTCATGTGGCGCAGTGGTTAGCACACTGGACTCGCATTCGGAAGGACGACGGTTCAACCCCACGTCCGATCAACCTGATTTAGGTTTTCCGTGATTTCGCTAAATCGCTTCAGGCAAATGTCGGCAGGGTTCCTTCGAAAGGGCACGGCAGATTTCCCTTCCCATACTTCCCTAATCCGCGTTTGATCTTCGTCTGTAATGACCTCGTTATCGACGGGACGTTAAACACTAATCTCCTCTTCCTCGTCCACCCCCGGTAGCTGAATGGTCATCGTGACGGATTGTCAATCCTCTGACCACGGGTTCGATTCCCGGCTGGGTCGGGGAATTTTCTCCGCCCAGGGACTGGGTGTTGTGCCTTCCTCATCATCATCCTATCATCCTCATCGACTGCAGGTCGCCGAAATTGAGTCACATTGAAAGACCGGCTCCCGCCGAACGGTCTGCCCGACGGGAGGCCCTAGCCTTAAGATTAAATAAATCCTCCTCCTCCTCGAGACTCACGAAACGTGGAACTGTCGGAAGTACAGTTGTGAGGACAGGTTCTGCTTCGTGTTTGTGTGGCTCAGTCGGTAGAGCATTTGCCTACAAAAGGCAAAGGTTCAGAGTTCGAGTCTCCGACCGACAGACGGTTGTAGTCTGCCGGGAAGTTTCATAGGAAAATGTACTTTTAAAAGGTTGCTACCACAATATTTTATTTCTAGTGACCACACCAGAGAGGTGCTCGTTATATATGCAAGATATTGAGACAGAATGTAGCAAAGAGTTAGTATTGTAGGAGTAATTTCTGTGACCGTATGGCTCAGAGTTTTCGAGAAAAGTGCTAGATAAAATAAGTAGTATCAGGAGTGTGCTGCCATCCAGTCCGGTGAATTTATAATCTTTTGAGCATTTTTATGCTGCAGATAAGATCTACAGGGTGATCCAGCTGAAGTTTCGGATGAGATTGTCTCGAAAACTATATATCGGGTAAAAATAGTGGGTAACACAAGTTCGTAAGCTCAAAGGGGGACATCAAATGAT
Organism: Schistocerca piceifrons; assembly: GCF_021461385.2. Lineage (NCBI taxonomy): Eukaryota > Metazoa > Arthropoda > Insecta > Orthoptera > Acrididae > Schistocerca > Schistocerca piceifrons. The sequence continues at coordinate 275,158,842 of NC_060145.1, forward strand.
ACTATACGTGACCCCCAACCCCCGCCCCCTTGGGTGGGGCGGTGGCCAAATTTTAAATCTTAAATGGAAACCCCCATTTTCTATTGCAGATTCAGATTCTCCATAAAAAATTAATCAAGTTGTGTCTGAAACAGTTTTTTAAACCATTGACAGATGGCGCTGAAATCGATAAAAATTAAAATTGCGGGAGAACTCCGATTTATTCAGAATGATCCGAGAAGAACGCATCAAATCGATACAAAATGTACACCAATTCTTTCATTACGCCAAATTAAGCTATTGTTTTACAAAATGTAACCTACCCCACAGTTTTTGATGGAAGGAGGCGGGATGGCATTAAAATCTCGTTAGGGAACTCTTCACAGTTGCATTACTCATCCGACTGTGGCGCTACCGTGGCCAAACTGCGAATGCACCAAACTTTATACTGAGCCATAGTTCGCAGTTTGGCCACGGTAGTGCCACTGTCCGGTGAGTATGAGTAATGCAACTGTGAAGAGTTGCCTAATGAGATTTTATCACCATTCCGCCTCCCTCCATCAAAAACTATGGCGGGTATGATACATTTTGTAAAACAATAGCTTAATTTGGCGTAATGAAAGAATTGGTGCACATTTTGTATCGATTTCATGGGTCCTTCTCGGATCATTCTGAATAAATCGGAGTTCTCCCCCAATTTTAATTTTTCTTGATTTCAGCGCCATCTTTCAATGGTTTAAAAAATGTTTCAGACAGAACTTGATTACTTTTTTATGGAGAATCCGAATCTGCGATAAAAAATGGGGGTTTCCATTTAAGATTTAAAAGTTGCCCCCTGCCCCACCCAAGGGGGTCACGTGTAGTGTCATTTGATGTCCCCCTCTGAGCTTACGAACTTGTGTTACCCACTATTTTTACCCGATATATAGTTTTCGAGATAATCTCATCTGAAACTTCAGATGGACCACCTTGTATATAGGGTGTTTCCTTAAGAGCGTGCAAAAATTTAACAGGACATGGGGTATGCTCCATTGAACAATTTGAGGTAAGGAGCCTGGGATCGGAGAAGCTAGCTTAAAGAGATAACAGGTATAAAATCACGTTACTGTGTATTTTTTATTTATGTTAGTTACAGATAACTGCAAATACCATCACTGACACGATGAGCGCAGCGTTTGTACTGTATCTTAAAAAATGTGGTTAAACTGACGGCGCCGGCCGCGGTGGTCTCGCAGTTCTAGGCGCGCAGTCCGGAACCGCGCGACTGCTACGTCGCAGGTTCGAATCCTGCCTCGGGAATGGATGTGTGTGATGTCCTTAGGTTAGTTAGGTTTAAGTAGTTCTAAGTTCTAGGGGACTGATGACCACAGCTGTTAAGTCCCATAGTGCTCAGAGCCATTTGAACCATTTTGAAACTGACGGCCATCAATACAAGCGTGACATCGGTGAACAAGATTCTGACACACACTGACAGATATTCCTGGTGCGTTTCGCATCACATCATAGGTAGCTACAGTTATGGCAACTAATTCCATCTCCGCATCCACTGGGGTCTCATCACAAGTGACTAGAGGTATCCCCATAGGGAATAAACAAGGAGATTCAGGTCAGGTGACCTCGCAGGCCATGGAATAGGACCTCCCCTTCCAATCCAGAGATCAGGAAATGCACCACTGAGATCGTTACGGACATCCACACTGAAGTGGGCCAGTGCACTGTTATGTCGTATCAACATCCTCTCACGAACAGCCAAGGGGACAGTGTAAATACGATACAACAGAGCCACCTTACGGACACATAAGGTAAACAAAACCTGCATCATGACTTCCAAGTAATCGGGATCATCCTCTTGGTTTCCTTGCAGGAAATAAAGAATGTACATGTAAATAAAAAGCACATGACGTGTAAACTTGTACGAGAGTTAGTTGTAAAAAAAGCTGGAAAACAGTAATGCTAGACAAAGCGGTAGATAAGTTTACTTCCATGTCTCCTTAAGCCGGCTTCTCCCATCCCAGGCTCCCTACCTCAAATTGTTCAGTAGTGCATTCTCTATGTCCTGTTACATTTCTACACGCTCTTGCGGAAACTTGTATATCAAATTTTGAGTCACTTCGAATTACACAATTCCCCAAGCTATTAGCCTAATTTTAAAATGGTTACAATAGGATCACTCCATGTCAAGTAGCTTAAATTTAAACAAGATGTTATGTGGATCTATACGCACATTTGAAAACTCCGTCGAAAATGTTATTAGCTATCTTTGTTTTCCTTAAAATAAAAATTAATTTACTCAGCCTTTAACTTTTACAAATGTTCAACTATTCATTTCGGCTGTTCCTGTGCGATACTGGAATTCACCACAGACTCAAAACATAGCTGTAACTTCCAAAAGAGCGCACAAACAACCTAAATGAACAGATAAACATTTATGAATGTCAAAAACTGAGCAAATTAATATTATTTAAAAAGAAACAGAGATAACTAATTAACCTTTAATAGATTTTACATCTACATCTACATGGATATCCTAAATCAAATTTCAGTACCTGGCAGTGGGTTCATCGAACCATCTTCACAATAATTCTCTATTATTCCAGTCCCGAAAAACGCACCGAAAAAACGAACACCTATGTTTTTCCGTGCGAGCTCTGAGTACCCTTATTTTATTGTAATGATCGTTTCTGCCTATGTAGGTCGGCGTCAGCACAAAAGTTTTCCCATTCGGAGGAGAAAAATAATTTTCAGACGTGCATATCCAGGAAGCCCACATATCCTTCGCTAGTAATAGCAGTCAAAACACGTTATCGAACTTCCATATTATCTTTGAACTGGTATGTCTCAAAAATTAAATACACTTTTCCCGATCCAACAAAAAGAGTTCTTTCAAATGGTGCAAAGAGGAACGAAATCTGAGATGAACGTGTTGGGAAAATTAGACGATATTGATGAATAAAGTTTTTGAATCGATTTTAATGTCGGATAGCTCAGTAATTATTTGAGTAATCAAGACACCACTTGACAACTTTATGACATTCTGGCTGGCTGGAAACGAGAAAAAAATCATCATCAGAAAGTCATTCTATCATAAGAGACAAGTAGCCAATACGTCATCCAGATCTTGACGGTAAGATTTATGAGCTACTTAGCAGCTAATTGTGATAAATTTGCTGTACAGTGAGAGCATATTTAGCAAATAGGTTGTTGTACCTAATCAGTTGAGCAGAATCAGCAAGGGTTTGCGTGGGAATCCTTAGGTCATCAGCAACTGTAAAGCAAACCTGATGATTTATTTATACCTGTGGCTATATAGAAAAACTGCCCTTTACAAAAGTGTGATTAGTGGCCCCAGAAAACTACTTATGAAGCTGTAATTTGGCATGGATTCGTGTAAGACCTTTATACACATAATGTACACATTTCATCAATATTGGAGAGGGTCGAGTGGAAATCTTTAGGTAACTAGACATGGAATGAGCCAATAGGAAAATTTACTGCTATTACTTACGACGTGGGAAACGGTTATGAGCCTTTTAATTTCCGTAACAATAAACGAAGAATAAAAGGATTGTACCAGAAAGCAAATCGAAAAATTTTTGCCTCTGAAAAATATTTTATAGCTTGATACATCGCTAATAGTCTGGATCTCATAGCTCCAGATTCTACAGCTACATACATACTCCGCAATCCACCATACCGTGCGTGGCGGAGGGTACCTCGTACCGCAACTAGCATCTTCTCTCCCTGTTCCACTCCCAAACAGAACGAGGGAAAAATGACTGCCTATATGCCTCTGTACGAGCCCTGATCTCCCTTATCTTATCTTTGTGGTCTTTCCGCGAAATATAAGTTGGCGGCAGTAAAATTGTCCTGCAGTCAGCCTCAAATTCTGGTTGTTTAAATTTCCTCAGTAGCGATTCACGAAAAAAACGCCTCCATTCCACCAGAGACTCCCACCCGAGTTCCTGAAGCATTTCCGTAACACTCGCGTGATGATCAAACCTACCAGTAACAAATCTAGCAGCCCGCCTCTGAACTGCTTCTATGTCCTCCCTCAATCCGACCTGATAGAGATCCCAAACGCTCGAGCAGTACTCAAGAATAGGTCGTATTAGTGTTTTATAAGCGGTCTCCTTTACAAATGAACCACATCTTCCCAAAATTCTACCAATGAACCGAAGACGACTGTCCACCTTCCCCACAACTGCCGTTACATGCTTGTGCCACTTCATATCGCTCTGCAATGTTACACCCAAATATTTAATCGACGTGATTGTGTCAAGCGCTACACTACTAATGGAGTATTCAAACATTACGGGATTCTTTTTCCTACTCATCTGCATTAATTTACATTTATCTATATTTACAGTTAGCTGCCATTCTTTACACCAAACACAAATCCTGTCCAAGTCGTCTTGTATCCTCTTATAGTCACTCAACGACGACTACACCACACCATCATCAGCAAACAGCCGCACATTGCTATCCACCCTATCCAAAATATCATTTATGTAGATAGAAAACAACAGCGGACCTAACATACTTCCCTGGGGCACTCCAGATGATACCCTCACTTCCGAAGATTTTCGGAACGTTTTGACTTTAGCTTACTAGGAAGCCGCTTGACAATTCCACCACAGCAAAAGAGACACAACGATACGATACATTACAAAACCTAAGAAATAGCGATGACCCTCCCTTCGTTTGTGAGATGCCTATGAACTGTATGCACAAAACCAATGGTACATTTGAACGGGATTGCTTGTACAAGCCTTACGGCCCACTCAAGAATGGTAATGTCGCAACTTACAGCTATAAATAATCATTTTGCAAAGCAATTTAAGTATCCTTGCTGATGGTCTCTTCCACTGTAGCAGATGAAAAGAGGGATCGGAAGATCATAGTTGAAGCCACGGCAAAAACACTGGCCACAAAATCATTATCGTAAACGTTTTTGTGCGTTAACGCACCATAGTTACTCTCGAATTAAACAGCAATGAAGAAGTGCGATGCGAGTGACGGCGGATTTGGAGGGCGTGGCGAGTCGACAGTACTCACCGGTGCAGAAGCGAACAGCTGGTCGTGGCAGAGGCGGAAGGACAGGGCAGAGGTGACGGCGCAGACTGCGATTCCTGGCTGCGTCGCCGCCTTAGCTGCGCTCGCGCTCTGCTGCTGGAGAAGATTCCGGTGGTGGGATCGGCTGGAGGGGGCCGGCGAGGAGGGGGGAGCGGTCTGCAGGCTTGCGTAGCAGCAGGCAGGGTCGTCGGCCGCGACGTCTTCCACAGCATAGCGGCGAGCCAAATGACCACCCACCGTTCACGGAGGAGGGCTACCTTTAGCGTCCGAAACAGTCCAGTCCTTCTGGCGGTTGATGTACCGGGTGAACAAAAAGTCAGTATCTACATCTACATCTATACTCCGCGAGCCACCTTACGGTGTGTGGCGGAGGGTACTTATTGTACCACTATCTGATCCCCCCTTCCCTGTTCCATTCACGAATTGTGCGTGGGAAGAACGACTGCTTGTAAGTCTCCGTATTTGCTCTAATTTCTCGGATCTTTTCGTTGTGATCATTACGCGAGATATATGTGGGCGGTAGTAATATGTTGCCCATCTCTTCCCGGAATGTGCTCTCTCGTAATTTCGATAATAAACCTCTCCGTATTGCGTAACGCCTTTCTTGAAGTGTCCGCCACTGGAGCTTGTTCAGCATCTCCGTAACGCTCTCGCGCTGACTAAATGTCCCCATGACGAATCGCGCTGCTTCTCGCTGGATCATGTCTATCTCTTCTATTAATCCAACCTGGTAAGGGTCCCATACTGATGAGCAATACTCAAGAATCGGACGAACAAGCGTTTTGTAAGCTACTTCTTTCGTCGATGAGTCACATTTTCTTAGAATTCTTCCTATGAATCTCAACCTGGCGCCTGCTTTTCCCACTATTTGTTTTATGTGATCATTCCACTTCAGATCGCTCCGGATAGTAACTCCTAAGTATTTTACGGTCGTTACCGCTTCCAATGATTTACCACCTATGGCATAATCGTACTGGAATGGATTTCTGCCCCTATGTATGCGCATTATATTACATTTATCTACGTTTAGGGAAAGCTGCCAGCTGTCGCACCATGCATTAATCCTCTGCAGGTCCTCCTGGAGTACGTACGAGTCTTCTGATGTTGCTACTTTCTTGTAGACAACCGTGTCATCTGCAAATAGCCTCACGGAGCTACCGATGTTGTCAACTAAGTCATTTATGTATATTGTAAACAATAAAGGTCCTATCACGCTTCCCTGCGGTACTCCCGAAATTACCTCTACATCTGCAGATTTTGAACCGTTAAGAATGACATGTTGTGTTCTTTCTTCTAGGAAATCCTGAATCCAATCACAAACCTGGTCCGATATTCCGTAAGCTCGTATTTTTTTCACTAAACGTAAGTGCGGAACCGTATCAAATGCCTTCCTGAAGTCCAGGAATACGGCATTTTGAAAACTTAATAAACCACGGAATAATGTAAGTAGGGAGGTAAAAATTGACACACATGATTGGAATGAAATGGGGTTTTATTAGAACAAAAAAAAAAAAAACAAAGTTCACAAAATATCCGACAGATGGCGCTGGACAGCAAAACGTCAGTGACTGCGCATGACAATCGTGTATAAAAGGAGCTGTAATGAGAGAGAAAATCCCGCCCCTCCCCGGTTCTATAAAGCCCTCCAAATCCTCGAACGCCATGCGCTCCGCCTCGCCTTCCGCATCCGCCTTCCGTCCCCCACGCGCATCCTCTAAGACCTCATCCCTTTCCCCCACCTTCTCCTTTTCCTTGAACACATCCGCACACTATATATTGTCCGCCGCCTTGATCCCCCTCACCCCCTGGTGTCTCCCTTCCTCTCCATCCCCAACCAGTTGCCGCGCCTTTACCGTTGTGTCCCACCCTCTCTCCATCTCCACACCCTCCATCTCCTTTCCCAACACAACTTCCACCATCTACCCCTCCCGGATGATGAGCTTCGCCCTGACATCTACCCTTCCTACCAACTCTAACCCCCTCTTCCTGGCTCCTCCTCAGAGCTTCCTCTCCTCCCCCTCCCCCCTCCTGAGTGGCTTCCCCCTCCTACTCCCCCTCCCTCTCTTGTGCCTCCTTTCAGTGTCTCTGCGATCCCTCCTGCCCTGTCTTCCCTTTTCCTCTCCCACCCCACGTGTCTCCTGCCTCTTCGTGTACCCACTGATGCCCCTCCTCTCTTCATCCCGCCGCTTCCCCTGCTGCCCCTTGCTCTCCCCTCCTTTTCCATCCTCTCTGACCTTTCCCTCGGCAGGTCCCACCTGGCAGTTTTATTCTTCGTCGTGTGTGCTCCAAGTGGGTTTTAAGTGTGTTGTTCCGGAGTGTTTTTAATACTGTGGCCGACCTTTAACCTGTGCATGCGCATTCTGTGTCTTCTCTGTGTTTTAAGAATCGCCAACTGTGTTTTTTAACTTTCTGGTGACTTTTTTAACTGTCCCCCATGAATGTCTCCATGTCAGTGTATTTTTACCTCCATTTTCTCCCCTTACTCTGTTTTATGTTCCCCTTTTTTATCTCCTTATGTGTGTATCATTTCATTCTTGTTTTAGTTGCCTGTCACTCGGCTGAAGAGCAGCGGATTGTGCCGCTGACAGCCCTCCCCTGCCCATATGGGGCAAGGGCATGAAATCACAAAAAGAAAAAAAAAGAGAGAGAATCATATACACCAGCAGTCGCAGCATGTTGACGTTAGCTGAAAAGGCGCTTTTAGTGAAGCTGTATTATCAGAATGGGGAATGTGCTAGTTCAGCATCTAACAACCCTACCACAACACAGGTCAAAAATTAATTATGATTGTAGTGTTGCTCACGCTGCTAAATATTGCATTTTCGGGCAACAATAAAGTTATATTACGTGGCAGGTAACATTAGAGCACAGTTAATAAAGTCATTTTTGGAAATAATGGATAAACAAGGCACTCATCTTTTCGTGTTTCCCACGCTGGTCTCGTTGTGAACTCATGGCTCAATCGTCGAAAATCTAGGTAGTGATGATTCCAAGCTCGGATGCAAAGAGGCCTAAGTGTTATTCTGCGGTATTCAAAAGTTTTATAGATGTGTCTCGTAAACCATTCTAGAAGATTAAACTTTTGCAAGTTAAGACACTGGTGATGTAAAAAAGTAATCAGCACCCCGAATTTAAGTTACACTTCTTTTTTATTACTTTTGTTGCAACATCACTTCACAATATAAAACATACTTGTGAATATCTTCCTCACTGTTAAAGTTCACATTTCTTAAACTGACTAATACAACTTACGTCTTTTCAACATGGCGACCAAGACTTGACTCTCTAATAACCGCTTACGCGCCCAAAATTCAGAGTTACAAGTACGTCAAGGATCAGAGTGACAAAAGAAAGAATACACATAAGAATAATATCATTGCAATATAAACATATCGTTGTATCAAAGTATCTCTACATTAATGAAATCAAATCTGAATGTTGTCACAGAAATATATTAACTATTTTGCAGAAACACAGTAGAATATTGCTGGCATCGAGAGGTTGAGGTAAGGTGCCGTAATGGTTACGTAATTCAAGTACTATTACAAGCGTTACGACACTATCGGATAGAGGTCCGTTGACAAATGCAGCTGTGGCGAGAATGATTTCGAAGTTCGAAGCCACGGGTTGTTTAGATGATAGACCCCGTAGTGGCCGACCGAGCACAAGGCGTAATGCTGCTGAGACAGTTCAGGAAGAAATAGAGACTGTAGCGGGTTCGTCTAAGCACGGGGAAGACAGCGCTCGTGCAGTCGCACGTAGCACCGGCATTCCATACACTACTGTTTGGTCGGCACTTAGGCGTACCTTCCGATGCTATCCGTACAAAGTCCATCGGTATCATGAACTGTTACCTGGCGTTTTAGTGAAGCGGAGGGCATTTGCGGTGTGGGCGTTTCAAAAGATGGCGGAAGATAACGATTGGTTGAGTAACGTGTTGTGGACCGACGAAGCTCATTTCACTCTCCGGCGGTCTGTCAACGCCCACAACTACAGAATTTGGGCTACCGAAAATCCTAGAACTGTCGTGGAAACTTCATTGCACGACGAGAAAGTCACGGTATGGGTTGGATTTACCACATCTACCGTTATCGGGCCTTTTTTCTTCGAGGAAATGCGTGATTCTGGTTTTGTAACTGCTACCGTGACGGATGAGAGGTACGCCGATATGTTACAGAATCGCATCATCCCCAGCCTGACTAATAAACGCCTGCTGGAACGTACGATGTTTATGCAGGATGGCGCTCCACCCCATATTGCTAGACGCGTGAAAGATCTCTTGCGCGTGTCGTTTGATGATGATCGTGTGCTCAGCCGCCACTTTCGTCATGCTTGGGCTCCCAGGTCCCCAGACCTCAATCCGTGCGATGATTGGCTTAGGGCTTACCTGAAGTTGCAAGTGTATAGTGATCGACCGACATCTCTAGGGATGCTGAAAGACAACATCCGACGCCAATGCCTCACCATAACTCCGGACATGATTTACAGTGCTGTTCACATTATTCCTCGACTACAACTATTGTTGAGGAGTGATGGTGGACATATTGAGCATTTCCTCTAAGGAACATCATCTTTGCTTTGTCTTAGTTTGTTATGCTGATTATTGCTATTCTGATCAGATGAAGCGCCGTCTGTTGGACAATTTTTGAACTTTTGCATTTTTTTGGTTCTAATAAAACCCCGTATCATTCCAAGCACGTGTGTCAATGTGTATCTCTCTATCTACATTATTCCGTGATTTATTCAGTTTTCAAATTTATACTGACTTTTTGATCCCCTGGTACATATCGATATTCTCATGTACATATGGCGGTAGTATCGGTTATAAAAGGTATAAAAGAGCAGTGCACTTGCGGATCTGTCATTTGTACTCAGGCGATTCACGTGGAAAGGTGTCCGACGTGATTATGGCCGCACGACGAGAATTAAAACACTCTGAACGCTGCATTTTCGTAGAGTTGTCAGAGCTAACAGACAAGCAACACTGCGTGAAATGACCGCAGAAATAAATGTGGAACGTACGAAGAACTTATCCATTAGGACAGTGAGGCTGCTATGGCAGTAAACGACCAACACGAGTGCCTTTGCTAATAGCACGATATCGCCAGCACCATCTCTCTTGGGTTCGTGATCATATTGATTGGACCCTGGGCAACTGGAAAAACGTGGCATGGTCAGATATGTTCCGATTTCAGTTGGTAAAACCTGAAGGTAGGATTCGAATGTGGCACACACTCAACAAAGTCATGGACACAAGTTGTCAACAAGGCACTGTGCAAGCTGGTGGTGGCTTGATAATGATGTGGGCTGTGTTTACTTGGAATGGACTGGTTCCTCTCGTCCAACTGAACCGATCATTGACAGGAAATGGTTAAGTTGGGCTACTTAGAGACCGCTTGCAGCCATTCATGCTCCTCATGTTGACAAACAAATGGTTCAAATGGCTCTAAGCACTATGGGACTTAACATCTGAGGTCATCAGTTCAAAAAATGGTTCAAAGGGCTCTGAGCACTATGGGACCTAACTTCTAAGGTCATCAGTCCCCCAGAACTTAGAACTACTTAAACCTAACTAGCCTAAAGACATTACACACGTCCATGGCCGAGGCAGGATTCGAACCTGCGACCGTAGCGGTCGCGCGGTTCCAGACTGTAGTGCCTTGAACCGCTCGGCCACCCCGGCCGGCAGGTCATCAGTCCTCAAGAACTTAGAACTACTTAAACCTAACTAACCTAAGGACATCACACACATCCATGCCCGAGGCAGGATTCGAACGTGGGACCGTAGCAGCAGCGCGGTTCCGAACCGAAGCGCCTAAAACCGCTCGGCTACAGGCCTGCGTTGCAAAACAACTATGGAATTTTTATAGATAACAATGGGTCGGGTCACCGGGCCACAGTTGTTCGTTAAAGATTTGAACATCATTCTGAACAATTCGAGTGAACAAATTTGCCATCCAGATCGCCCGACATGAATCCAATCGAGCATAATAGAGAAGCCAGTTCGTGCAGAAAGTGCTGCACCGGCAAAACTTTCTCATTTATGGACGGCTATAGAGCCAGCATGGCTCAATATTTCTGTAGGGGACTTCTAACCACTTGTTGAGTCCATACGACGTCGAACTACTGCACTACGCTAGGGAAAAAGAGGTTCGACACGATATTAGAAAATATCGCGCGACTTTTGTTACCCCAGTGTAAGTCTTGATTTCTCATCACTGGAATTTTATGTCATTATTACCCGAAGCCAATGGTGAGAAAAAAGACCCGGGTTCGATTCCAGGTACCTCCTCCAGTCTCTCTGAGCAAATAGGGCACATCATGACAGATGCAGTCATTAGTGACCACAAGGTCGTTGTAGCGAGACTGTGTACCGTAACATCCAAAACACTAAACATAAATGCTAAACACACCTATTTAAAAAAAGCAGAAGCAACTCTAACGCAAGTCTTCCAGTCCGGATTGTATAGCAATTAGATTCTTTTCAAAGTATGCTCATATAATAGCTCCATACCTATCGATCACATACCACCGCTCGCTCGACGGAAGATCCGTACCTGAAGAGTGGAAAGTAGTATATGTCACGCCAATACTCAAGAAAGGAAGTACGAGTAATCCGATGAATTGCAAGCCCATATCACTCACGTCGATTTTCAGTAGGGTCTTGGAACATATACTGTGCTCGAACATTACGAATTATCTTGAAGAAACGATCTATTGACACGCAGTCGCCAAGGATTGACAAAATATCGTTCTTGTGCATAACAACTACTTCTTTATTCTCAACAAGTAATTAATGCTGTCGGCAGAGGATCTCCGGTTGATTACTTATATGTAGATTTCGAGAATGCTTTTGATACTGTTCACCACAAGCGGCTTCTAATCAGACTGCGTGACTATGGCGATACGCCTGAATTCGTGATTTCCTGTCACAAAGACCAGCTGGTAGTAACTGACGTAAAGTCACTCAGTAAAACTGAAGTGTTACAGCTCCTCTGCTATTCCTATTCTGTATAAATGATTCAGAAGCCAATCTGAGCAAAGTTCCTGGACTGTTAGCAGACGATGCTACTATTTACCGTCTAGCTAAATCTTCAGAAGGTCAAAACCAATTGCAAAATGATTTACACAAAATATCTGTATGGTACAAAAAATTAAAATTGACTGTAAATAATGGAAAGTGTGATGTCATCCACATGAGTTCTAAAAGGACTCCGTTAAATTTCGGTTACACGATAAATCACACAGATCTAAAAGTTGTCAGTGCAGCTAAATACCTAGGCATTACAAATTACGTATAACTTTAATTGGAACGATCACGTAGATCATGTTGTGAAGAAGGCGAACCAAATACTGCATTTTATTGGTAGAGCTCTTACAATCAGCCGGCCGTTGTGGCCGAGCGGTTCTAGGCGCTTCAGTCTGGAACCGCGCGACCGCTACGGTCGCAGGTTCGAATCCTGCCTCGGGCATGGATGTGTGTGATGTCCTTAGGTTAGTTAAGTTTAAGTAGTTCTAAGTTCTAGGGGACTGATGACCTCAGATGTAGAGTCTCATAGTGCTCAAAGCCATTTGAACCATCTTACAATCAGAAGTTGAAACAAATCTATTAAAGAGGTTGCCTACACTACGCTTATCCATCCTCTTCTAGAGTATTCCTGTGCGATATGGGATACCTACCAGATAGTATTGACGGATGACGCCAGAAAAGTTTAAAATATGGCAGCTCGATTTATATTACAACGAAATTGGGGAGAGAGAGTCATGGATACGATATTTGAGCTGGGGTGGCAGTCACTAAAACAAAGGCGTGATACGTCAAAGCGAGGTTTTCACGAAATTTCAATAACCAACTTTCTTCCTCAAAAAAATAAAAAAAATTAAAAAAATGGCTCTGAACACTATGGGACTTAACTTCTGAGGTCATCAGTCCCCTAGAAATTAGAACTACTTAAACCTAACTAACTCAAGAACATCACACACATCCATGCCCGAGGCAGGATTCGAACCTGCGACCGTAGTGGTCGCGCGGTTCCAGACTGTAGCGCCTAGAACCGCTCGACCACCCCTGCCGGCTCTTCCTCAAAGACGAAAATATTTTGTTGGTCATCGTAAGAAAATAAGAGAAATTAGAGCTCACACGGAAAGATTTAAGTGTTCATTCCTCTCAGAAGAGTTGAAAGGTAGAGAATTAGTGTGAAAATAGTTCGTTGATCCCTCTGCCAGGCAATTAAATGTGAATTGCAGAGTAGTTATGTAAACGTAGATCTGGAACGGCGTCCAGTCAGACTTGAGAGGCTAAATGAGGAGCCGCCTGATTAAAGAAGCAGCGACATCGTCGAAATTCTTCCACTGGCAATAATGGCTCGAGAGGCATGCTGGTCACATGTCCCGCAGTTGTAGATCGCTCCCCGTACTGCCTTGCAGGTGGCAGTCGGCTAGTGGTAACAGCCTTAAGGCCTAACATCCGTACGTGGTGGTTTAGTTTACATTTTAATCGCAAAATGACTACCTAAGTTCCTTGTGACGTGCTCGAGAACGGCAATGAGACCTTGGTTGTTTTTGAGAAACTGATCAGCAAAAATAAGTGTGAGAGGATTGCAAAGTTATAGAAAGATACATGACTACGGAAAAGGCAATCTCACAAATAAAAATATTACTCACACTTTAAAGGATCTCACTTTTCGATTTGGACCACTGTAAAACTGGTATCAGCCAGTCATTTGACGTTCCCTCGCTGACGTTGGCACTGAAATGTATGAGGTGTGATCAAAAAATCCGGTAAACAATTTTATTAGAAACAAAGTAACAAGAGTGCATGTAATTTGAGCTAATCGCCGTCAAACTACTGTCCTTGGCTGGCAACGCACTTGTGCCAACGTTGTACCCATGTCTGGAAGCATCTCTGGAAGGCTACCTAACGAAAGGAACTCAGATGCTCTGTTGTGGCCGCCTCAATGATAGGAATTGTGTCAAAACGTTTCCCTTTAAGAACGGATTTTATTTTTGGGGAGAACCCGAAGTCGCATTGCGTTAAATCTGGTGAGTAAGGCCGACGTGGACAAGCAGGAACACTTTTTTCCGGCCAGAAAATCGCAAAACAAAAGTGAGGTGTGCTATGGCGAGTTGTTGCGATGAATAAGGAAGCCAATGGCCCATTTTTCGTCTGTCTCTTCGCACATCGTTTCGCTAACGTCGGGATACGCTCTTGTCAAATTAGGCGACTCCAGTTGTTTCCCTTGGAACGAACTCTAGTCGCAGTGTGCTCTGAATGTCGGAAAAATATGAGCATAACTTTGATGTTCGTTTTTGACTGACGTGGCTTTTTAGCGCGAGGAGATTCATTGTTTTCCAATAAGCATATACAGTGCTGATTGGTCGCTAATACCATATCGTGGGTCTTTCATAGAAATGTTGTATTGAATCCAAACACTTTATTGCGCGTTTCGGGCGAGCCTCAGCATCAGACAGTCTGGTAAAAAATTTATACATCATGAGCACAAAAATACTTCACGACCCACACAGTAAGGAAAAACAAGTGACAGACAAATTTACAGAATATATACCAGTGTACATAATAAATAATGTTGGGTAAAACACTGACATATAGTACACGAGATTTCACAGTGAAAGCCAGTCAAGTGCAGTTGTTGACCATGAAAACTAAAGTGAACAAACCATGCTAACCAGAGCGAACTCCAGGCAAATGCCGGGATGGTTCCTCCGAAAGGGCACGGCTGACTTCCTTCCTTAATCCGATGAGACCGATGACCTCGCTGTCTGGTCTCCTTCCCCAAAACAACCCAACCCAACCCAGAGCGAAGTAAACTAAAATCCCGCCAGATGGCGTGCCGAACATAGCGCTCCAAACGATTTGAAATACAAGAAAAATTACAGAAAGTAACAAAAAGGCTACAGTTAGTCATGTGTGACGATGAATATCATCAAAAAGCACAGCCTTAATGGAAGCAATCCATATATTACACTAAAATACATTAAAATACGTACGTTTTAAAAGGCAATGACAAATGATAGCAGTAACTTATACAGACTACGTGATTAAAACTGGAGTCAGGGAGAAAATATATGGAGGGAATAGGATATTTTACAAAAAATTATATTTACACATGCACAGGAATTCAAATTTGAAGTCGTATAATAAAATCATAGGAATAAATCCGTGGGAAATCCTTCCTTATAAACTCACTGTGAACAAAACTTACGAGGAGAATAACTGAAAATTATGAGCAAACTACCAAATATTTATTAGAAAACACAAAAAAAAACTGTAGCAGGAGGAGCATGCTGCACTCAGGGCGGCCAAAGCCAGTCATTAGTTATATTAGTACGTTATAACACGAGTCAAACTTCCGCCGGCAAAATTCCAAGTGTTAGGTCCAAATAGTTCAAATGGCTCTGAGCACTATGGGGCTTAACATCTGAGGTCATCAGTCCCTTAGAACTTAGAACTACTTAAACCTAATCAACCTAAGGACATCACATACATCCATGCCCGAGGCAGGATTCGAACCTGCGACCGCAGCGGTCGCGCGGTTCCAGACTGAAGCTCCTAGAACCGCTCGGCCACACCGGCGGCCAAGTGTTAGGCAAACTAAGAAGGCCAGACACACTTTTTCACAAATGGTCGCATAGGCACTCCAAAAAACCAGTATCCACTCATACAGAAATAAATCAATGGAACAAACAGAAATATGATAAACAAGAGTCGTGATGGCAGCAGTCCAAAATGAGATCACTAAAGTGGTACAAGATATTAAAAAACCAATTCCTGTTCTTGCAATATGCACGTTAATTACAGTGCTACGATCTAATTTGTGCTGCACGTACAATTCGTGTTGCTCCAGAATATCTAAGTCCCTAACTTTATGCTCGATGTGAAGGATACGTAAACCTCTGTTCATTGAGGGTAAAACATGTTCCTTCGTTTTTAAATGGCAGCCTAGTGCACTATCATTACTTTTGTACGTGTGTTCTCTAAACGTTATTAGGAAGTCTCCCCAGTCTAATCCACATAAATCCCGTCACGGAAACCACACACAATTTCATAAACCCCTGAATGCTTTAGATTTATCACCTCCAGTACCATGATTGTGTCACAAAAGTACCCCAAGTTTTTTGCATGTGCGGAAACCTACTTGTACCTTTGCCTTTCTAAAGGCTCGCGCTATTTTATCGCATCATGGAGCGAAACAGAATAAGGATACATGCTGCAACCTGTCTTTAGGCATAGATACTGTACTTAGGGGTGCGCTCTAGTAAGGATTCTGTTGCCCATATTCCGTATACTCTTTTCAGAAAAACGATTGGCCAGGCCCAGCTGCGCTACGACATAATCTCTTTATTATCCGCATTGTCGTCTAAACCTAATCTAGCGAGCCTGTGGAACATAGACGAAAAGTGTGCACGCTTATGTGATGCAGAATGACAGGACTCTGAAGCAATAATGAGATCAGATCCAGTCGGCTTGCGAAAGATATCCATAATCAACTTAGAGCCTGCCCCGGAAATCTGAGGATCAAGAAAATTCAAACTACCATCAACTTCGTTTTCCACCATGAACTGTATGTTCCCTGCATTGTGTTAAAAACTTGTGCAAATGAATGAAAAGGACATATATATTATCCACATATCTGTAGCACACAATAATTTTCTATTTTCAGATCAAGATAAGAGTTAAAGAACCTATTAGCATGATAATCAACAAAAATATCGAAAAGGATGCCTTAAAAGCTACACTCCATGGCAAGGCCATCACTTTGATGATAAATGCGACCGTTAAATGTAAAGTAATTAAAAGACAAGGATAAGGGCATGAGTTAACGAACTCACTGGCTTCACCTAGACTTAATTTGCCGAACTTCAAAAAAAAAAAAAATTCTTAATGATTTCCAGAGTTTCTTTAATGGGGATGTTAGTATATGGTAGCAAGTATCGCCTCGTCCGGGACCTCAACGTCCTTTAACAACCTGACTAATTCAAGGCTATTTTTTTTAAACTGTAGGGCTTTTAAAACTTCCTGGCATATTAAAACTGTGTGCCGCACCGAGACTCGAAATCGGGACCTGTGGCTTAGCCATGCCTCCGCAATATCCTTTCTTTCTGGAGTGTTAGTTCTCCAAGGTTCGCAGGAGAGCTTCTGTAAAGTTTGGAAGGTAGGAGACGAGGTACTGGCAGAGTAAAGCTGTGAGGACGGGGCGTGAGTCGTGCTTGGGTAGCTCAGATGCTAGAGCACTTGCCCGCGAAAGGCAAAGGTCCCGATTTCGAGTCTCGGTCCGGCACACAGTTTTAATCTACCAGGAAGTTTCATATCAGCGCACACTCCGCTGCAGAGTGAAAATCTCAATTTGTAGGGCTTTTAGTTTACTTCGCTGTGGTTAGCATGATTTGCTCACTTTAGTTTTCTTGTTCAACCACTGCACGTGACTGTTTTTCTCTGTGAAATCTCGTGTACTACATGTCAGTGCTTACGCAACGTTATTGTGTACACTGGTATGTATTTCGTAAATATGCCTGTCACTTATTTTGCCAGACTGTGTGGATGGTGAAGTATTTTTGTGCTTATGATGTTTGTATTTTTTAACAGACTGTCTGATGATGGGTGACGCCATACACGCTCAATAAAGATTTTGGGTGCAGTACAACGTTTTTAGGGAACAAACAAGATCTTTTATTAGCGACAATACAGTATTGTATCTGTTTATTGATTAATCATAACGGTCGCATACCTCATGTGCTACTTCATGTAGCAATTGACATTCATTGATTTTCCAAAGAGAATTCTGAATTTTCGTATAGGGTCATACCCAAAGGCTCAAGTTTCATCTACAGTTGCAATTTTGGAGATGAAGTCCTGGTCCGATTGAAGACGATCCTTCAACTGCGTGCAAACTAACACACATTATCCTTCTGTTCATCATTCAAAAGTCTGGAAACAAATTTTGCCCTCACTCATCTCATTTGCAAATTATCAGTTAAAATGCTTCGCACGGACCCGTATGAGACGCTAAGTTCCTCACAAAGCTATCGAATAGTTACTCGCCTGTTTGAACGAACACTTTCTGATACTTTTTGCACAGTTTCTTCTGTTTTTAAGGTTAGTGGACGTCCCGACATTTGCTCGTTTTCTACAGACTCGTTTCCGGTTTTAAATTGTTCATACCACGTGTAAACAGTCTTCTGACCTGCAGCATTCTCCCAATGCACCAATTTCGATATATCAGGAGTTTCTTTGGCTATTTTATGCAACGTGAAACAGAAAATGTCCACGCGTTGTTCGAAATCCATGATACGTGACAGACACGCACAACACAACCTCACTCTGGTGTCTCTGGACGCTAACTGACAAGTCAGAACGTCTTCCGAAATGGCGCACCTGTGTCAACGCATCAGGCTATCGGACATGTAGTTATTTATTTGCTGCAATTAGCCCACTATGTATATAACAGTTTGCGGGCAGTATTATTATTACTGAATTACAACTGTGACAGTGTGTTACCAATTGGAATTTCTTTTTAGTTCTTTGTTAACGTAAATACAGGTTATAAAATAAAATACAAAGATGGGTAAACATAAACAAATAATCATTAAAGATAATACAAATAGTAAAGAAAGGTGAGGAAGTTAGTGAAAGAGAAAATTTGTGCCCGAAATTGTGGCTGTTCCAGTGACGAGGGCTCGGGAAATCTTCGAGCCTGTCGTCACTGAAATAGCTTTACAAGTACTGTATATGGTTTCACAACTGATGTCTTTTGCTTTACATAATAGTTTTCATTTACTGTGTTATGAATTAATCCTAACCTAATGTTAATTACACAGTTTTATACTATTTTCTTTGTTCTACTGTTAGGTTCTGTTCTATCACATTGGTTTTTTGAACTTGTATGGATAATTACATTAATATTTGAATGTCACGTTCAGTTTCTGTGTCTGTTGTTTCATTCAAATCAGTGTCAGTTTCGTGCCACGTGTTTTGTTGTCGTGCTTGTGTTGCGTTTTGTAGTGTTCTTAAGTGTGCTCTGTTTTGTCTGTAAGCTTCAGGAAGGTTTTCAGATACGTCATCTGCTAGTCTGTTCAGGGTGTGCCATTTGTTCTGATTTCTTACTGTGTTTCCAAGGCCTTGTAATTCTACATTCGGTCTTAGGTGTGTTAAGGTGTTGCAGTGGAGAAAACTACATGTTCAGCGGTGTCATATCCACTACATTCACAAGTGCCAGTTTCTTTTAGATCTACACGATGGAGACAGGCAGTATAGGGCCATGTCCCGTCAGGATATTGGCCATTCCTGTTGTGCGGTCAGTGTACGAGGGTTGGAACTTTAATAATGGCAATTATTTATTTACAGCTCGTAGAAAATAGATACGTGTTTCAAAGTTTTACTGACCTTCAAAGTAGTCACCAATAAAGTGTATAACCCGTTGCCAGCGATGTGGAAGTCGTAGGATACTCTCAGCAGTGCCAGTTGTGTTGACAGTTCGAGCGGCGCCGTCTATTGCCTGACAAATTTGTAGCAGTTCTGAAGCAAATGCCGTGAAGTGTTTCCTTCATTTTAGAAATCGAGTTGAACTCACGTGGGCTTAAGTCAAGGGAGTGCAGTAGGTTGTATAGCAATTAGCAGCCCCATCAGTCAAACAAATCAGTAACAGCTTGCACTTTACGTGCTTGAGCACTGTCCTGCAAAATGATGGTCAGGTCCTGCAGAAAGTGTCATCACTTCTGTCTCTAAGCTGGTCGTAGGTTGTGTTCCAAAAATGAATAGCATAGATACAGAAGTGTGCAGGACCTGACCATCATTTTGCCGGACAATGCTCAAGCACTTACAGTGCAAGCTGTTACTGATTTGTTTGACTGACGGGGCTGTTAAGTGCTATACCACTTACTTCACTCCCCTGACTTAAGCCATCGTGAGTTCAACTCGATTTCTAAACTGAAGGAAACACTTCACGGCATTCGCTTCAGAACTGCTACAAATTCGTCTGGCAATAGACGGCACAGCTCGAACTGTCAACACAACTGGCACTGCTGAGAGTATCCTGCGACTTCCACATCGCTGGCAAAGGGTTATACATAATGCTGGTGTCTACTTTGAAGGTCGGTAAAACTTTGAAACGTGTATCTATTTTGTACGAGCTCTAAATCAGTACTTGTCACAATCAAAGTTCCTGCCATCATATTTTAGTCTTATGCGGTCTCATATATTGGAGAAAAAAAGAGTAGACACATCGTCCCATGTGTCTCTGGTTCCATTCCTCCTGCCATGTCTCAGTCCGCTATGTATTAAGCTGTCTTTGGTCTGTTATGTTGCGTCCAGTTATGTCTTGCATATTGTCTGGTCTATCTTTCTTTAACCAGTATGTCGCTGCTCGGTGACGAATAGTGATATCAACGGGGCACACACCCATGACTACACACAGTGCCTCTATGGATTTCGTTCTAAAAGCTCCAGATATTCTACTCTTCTTTGTCCGCGTCTTACAATATTTTTATATGTGGTCAGTCTGAGCGGTGTGCCCAGGTGCTCGCAGCAAAACGAACTGTTAACTCAACGAGTGCCATGTGGTACATCTGCATAGTCTGCAGTGGAAGTCTGTTGGGTCGTATTAAGTCTAGCTAATTTACGCATTATTGTAATTGTTAATTTTTATTATAGGCTTTCTTTTAAGAGTCTCCTTTACTAACAGGTACACTGCTTTGTTAACTGCTACAGACAGCTTATTACTTGTACATCAATTGTTAATACTTTCAGGGAGTTGTGTGGCCTTTGTTTCTAATTCTAGTCTTGAATTTGCTGACACTACAACCAGCATGTCGTCAGCCTGTGCCACCACCCCTTATGCTCTGTTATCCTCATTGATTTTATTCGGTAGAGGTTCGATGTCAATGTGCCAGAACACTGGCTCGCAAATGGGCCCTTGTTGACATCCTTTGGTAATCTTTTTGATAACCTTCCGGTGGCCAGACTTCCATTCAACTATTCTGTGCTAGCAGCAGTCTACCAGATTATTACACAAAGCTGATGGATTCCCTGTATCTCTCTGTATTCCGAAGAAAGCCGGCCACCAGAGGTCGTCAAAAATTCCAGCAGTGGCTATCAATACAGTCGCTGCATATTCGTCGTCAGTTGTCTGTATTGTTTCTATTACTCTGTTTACTGCGTCGCCTATGGATCTGTGTTGTCTGAAGCCGTACTGATGGGGATTTAGTCCCACTAGCTGTCTGTACGATTGTAGTCTGTCACATAGCAGTCTTTCTTGTATTTCCGCTAGGTTGTTGATAAGCCATATGGGTCTGTAGGTCTTTTGGTCAGTCGGGTCTCGATCGACTGACTTTTTAGTTATTACTGACCTAGCAGTTTTCCATAATGTAGGTATTCTTCCCTCTAGTAATGTGTCGTTTAGTAAATTTGTTAGGTAAGGTATAATACGTGGAGCAGCATTTTTGATCGTTTCCGAGTGAATGCCATCGGAGCCAGGAGTTTTCCTATTCTTTAATTTTCCGATTGCCAAGGCGACCTCTTCAAGTACAAAAGGGGCACTGACTCCGTTATTTGGATATGATTCAAGTTAGTAGTCTGCGTAAGTTTGTATGTTGTTAGTTTTCTTGTGTATAGTCGTCATCTGGAAGGAGTTTATTGAAAAGGAATAAAGCGGACCATCTTCAACCTTTTGTGAACGTGCCATCCAGTCTTCTAAGCGGACAGTTTACGTCAAATGGTGTAGCGTCAGAAGTTGCTGAAAAAAAACAGTCATTCATCGATCTTTCATCACACCTCGTACACATGCCTGCCGATTGCATGGAATTAATATGGTAAGTTGGATTGACGTGAGGACGTGGGAGAATGGCAGAAAGGGGCATCGTATTTGCACGTGCCCATGAAGAGCAGTAAGAGAAGTCAACCGCTTTCTTTGTATATCGAAGCCGAGTGTCCACAGTTTCTGCAGCAAATTATGTACCACAGGCAACTATGTATCAACGCGCAAGAACGATGGTCGTAAAAATATCCTAACCGGTAGGAACTGCAGACGAGTGTCACGCCTCGTCAACAACAATCGATTTCCAACCCGACATGAATTTCTGCTGTCAATGTAATGCAAGTCCATCTCATACAATTTCTAAACTAACCTAGCGAAAGGAACAGCAAGCAATGGAAAATTGGGGTTGGCTACGCATGGTTCACAGCAGCACATGTAACTGCACCTCTTCAGTGTTGGCCGGCCGGAGTGGCCGAGCGGTTAAAGGCGCTACAGTCTGGAGCCGCACGACCGCTACGGCGCAGGTTCGAATCCTGCCTCGGGCATGGATGTGTGTGATGTCCTTAGGTTAGTTAGGTTTAAGTAGTTCTAAGTTCTAGGGGACTGATGACCTCAGAAGTTAAGTCCCATAGTGCTCAGAGCCATTTTATCCGAGCTTGTGCTCCGTCTCTAATGGCCTTAATGTCGACGGGACTTTAAACCCTCATGTTCCTTTCTTTTCATGAAACAAAAGGTTTATTTGAACAGTCTCGGCGACCAAACGTTGCTCTTACCTCTACATCAGGACCAGCCAAATGCTGCACACTGTGCAAAAGTGCGGAAGTGCGGCACAAATGCGTACCTCTCAGCCAGCGGAAAAAGGAGAACAGTGACATCTGTGAGCAGACACGTATACCAAATGAGCGGCGACGGTTCCGCTTTATGTTTACGCGATACCAGGAGGACCGAAGCACACCCAGACTTGCTTCCCTCTGGCGACTGTAACCACGAGTGAGACGTACTGATAAATGGCGCGTATTGCAAAAACAGCAGAGAACGGGATATCAGTGTGTAAGCACGACTGGGAACTGGAGTTCTTTATAGCAGTAGGTGAAAACTCACGGTGTCTGCTGTGCCACCGATTAATAGACGGCCAGCGCAAGTTCACCACTTAAAGACACTACAACTCATTTCATAGGGAAGAGTGGAGTGTACTGAACACCGGGGAACGACAAGCCAAATAAAAATGCAATTAAGAAAATGGATGAGACAAATCGACAAGTTTTTAATGTAAGTCATAATAATTAATACCTCTTGAACTCTTCGTTACTAGTGTTACATTCGTGTATATTTTACTGTGCAATGTACTTTTTTCAATTTCCCAGAATTACAATCACACAGTACATTCGATTGCAAGCATGTTTCAAAATTGCATTAAGAATTGCAAGATCCTGGAAACGGTTTTCCGAAGAGGAGTTTGTAAAAGAGTGTTTAATTAATGCTGCAGAACGTTTGTGTACCACGAACGTTAAGACGTTTCAAGAATTCGGCTTTTCCAAACAGTGACACGACATATAAATGTTACGGTCGATTATCTGCGCAGGCAGTTAATAAAAAAGGCTAATAACTTCGTTGCTTTCTCTGTTGTGTTGGAGGAAGCAACAGATCTTACAGATACGGCTCAGATGGTGATACATAAACCAGGTGTCGATAACGCTCCGTGAGTAACAGAGGACGTGCCTCTCAAACGGACTACGACAGGTATAGACTTACTCCAAGTTGTCGAGCAAGCGATTAATGGTCTCTGTACGGATTGTAATAGCTTAATGTCAGTGACCACGGATGGATCACCGGTAATGCGACGCCGTTAGAGATGACTCATACACTGACGCGCAAAAAGTTAGGACGCACAAAACAGACATGGTTTGGAGTTCGCTGCATTCGACATAGAGAAACGCTTTGCGCAAAATCAGAAACGTTAGAAAACGTCATGAAACATGTGGTGCTTATTGTAAGCTATGTGAAAACACATGGGTTTACGCATCGCCAGTTTCGGCGGTTCTTGGAGGAATTAGGAGATGAATATGCGACATACCTCTCTACACCGAAGTGTGTCGGCTCAGTCGAGGTAAAATGCTGAAAAGATTTTTTGGTTTACTTTCAGCCGTAGATGAGAAGCGAAAGAGCGAACCGAAATTAGAAGAACCTTGCTGGATATCAGACGTTTCATTTCTCGCAGACATTACGTCTCACATGAACAGCCTGAATGTCATTTTTCAAGGTGATAATAATTTGGTTTCTGACATGTTGGAAAAAGTAAACGCTTTTGAAAGGAAGCTTGCTGTTTCGGAGAGAGAACTATTGTCTGACAACACTGCACATTTCCCTGCCGTTGTTTTGGTCAGTGGAAGTGCTAATTTTCAAGAATATGCGTCAATAAATGTAAAAATTAAGGAGCAATTTCGAGCATGATTTGTAGATGTTACGAGTGTGTCTACTATCTTTCGTTTCTTTGCACGGCCGTTTTCAGCATCAGTTGAAGATGCTCCGTGTCTTCTACTGATGGAACTAATCGATCTGCGGTGCAATTCACTGCTGAAGGACACGTTCTTTGCAGTACAAAGTACAAAAGAATTCTACGAAAACTTTCCGAAGCAACAATTTCCGCGCCTGAATCACGAATCAGCGAGAGTTATTTCCATGTTCAGATCTACTTATGTGTGACAAAGCTTTTTCTCCATAATGAAAATGAATAAATTAAGGTTTCGATCGAGTATTAGCGAAAAAATCTTCGAAATTGTTTGTTTTTATCAATGTGCTTTTGTGTTCGACGTTAACTTCAACGTTTATCATCACCAACGATAACATGTTTCGGATTTCTTTCTAAAACGAGGATAATGGAATGTAGTCGAATTAAGTCGGGTGATGCTGAGGGAATTAGATTAGGAAATGAGACACTTAAAGTAGTAAAGGATATTTGGGGAGCAAAATAACTGATGATGGTCGAAGTCGAGAGGATATAAAATGTAGACTGGCTATGGAAAGGAAAGCATTTCTGAAGACGAGAAATTTGTTAACATCGAGTATAGATTTAAGTGTCAGGAAGTCGTTTCTGAAAGTATTTGTATGGAGTGTAGCCATGTGTGGAAGTGAAACATGGACGATAAATAGTTTGGACAAGAAGAGAACAGAAACTTTCGAAATGTGGTGCTACAGAAGAATGCTGAAGATTGGATGGGTAGATCACATAACTAATGAGGAGGTATTGAATAGAATTGGGGAGAAGAGGAGTTTGTGGCACAACGTGACTAGAAGAAGGGATCAGTTGGTAGGGCATATTCTGAGGCATCAAGGGATCACCAATTTAATATTGGAGGGCAGCGTGGAGGGTAAAAATCGTAGAGGGAGACCAAGAGATGAATACATTAAGCAGATTCAGAAGGATGTAGGTTGCAGTAGGTACTGGGAGTTGAAGAAGCTTGCACAGGATAGAGTAGCATGGAGAGCTGCATCAAACCAGTCTCTGAACTGAAGACCACAACACCAACTGTGTTCATGCTCCTCGGTGTTACATAGGCGAACATTGTTATCTGAAAAAACTGGTATGAATCCGGTTGTTCAAGGTATACTTGCGTGTTTAAAAATTATCCGTAATTATTGAGGGACGTGTTTGATATCCTTGCCATGAAGGGTTTTTATTTTTTTTATTTTTTTTTTTTTAGAACCGTGACGTTTGTTGATAGAGCAGTGGAATAACAAGATACCTTTCCATTATTACGCTGCACAGTGTGAAAATGACACCAGAAGTTCAGTGTGTCCCAGCTAGTGGGTAAAGCGAAGCAGCGACATCTGTGCTTAGAGACATACACTAAATGACCGGTGATAGTTTAGTTTCCCTGTTTACACGTTTGCTAGGTGTGCAAACTGTGACGAGGAAGTTACACACCTGCAGATCTCCTCACGTGTTCGCAATTTCTGGCCGGCCCTGCCCTACATCTTCGTGATGAATATGCTGCGCACGTTCCCTTATTCCAAGTTGACAACAGATGTGTACATCTTCCTGGTTTGATATACACTTAGGTACGAAATCGCATCTCGATTGATCAGAAAATCATCTGATCTGAATCCCACAGAAAATGTCTAGAGCTATTTGGGACGGTGACTGAAACATAATAATGAACATCCCCGCAACTTGGTAGCTCTACGGAAACAGTCATCAGTGAGTGGCTTCAGACAGACATGACATGCCTGCAACAACTTGTGGACTCTGTTCATCGCCGAATTGAGGCCGCTATTAAGCGAAGGAAATTGGAAAGTTGTAGTAGGTTCCTATGGGACCAAACGGCTAAGGTCATCGGTCCCTTGGCTACTTAATCTAACTTACGCTAAGGACAACACACACACACACACACACACACACACACACACACACACACACACACATACACATACACAGACTCACACCCATGGCCGAGGGAGGACTCGAATCTCCGACGGGGGAGGAGCCGCACGAAACGTGGCCAGGCGCCTCGAACCGCGCATCTACCCCGCGCGGCCGGTTATTAAGCCTAAATGTGATTTTAGACGGCGTTCGCGTAATAGCTCTTGGGGGCTACTAACTTTCCTTCCGATGTGCTTTGATACTGCCTATACACAAAGTTACTTTTGGAGAACAGAAATGAGCCATTACGAATATTAAGAGGTTAAGCAGCAGGCCAATACAAAGCAAAAAAGGCCGAAAGGCGAACAGAATATAGTGAGGGTTTAAAACAAGTGACACATATTTCTGCAGGAGGTACTATTGGTCAAACCTAGAAGAAGAGTTCCTGTGATAAAGTGTCCCGAACCCAACAGCTGTTGAGATACAGACGTTAGACAAATGTGTGAAAGCACCTGCAGAAATAGATGCTTGGACATAAAGCAGCTGATAGCCAAGTTTGTACATTGTATTGTTGTATTTCGCCGAGAACGGCACACGTGCCAGTACGTTGCAAGTGTCAGTTGTGGTCAGAATAGTTTTCTGGATAGTTGTGAGTGCATTATGTCGGAGCTAAGTGAATTCGAACTTGGGTAAATTGTTAGTGCTCGTGTGGTGGGTACTTCCGTAATCAAAGTAGTCCAAGTGTTCCACATCTCAAGAATATAAATAGAGTTGGAGCCCCTCCACGCCCACACCGGCATGATGACCAACTCAACAGGTCTACTGTCATCTCTGCATAAGGGTTAGTTTTCACTAAAGTGAGGTGTCGCAGGATGTGGGTACTGCGATGTTTGCGTACGTCTGGTTAAGGTTAACCATTAATACGCGCTC
This sequence comes from Schistocerca piceifrons, assembly GCF_021461385.2. Lineage (NCBI taxonomy): Eukaryota > Metazoa > Arthropoda > Insecta > Orthoptera > Acrididae > Schistocerca > Schistocerca piceifrons. The sequence goes on from NC_060145.1 coordinate 275,185,953, forward strand.
AACTGGAGATATCTTGGGTCGAAGTCGAACGAAGGGTAGCGGTTTGAAGGGCAGAGGAAAAAAAGTGCCAAGGCAAGAGCCAAGGGAAAAAAACGTCTGCGATCGGGTGGTAAGAGCAGTAGCGGATGTCTTGCTGCCTGCGGTAGGTCGTGCAAGGGTAGGCTTTGTTAGTAGTGGGTATCATGCATGTCGATACCTTTGCCGTTGTGCGGTTGCGTTGCTCGGCGGCTGCCGCTGGGTGCCGGTGTAGAGCTCTCGTTCAGCGTCAGCAACATGCAACAGTTAGGTTTATCATCGTTTTTGTGACCGATAGGTCATATATCGGATGCACAGTGTAGGGTGATGTTGGCGAATTGTTTGTGCGTCAGTGGGCGAGCTCGTCGGTGTCCCTGCTGTGGCTTCTTGGTCGGCTCTAATAGCAGCTGGTAGTTGCCAGTCAGTGTTGCTGATATGCAGGGGCTTGCCGACGTTTGTCGCTTGTTGGTGTATGTTAGTTTACCATACGTGGCTATGCCCTAGCTAGTAGTGACTTTCCCTGAGGGTTTCAAGGCGATATTCTCGGTGAAGATCCACGGTGCGTGTTTAGCGTGGAGCGTTGCTAGTGATTCGTAGCACTTTGTTCTGTATGATCTGCAGGGGGCGCAGTTGTGTAGGAGCTGCATATCCCCAGACGGGAGCTGCGTACGTCATCAGAGGTCTAATCAGTGTCATGTATATGGACCTCGACACCCCCATACTTTCCCTGTTGAGCACTGGGTAGAGCTGTTTGAGCATCGCGTGCGCTCTGTTGGCAACGTACTCGATGTGGTCCCCCCATGTAAGTTTCCGGTCCAGCCAGACACCTAGATATCTGACTTTCTCTCGGAAACGTAGTGGGCGTGTATCTAGTGTTATCGGTCTACCGTGTTGACGTTTGCGCAGTAGTTTCTGTCTACGTGTAAACAGAGCTGCTTTGCACTTGTCGACGTTTACTTTAATACGCCATCGCTCCAACCAGCGCTCAGCTGTTCTGAGTGCTGTCTGTATTCGTGAATTGATGTTCGACGGTTTCCAATCTTGCGCAAGGATGGTGGTGTCATCCGCGTAGATGGCTAACGTCGTGTTTTGTGTTGCTGGGAAGTCGTTAAAGTACAGATTGAACAAGATGGGCCCTAGGATGCTTCCTTGGGGCACTCCAGCTTGGATATCATGTTGTGTTGATTGTTTATCCTGGACGTTAGTGTTGAAACACTTGATCGTGAGATATGAGTGTATGAGACGTACGAGTCCGTCCGGGAAACCAGCTTCGCTTAGTTTGCGTATGAGGCCGTTGTGCCATAGACGGTCGAAAGCTTTTTCGATGTCCAGGAACATGGCCCCTGTGGCTTTGTTCATGTTGCAGCCGTGTGTTATATGTTCGACTACGCGGAGGAGTTGTTTTGTTGTCGAGTGGTGATTCCTAAAGCCGAATTGCTCCGGCCTTAGGGTGTCATTGGCGATGCAGTGCCTAGTGATACGTTTTAATATTACCTTCTCAACAATCTTGCTGAGCGAACACAGCAGACTGATGGGTCGGTAATTTTGTAGGAGGGAATGGTCTTTCCCTGGATTCCTGAACATCAGGAGGAATCTCAAGGAGCACAATATCGAATATTTATACCGTACACAGGGAAAGTGCAGAAACATCATCTGCTAAGACACACAGCTGATGAAAGTGTGTGTCGAGTGATCGTGACACGCTGTCATTGAAGAAGATTTGTGAAGAAAACAACGAGATCGACAGCTGCAAAAGTCACTGCAGAATTAAATGTCGTACTCTCTAAAACGACCAACACCAAAACGACACGAAGGGAAATCCATACAAAGGAAATTGCAGGGCGAGTTGGAAATCCAAAACCACTACCAATCGTGCAATGTCCCATGACAGTAAAACGTGTGCCGAAGCCATAAAATCTGTACTATGCAGCAATAATATAATGTCACTGGGTCGGATAAGTTTTGTTTCACACTGTTTCCAGCTTCTGGCCAACTTTACGAAGTTGCAGCATTAGAAAATTGCAGCGAAATGCAGGAAGATCTGCAGCGGATTGGCACTTGGTGCAGGGAGTGGCAACTGACCCTTAACATAGACAAATGTATTGTATTGCGAATACATAGAAAGAAGGATCCTTTATTGTATGACTGTATGATAGCGGAACAAACTCTGGTAGCAGTTACTTCTCTAAAATTTCTGGGAGTATGCGTACGGAACGATTTGAAGTGGAATGATCATATAAAACTAATTGTTGGTAAGGCGGGTGCCAGGTTGAGATTCATTGGGAGAGTCCTTAGAAAATGTAGTCCATCAACAAAGGAGGTGGCTTACGAAACACTCGTTCGACTTGTACTTGAGAATTGCTCATCAGTGTGGGATCCGTACCAGATCGGGTTGACAGAGGAGATAGAGAAGATCCAAAGAAGAACGGCGCGTTTCGTCACAGGGTTATTTGGTAAGCGTGATAGCGTTAAGGAGATGTTTAGCAAACTCAAGTAGCAGACTCTGCAAGAGAGGCGCTCTGCATCGCGATATAGCCTGCTGTCCGGATTTCGAGAGGGTGCGTTTCTGGATGAGGTATCGAATATATTGCTTCCCCTTACTTATACCTCCCGCGGAGATCACGAATGTAAAATTAGAGATATTCGAGCGCGCACGGAGGCTTTCCGGCAGTCGTTCTTCCCGCGAACCATACGCGACTGGAACAGGGAAGGGAGGTAATGCAGTGGCACGTAAAGTGCCCTCGGCCACACGCCGTTGGGTGGCTTGCGGAGTATAAATGTAGATGTAGATGTACGTCCCAAGTGTGAAACATGATGGTGGCTCCGCCGTGATATGGGCAGCCATATCTTGGTATTTCACGGACGCTGTGAGTATTCTGCAAGATTGCATTACTGCGAAGGACTATGCGACCATTTTTGCTCGTCAGGACAGTCCCACAGTTCAGTATTTGTTCGCTAATGGTGATGTTGTGTTCGTAGACGACGGATGCCCTATTCACACAGCTTTCATCCTCCAGGACTGGTTTCGTGTGTACGGTGGTAACCTGACGCATCTTCCCTGGCTACTGCAGTCGCGAGATCTCAGTATTATAGAGCCTTTGTCGTCTACTTTGCAGAGAAGGGTGCCTAATCGCTATCCATCTCCTTCATCGTTACCTGAACCTGCCACTATTTTGAAGGAAGAATGGTATAATGTTGTTGTTGTTGTTGTTTTCAGTCCTGAGACTGGTTTGATGCAGCTCTCCATGCTACTCTATCCTGTACCTACTGCAGTACCTACTGCAGCCTACATCCTTCTGAATCTGCTAAGTGTATTCATCTCTTGGTCTCCCTCTACGATTTTTACCCTCCACGCTGCCCTCCAATACTAAATTGGTGATCCCTCGATGTCTCAGCACATGTCCTACCAACCGATCCCTTCTTTTAGTCAAGTTGTGCCACAAGCTCCTATCCTCCCCAATCCTATTCAATACCTCCTCATTAGTTATGTGATCTACCCATATAATCTTCAGCATTCTTCTGTAGCACCACATTTCGAAAGCTTCTATTCTCTTCTTGTCTAAACTATTTGTCGTCCATGTTTCACTTCCATACATGGCTACACTCCATACAAATACTTTCAGAAACGACTTCCTGACACTTAAATCTATACTCGATGTTAACAAATTTTTCTTCTTCAGAAACGCTTTCCTTGCCATTGCCAGTCCACATTTTATACCCTCTCTACTTCGACCATCATCAGTTATTTTGCTCCCCAAATAGCAAAACTCCTTTACTACTTTAAGTGTCTCATTTGCTAATCTAATTCCCTCACCAACACCCTACTTAATTCGACTACATTCCATTATCCTCGTATTGCTTTTCTTGATGTTCATCTTATACCCTCCTTTCAAGACACTGTCCATTCCGTTCAACTGCTCTTCCAAGTCCTTTGCTGTCTCTGACAGAATTACAATGTCATCGGCGAACCTCAAAGTTTTTATTTCTTCTCCATGGATTTTAATACCTATTCCGAACTTTTCTTTTGTTTCCTTTATTGCTTGCTCAACATACAGATTGAATAACATCGGGGATAGGCAACAACCCTGTCTCACTCCCTTCCGAACCACTGCTTCCCTTTCATACCCCTCGACTCTTATTTCTGCCATCTGCTTTCTGTACAGATTGTAAATAGCCCTTCGCTCCCTGTATATGGTATAATATTCCCCTGGAAACCATCCAGGACCTGTGTTTACCCATTCAGAGACGACTGGGAGCTATTTTGAATGCAAGTGCGTTTCCCGCAAAGTATGAAGCGTGGTGATGTGTTGTGCCTGTGGCGTTTCCGTATATTTGTGAAGTTCCCGCATAGGCCGTTTTACTTGTGACAAGAAACGTGTAAGGTTAGAGTGAGCTTAAATCTGACAACAGCGCCGTGTTCCTTGCTTCTCACACCACTATTCTTGCCAGTCCCCGTCATTCTTGGCATAGCAGCCGTTAACGATCGACGCTCTCGCCACGTGTGAGTTGCGTTCTGTGATTAGATTTCTGTGGTATAAGGGATTAACCCCTGCTGAAATCCATCGTCAGTTGACCGATGTGTACGGAGAAAAGTGTATGGACGTAAAACATGTGCGTAAGTGGAGTAAGGAGTTCGCAGACTGCCGTACAAACGTGCACGACGAGGCCGGTCGCGGAGATCCATCAGTTGCGGACAAGACATTGACGAAAGTCGAAGAAGTTTTGTTTGCGGCTCGGCGTGTGACTGTGCGAGACATTCCCGAACTAATACAGGAGTCTTTAAGACTACTGTGGACAAGGTTTTGACGGAAATTTTGAAGTATCACAAGGTGTGTGCTGGGTGGGTAGAGCGGATGCTCACTGATGAACACATCGAAAGTGTCTGCAAGTTTCTGCGCCGTTACAGGGAAGAGGGTGAGTCATTTCTGGATTCAGTTGTAACCGGTGACGAGACTTGGGTCCACTGCTTCAAGTCGGAGACTAAGGAACAATCAAAACAAAGGCGGCGTTCTGGTTCTCCAGATGTCAAGAGAAGATCAAGCAAACGCCGTCAGTGGGGATGCTGATGGCTTTCGGTATTCTGGTATAGGAAAGTCATCCTGTTGGTCGACTACCTGGAAAGAGGTACAACAGTCAATGTGGCAAGGAACCTACGCAGGGCTATACAAAACAAAAGGAGGGGTCGGATGACAAAGGGAGTTCGTTTGCACCGTGACAACGCCCGCCATCACGTCGCCGGCACAACGACAGATCTCATCGCCAAATTCGGTGGGAAATCATTGACAATCCTCCAGCTCCCAGTGACTACTATTTGTTCCCCAACTTGAAACAACACTGGAAATAAAATTCTCGAGCCAGGAAGAACTGAAGGCAGCTGTCCATTCCTTCGTGCACGAGTCGGCGTGAGTAGTACGACGCGTCAGGAGCGTCTCCAGAAATGCACCGATCGTGACGGGGCCTACGATGAAACTAGTTAGAAGTCCAACTTTTCATAATCTGCAATTGCTTTTGCGCCGGCCGCGGTGGTCTTGCGGTTCTAGGCACTCAGTCCGGAACCGCGCGACTGCTACGGACGCAGGTTCGAATCCTGCCTCGGGCATGGATGTGTGTGATGTCCTTAGGTTAGTTAGGTTTACGTCGTTCTAAGTTCTAGGGGACGGATGACCACAGATGTTAAGTCCCATAGTGCTCAGACCCATTCTTTTTTTTTTTTTTTTTTTTTTTTTTTTTTTTTTTTTTTTTTTTTTTTTTTTTTTTTTGCAATTAAATGATGTTTGCTATGTGAAGAAGCATTGGAGACCTTAATTTACGGACAACCCTCGTAATTTACCACATTATCCACGTGTGGACAGATGCAAATTGTCGAGTGACCCTCAAGGTGAGGCATCAGGATTGCGTCAGTATCAGTGTATGTACAACAACTGTCAGTGACAGACTCATAGGGCCGTACACTTTACGGAACAGATAAACAGAGGCGATATCTCACCGACTTCTGTGTTTTCGGAGAACGTTACCTTTGCAAAAAGACAACTGAGCTTTAGGCACGACGGGGCATCGCCTCATTTTCTGCGTATCGTGCGACAGTACCTCACTGCAACGTTTCATGGACGATGGATTGATCAAAGACGTCGGATAGCGTGGCCTCTCCTTTCACCGGACCTGACTCTGTTTGATTTCTGGCCATGGCGACATTCAAAGGCATTGGTGCACGTCCATCCAAATTACAATGCGCAGACGTTACAGGAGCATGTGGTCAATGCAAGTGACGCAGTCTGAATAACAGCAGGTGTATCTGAAAGAGTGTCTAATTCACTACAAAGAAGGCCTGAAGGATGCGTCAAGACACGCGGTAAACACATTTAGCACTGCCTATAGTGTCTGCTTCTACATAAGGGACAGGTCGAAATGAGAGGCCAGATTGGTCTATTTGTTAATAAGTATAATAAGTATTGGTTTCCGGACATAAAAACGTTTCTACTAGTTTTGAACAATACCACCTGCTGTAGGAACGTGTGACAGTTTTGTTAAACACCCTGTACTGAAGTGTTATATGAAGGAAAACGACTTTAAGACAATACTATGGAAAGTGACGTGCAAGATAAGCTAGGGAAAACTGGATTGCGAGATAAATTTTACAGAGTGCCGAAAGATCTAAATCGAGACAAGGCAAATGTTGTAGACGACATTCCTTCCGTAATTATAAGATCAGTAGGACCACAGCAAAAATATTCCACCGGACATGCAAGATATATGGGTCAGACTAAATACCCCTATACTTAAAGAGGAATGTAATGGTTCCAATTCCAAAAACAGGTAAGTGCTGAGAGACGTTATATTACCAAATTATCAGTTTAGTAAGTCATTGATGCAAAGTAACGACACATTTTTTTTTTTTTTTTTTTTACAAACGAACGGAAAGAATGGTAAAACCCAACAGCGAGAACGTTCAATTTGGGAATGTAAGAACATGCAAGGCAATAAAACAGCGCTTCTTATGTTAGAAAGAAGGCAAAGCCGTATTTGCAGCATTTGTATATTTAGAGAAAGTTTTTGACTATGTTGACTGGACTATATTCTTTGAAATTCTGCAGATACCAGAGATAAAATACAGGGACTGAAAGGTTAGGTACAGCTGTACAATAACCAAACTTCAGTGATAAGAGTCGAAAGGCATGAAAGGGGACCTGTGGTTGATGAGGGAGTGAGACAGTGTTGCACCCTATCCTCGACATTATTCAATCAGTTCATTTCGCAACCAATACAGGAAACTTGGCACAAATTCGGAAAGGGAATTGCAGTCTGAGGAGAATACTTTAAGCTTTGAGGTTCGCCGATGACATAGTTGTAAGTTGAACACCGACAAAAGTAAAATTGGGGTAATGTAATGTAGTCGAATTAAATCAGGCGATGCTCTGGGAATTACACTGCCTGACAAGAAAACTGAAGCACCTAGAAGGGGAGGAGGAAACGACATGAAACTCTATGTGATGTGTGGGTATGTGATGTTATTTCAGTGATTACAATATCGAGTCAAATTTATAAATAACTTGACCGTAGGAGCTCACTTATCAGCCTGACGATGAACACTTTGACCCGGAAGCACACATTGACCCGCGGGGGAAGGGTGTGAAATGGTGTCATGTCCTCTACTGAGGCAAGCTGCCGCACAACTGTTACAATTGGTCCTTGATAACTTAAAGATTGGCACTAAGACGCAGTTGACTATCGAACTGGTCCCAAACATGCTCGGTCGAGGACATATGTGGGGTTCCTGCTGCACACTGGAGAGCCTCAAAATCACGCACACAATTCGTAAAGACACGTTCCATGTGTGGACGCGTACTGTCATGTTGAACAATGGCACCACGATGCAGTCACTTGAGAGATATAACAAAAATTTCATGTGGCTCACTGGTCTGGTACCAGTCTTCCTATAGGACGCCACTTGGGCTACTTGCGTGTCCTTAACCTACACCAGTAATCCAATCAGAAAAAGGGGACCGACAGTTTAGCATGGAATCTGATCCACGTGTTGTTTCCAGCGAATCTTCACATCACTGAGAGATGAAGGCTAGGTTAGGGGCAGACTCAAAAATCCGAACACGTGAGGACGCAAGGTATTCTTGAAGTACCTTTCTACCATCAGAGTTCCTTCAGTCTCTACCAGTTATGACCTTACGTTATTTCCGATGACTCCCAACCCCATGCCGCCAGGAGTAACACCGCTATGCCACTCCAAAAAATTTGATAAGTGAGACCTCCTCCGAGGTCACCGCTGTACTCGGCGACTGTGGTCACCCATAATGGACCAGAAACCTTGATTCATAGCTGAAAATGATGCGACCGCACTCGTCAGCAGTCCATGCTTCTGGGTCAATAGTCGCAGCTCCGCTCAAAAAGTAGGCTTTTGTGTTTAGGTGTTAATGGCAGCCTAGGCATGGTATGGCAAATCTCTAGTTTGGCTGTTTTTAGCCCCTGACTAATAGTATGTGATGACACAGAATTTTGCATGGGGTTCATCACTTACGATGTACTTAGTGCACAATACGGTTATTCTCCAGTGGTTAGACGTGGGCGACGAAACCTTCACAGCGAGTGTCCTCATATTCCCACGCAGTCCAACACTGGAACACTGTCATATCCGAAAATACCAAAACTGAGCATTACTCGATTCGACCAGCTGACCAAATGGAGACCCACAATGAGGCCGCTTTCACACTTTCGTCAAGTGTTGATGACGCTTTCTCAGACGATTACGCGGTGTCTCCGTATCCCTTAACCCATCTCTCATCATCTCACGCTATTCACGGTGGTTATGTACCCTATCAGACTTGCTAACACTACTAAAAGCGAACAACATTTATGCCCTCTGACGCCCGTTTTACCTGTCGCACAGAATTGACATACCCACCGATGGTGTGTACATGCACGAAATTACTTTGGCATCCAATCAGGTCTTCTGGGTGCTTCAATGCTTTTTATCAGGCAATGTAAGTTAGGAAATGAGGCAAAAACTCATAAAGATCTTCGAGTAATCGAGGAATGCACGTTGGAAATTATTGGTAGAGCTAAGGAAACGAGCAATTAGATGAGAGACAGAGAGGAGTGAAAGACGTGAGTACAACTGTAATGAAAGAGAAATTGAGGTGGGTAGATCATGTAGACAGATGGGGGGATGCTGGATCGAGTAAAAATGTATCTGTTGGATTTCAAGATTTTAAAGAGCGAGACGATGACATCCTGGATGGTGAGCAGATGACATTAAAATACATGCAGGAAAAATATGGAGAAAACCTTTGTCTAGTTATGTACGTCAAAAAGCTGACTATGTTTGTCATCTTTATACAACCACGACTCACAGCTAGCAGATGGCATCTTGAATGCTACTCATCATCAGGTATTCTCCGCAAGCAAACCTGATGTTCGCTGAGAAATGTGTCAAACGAAACACAGAGAAATTTTTATTTCATCTTCCCCTATTCAGTAGTCAGTAGTGAGGTTTCTTGTGCCTCTTGCATTTCCTTGGTTCGCAAGATGTATGAAAATACAGAAGGGTAGCAGAAGTGATGCACAAAATAAGCGTCCAATATCCTTGACATCCATCTTGTTGTAAAATCTCTTCAAAGCGGATACACACCAGGCACGAACTCTTGAGAATCGGCGAAATGCCGCGAGTAATGAAGGTAATGGTTAAGGAGCACTGCATTAGTAGTGTGTGGATAAGTTGAAAGTTTGGGCCTGACGGGAGGTGGGGTAAGATAGTCCATGCAGTTGCGATTACACTGTATCTGGATGGCTTAGTGTTCAGAGTCTAGAGAAAGGGAGTAATGTGGAAGGAGAGAATACTCAATGTAGATCTGTAATTGATCTGAAGGGGAATGGAAAATGAGATCTTGGAAGATAGCGAGATCGAGAGAGGGGCAGACAGGGCTGCGACTTCTCACCTATTCTATTTAAGGTTTATTTGGAATAAATAATGAAAATTCATTTCGATGGGAAAAAGGGCGCTAGGATAGATGGAAGGAAAATAGTATGCTTAAGATTCCCGGATAACATGATGATTATTGCATAAAATCAAGAGATATTGATTCAAATGCTAAATGACCTGAATGAAGTCTATGTAGTATACGGTATGAAAATAAATAAAAGTAAAAAAGGGCTCGTTATAGGCTTAAAGAAAAGAAGGGCGAAGTATAAGTTAGGGCCTTAACATAGAGCAAGTGAGTGCATTCAAATATTTGGGATTCTGGCACAGGGAAGGTATGCATTGTAAACAAGACGTCAGAGTGAAAATGATGCCGGCGAAAGAGGCATTTCGAAAGCAGAAAAGACTCTTGGCTCGAGGTTTGAACACAGAATTAAGAAAGCGGTAGTGAAATACCTGTTGTGAAGCTTCGTCATGCACTGATCAGAAGGTGGACTCTGAGGAAGCAGGAGGAGAGAGAATAGATGCTTGTGAAATGTGGGTGTGGCGCAGAATGGAGAAGATCGCCTTGACTGATAAAGTCCGCAATGAGAAGGTACTGAAAAGAGATGATGAATGTCTGAGGATGTTGCTGAAAGTGAAGAACAGGAAACTAAACTGGAGAGGACACAGTATGACACGATACTGCCTTCTAGTAGAAACAGTTGAAGGCTGTTTTTTTTTCCTGGGAAGAGAGGGATAGGCAGATGAAGATACCAGATGCTTGATGATGTCAGTAGACCGGAAGGAGGGAACCAAAGAATGAAAGAGAATGCAGAGGACAGGAAAGCATGAACGGCTATGAAGTCTAAATCTGCCATAAGGCTGCAGTCATGGACTGTGCGGCTGATCCCGGCGGATGTTCGAGTCCTCCCTCGGGCATGGGTGTGTGTGTGTTTGTCCTTAGGATAATTTAGGTTAAGTACAGTGTAAGCTTAGGGACTGATGACCTTAGCAGTTAAGTCCCATAAGATTTCACACACATTTGAACATTTTTTTCTGCCACAAGTTAGCTAACCAATCCACGATGAACAGGAATATCTATGGAGTGAGCATTCATATACACCGAACAAAATTTTTGTTCCAGAATGAGATTTTCACTCTGCAGTGGAGTGTGCGCTGATATGAAACCTCCTGGCAGATTAAAACTGTGTGCCCGACCGAGACTCGAACTCGGGACCTTTGCCTTTCGCGAGCAAATGCTCTACCATCTGAGCTACCGAAGCACGACTCACGGCCGCTCCTCGCAGCTTTACTTCTGAATCGTCCTTCGGGACCTTTGCCTTTCGCGGGCAAGTGCTCTACCATCTGAGCTACCGAAGCACGACTCACGACCGGTCCTCACAGCTTTACTTCTGAGTCGTGCTTCGGTAGCTCAGATGGTAGATCACTTCCCCGCGAAAGGGAAAGATCCCGAGTTCGAGTCTCTGTCGGGCACACAGTTTTAATCTGCCAGGAAGTTTAAAAATTTTTGTTGTCGAAACAGATGGACTCCAAAAGTGATATTGCTAAGTTTCGGCCTATGGTTTGTCTGGAAACGCTCTGCAAATTCTGAATGTCGTTACATCGCTAGTAGAAAGATCCCGTTTAAAAGTACCGTTTATTTTGTACAATTGTTTCATATGGATCTTTTGTCGTTTTCTCAAAAGGGACCTGAAAATGAATCCGTACGTAATACAGATTTTGCAGTGGCAAAGTTAATCAACATAATACTCGAATACGAGACACAGAAAATCCTTCACGTTTGACTGAACATGAGCGTCATTCACCAAAAGTTAGTGTTTTCTGTGCTACGTCACAATAAAAATTGGGCGGTCCAATTTCTTTCATTGAGCTAAGTACTTTACCTATACATGTTGGAGCAGTGAGTGACACCACAGCTTCACATGGATTCCACGGATTACATCTTTCGGAAAGATAGAGCCCTCTCATTTTGGCCCATGCCGATTTGTACATTTATTAATCAATCTTTAGTTCTGTTGTTCCAGATGCTAAATTGATTAGTTTCGAAGTTGTGTTTGAATAGACATATGTATCATATTCTCTTGTTTTCAGTTAATATATTTAGGTTTATTGGATACTAGCTTAGCTCATGCTGCTTCGCTAGCGTAGACTGTACGTCCCGCGCAGATTTTTTCTTTTAATCGATTTTATGTTGTTTTCACGATAATTAAGACCATAGAAGAACGCTCGTTTCCGAATGTACCTCTGACTAAAAAGCGATTCTCGTAGCTGGAGTCCAAGATTTTTATTAATGATGCCTTTTACGTTATTGTGGTGATATTTCCTTAGAAACTTTCATCCCCTAACACATATTTCTTTATGTCTAACAGAGAAGTGAAATACCAATTTTCATAGATTTAGCTTAAAATTTTTTTAATACAACGAAACATTTTCTTAAAACTTTTCATCTGAATTTCCACTCCCTTACGGGGTTGAATTTCCAAAAATACTGGAACACATTTTTTTAAATTTCTAGCCGACAAGTCAAATTTCAGTTTTCATAGATGTAGCTTCAAAATGGTTTCTTTAATAACGATTTATTTTCATACAGCTGTCACCTTTTAGCTTTCCATTTAGTAGCTGAATTTCCAAAAATACTGACACACGTATGCTTTCATTTCTGACTGAGAAACCAAATACCAGTTTTCGTAGTTATAGCTTCAAAATTGCCTTAATGTTGATATTTTTCAAAAAGCCTTTCATCCCTTATTTCACCACCTCAGGAGTGTAATTTCGAAAAATTCCTTCTTAAACTATGCCACAAGTGTAAGATCCACACCCATTCCAAATTTCAAGTTAGCGCTTTGGGCTGTCCTCGGCGCTTTGGCCTGTCGTTAGCGCTTTGGACTGGGCGATGATGAGTCACCGAACCGGTATGGCCCTATTTCATCCCCTTAAGGGCCAAATTTCCATAAATACTGAAACATGTATCTCTTTATTTGCAACCGAGAAGCCAAGTACGAATTTTCATAGATGTAGCTGTAAAATACTTTAGTTGTCCTGTAATAACGACGTAGTTTTAAAAAACGTTCACTCGCTGTTCCACCCCATAGGGGTTAAATTTCCAAAAATGACGAAACACATATTTCTTTATTTATGTTCGAGAAACCAAATACCAATTTTCTTAGTTAGGTCTAGCTTCGAAACTGCCTTTATAGTGACGGATTTTCGAAAACCTTTTCATCCCCTATTCTGCCCCTTAGGAATGGAATATCGGAAAATCCCTTCTTAAACGACCCCTTCAGCGTAACATCAACACACTATGCAAATTTAAAGTTTCTGTCCTTAGTAGTCTGTGCTGGGCGATGATGAGTCAGTGAGTGAACCAATCAGTCGGGACACTGCCTTTTATACACTGATGAGCATTATGGCCACTGCCCACCGCGAGGAGCCGGCCCTGGTGGCCGTGGAGTTCTAGGCGCTGCAGTCCGGAACCGCGGGAGACTGCTACGGTCGCAGGTTCTAATCCTGCCTCGGGCACGGACGTGTGTGATGTCCTTAGGTTAGTTAGGTTTACGTAGTTCTAAGACTAGGGGACTGATGACCTAAGATGTTAAGTCCCATAGTGCTCAGAGCCATTTGAACCATTTGAACCCACCGCGAGGTTGTATGATGCCTGGTGGCGCTGAAGACGTGACGCGATAAGAGAAGTACATGATCGGAGCAGTGGCAAATGGGGAGTCATTCTAACGACAATAAGTGGCGCAAATGCAGAAATCCTCCGCTGTAGGTGACTTTGACAAAAGCCAGGTTGTTGTTACGGCCCAGTGTCTGGGAACGAGCTTCTCGGAAACGGCAAAGATAGTCGGATGTCGTGAGCATCTATGATAAGTGGTTGAAGAATGCTGAAACTACGACTAGGCGATAAAAAGTTGGGCGTCCATACCTCATCACACAACATTGGGATCGGACGCTTACCCGCACTCTAAAGCAGTATAGGCGGCGATCCATGGCAGGTCACATGACAGAGTACAGTGCTGGTACAGGCACAAGTATTTTTGGAGCACGCTGTTCAGTGCACAGTGTTGAACACGGTGTTCCACAGCAGTGGTCCTCTACACCTTCCCATGTTGACCCAACAACATCGTTAATTAAGTCTACAGTGGGCCCGGGATCGCCGAGATTGGACCACGGATCAATGGTATCGTGTCGCCTGGTCGGATGAATCCATTTTATTGTTAAACCAGGTTGATGATCGTGTCCAAAAACGCCGTCATCTAGGTCAATGGCTACTCGAAACACGCAGCGCGCCACGGACACAGTCCTGTGGGAGCAGCATCATGTTATGGGAGACGTACGCTTGGGCTTCCGCGGCACCTGCGGTAGTAATCGAAAGCACCATGACAGCTGTGGACTACGTGAACATCATTAAGGACCTGTAACCCCTGGAAAAGGGTAGAAACTGAAGAAGCCAAAAAGAGGTACAGGAAACTGAATAATGAATTAAGAAGAGAAACTGAAGAAGCAAGAGAAAAATGGATGAAACAGAAATGCGACGAAATAGAGAAAATGTAGAGAGAGGGAAAGTATGAAATGATGTATAGACTGGCTAGTGAGACAGTTTTTGAGCGTAAAAGAAAGAGGAATAACATGGAAATAGAAAGAGCGGATGGTACTCTAGCAGAAGAACCACAGGAGGTTTTGAACAGATGGTAAGAATATATTGAATGTCTGTATAAGGGATGAAATGCAAAGCGAAATTAAGGTTGAAGAGGAGCAAAATGTGCCGGAAGATGGAAAGGGATTTACCATCTTGGAAACAGAAGCAGAAAAGGCGATGAAGGAGATGAAGAATAGGAAGGCATGTGGAATAGATGCTTTGCCTGCACATCTATTGAAGAGTCTGGGAAACAACACAAGAAAAGAAATAGTCTACCTCTGTAACGAGATATATGACAAAGGGGAATGGCCTGAGGGCTTCGCTGCAACAGTTATGATACCAATAGAGAAAAAGAGAAATACTAAAATATGTGAAGAGCACCGGACGATCAGTCTAATTTCTCATGCAGCTAAAGTCTTGCTGAGAGTGTTGAATAGAAGGTTATATGGCAAGCTGGATAGAGGGATTGCAGAGGAGCAGTTCGGATTTAGAAGAGGAAAAGGAACAAGAGATAATATTGGCCTGTTAAGAACTATAGGGGAAAGATATATGGAAAAGGGTAGAGAAATCTTTGCTGTTTTTATAGGTTTAGAAAAGGCTTTTGACAGAGTTCAGTGAAACAAGCTGATGGATATCTTGAAGAGGAAAGGAGTAGATTGGAAAGCGAGACGACTGATACAGAATCTACATTTACACCAGAAAGTAAGGATAAGGATTGGAAATGAAATGTCAGAAGGAAGCAGCATTGGACGAGGTGTTAGACAAGGTTGTTGCCTTTCCCCACTGTTGTTTAACGTATACCTTGAAGAGATTATTGCGAAAACTTTAGATGGGAAAAGAGGAAGAGAGAATGTATAAGACTTGCTGATGACATGGTATTAGTGACAGAAAGTGAGCGGACAGTGAATAACATGGTCAAAGATCTGAATGAAGCTTGTGTGGAATATGGGATGCAAATAAACACAGCAAAGACAAAGAGTATGGTCATCAGTACAAGACGCAGACTGTCCAGTATTAAAATAGGACAATCTACCATTAGCCAAGTAAGTGAATTTAAATATCTCGGAAGCACAATAACTGAAGACTTGAGATGTCACCAGGAGGTGAAAACTCGAATTGCCATAGCGAAGGAGGCATTCAACAGAAAGAGGAGACTCTTATGTGGCAAATTAGATAAAGGATTAAGGAAAAGACTTGCCAAATGTTTTGTCTGGAGTGTGGCACTATATGGGGCAGAAACATGGACACTGAGACGGGAGGATGAAAAAAGGTTAGAAGCATTTGAGATGTGGATGTAGAGGAGAATGGAGAGAATAAGCTGGATGGAAAGAGTGAGTAATGAAAGAGTATTGGAAAGGGTTGGTGAGAGAAGATGTCTGCTGAAGGTTGTGAGAGAAAGGAAAGATAACTGGTTGGGACATTCATTGAGAAGGGAGTGCTTGCTAGTAGATGCTTTGGAAGGATTGGTTTGTGGGAGAAGACTGAGAGGAGGAAGGAGATACAAGGTGATAGACGACATAGAGGGAAGAGGAAATTATGCAGACCTGAAGAGATGGCAGAAGACCGGACACCCTGGAGAACTACCATGTGAAAACCTGCCTTTAGTCAGGACACTGATGATGATGATGATGATGATGATGATGATGTAACCCTTATGCTTGATGTCTTCCTCAACAGCGATGACAACTTCCAACAGGATAACTGTCCGTGTTACAAGGCCAGAATCGTGCTGCAGTGTTTGAGGAGCATGACAGTGAACTCGCTTTGATATCTTTGCCATAGAATTCGGCTTATCTGAATCTGATGAAACTCAACTGGGACGCTGTTGGGCGCCAGCTTCGCGCCCACAAACCAGCCACCCGTAATTTACGGGAAGTGTGTGACTTGTGCGTAGGCATCTGGTGCCACAAACCTCTGAAAACATATCAAGAACTTGTTGAACCTATGGCACGCAGAATCACTGCTTAATTGCTTTCCAGAAACGGACCAACACGCTTTTAAGTAAGAGGTCATAATGTATATGAAATAAATGTATGGCAGTACATTAACTAGAGGTAAACTACTGCGAATCTCAATCAAATCGAAATAATATTCCAAGGGACAATGCATTGTGAAGCTTGAGATGTAATATTATCGCTCTGTGGGCCAGAAATGTTACAACGGATGTACAGTTATACCCTTTCTTCTCTCCCTCAATAAAGGTCTAGTGTCTTACTATTCCGTCGGCTCAATCTGTAGCCAAAATCCCGATGATTTTTACGGTGAATTCCGACTTTACGGGAGCCAATTCACTGTGGTGTCATGTTCAAAGGCAGTCAACAACATTAGCAGATACGCGTTTCTGGAGTGATGACATCGCCATAAAGGTCATTACGTAATAGATGAAGCGCTGATGATGCTGTGATTTCGAAATGTACGTTCGCAAGTGAAAAAACCAAAAAAAAAAGACAAGGTGGGGTTTATTACGAGAGCTGTTCAATAACGAATGATCATAATTTTTTATGGTCATAATTTCTCGCGATAAAATTTTACCTTATGATATTCTGTTAGCTTAATGTGCAGTAAACACGTCGTAGTAGTTTCATTGCTGGGACTCCTGGTTCCCGCCTGTGAGAGGCAGGCAAGGTCAGACATGTTCAGTATCGCCTACCGCTGCAATGGAGGTAACACGCGAGGAACAATATTCGCCTTTGAAATTCTGCTTTCGTCTCAACAAATCTTCAGCTGAGGCCTATACAATGTTACAGGAGGCCTATGGAGAGTCTGTTCTTCCCTACAGCACAGCTCGAAGGTGGTGTAAAATGTTTAAAGAGAGGAGACAATCAATTTCGAAGGAAGGTGCTGCAGTTACTGCTCTTTCTGAAGAAAACATCAACACTGCTGCTGTCATTGTGAGAGAGGATCGACGAATTACCTTAAGACCACTTTCTGAAATACTGAACATTTCAGTGGGTGCCACTCACACGTTGGTGACAGAAAAATTACGCATGACACGTGTTTGTGCGCGATAGGTTCTATGACTTCTTGATTCCCAAAGAAAAGGTCATTCGCGTGCAGGTCTGCATGCAGTTAAAGTTGATGTTAGAAGAAGATCCGAAGTTCCTTTCAAGTGCAATCACTGCTGATGAAACTTGGCTACATCATTTTGATCCTTAGAGGAAACAGCAAAGCTCAGTGTGGAAATCTCCTTCATCGCCAAGCCTCAAAAAAGCAAAAGTGGTTGCTTCTGCTGGAAAAGTTATGGTCATCTCAATTTTGATATTCATCGAATGGCTCATCAGCATGTTGTACCTGCACACACATCAGTAACTGGACAATACTACAGCGATATCTTGAAAATATTGCAAGTCCATATCATGCGCAAAAGACCACATTTCCGTGAAGCAGGCTGATGCTGCACCACGATAATGCGCTGCCACATATTGCCAATGTAGTTGCTGAATACTCTGCAAAAATCAACGTGATGTGCATCTCTCACCTTCCCTATACTCCGGATTTAGCCCCATGTGACTTTTTTCTATTCCCGAACATGAAGAAACGCCTTCGTGGGAGGCATTATTAATCATCAGAAGCAGTGGTGAACGCTGCGGAGGCGATTTTGAAGGACCTCTCAAAAAATGGTTTCCAGCACGTATTTGAAGACTGGCAGAAAAGCTGGGACAAGTGCATCGCATTCATGGGAAACTGAGGAGGACCGTAAAAATTATGAAGATGAGTTAAGCTATGTTGTCAAAAAAAAAAGATCATTCTTTATAGAACAGCCCTAGTATTAAGGTTTCTCTTTATTTCTCTGCCTCGTTTTACCAAGGATAGCCACTACAGCTACAAAGAAGATACTAATCAAATTGTTTGAATACAGTATCGTATAGATGATGAAAGATCGCTCTTGAGCGTTACGATCTTTGCTGACGATGTCCCCAGGTGGATTCAGTATTCACCGACTTGAGTTTTACATTAGAAATATCAAAAGAGATTTGCGACCCCATCTCACGTATACCATTTAAGCTTGTCCATTGTGTATATTCTGAACACTGTGGTCGTACATTAAATCACTTACAGCAACATATAGATGCAGTCAACTGAGTGTTGCAGTTGAGAGCGTTATTTTGTGTTACATGAGAACCGAGTTTCGGTATGTGAAAATACACACTATCTCATCATCTGGACATTATTAGTGGAACTCTGCTGGGGTCACATTCAATGAGATTTCTCAATATCTGTGGAGGAATGGCACCGCATTCTTTCTTAAGAGTCAAAACCATAGAATTTAGTGATGTTGGACGCCAGGGTCTGGAGCTCAAAATGGCTTTAAGCACTATGGGACTTAACATCTGAGGTCATCAGTCCCCTAGTCTGCCGGCCGGAGTGGCCGTGCGGTTCTAGGCGCTGCAGTCTGGAGCCGAGCAACCGCTACGGTCGCAGGTTCGAATCCTGCCGCGGGCATGGATGTGTGTGCTGTCCTTAGGTTAGTTAGGTTTAATTAGTTCTAAGTTCTAGGCGACTGATGACCTCAGAAGATAAGTCGCATAGTGCTCAGAGCCATTTGAACCATCCCCTAGTCTTAGAACTACGTAAACCTAACTAATGTAAGGACATCACACACATCTATGCCCGAGGCAGGATACGAACCTGCGACTGTAGCAGCCGCGTGGTTCCGGACTGAAGCGTCTAGAACCACTAGGCCAAAGCGGCCGGCCCGGTCTGGAGCGAAGTCGATATACTAACTCATCCTAAAAATGTTCCACTGGGTTAAGGTTGGAACACTGGGCAAGCTGGTCCATTTCAAGAATGCTACTGTCCATAAATCGTTGCCTCACAATTGCTGCTTTATGACACGGTGCATTGTCATGGGACTTAACATCTGAGGTCGTCAGTCCCCTAGTCTTAGAATTACGTAAACCTAACTAATGTAAGGACATCACACACATCTATGCCCGAGGCAGGATATGAACCTGCGACTGTAGCAGCCGCGTGGTTCCGGACTGAAGCGTCTAGAACCACTAGGCCAAAGCGGCCGGCCCGGTCTGGAGCGAAGTCGATATACTAACTCATCCCAAAAATGTTCCACTGGGTTCAGGTTGGAACACTGGGCAAGCTGGTCCATTTCAAGAATGCTACTGTCCATAAATCGTTGCCTCACAATTGCTGCTTTATGACACGGTGCATTGTCATGGGACTTAACATCTGAGGTCATCAGTCCCCTAGTCTTAGAACTACGTAAACCTAACTAATGTAAGGACATCACACACATCTATGCCCGAGGCAGGATACGAACCTACGACTGTAGCAGCCGCGTGGTTCCGGACTGAAGCGTCTAGAACCACTAGGCCAAAGCGGCCGGCCCGGTCTGGAGCGAAGTCGATATACTAACTCATCCCAAAAATGTTCCACTGGGTTCAGGTTGGAACACTGGGCAAGCTGGTCCATTTCAAGAATGCTACTGTCCATAAATCGTTGCCTCACAATTGCTGCTTTATGACACGGTGCATTGTCATGCTGATACAAACATCATCATCTGCGAACTGTTTCTCTGCTATAGATAGTACAAAATGCTGTAAAATGTGTTCAGACACATCCACATTTACTGTTTTCTTAAGCACAATAAAATATCCACACTCTAACCATGAAAAACATCCCCATATCGTCACAACACCTCCGCCGTGTTTCACTTCTGGCACTGCACAATACGGCATATAACGATCTCAAGGCATTCGCCAAACTCAAACCCTTCCATCTAACTGCCAAAGGGTACAGCGCGATTAATCACTGTAAATCATATGTTTCCAGTCATTCACTGCGCGTCGCTCTTTATAGCACCTTCAGCGCCACTTAGCAGTGACTACAGAAATGCGTGATTTTTGAGGAGCTGCTTGACCATTCTTTTCAAATCCCTACGCGCAGTGTATGTACCTACTGGACGTGTTGACACGTCTCGCTGTATGAGGGTATATAACATACCGACGGTCACTGTCGAAAATGTTCGTTTTGGTGGTACATGTGTTATGGTATGGAGAGGCAATAAGGTACTGACCTTGAAATATCTGAACACGGTACACTCAACGGTGAACGTCATTGTCACATCTTCCTCCTTCTCCATGGGCATCTTTTCAGGGGAACATTTGGCCCTGACTTCATTTTTATGGATGCCAATGCGCGATCACATCGAACAGAGGAAGTGTAGGAGCTGTTGGAACATGCGGATATTTGCTTAATGGAATGGCCTGTATGTTCCTCCGACTTGAATACCATAGAGCACGTATGGAATGCGTTAGGGAGACATACTGCAGAACGTCCCGATGTACCATCGACCATCCAGCAGCTGTCAACGCTTTAGTGGAAGGATGTTACGCTCTACCACAAGAACTCCTTACAAACCTTCTGGCCAGCATGGGAGCACGTCGCAGAGAACGGTTTGCTGTCCGTGGTCATCGCATCCAATTCAGAACTGATATGCGCCTTTTTTAATGTGCAGGGTACCATCACAAATCGCGGTAACTACAGTATAATTATTGTCTTTGAACAGAAGTGTCATTTATGTTCGTCTCATTGCGCATTTCTTTCAATTTCACTGTGCATTACACTGAAGCAGCTATTTCTAGGTATGGTCCAAATTTTAATCGATTTATGTAGAGCCACATCATGTGAAAGTTACTTTCGACATTAAGTTTTGGGCACAAGTATACGTAACAGATTTTGGAGATAATGTGAATAGCTCTTTTAGATTGTTTGCAGATGATGCTGTCTACCGTCTACTAGTCATCAGAAGGTCAAAATGAGCTGAAAATGATTTAGAGAATATATCTCCGTGACGCAGAAAATGGGAATTGACGGTGAACAATAAAAATTGTGAGGTCCTCAGCATAAGTGTCAAAAAAAAATTGCTTAAAATTTCGATTACTATAAAACAGAAATTTAAAGGTTTTTTTTTTTTTTTTTTTTAAATTTATGGTAAGGTCTTATGAGACCAAACTGCTGAGGTCATCGGTCCCTAGGCTTACACACTACTTAATCTAACTTAAAACTAACTTACGCTAAGGACAACACACACACACATGCCTGAGGGGGGACTCGAACCTCCGACACGGGGAGCCGCACTGACCGTGACAAGACGCTCTAGACTCCGCGGCTACCCCGCGCGGTGATTTAAAGGTTTCTGATTCGTCCAAACGACTAGGGATTATAAGTATGAGCACTTTAAATTGGAGCCATCTGACAGGAAATGAAATGGGGAAGGTGAACCAAAGACTATGGTGGTGGAACACTTCGAACTTAAAACGTGTCTACTAGAAGACACTTGTCCGTTCTCTTCTGGAGTATTGCTGCCTGATGTAGGATTATTACCAGATACACCTGCCAAATAGCATCGGAAAGGTTCAAAGAACGGCAGTTCGTTTTTAATTTTCAAGAAATAAGTGAGGGAGTGTCGCGGATGTGGTAAGTGAGCTGGGCTGACAATCGTTAAAGCAGAGGCGTTTATCAATGCTGTGAGATCCTTTCAGAAAATTACAGTCACCGAATGCTAATTTTTTTTGGTTTCCATCCATTTAGGCAGTAACAACTATCGTGATAAAATGAGGGAAATCAGAGTTCACGCAGAGAGATTTAGGTGTTCATCTTTCCCACGTGGTAAACGGCAATAGAACGACAGAGAATACTGAGAAAGTTGTCCTATGTATCCTCAGAGATTCGTAGACTAATAATGCAGATGTAAATGATCGTGAAAACTTTGTCGAGTACAGAGACTGCTATGAGGTGACTGTTACGCCAACAGGTAGTCTGTCGTTCCCCGCGTCATATAGTGCTGCCTGCTCATGGACGTCGGGTTCCTGAGTGAAAGGAGAGTTTATCCGCCGCCGGAGAAAGCACGGCAGTGGTTTCGCCTTCGTTAGCGAACGCAGAGTCGCCGGATGGGACGGAAACAGGTTACAAGGCGCGCAGTAGTTGGTGCCTACACTTGCTTTCTCTGCACGCTTAGTGAACCGCAGACTTCCGTAGGCACGTTCTAGCCGGCGACTACAGCAGCACCTTACCGGAAAACGGCACCGAAACAATTTCACACCAAATTACAGCGCTTATTCATTCACAGTATGACAAACTGTCAGTCTAGAGATCAGCATGTCACCAGCGAAGTAGTCAAAGAGGCGAAACAGAGAGGAAACTTAGCCGGCCGGGGTGGCCGAGCGGTTCTAGGCGCTTCAGTCTGGAACCGCGTGACCGCTACGGTCGCAGGTTCGAATCCTGCCTCGGGCAGGGATGTGTGTGATGTCCTTAGGTTAGTTAGGTTTAGGTAGTTCTAAGTTCTAGGGGACTGATGACCTCAGATGTTAAGTCCCATAGTGCTCAGAGCCATCTTAGTTGACAGATTAGAAATGTCAGTCACAGGTGGGTTTGAAAAGCACCTTGCCTTTCACGTGCTACAGTCTTACTCTCACAACTTTGCATGCACGCCTCGAAGCACGAGTCTCATTGTTCACTCTTCTATTACCCAATATTTGGCGAGAGCACTGAAAATGTAAGGCAGGGTCCGGATTCGTACCGCAGTGGAAACGCTCATATAATTTCGAGACACACAAAAACGTGGAACTTTCTAAATGCTCGTTTGTACTATTGTAACTGAATGAACGTGAAGCAGCTATTACATTTTACTTGGAGTATAAGTCTTACATTCCGATTACAGATTATGATATACACTGAAGAGCCAAAGAATCTGGTACACCTCTCTAATATCGTGTAGGGCCCCGCGAGCATACAAGAGTGCCGCAATACGACGTGATATGAACTCGCAGCACCGTATTGTGCCTGTTTACGTATCTTCGTATGTGAATACGCAAGAGTTGCTTTAGCTACTTTTTTTTGTAACACGAACATATCTTTATGTGATAACAATTAAACTAAACTGCATCTGACTATCCGTAAATAAAACTGAATATAAAGAACGGCATCAGTAATACTGAGAAAGGATTTGTCACGAAACAATCACAAAAAAATGCTTCAAATGACTCTAAGCACTATGGGGCTCAACATCTGTGGTCATCAGTCCCCTAGACTTAGAACTACTTAAACCTAACTAACCTACGGACATCACACACATCCATGCCCTAGGCAGGATTCGAACCTGCAACCGTAGCAGCAGCGTGGTTCCAGACTGAAGCGCCTAGAGCCGCTCGGTCACAACGGCCGGCCAAAACAATCACACATATTGACTAACTGTTGCGTAACGAAAACCGTGCTCTGTTATAAAACGCATCTACTGAATTTATGTGACAATTTTGCTAATGAATACGAGGGGCGTTTGAAAAGTCCGTGCAAAGTCCGATAGACGGCACCACCGAGCGTATCGAGGTCATGTTTAGTTAGTAGCATCTTTGGAAAGAACGCACACCAAGTTTCAGCCATATTGGTCTATTTCTTTGTGTTTGGCATTCGTGTGAATCAAGGAAGTTTAGTGATTGTCAAAATATGAACGAAAAAGAATTGTGTGTGGTGCTTAAAACTTACTTTATGAAAAGCAAAACGCCTCAGGAGACTACAGAGAAGCTTGATAAACATTACGGTGACTCTGCACCTTCGATTAGAATAGTTTATAAGTGGTTTCAAAATTTTCGGAGTGGCCATATGGGGACAAGTGGTGCTGAACGTTCTGGACACCCTGTGGAGGTTACGGTTCCAGAAATCATTGATAAAATCTATGCCATGGTGTTGGATGACAGAAGAGATAAGGTGCATGAGATTGCTAGTGCCGTGGGCATCTCGAATGAACGGGTACATAATATTTTGCACAAACACTTGGACATGAGAACGCTATCCGCAAGATGGGTTCCGCGATTGCTCACGCTTGACCAAAAACGGAATCGTGTGAAGTGTTCCAAGGATGGTTTGCAGCTGTTCAGGAAGAATCCGCAAGACTTTAAGCGTAGTTTTGTCACTGTGGATGAAATATGGATACATTACTATACTCCTGAGACCAAACAACAATCTAAACAATGGGTTACCAATTGAGAATCTGCAACAAAAAAGGCGGAGACCATTGTTTCGGCCGGAAAGGTTACGGCGACTGTCTTTTGGGATTCGCAAGGGATAATCCTCATCGACTATATGGAAAAGGGTAAAACTATTACATTTGCATATTATTCATCGTCACTGGACCGTTTGAATACAGAGCTGCAAGAAAAACGCCGGCGATTGGACCGCAAAATGTCCTTTTCCATCACGACAATGCACCAGCACACACCTCAGCAGGTGTGATCGCAAAATTAATGGAAATAGGATTCAAACTCGTTTCACATCCCCCTATTCTCCAGACTTACTCCCTCGGACTATAATTTGTTCCCAAATTTGAAGAAATGTCTGGTGGGACTAGATTTTATTCAAACGAGGAGGTGATTGCAGCAACTAATAGCTATTTTTCAGACTTGGACAAGTCCTTTTATTCGGAAGGAATCAACAAATTAGAACAGCGTTGGACGAAATGCATAAGTATAAAAGCAGACTGTGTCGAAAAATAAAAAAGGTATACCCCAAACACGTAAATAGTTTTTATTTTTGCATGGACTTTTCAAACGCCCTTCGTATTGTTCCTAATTTTCATCCTGAAGATTCGTTTAGGACCCACAAACGTTTCTGTACTTACGACGGATAAGTCTGCTCTACTGTGTATGCACCCTGCAAGAATGTGAAGTGCCCAACTGCATGATCACCTGCCTTACCTGACTTATTTTATTTATCAGGCTGCTTTATTCAAATTAAACTTTTGTTCCTTTTTTTGAAAATATGGTTGAGTCAAGCAATAGTGCAAGGCGTGACAGAGCAGTCTTTACCAAATCTGTCTTTCATCTAATACTTGGGATAAGCTTCGTGAAATATTTATAAATGACAAAAAGAAAATATTCTGCAGTTATACTGAATCCTTTAAATGAGATAAAAACGACTTGAACTAACATAAACAATAACATTTTCTTAGCATTGCCATACCACCATAAAAATTACTTCTACACACAGTATCTAAATTCCAAAAAATTACTCTTTGCCCTTTTAAATGATATACTTTCAGCTAACGATCTACATCTACAAGGATACTCTGCAAATCACACTTGAGTCACTGATAGAGGATTCATCGGACCATATTTACAATAATTCTCTATTATTCTACTGTCGAACAGCGCGCGGAAAAAACGAACACCTATATGTTACCGAGCGAGCTCTGATTTCCCTTATTTTATCGTGATGGTCGTTTCTCCCTATGTAAGTCGGCGTCGGTAAGATTTATGCATTCGGAGGAGAAAGCTGGTGATCGAAATTTCGTGAGAAGATTCCGCTACAACGAAAAACGCATTTGTTTTAATGGTGTCCATCATAAATCTTGTATCATGTCCGTGACACTTTCTCCCCCGTTTCGTGATAATACACAACGTGCTGCTCTTCTCTCAACGTTCTCGATGTAATCCGTTAGTCCTGTCTGGTAAGGATCTCACACCGCGCAGCAGGACTCTAATAAAGGAAGAACGAGCGTAGTGTAGGCAGTCTTTAGTAAATATGTTACATTTTCTGCGTGTTCTGCCAGTAAAACGCAGTCTTTGGTTTTCCTGCCCCCCAACATCTTCTGTGTGTTCTTCCCAATTTAAGTTGTTCTTAATTGTAATTCCTAGGTGTTTATCTGAAAGTACGGCATTTAGATTTGACTGAATTATCGTGTAACCGAAGTTTAAAGGTTTCCTTTTAGCACTAATGTGTATAACGTCACATTTATCATTCTTTAGGGTCAAATGCCAATTTTCGCACCATTTAGATATATTTTATAAATCATTTTGCAATTTGTTTTGCTCTTCTGATGATTTTACAAGACGATAAACGACAGCATCATCTGCATACAATCTAAGACGGCTGCTCAGATAGTCTCCTAAATCGTTTATATACAGGGTGGTCCATTGATAGTGACCGGGCCAAATATCTCACGAAATAAGCATCAAACGAAAAAACTAGAAAGAACGAAACTCGTCTAGCTTGAAGGAGGAAACCAGATGGCGCTATGGTTGGGCCACTAGATGGCGCTGCCATAGGTCAAACGGATATCAACTGCGTTTTTTTAAAACAGGAACCCCATTTTTTATTACATATTCGTGTACTACGTAAAGAAATATGAATGTTTTAGTTGGACCACTTTCTTAGCTTTGTGATAGATGGCGCTGTAATAGTCACAAACGTATAAGTACGTGGTATCACGTAACATTCCGCCAGTGCGGACGGTATTTGCTTCGTGATACATTACCCGTGTTAAAATGGACCGTTTACCAATAGCGGAAAAGGTCGATATCGTGTTGATGTATGGCTATTGTGATCAAAATGCCCAACGGGCGTGTGCTATGTATGCTGCTCGGTATCCTGGACGACATCGTCCAAGTGTCCGGACCGCTCGCCGGATAGTTACGTTAAAACAGAAAGTCATGTGACACGTCAACCACGACCTGCAACAAATGATGATGCCCAAGTAGGTGTTTTAGCTGCTGTCGCGGCTAATCGGCGCATCAGTTGCAGACAAATTCCGCGAGAATCGGGAATCTCAAAAACGTCGGTGTTGAGAATGCTACATCAACATCGATTGCAACCGTACTATATTTCTATGCACCAGGAATTGCATGGCGACGACTTTGAACGTCGTGCACAGTTCTGCCACTGGGCACAAGAGAAATCACGGGACGATGACAGATTTTTTGCACGCGTTCTATTTAGCGACGAAGCGTCATTCACCAACAGCGGTAATGTAAACCGGCATAATATGCACTATTGAGCAACGGGAAATCCACGATCCCTGCGACAAGTGGAACATCAGCGACCTTGGCGGGTTAATGTATGGTACGGCATTATGGGAGGAAGGATAATTGGCCCCCATTTTATCGATGGCAATCTAAATGGTGCAATGTATGCTGATTTCCTACGTAATGTTACGCCGATGTTACTACAAGACGTTTCACTGCATGACAGAATGGAGATATACTTCGAACATGATGGATGTCCGGCACATAGCTCGCGTGTGGTTGAAGCGGTATTGAATAGCATATTTCATGACAAGTGGATTTGTCGTTGAAGCACCATGCCATGGCCCGCACGTTCACCGGATCTTACGTCCCCGGATTTCTTTCAGTGGGGAAAGTTGAAGGATATTTGCTATCGTGATCCACCGACAGCGTCTGACAACATTCGTCAGCGCATTGTCAATGCATGTGCGAACATTGCGGAAGGCGAGCTACTCGCTGTTGAGAGTAATGTCGTTACACGTACTGCCAAATGCATTGATGTTGACGGACATTTACAGGTAATCACGCTGTAACAGCATGCATTCTCAGAAATGATGAGTTCACAAAGGTACATGTATCACATTGGAACAACCGAACTAAAATGTTCAAACATACCTACGTTCTGTATTTTAATTTAAGAAACCTACCTGTTACCAACAGTTCGTCTAAAATTGCGAGCCATATGTTTGTGACTATTACAGCGCCATCTATCACAAAGCGAAAAAAGTGGTCCGACTAAAACATTCATATTTCTTTACGTTCTACACGAATATGTAATAAAAAATGGGAGTTCCTATTTTAAAAAACGCAGTTGATATCCGTTTGACCTATGGCAGCGTCGTCTAGCGGGCCAACCATATCGCCATCTGGTTTCCCCCTTCAAGCTAGACAAGTTTCGTTCTTTGTAACTTTTTCGTTTGACGCTTATTTCGTGAGATATTTGGCCCGGTCACGATCAGTGGACCGCCATGTAGATAAAGAACAGCAGAGGGCCTACAACACTACGTTGGGGAACGCCAGAAATCACTTCTGTTTTACTCAGTGGCTTTCCGTCGATTACTTCGAACTGTAACCTCTCTGACAGAAAATCACGAATCCAGTCACATAACTGAGACGATATTCCATAAGCTGCAATTTTACTAAAAGCCGCTTGTGTGGTACAGTGTTAAATGCCTTTATGAACTAATTATAATACTGAACACATGGCTGACACTCCCTCTGCATACCAACACGTAGAGATGGTCAGACACAATGAAATCTTTGTACTGCAATACATCGTGATTAACACTCGCAGCATGTTACCTTCTTCCAGAAGTATCGTCTCTATTAAATCATCTCAAAATCATTTTCAATCCTCACACGCTGGAGCATCTCAAACAAAACCTCATTCTCTGTGCGGTACGCCCGCCATCCAAGCTCCTCACTCTGCCTCTCAACCCGGCAACTGCCTCCCTCGCCCTCTTGAGCTCTACTCACATTGGAAACTCCCCATTGCATCCCCTCCTCCCCCGCCCCTCAGATTTTGTGGGAAGAGGTCCTAGTGGACAGACCGACAAAAACTGAAACAGATCAAGCATGAAAACCGGAAGAAGCTATACTGAGCTGTAAAAAAAAGCAAAATAGGAACAGTGAATGGTCCAAGGACAAGAAGTTCAATATAGAGCAGCCTAGAAGAGCAAGGGCGTTGTGGTTATGCCGGCACGGTAATCAGCGTGTTGGGTCAGAGGGGTAGCTACCCTCTGCAGTAAGAAACTGAGTGAATGGATCAACTAAGAGCAACGGGTGTCACGGGACATTTGCCCCCAACAAATGCAACAAAGAATAACGAACAAAACGAGATTTTTTTCATTGTTCGCGGTGTTTCATTGCCAGGTGAGCGATCCGAGTTCAAACTTCCCTCATGCCTGTATATTCGCTCTTCGCTGTATTCAGATTTGTGTCAGTGTCGTGTGTCGTGGTGTAACGTCCGTTTCCATCAGCGAGGTGTAAGAAAGGGACCTACAATGACAGTCCGTTCTGCAAAACTACCCTGTTAGCAGCCGAAAGGAGGTGGGTTTCGAATGTGAACCGCAAACGTTTGATGACATGGCGACAGGTCAACCGAATCCACCGGAAAACGCATCCGGCGCGCCACACACGGCATTAGCGACAGTACATGTCTCATATGATAGGAATCTCTTACCGACGCACCTAATTTGTATGCCTGGTAGGTGAATGAGATCCGTCTCCTTGCCCGATTTAAGTGTTCGTATGAATGTGAATGTGATCACTTCCAAGGAAATGATGAAAACATAATAGTTTGTCACATAAGCTGCTACGAATGAACGCAACAGTTTCGCAATCACACAGTTTATCTCTGCTCTGTCTTAACCTACGTTTTTAACGTTTTTGAAGTTGCGTTTCGTACTGGAAGTTTTGACTCTTGAATTCCTTTGTTGTAACATAGTTCAGTCCGGTTTACTTGTTGTTTTTAATTTCTGTGCGACGTCTATGTGGTATCTCGCCTGCTCTCACTATTCATTGTGTTTACTTGTGACGGTAAAGTATTCGTACCACATGACTAATATTCTATAGCCAATGTATAGTATGACAGCTGCAGAGACTACAGAAAGAGAACAAACATTTCAATGAGCGGACGGACAGTTCTTAATGTTGTGAAAAAATAAATAAATTGGTACGAGGTAGTTTTGAAGACGACTTGCCCGTTAAATAGTCTAGTAACGTGATCACTTAACCACGACGCCACAGCTATTTAAATAAGCTCAATATTGCCCTTGTGAGCTTGGGCCGTTTACTGTTTCTATTTTTCTTTCTCTACAGTTCAGTACATCTTCCTCCTGTTTTCAAGCTTGATCTGTGTTCAGTTTTTGATGGGCTGTCCACTGGGACATCTAACCACTAAACGGTTTTTTTTAGTGCACTAATAGTGTAGAAAAACGCCAGGGGGCACATCAGAAAGTACTTACAAAGACGCAGATAAACAAAATAAAAGCGTTAGATCTTTTTGGACAAGTCCGTCAATGTAATAAAACTAAGGACACGAGCAGCTGCTCGAGC
The DNA here is from genome assembly GCF_021461385.2 of Schistocerca piceifrons. NCBI lineage: Eukaryota > Metazoa > Arthropoda > Insecta > Orthoptera > Acrididae > Schistocerca > Schistocerca piceifrons. The sequence continues at coordinate 275,216,383 of NC_060145.1, forward strand.
GTCATCAGCTAAAAGTTCCTGTAAGGTAGGCGGCAGACACAGGACAACACGAGAGTGAATAAAACGGGGACAGGATAATAAAACATGGCGCACCGTCAATGGATGACCACAGGGGCACGGCGGGGCGGGGTCACCGGACAGCAAATAGCGGTGGCTAAATCGGCAATGCCCAATCCGCATCCTGGCCAAAATGACCTCCTCTCGCCTGGCAGGGCATGAGGAGGTCGTCGAAGACGTCGGGATCGGTTTGATGGCCCTAAGCTAATTTTCATGGGATGGGGAGTTTCCCTTGTCAGTAACACTACCACCTCTGGTAGCCAAGGAACTCGTATCACTCATGTGTTCAAAAATGTGAAAATGCTCATAGCGGTGTACATGCCAAACAAATTGGCAAATATAGTAAACAAACTGTCATTTCTCACGATATACACATTCTTCGTAACCATTTCTCCCAGTAGGCACACCTTTCAAATGCTGCGATACATTTCAAAGTGGCAGATATACGACAGTGTTTTTCCTTTTAGTCACCAAGTCTGTGTAAGCAACGGTCGGAACGCTCAACAAATCATTCAGTTTCTCGACGACAAAAATCCGCTCCTTGGTCACTGCGCCATTCGAGAACATTTATGCGAATGTCCGCATCGTTAAAACATCTGCGAATGCTGCAAAAGAGTATCTCGATTGCATGGACACCGTCGTCTACGATCGGTGTTGATGCGCTTTCTTCCCCACCAGCATCACCGGATCTATGCGGCTTTGGTCAAATTGTTCGCACCATTTCATTATCGGTGGACGCGAAATTATATTTGGTCCATATACCGCCACAAATTTACGGAGCACCTGTGAAAAATTTAGACGTTTTGGTCACATGAATGGTACTGTACCGTCTGCTTCAACTTTGGAGTAATTTTCCAGTTGTCGTGCCATTTCATTCTCGCACTGTCATATACCTGTCATCTGTACCGCGGCAGAAGTGTGTCTGTAGGAACCTCTCCTGATAATGAGCCGCTCTTCAAGCGCAATGGTCTTAGTGTGGGACGACATGTGAAATTTACTTTTTGCAGTCCTCTCATACGTTAGTAATTGTTGTAGATGTAAGGCGTACCGAATAGTTCCCAGAATACATAGCTCATAATACATTTTTTGCAAAACAAACTATTTATAACAAGTCTGTTTGTGTGGCCATCCTCCGCAGCAAGCATATAAATACTTGTTTTGTAAATAAAACTGCCTTTTCCTGCTGCTAGTTACTTTATTTATCTCATACGCGTTTCGCCTACTCTTGTTCTAAGGCATCGTCAGTGGGACCAACAACGATACAGTTTTGTTAGTTTTAGATTAGTAAACAGTTCACTTCGCGACTTTTTTTGTAAAAAACGTAATTACTTACGATTTTCTGACCTGCGTTTCCTCACATCTGGTCTGGAGGTCGCACTACCACTTTTATCACTGCCATATAACCACATCTTTGTGATCTCGCCTTCCACAACTAAATAGTTGTTTCGAGTGACAAAAGAACAAATTCCACCACAAAAAAGACTGAGAAATATAGTGAACAGTGTTTGGAAGGCGAGAACACAAAGATGTGATTATATGGCAGTGATAAAAGTGGTAGTGCGACCTCCAGACCAGATGTGAGGAAACGCAGATCACCAAATCGTAAGTAACTACTTTTATAGCAAACAAACCAGCTCGCAGACGAACGTAAACAAGACAAGATAGACTAAGTAACAATAAAAGCAATCTTTTGCATTTTTATCTACTGCACCAATCTATTCACGACATCTTAGTTGACCAGGACATGCCTTACGACATATGACACCAACACAACTTTTCATTGGTACGGTTTTTCAACAGACTTGTACCCTCAGTTATTCATTTTGTACTCCAACAGCAGATTAAACTTTTAACTCCGTTTTGGAACAAAAAATTTCAAATGCTTACAGTTTTTGCTACTCATTTTTCTCCACACAGTACATTTCACATGCATACATCAGAACTCCACATGTCCGGTTGCAGAAATTTCCTCAGTTTCATGTCACTTTTTTTTTTCATCTATATCTTCATCTAAAGGATACTCTGCAAATCACACTTAAGTGCCTGACAGAGGGTTGATCGAACCATCTTCACAATAATATTCTGTTATTCCAACCTCGGACCACACGCGGAAAAAATGAACATCTATGTCTTTCAGTGCGAGCTCTGATTTCCCTTACTCTATTATGATGATCGTTTCTCCCTTTGTAGTTAGGCGTCAACAAAATATTTTCGAGTTCGGAGGAGAAAGTTGTAATTGAAATATCATGTGAAGATTCGTCTTTGTTTTTATGATGTCCACCCAAATACTGTATCATGTCACTAACACTCTCTACCCTATTTCGCAATGATACAAAACGCGCTGCTCTTCTTTGAACTTTTTCGATGTGCTCCTTTAATCCTGTCTGGTAAGGATCCCACATCGTGCTGCAGTACTGCAAAAGAGGATGGACGAGCTTAGTGGTGGCAGTCTCCTTAGTAGGTCTGTTACATTTTCTAAGTGTTCTGTCAATAAAACGCTGTCTTTGGTTTGCCTCCCCCACTAACTTTTCTATGTATCCTTCCCAATTTAAGTTGTTCGTACTTGTAATTCCTAGGTATTTAGTTGAATTTACATCCTTTAGATTTGACTGATTTATCGTTTAACCGTAGTTTAACGGATTCCTTTTAGCACTCATGTGGATGAGCCCATATTTTTCATTATTTAGGGTCAACTGCCAAATTTCGCACCATTCGGATATCTTTTCTGAATTGTTTTGCAATTTGTTTTGATCTTCTGATTACTTTACTAGACGATAAACGACAATATCATCTGAAAACAACCTAAAACGGCTGCTCAGATTGTTTCCCAGATCTTTTTTATTATTATTAATGAAAGCTGTTCTTCTATTGAAATATGTGTTTTTCGTCTGCACGATTCCGTTCATGAGGTCTCAGCTGATCGGAACATGTAGTTTGCTATTCAACATGAAATTCTACATAAATATGCTGCAAATCACTGTGAAGTAGAATTGCACCACATGTTAAGAATTATTCCGAACCAATCACGTGTGAAGCGAGGTGAGAATGACTGCTTACACGGCTCTGTGTTCGGTGTAATGATTCTGATCTAGTGCTTTTGGTCCCTAGGGGAGCGACCCGAACGAGAGTGTTTCTAGAATATATTGAGTCTTGAAACTTCGTAAGTAATCTTTCGCAGAATAACTGACTCCTAAGTTCAGGCGTATGCCAATTCTGGCTTTTCAGCGTTTCTGTGACGCTCTTCGGAATTTCAATCAAACCTGTGACCATTCGTGCTGCCCTCCTATGAACGTGCTGAGCTGTTTGTCGATTTGGTATGGGTCCCACACACACTCGACCAATATTCTAGGATGAGACGCACAAACGTTCTGTAAGCAGAATCCTTTGTAGAGTGACTGCACTTCCACAGTATATGGAAAATGAACCGAAGTCTGCTACCACTTTCTTTGCCTACAAATGATCCTATATGACCATTCAATTTCAAATCCCTACCTAGGTTCTAGTATGAATTCACAGAACGTAACTGTGACTCATTGTTATTCTAGTAATATGGGTACGACACTACTTTCCAGCGTTTTATTGAAGACAAAAGTGTTACATTTCTGTGCATGTAAAGCAAGTTGCCAGTGTTAACACTACTTTGAAATATTTTCAATAGCTGATGCGTTGACGATACTAACTGAATATTTGTGCAGCTTTTTTCAGATATCACTGAGAGGGGATAATATGCCCCTCTTTCTTTACATCTACATATGTGCTCCGCAAGCCACCGTATGGCGCATGTCGGAGGGTGCCTTGTACCACCACTAGCCATTTTCTTTCCTGTTACACTCACATAAAGGGCGACGGAGAAACGACTATCTATAAGCCTCCGTACCAGCCCCAATTGTCTCATCTTATGTTCATAGTCCTAACGCAAAATGTACGTTGACGGCAGCAGAATCGTTCTGCAGTCGGCCTGAGATGCCGGTTCTATAAATTTTCTCTATAGTGCCTCACGAAACGACCGTGTTCGCTCCAGTGATTCTCAAATTAGTTCACGAAACCTTTCTGTAATACATGCTGATCGAACCTACCGGTAACATACTTAACAGCCCGCCTCTGAATAGCTTTGATGTCTTCCTTTAATCCGACCAGAGGGGATCTCAAACACTCGAGCAGTACTCAAGAATGGGTCTCCTTTATAGATGAGCTACACTTTATCAAAATTCTCTTAATAAAATAAAGTCGACCTTTCACCTTCCCTACTATTAACAATCTGATGGATCCATGTCACATCGCTTTGCAACGTCACGTCTACATATTTAATTTAATGTGACTGTCTTAAGCAGATGACTGCTAATTCTTTGCTTGAAAGTTACAGGATTGTTTTTTCTACTGACCCGCCTTAACTTGTATTTTGATACATTAAGAGTAAGCTGCCATTCATCAAACAACTTAAAACCTGTGTGCGACTTGTACCATTACTTGTTGTCCGCAGAACTTGTTACTTCTGTTTTTAGATTATCTCTTTTTCTTCGCTGCAGCCTAATCGCCTGATTTCAGGTAAAGAAAAATGCGCATGTCTTTACTTATTTACCGTTTTCCTGCTGCTTTCCGTTCTTCCTTCCATTCTTTGGTATATGCGTGTGTGTTATCTGTATAACTGACAATATTCGAATGTTTTGAAGCACGTTCCCCTGTTGCGGGACACTATCTTAGTGGCATTGTCTAGCAGTGTCAGCTAAACTTTTCAGCTGCTTTCTGAGTTCAATGAATCCCTGTACGTGTGCCTAGCTTGAATAATTAGGGAGTTACAAAATTTTTATGAAACTGATACACTTTGGACGTCAGCCATCACCTTTTCCACCGTGCAAGTGCGCCGTCCCTTTATCCTGATCGGAGCGTACAGGAAGATGGTGTTAATGAGCAAGATGATTACGTACATATATAGAAGATTGCTGCCCACCAATGGCTTTTATATTTTTGCACCTTTGTGTGTTGTAGCTTCCAAGATATTTAAATGCACTTGGCTAATGGTAGATTGTCCTATTTTAATATTGGACAGTCTGCGTCTTGTAGTGATGGCCATACTCTTTTGTTTTTGCTGCGTTTATTTGCATCCCATATTGCACACAAGCTTCATTCAGATCTTTCAGCATGTTATTCACTGTCCGCTCACTTTCTGCCACTAATACGATGTCAGCAGCAAATCTTGTACATTCTATTCTCTTTCTACCAATACATATTCCTCTTTTCCCATCTAAACTTTTCGCAATAATCTCTTCAAGGTATACGTTAAACAACAGTGGGGAAAGGCAACAACCTTGTCTAACACCTCGTCCAATGCTGCTTCCTTCTGACATTTCATTTCCAATCCTTATCCTTACTTTCTGGTGTAAATATAGATTCTGTACCAGTCATCTCTCTTTCCAACGTACTCCTTCCCTCTTCAAAATATCCATCAGCTTGTTCCACTGAACTCTGTCAAAAGCCTTTTCTAAATCTATAAAAACAGCAAAGATTTCTCTACCTTTTTCCATATATCTTTCTCCTGTAGTTCTTAACAGGCCAATATTATCTCTTGTTCCTTTTCCTCTTCTAAATCCGAACTGCTCCTCTGCAATCCCTCTATCCAACTTGCCATATAGCCTTCTATTCAACACTCTCAGCAAGACTTTAGCTGCATGGGGAATTAGACTGATGGTCCGATGTTCTTCACATTTTGTAGCAAAATAACTGAAGACTTGAGATGTCACCAGGAGGTGAAAACTCGAACTGTCACACTCTTCAACAGAAAGAGGAGACTCTTATGTGGCAAATTAAATAAAGGTCTAAGGAAAAGGCTTGGCAAATGTTTTGTCTGGAGTGTGGCACTATATGGGGCAGAAACATGGACGCTGAGACGAGAGAATGAAAAAAGGTTAGAAGCATTTGAGATGTGGATGTGGAGGAGAATGGAGAGAATAAGCTGGATGGAAAGAGTGAGTAATGAAAGGGTATTTGAAAGGGTTGGTGAGAGAAGATGTCTGCTGAAGGTTGTGAGAGAAAGGAAAGATAACTGGTTGGGACATTCATTGAGAAGGGAGTGCTTGCTAGCAGATGCTTTGGAAGGATTGGTTTGTTTGAGAAGACTGAGAGGAAGAAGGAGATACAAGATGGTAGACGACATAAAGGGAAGAGGAAAATTGCAGACCTGAAGAGGAAGGCGGAAGACTGGACAGCCTGGAGAACTACCACTGATGATGACGATGATGATGTGTGTTGTAGCGACAATTCGCGAGACATACTGACGTTCACCTCACTCGTACTCTGTAGTGCCCTCTGGGTCATACCGAACGTTCAGTTTAGCCAGATTACTGTAGGTGAACTGTTGCACGTATATGTGTCGTGCATGAATCTGACTCCGATGCTTCTTTCGATCCCCAAATCGTGATCAGTCGGGCTGAATCTGATTAAATCACATCTCAGTTGTTTCCCTGCTGTGTATTGGACAATGTTAACTAAATATCAGATTCATACTTAATTTTGCAACAGATGTGTGTGGAGGGCTGTGAGGACCCTGTCGAGTAGACGTAATAAATCAACACTAAATCTGAAATGAGTAAAGGCTCCCTACATTCCACCGCCATTTCTCTGTTCCAGTCATTCCTTTATAGAACCACAAAAGATAATAATAATAATAATGTGCTCCTAAAGCATTAGTAAGTAAAAGAAAGACTAGGTTCAGTACGTAAAAGAAAGACTAGGTTCTCATATTCTAGTTATTATTTTCACTGCTCACGATGTTATCTTCTTCTTGATCCTGTATGGCCATCCTATGTCCAGTCGCATCCAAACGTCTCTATCCGTTATGCTACAAAAATTCATTACTAACTGTTTTATAGGGCAATCCACGCCATGTATTGTGGTCAAATCTTGTCTACTGACATACAAGCTAGTGAAGAGGGCGCGTGAGCTAGATCTGACTACAAAAGCAGGGCATAGCAGGTGCAGACATCAGGCAAGTATACCTAAGAGTAATTTCACATCCAACGATTGAGCTCGTATACGAGGCTAATCTTTCAGTGCTTTATTAAAGATAACTGCACCCTCGGCAAAATAGTCTGAGGTTACTATTGATATCGCCTACCACATTGTTATAGGCAGCATAAACAACAAGAGTTCGAGTGCACTTCGCTATCACACTTATCACTCACAAGTCGAAGACTCGTCATTCAAGACAACGTGCTGTGATCTCGCTACTTGGAAATCATTATTCCAGTCAAGAGTTTGGTTTGATACCCCGTCTTATCGTACTCTCTTTATTAACAGCGTCGCTAAAGCAGATTCACTACACACTGTTTTCCATAATTCCTTCGCCAAAGAAGACGAAATAAATATTTCAGAATCCGAATGAAGTACAGTTGTCCACGCGAGTAACTTAGAAGCAGATAGCCACAGTGAAGCAAAGCAGCTTAAGTCCATTTATATTATAGAGATGTATGTACGTGTACGCGCTCACGAGTGTGTCTGTAAGTGTGTGTGTGTGTGTGTGTGTGTGTGTGTGTGTGTGTATTTGTGTGAGTGTGTGTGCGCCTTCCACATCTCCTTCTAAACCATTGGAGCGATTTGAATCAAACGTGGCACGCATATCCTTTACTGTCGACCAACATTAGCTGTGAAGGTAGGAAACACGTACCTACCTTAGTTCAAGAGGTATGACGTCATAAACTATAAGATGCCCGAAAAACTACCGCGTCATGCATCACGTTTACATTTATTACTTCTTTCCTACTACCTTTCTTCTCAAAACAGTTTGCAGACAATATCCACATACGCTTCTGAATGTACCTACAAAATGTATATCACTGAATGACGCATAGATCAGCAGATATGACGTCATAAACATGGAGATGCATGAAAAACTGCAGCATCATCCCTGACGTTTAAATTAATTGTTCCTTCGTTACTAAATCCATTCGCAACATATTTCGCCTACAATATCCACATATACTGCTGAATGTACCCACATAAATACGTCATAGTACGACACATACGCCAAGAAATGTGACGTCGTAAATACTGAGATGTGTGAGAAATTGCCGCATCATGCATGATGTTATAATACAACTATTCTTTACTACTAACTCACTAGTACAGTCGATTCGAATTAAGGAAATCCCTGTCAGCCGGTAGCACTTTTGACAGATTTCAATTGCGAACCACAATGGCTGTAGTCCGAAACAGTAGCCATCCTTGGAGTTATAACGAGAGCAACTACAAACAGCAAAGTGAACGCATTATTGTGGCCAAGATAGATACGAAGCCCACGCCTACCGCAGTAGCACAAGTTTATATGCCAAGTACCTCTGCAGATGACGAAGAGACTGATGAAACGTATGATAAAAGAAATTATTCAGATAGTGAAGGGAGACGACAATTTAATAGTCATGGGTGACTGGAACTCGATAATAGGACAAGGAAGAGAACGAAACGTAGTACGTGAATATGGAATGGGAGTAAGGAATGAAAGAGGAGGCGTTCACAAAATCGCGTTACAGACACAAGAAGCAGCTGCGCCCAACTTACTGAAACAATCGTATTTTGCGTATTTCTTGATACGACTATTGAATAATTTCAAAGGTGGTTTCACGACTACATGTAAATGAAATTTTTTCTATACAGTTGATTTTTTGTTTCCGTTTCTAATTGCACATTGGCAAAATAAATACGCAGGCAACGTCGGGTTTGTCAGCTAGTACTTAATAAAGGCAAGTCCCCCTGTTCCGAATGTATGCCAATTAGGTTCGTTTCAGAGAATCCTTACATAATAACTCCATCCTTACCAATCACATACAACCTCTCGCTCTACGAAATATTCGTACCTAAAGACTGTGAATGCAACTAACGTTGAATTGGAGGAGGATTTCGAAAGATATACTTTTTTCTACCTTTATGAATTACTTCGAGATAAACGATTTATTGACAAATGGTAAACACGGATTGAGAAAATATCGTTCCTGTGAAACACAACTATCTCTTTATTCACACGAAGTAACGAGTGCTATCGACAGGCGATCTCAAATTTATTTCATATGTACAGATTTGCAGAAGACAAGTGACTGCTAATCACACTTCCTGGCATATAAAAACTGTGCGCCGAATTGAGACCCGAACTCGCGACGTACGCTTTTCGCAGCCAAGTGCTGTACCGACATTTTTTTTTCGCGCTATTAAGCGATCCAAGGCTCCAAAAATTATTATGGTGAGAGCAATCTATCCATCCGACTCAGCTACTCAAGCACGACTCAGAACTCGACCTCACAGCTGTACTTCTGCCAGCTCCTCATCCTCTACCTTCCAAACTTCACAGAAGTTCTCCTTATTAATTAGTAGGACTAGCATTCCTTGAAGAAAGGATATCGCTGAGACCTGGCGTAGCCTGGGGTATATTTCCAGAATGAATTTTTCGCTCTGCAGCGAAGTGAGTGCTGATATGAAACTTTCTTGCAGATTAAAACTGTGAGGCGGACCGAGGCTCGAACTCGGAACATTTGCCTTTCTCGGGCAAATATTTAGGAGGGGTATTGGCGAAAGTAAAGCTGTGATGACAACTCGTGAGTCGCGCATGGATAGCTCGGTCGGTAGGGCATGTGCCCGCGGATAACAAGGGTCCCGAGTTCTTGGCTCGGTCCGGAACTCAATTTTAATATTCCAGAAAGTTCCGTATCAGCTCACACCCCGATGCACAGTGAAAAATTCATTCTGGATTTCTAATGAAATTGCGTGTCTACGGAGTACCGTGGCAGTTGTGCGACTAGATTCGTGATTTCCTGTCTGGAAGGTCACAGTCCGTAGTAATTGACGGAAAGTCATCAGGTAGAACAGATGTGATATCTGGTGTTCGTAATATAAATAAACGATTTAAGAGACAATCTGAACGGCGCTCTTACATTGTTTCCAGATGACTCTGTCGTTTACATTCTTATAAGATGAACAAAACTAACTGCCAAATCGTTTAGCAGATATATCTGTCTGGTGAGAACAGTGACAACTGACTCTGAGTAATGAAAAGTGTGAATCATCCACGTGTGTACTAAAAGGAATCAGCTAAATTTCGGTTACTCGATGATCACTCAAATCTGACGGCTGTCAGTTCAACTAAATGGTTAGAGATTACAGTTACAAACAATTTAAATAACGAGGACAAAGATAATGCCGTGGAGAAAGTGACTCCAAGACTGCGTTTTATTGGCAGAACACACTGGTCTACCAAAGAGACTACCTTCAGTAGGCTTGTTCGTCCTTTGCTAGCGTACCGCTGTGCTGTGAAGGGTCCTTACCAAAGAGAGGATTGAAGAAGAACATTGAAATGTCAAAGAAGAACAGCTCGTTTTGTATTATCGCATAACAGGGAGAGAGTGTCATGGATAAAATACGCGAGCTGAGGTAGCAGTCATTAAAACAAAGGCGTTTTTCGTTGCGGTAGGACCACATCATGAAATTTCAATCACCAACTTTCTCCTCCAAATACGAAAATGTCTTGTTGGCGCCCACCTCCAAAGGTGGAAATGGTCATTTTAATAAAATAAGGGAAATCATAACTCGAGCAGAAAAATTTTAATGTTCATTTTCTCCGCTCCTGTTCCAAAGTGGAACAGTAGAGAAATAGCTTAAAGGTGATCCAATGATCTCTCTGCCAGGCAACTGGTTGTGTATTGGAGAGTAATCATACAGACGTAGAACTAGTTGAATACCCGTTGATGTGCTACTGAATCTAACGGAAGTCAGGAAATACTGCAACCACCTGTTTGCCTTGAGCCGTGGCTTTCAGGATGTTACGTGAGAAAAGCGCGAGTTGAGTTTCATGTGAACGTTGTTTCCGAATCTATTCTATTTGCGGTGGAGAAGGTCGTTCTGTTCTAGATGCCTCATTATGTTTGAGCTCAGAATACGTTATAAGATTTTAGAACGGGTGGGTATCCATGAGACTAGACGGTAGCTTTGTTGATTACTTCTGACACCATTCTTGCAGACGGGTGTGACCCCGCTTTCATCAAACCAAAGGGGTCAGCTTCTGTCGAGGGATTTACGGTGTATTATGGTTGAAATGGAAGCTAACTCAGTTGAAAATTCTGTATCGCATCTGACAGGGACCCTGGAGCCTAGTTTATTCTAGTGATTTCATCTCTCTCTTAACACCACTGGCACTATTATCTATATCAGTCACGTTTACATATCACGTTTCGTCCATGAATGTCTGGACACTAACTTTGGTGTCTCTGACAGGTTTTTCATACGGCCAAAATTTGTTTCGGTATTGTGAGAGATGTTTGGATAATATTCTACTACTTTTGCCATTGAAGGTTTACCCTTTTGACAGCCAAATCACCTTTCATGCCGCATCTCTCTCCCTCCCTCCCTCTCTCTCCCCCCCCCCCCCCCCCTCTCTCTCTCTCTCTCTCTCTCTCTCTCTCTCTCTCTCTCTCTCTGTACTGCTCTGAACTTTGTTTTACACCTATTATGCAGCAGTCACTGTTTCTTCAGAAGATTCTTTACAAAAGCTGTAGACCATGAAGGCCCCTCTCATCATGAACTGTATCACTAGGTAAATAGCTATCCAGTTTGAGATCGAGTACTATTTTGAACGTGGCTCACTGTTCCACTACACGCCTCTGCTCAGAAGAATATGCTTTGAGTTTCTCTTTGAGATATGACATGTGACCTCCCCTCTCTTCCTTTTCTTATCTCTCGTTTCTTCTTATGTTTTCTCTCCTCTCGCACCTCTCTTGGTTCAAATTGCCCTGAGCACTATGGGACTTAACATCTGAGGTCATCAGTCCCCTAGAACTTAGAACTACATAAACCTAACTAACCTAAGGACAGCACACACTTCCATGCCCGAGGCAGGATTCGAACCTGCGACCGCAGCGGTCGCGCTGTTCTAGACTGAAGCGCCTAGAACCGCTGGGCCACTCCGGCCAGCTCGCACTTCTCTCCTTTCTTCTTCTTTTCTCCTCTTCCTTCTTCGTACCGCGGCTGTATCTCAGGGTTTTCAACACAAAAAAAGGAGGGAGAAAGGGGTCACATGTGTGTGGTTGATCACGTAGACGTAGTGCCATGTGTGAGTGTCACTCTTATCTCCGCTTTGAGAAGATTGATGACTGAAGCAGAAACATTCCTCTAAAAGAAAAGGGTAAGTGCTCTTTTTTTGAAAAAAAAAGTAAATAGTAGTGTAGACTGTCATGTCTATCGTTGTACCAAACTGAAAGAACACGACCCAGTTTGTAAAGTTTCAACTTCGGATGAAGTTTATTGATCCCAAGAAGCTGAAACAAAACTCATCCGTTTTAAATGTCATTCACAACGAGAGTAGTTAGTTTTCTGGTGTGTGTGAGTGTGTGTAGTGGTCATTAATGACTGAAATGATCGTTCCGGTAATTCTATCACAATCTGTTTACGGGTTGCTAAGCAACGTATTAACTAGCTGACTATTCCGTGATTAATATCTGTCGTATTCAAACAGTAAATCAACTCACACTTGCTTTAAGCATCAAGAACACTTACTAACCCTTCCGGTAATTCTTTGATAATTATTATTAAGTTAATGTCAATAAATCACGGTCAGTGTCACTTAACCCTTCACGCGACTATAACAAGCGATAGCCTACCGCGTATCTCAAACCTCGCGCCGATATTTCAAAGTCCGCGCGCGACTTGTTTGTAACAAAGTTTGGCCGGGGTTCCCCAACTCCGGGTTGTGAATTATCAGTTCTATGTCCATCCATAAAAATTACAGAGGACCCGCACTCGATTACGACTTGTCCGCGCACTCGAGCAACTCAGAAGGTATCATCCTTCTCAAAGAGAAAAAAATATTACGCATAACGCAGCATTGCGATCTGCTATGTTTAAACACATTTATATCAATCTCATAAAGACTCATTACCCATCCCCATAAGATTATTTCTTAAACATTTCGAGGGTTACACGGACGATGACCCGTATAATGCTACACAACGACTGTCCTTCTGTCTAGCTTACTGTTCCATAACGCACAGAAGAATTCTGTTATTTCTTCTACCGACTTCCTTACTTCGCCATTTCTGAATTCTACTAAATCACAATTCTCCTACTACTCTTCACCAATTCTTTCTTGTTTAACCCGAATTGTGACCTAAGTAGCTATGTATTCGAATCAACAACTCGTGTGAGCCTCCTTACGGTGCTCCCTGCGAACACGACGTTACTTCATTACTTGTAAAATTAACTTCCCATTAGTATCTTCTTCCCTTTCACTTTTACCAGGGTGTTTTCTTGGATTGTTTCTTCGATTTACAAGCAGTGTCGATAAGGTGGAACGCTGACTCACCTAATTCATAAGACACTTCCCATCCTTTGCTTCTAACATTCATTGCTCTACTGGGCTTCAAAACTCATGTAAATTCTGCTCCTCTCTGTTGTTTTTCCGCAATCTTCTTAATACACTCTAAGACAAAAAAAATGACGGAGCACAAAGGAATTGTCCGACTGAGACGGAAATCAGTATATGTAACGTACACTACAGGCCATTAAAATTGCTACTCCAAGAAGAAATGCAGATGACAAACGGGTATTCACTGGACAAATATATTATACTAGAACTGACATGTGATTACATTTTCACGCAATTTGGGTGCATAGATCCTGAGAAATCAGTACCCAGAACAACCACCACTGACCGAAATAACGGCCTTGATACGCCTGGGCATTGAGTCAAACAGAGCTTGGATGGCGTGTACAGGTACAGCTGCCCATCCAGCTTCAACATGATACCACAGTTCATCAAGAGTATTGGCTGGCGTATTGTGACGAGCCAGTTGCTCGGCAGCGATTGACCAGACGTTTTCAATTGGTGAGAGATCTCGAGAATGTGCTGGCCAGGGCAGCTATCGAACATTTTCTGTATCCAGAAAGGCCCGTACAAGACCTGCAACATGCTGTGGTGCAGTATCCTGCTGAAATGTAGGGTTTCGCAGGGATCGAATGAAGGGTAGAGCCATGAGTCGCAACATATTTGAAAAGTAACTTCCACTGTTCAGAGTGTCGTCAATGCGAACAAGAGGTGACAGAGAAGTGTAACCAAAGGCATCCCACAGCATCACGCCGGGTAGTACGTCAGTATGGGGATGACGAATACACGCTTCCAATGTGCGTTCACCGCGATGTCGCCAAACACGGATGCGACCATCATGATGCTGTAAACAGAACCTGGATTCATCCGAAAAAATGACGTTTTGCCATTCCTGCATCCAGGTTCGTTGTTGAGTACACCATCGCAGGCGCTCCTGTCTGTGATGCAGCGTGAAGGGTAACCGCAGCCATGGTCTCCGAGCTGACAGTCCATGCTGCTGCAAACGTCGTCGAACTGTTCGCGCAGATGGTTGTTGTCTTGCAAACGTCCCCATCTATTGACCCAGGGATCGAGACATGGCCTGCACGATCCGTTACAGCCATGCGGATAAGATGCCTGTCATCTCGACTGCTTGTGATATGAGGCCGTTGAGAGCCAGCACGGCGTTCCGTATTACCCTCCTGAACCCACCGATTCCATATTCTGCTAACAGTCATTGGATCTCGACCTACGCGAGCAGCAATGTCGCGATACGATAAATCGCAATCGCGATAGGCTGCAATCCGACCTTTATCAAAGTCGGAAACGTGATGGTACGCATTTCTCCTCTTTACAAGAGGCATCACAACAACGTTTCACCAGGCAACGCCAGTCAACTGCTGTTTGTATATGAGAAATCGGTTGGAAACTTTCTTCATGTCAGCCCGTTGTAGGTGTCGCCATTGGCGCCAACCTTGTGTGAATGCTCTGAAAAGCTAATCATTTGCATATTACAGCAGCTTCTTCCTATCGGTTAAGTTATGCTACTGTAGCACGTCGTCTTTGTGGTGTAGCAATTTTAATGGCCAGTAGTGAATATTTACAGACAGACAAATGAAAACAGTTTCAGAAAAATTGGACGATATATTCAAGAGATAGAGCTTCACAAATTAAGCACGTCATAAACCCGTTGTTACACATCTGGCACTTCTGCAAGCAGTCGTTCGGTTTGGCACTGATTGACAGAGTTCTCTGCGGGATATCTGCCAAATTCTGTCCAACTGGGTCTTTAGATAGTGAAGATCGCGAGCTGGTTGGAAGGTCTTGCCCATAATGCTCCAAATGTTCTGAAGTGGGAAGAGATCTGGTGACTTTGCTGGCCGAGGTAGGGTTTGGCAAGCACGAAGACAGCGGTAGAAACTCTCGCCGCGTGTGGGTACGCATTGTCTTGTTGAAACGTAAGCCCAGGACGACTTGCCACGAAGGGCAACACAACGAGGCATAGAATATGGTCGACGTACAGCTGTGCTGTAAGGGTGCCGTGGGTGAGAACCAAGCGGGGTCGTGCTGTGAAGTGAAATGACACCCCAGACCACCACTCCTGGATGTCGGGCAGTGTGACGGGTGACAGTGAGGTTGGTATTTGTCAGTGGCGTTCCCAGAGACGTCTTCGCTGCACATAGGGGCCTGCAGTCTCACTGACTGGAATAGCGTTGTCTTCAATGATAAGTCCCTCTTCGAACTGAGCCACAGCCACCACTGAAGACGTGTTTGGAAAAGCACCAAACAGCGCCAAGATACCAACCTGTCAGATACCAACCTGACAACCAAGAGTGGTGGTCAGGGGTGCCATTTCACATGATGGCAGGAGTCCTTTGTAGTCATCCGTGGTACCATTACAGCAAGCATAGCGGTACGTCTACGAAATTCTGCTTCCCTTTTCGTTGCCCTTCATGGCAAGCCATCCAGGGCTTACATTTCAGAAAGATAATGCCCACCCGCACATGGCGAAGGTTTCTACCGCTTGTCTTCGTGCTTTCCAAGCACTGTTTCGGCAAAAATGTTGTCGGATCTCTCCCCAGCTGAGAACGTTTCGAACGTTATGGGCAGGGTCTTCGAACCAGCTCGAAATTTTGATAACAAAGCGCGCCAGTTGGACAGAATTTGGCGCGATACCGCTCAGGAGGACATTCCAACAACTTTATCAATCAGTGCCAAGCCGAATAACTGCTTGCATAAGGGCCAGAGGTGGGCCAACGCGTTATGGACTTGCTCAATTTGTGTAGCATTTCGTCTTGAATAAATCATCCACCTTTTTCTGAAATTGTAATCATTTGAGTTCACATCTACTGATTTCGATTCTATTCTTATAATTACTTAGTGGTGCGTCGTTTTTTCTTATCTTAGAGTGTATTTCAGAAATCTTATTTTACTTAATCTTGTCGATGGTTTGCTACGAGTACACAAACAGATGTCTTGCATTATTTTTAGTATTCTTTCCATTAGTAAAAAACAGTAATTTCGTGTTACTCAATGGCGTGGTGCTGTTTCTTTTCTATTGAACGCCACTCAGCGACTTGCATGTCCCTAATCTATTTCAGTTATCCAGTTGGTGAATGGGGACCTACAATTTAATGTGGAATCCCAACCACATGTCGTTCCTGGGGATCCCTCACATCGTTGAGAGGTGGAAGTTAATTAAAGGCAAACTGAAAATTCCGTGGTCCGTTCGGGATTTCATCTCGGGACCCCTCTATTACCAGGCAGACTGTTTACCACTAGACCAACAAGCTCGGCAATTATCAAACACAAGGTCAATACTCTTTTGTTTCTCTTTACAAAGCTGATCTTCGTCCAGCATATTTTGTATTATTCCCTACATCTTTCTAGTTTGCTCGTAGTTGGCCGATAGTTCACAACGAACCTTTTTAATTGTCATCATGACAAAACATTACTGGAAAACCAATTGTACGTCTCTTATTTCACAAATTGTGGATACCACAACTTATTGTTTCTAATATCTTCCACTGATTCAGTAACGCCGACAATACCTTATAATCGACTCTTATAGAGATCAAACAATTCAGTTCAGGTCACTTTCACTCTTAACACAGCACCCTTATTCTGCCTACTTCGTATTTAGTAGAAGTTACCTATCATTAGGTCAACATCTTTACGCTTTATTTATCAGAAAAGGCGTCTGATTTTCGGGTACACAAAATCAAGCTCTTATTAAATTCCTTCAGATGTCTTTTTTTATGTCTTCCCTCGTTTTAGATGTCTTTCTGGTCCGTTCTGATTTTCTCCTTTCCATTTCTTGCTGGTTACATTTCTAAGCTGCAAGATTGCTAGCTTACCGTACTTTCCTCTCTAAGCAAAAGTGCATCCTGTATTATGCTATGATAGCTTTTCATTATTATTTTCATAATCATAAAGTTAATTTCCCCTTGTACTAAACTACACACAACACTTAACTTGTTCAGTATCACTACATAACTTAATTTCAAATTCGCCCGCAGTCTGATTATTCAATGCACAATTTTTTGAACGCTCTTTTATTTTCATTGGTCTTTTGAATTTTTGTCTACTGTTCGCTGTTACTGCTTTGTGATTGAAATCTACAACGTGGATACTGCTTTGCAATTCAGTGATTTTTTCCTAATTACATGTTTAACCGGGATGCAGAGCAGAAGAATTTCCAAAGAGTGTTTAAGTGGTTGAAAGTTAATTTTCTTAGATTAAAATGACGAAGGAAGATTAAGGTTTAACGTCCCATCGACGACGGTGTTATTAGAGATGGGGCCCGAACTCGAATCCTTACGGTTCAAATGGCTCTAAGCACTATGGGACTTAACATCTGAGGTCATTAGTCCCCTAGACTTAGAACTACTTAAACCTAACTAACCTAAGGGCATCACACACATCCATGCCTGAGGCAGGATTCGAACCTGCGAGCGTAGCAGCAGCGCGGTTACAGACTGAAGCGCCTACAGCCGCTCGGCCACAACGGCCGGCGATTCCTTACGAAATTTACCTTAAGCAGTTTAGGGAAATTACAGAAAATCTAAATGGTAATGGTCGAACGGAGATTCGAATTGTCACCTTCTCGAATGGGTGTCCATAAGTATCTCATCTCTGCCCCTATGCGCTCTGAAATTTGTGGGACTCGGTACAGTTGCTTGCTCTTTCCCATTATGGGGGAAATCCTCTAGACACATTCGTGTAGTAAATAATGCTAAGGACTCGCTTTTGCTATTGTTACATTGCGCAGGGTGTCCATAAAACTCCGATATCATTTTAAAAAAACCGTGACTTGGAAACTATTAGAGACAGAGATTCGTGGTTTGTCGTAAAACGTTGAATATGTCTCAAAGCTTTATTTTTTTTTTTTCAACCTTTGTTGCAGCTGTGACTAGGAGTACATCAAAATGACGACAGACCAGGAGAAGGTGCATCGTGACATCTGGTGTGCAGAATCCGAATTTATGGCAACAGTACTGAAGAATTATCGACACCAGTATGGGAGGGGACCACCAGCACAAACGACCATAATGTGGTCGTTCAAAATCGCGAAAGAAACAGGCAGTGTCGAAGACCTCGCTCGTAATGAAAGAACTGCTGTGTCTCAAGGACGTGTCGACAGAGTGCAAGCCACATTTCAAAACACCTCCCAGAAGTCAATTCGATAAGCATCATGCGAACAAACATTGCAGCCAAACCATCTCCCTCTGCAGTACGCATTCGTGTATTTCATGCTGGTCTCCATAAATGCTGACAATGACAATCTGAAAAGTGCCTCTTTTCAGATGGACAAGATTCCACATTTCTCAACATGTGAATCGTGAATCACCAGCAACCCCGGATCTAGGGAGAGTGGGGGGGGGGGGGGGGGGGGGGGGGGAGAAATTCATATTCTTGAAGAAAAAAAATCTTGTTTCACAAAGCGCCTATCATCCAACGCACGTTGGTCTATCGATTGTTCTTATGGTTTTGAGACGCGTCCCTGTCGGTTTTTGAACATTTTTGAACAAATTCTGAGTGTATTTCTGAAAGTATCACAAGTTACCTTTTGCATGTGTGCATAGTGCACGTGATGTCTTTGCCAGGGGAATCCCTGTCGCATGTAGAAACAGAAAACTTTTCCGAGAACAAAAGGGGACGAGGTTATACGAGCTGAGTCGAATAAACCCTAACGGGTGATTGCCAATCTCTGTTTTTTACGCGGTCGGTTGGGTGTGCAAATGATAAGCTTTGTTATAATTAGTAGCGAAATCAGACCAGAATCAGATTCAGTCATTGATTGTGTGTGCAAACGATAAGCGTTGTTATAATTAGTAGCGAAATCCATAGCTTCAGACTACCAGAGCGGAAATAAACGAATAACAGGTGAGTAAGATAACATGTCACCTTCTCGGTGTATCCAAGGAAATGAAATTTTGACAGAAAATTTTTGACAGAATGTTAGGCTACTAAGGGCCAGTTGTACAATCCCCAGCTAGCAACCGCTTAAGTTCGGTTCTCGGAAAAGCTCGGAAAATGCGTAGTACGAACTCATAATAACGCCTAACCGAAGAATAAACGCGGGATAATTGAACCGGTGATATGGCAGGATTAGTGAAGTAAACCGCAGAATAAGTTTTGGCTGTGGCGGGAATAGTTACAGAATTAGTGATGACAAGATTGTTTATTAGAACGAGGAAGGAGAAGGAACGGGGACATCACACAAATTTTATGGAAGAATATGACACTTCCGAATTTATATAAAAATTTCGTACCACTACTACTTTTCGATCTCATGCTTGAGAAACTGGAGCGTAGGAATGAAATGCAAAATTATTTCCTAACATAAAACTTCTCCCCCCCCCCATGAACCATGGACCTTGCCGTTGGTGGGGAGGCTTGCGTGCCTCAGCGATACAGATAGCCGTACCGTAGGTGCAACCACAATGGAGGGGTATCTGTTGAGAGGCCAGACAAACGTGTGGTTCCTGAAGAGGGGCAGCAGCCTTTTCAGTACTTGCAAGGGCAACAGTCTGAATGATTGACTGATCTGGCCTTGTAACAATAACCAAAACGGCCTTGCTGTGCTGGTACTGCGAACGGCTGAAAGCAAGGGGAAACTACAGCCGTAATTTTTCCCGAGGGCATGCAGCTTTACTGTATGATTACATGATGATGGCGTCCTCTTGGGTAAAATATTCCGGAGGTAAAATAGTCCCCCATTCGGATCTCCGGGCGGGGACTACTCAAGAGGATGTCGTTATCAGGAGAAAGAAAACTGGCGTTCTACGGATCGGAGCGTGGAATGTCAGATCCCTTAATCGGGCAGGTAGGTTAGAAAATTTAAAAAGGGAAATGGATAGGTTGAAGTTAGATATAGTGGGAATTAGTGAAGTTCGGTGGCAGGAGGAACAAGACTTCTGGTCAGGTGACTACAGGGTTATAAACACAAAATCAAATAGGGGTAATGCAGGAGTAGGTTTAATAATGAATAGGAAAATAGGAATGCGGGTAAGCTACTACAAACAGCATAGTGAACGCATTATTGTGGCCAAGATAGATACGAAGCCCACGCCTACTACAGTAGTACAAGTTTATATGCCAACTAGCTCTGCAGATGACGAAGAAATTGAAGAAATGTATGATGAAATAAAAGAAATTATTCAGATTGTGAAGGGAGACGAAAATTTAATAGTCATGGGTGACTGGAATTCGAGTGTAGGAAAAGGGAGAGAAGGAAACATAGTAGGTGAATATGGATTGGGGGACAGAAATGAAAGAGGAAGCCGCCTGGTCGAATTTTGCACAGAGCACAACATAATCATAACTAACACTTGGTTTAAGAATCATGAAAGAAGGTTGTATACCTGGAAGAACCCTGGAGATACTAAAAGGTATCAGATAGATTATATAATGGTAAGACAGAGATTTAGGAACCAGGTTTTAAATTGTAAGACATTTCCAGGGGCAGATGTGGACTCTGACCACAATCTATTGGTTATGACCTGTAGATTAAAACTGAAGAAACTGCAAAAAGGTGGGAATTTAAGGAGATGGGACCTGGATAAACTAAAACAACCAGAGGTTGTACAGAGATTCAGGGAGAGCATAAGGGAGCAATTGACAGGAATGGGGGAAATAAATACAGTAGAAGAAGAATGGGTAGCTTTGAGGGATGAAGTAGTGAAGGCAGCAGAGGATCAAGTAGGTAAAAAGACGAGGGCTAGTAGAAATCCTTGGGTAACAGAAGAAATACTGAATTTAATTGATGAAAGGAGAAAATATAAAAATGCAGTAAGTGAAACAGGCAAAAAGGAATACAAACGTCTCAAAAATGAGATCGACAGGAAGTGCAAAATGGCTAAGCAGGGATGGCTAGAGGACAAATGTAAGGATGTAGAGGCCTATCTCACTAGGGGTAAGATAGATACCGCCTACAGGAAAATTAAAGAGACTTTTGGAGAGAAGAGAACCACTTGTATGAATATCAAGAGCTCAGATGGAAACCCAGTTCTAAGCAAAGAAGGGAAAGCAGAAAGGTGGAAGGAGTATATAGAGGGTCTATACAAGGGCGATGTACTTGAGGACAATATTATGGAAATGGAAGAGGATGTAGATGAAGATGAAATGGGAGATGTGATACTGCGTGAAGAGTTTGACAGAGCACTGAAAGACCTGAGTCGAAACAAGGCCCCCGGAGTAGACAATATTCCATTGGAACTACTGACGGCCGTGGGAGAGCCAGTCCTGACAAAACTCTACCATCTGGTGAGCAAGATGTATGAGACAGGCGAAATACCCTCAGACTTCAAGAAGAATATAATAATTCCAATCCCAAAGAAAGCAGGTGTTGACAGATGTGAAAATTACCGAACTATCAGCTTAATAAGTCACAGCTGCAAAATACTAACACGAATTCTTTACAGACGAATGGAAAAACTAGTAGAAGCCAACCTCGGGGAAGATCAGTTTGGATTCCGTAGAAACACTGGAACACGTGAGGCAATACTGACCTTACGACTTATCTTAGAAGAAAGATTAAGGAAAGGCAAACCTACGTTTCTAGCATTTGTAGACTTAGAGAAAGCTTTTGACAATGTTGACTGGAATACTTTCTTTCAAATTCTAAAGGTGGCAGGGGTAAAATACAGGGAGCGAAAGGCTATTTACAATTTGTACAGAAACCAAATGGCAGTTATAAGAGTCGAGGGACATGAAAAGGAAGCAGTGGTTGGGAAGGGAGTGAGACAGGGTTGTAGCCTCTCCCCGATGTTGTTCAATCTGTATATTGAGCAAGCAGTAAAGGAAACAAAAGAAAAATTCGGAGTAGGTATTAAAATTCATGGAGAAGAAATAAAAACTTTGAGGTTCGCCGATGACATTGTAATTCTGTCAGAGACAGCAAAGGACTTGGAAGAGCAGTTGAATGGAATGGACAGTGTCTTGAAAGGAGGATATAAGAATGAACATCAACAAAAGCAAAACAAGGATAATGGAACGTAGTCTAATTAAGTCGGGTGATGCTGAGGGAATTAGATTAGGAAATGAGGCACTTAAAGTAGTAAAGGAGTTTTGCTATTTGGGGAACAAAATAACTGATGATGGTCGAAGTAGAGAGGATATAAAATGTAGGCTGGCAATGGCAAGGAAAGCGTTTCTGAAGAAGAGAAATTTGTTAACATCCAGTATTGATTTAAGTGTCAGGAAGTCATTTCTGAAAGTAATCGTATGGAGTGTAGCCATGTATGGAAGTGAAACATGGACGATAAATAGTTTGGACAAGAAGAGAATAGAAGCTTTCGAAATGTGGTGCTACAGAAGAATGCTGAAGATTAGATGGGTAGATCACATAACTAATGAGGAAGTATTGAATAGGATTGGGGAGAAGAGAAGTTTGTGGCACAACTTGACCAGAAGAAGGGATCGGTTGGTAGGACATATTCTGAGGCATCAAGGGATCACCAATTTAGTATTGGAGGGCAGCGTGGAGGATAAAAATCGTAGAGGGAGACCAAGAGATGAATACACTAAGCAGATTCAGAAGGATGTAGGTTGCAGTGGGTACTGGGAGATGAAAAAGCTTGCACAGGATAGAGTAGCATGGAGAGCTGCATCAAACCAGTCTCAGGACTGAAGACCACAACAACAACAACAACATAAAACTTCTTGCCTGTAGCAGGCCTAACAGGCATTTGATATGGGTACTTCGTGAATTACATTCTGTCGTGTTATTTATGTAAATGAGGTAGATAAAAATGACTATTTGTGCCAAATCAGATATGGCGTGTGTTAAAAATTGTTGCAATATTAGAAAGGCCAATTTCGTTTTATCTAGCAGACAATGACAAAACAGACGTAATCAAATCGAGAAACCACGCCGCTCTTGGGTACTATTCGTGTTAACAGCTTTTTCAGTGTTAGACAACGACATTTATATTTCACATAGCAAAACGTTCTTCGAACTTTGATGAGTTAATAGATTCTTTTGCAGAAAGGAAAGCACGCCTTGTAAATCTGTAGCAAGATTAGACAGAAAAAAACGCTGGGACCTAAGGATTGAAGAAATGCGTACTGTCTTGCTTGTCTCTTGTCTTTACGGATTATATGTTTCGCATATTTAATTTTATGTCACACAAGACAGAAAGTTATTAGCTAATAGGCAATATAGAGTGCAAATTTTCTGAAGAGTCCTTCTTCTCACGCTCACAAATAATCCCACCCAGTATTAACTGTGAGTTTTTTTAAGAGGGGTAGGATGTGAAACCGGCCGACTGGGAGCAGGAGAGGAGCCACAGGGCATTATCATTTCCAATGTTCTGAATATACACTCCTGGAAATGGAAAAAAGAACACATTGACACCGGTGTGTCAGACCCACCATACTTGCTCCGGACACTGCGAGAGGGCTGTACAAGCAATGATCACACGCACGGCACAGCGGACACACCAGGAACCGCGGTGTTGGCCGTCGAATGGCGCTAGCTGCGCAGCATTTGTGCACCGCCGCCGTCAGTGTCAGCCAGTTTGCCGTGGCATACGGAGCTCCATCGCAGTCTTTAACACTGGTAGCACGCCGCGACAGCGTGGACGTGAACCGTATGTGCAGTTGACGGACTTTGAGCGAGGGCGTATAGTGGGCATGCGGGAGGCCGGGTGGACGTACCGCCGAATTGCTCAACACGTGGGGCGTGAGGTCTCCACAGTACATCGATGTTGTCGCCAGTGGTCGGCGGAAGGTGCACGTGCCCGTCGACCTGAGACCGGACCGCAGCGACGCACGGATGCACGCCAAGACCGTAGGATCCTACGCAGTGCCGTAGGGGACCGCACCGCCACTTCCCAGCAAATTAGGGACACTGTTGCTCCTGGGGTATCGGCGAGGACCATTCGCAACCGTCTGCATGAAGCTGGGTTACGGTCCCGCACACCGTTAGGCCGTCTTCCGCTCACGCCCCAACATCGTGCAGCCCGCCTCCAGTGGTGTCGCGACAGGCGTGAATGGAGGGACGAATGGAGACGTGTCGTCTTCAGCGATGAGAGTCGCTTCTGCCTTGCTGCCAATGATGGTCGTATGCGTGTTTGGCGCCGTGCAGGTGAGCGCCACAAACAGGACTGAATACGACCGAGGCACACAGGGCCAACACCCGGCATCATGGTGTGGGGAGCGATCTCCTACACTGGCCGTACACCACTGGTGATCGTCGAGGGGACACTGAATAGTGCACGGTACATCCAAACCGTCATCGAACCCATCGTTCTACCATTCCTAGACCGGCAAGGGAACTTGCTGTTCCAACAGGACAATGCACGTCCGCATGTATCCCGTGCCACCCAACGTGCTCTAGAAGGTGTAAGTCAACTACCCTGGCCAGCAAGATCTCCGGATCTGTCCCCCATT
Source organism: Schistocerca piceifrons (assembly GCF_021461385.2). Classification (NCBI taxonomy): domain Eukaryota; kingdom Metazoa; phylum Arthropoda; class Insecta; order Orthoptera; family Acrididae; genus Schistocerca; species Schistocerca piceifrons. The sequence goes on from NC_060145.1 coordinate 275,241,170, forward strand.
GAGCATGTTTGGGACTGGATGAAGCGTCGTCTCACGCGGTCTGCACGTCCAGCGCGAACGCTGGTCCAACTGAGGCGCCAGGTGGAAACGGCATGGCAAGCCGTTCCACAGGACTACATCCAGCATCTCTACGATCGTCTCCATGGGAGAATAGCAGCCTGCATTGCTGCGAAAGGTGGATATACACTGTACTAGTGCCGACATTGTGCGTGCTCTGTTGCCTGTGTCTATGTGCCTGTGGTTCTGTCAGTGTGATCATGTGATGTATCTGACCCCAGGAATGTGTCAATAAAGTTTCCCCTTCCTGGGACAATGAATTCACGGTGTTCTTATTTCAATTTCCAGGAGTGTAGGTTTTATGGCTTCGATTACAAAATACACGCGTTTTAATTCCACAGAGCGAAATACAGTGATGCGCAACAGAAGACTGCTGTGTGAAGGGGCGTGGCAGTGCACGTTGGCACACTTAAGACCAAACAACATGTCATGCACTTCCTCGAACATATGTGTTTTATATACCACGCTCTTCAGAAAGATGTGTGCTACAGAAAGAACATCTTTTTGAAAAATCGATTTCTTCTTTTTGAATTTGTTAGTGTCCTATCTCAAACACGCTCGTGGGGAGGGGGGGGGGGGGGAGGTTCGGGGCCGCCACTATCAGGTAGATTTACTCCTCAAAGGCGTCTGCAATCACCGAGTATTCTAACTGTGGTATGGTGTCACTGACCTGATGTCCTTCACTAAAAGGATGGGATAGAGAACTGCCACTAACCACAGGATCTTCTCTATTACTATTAATGTTATTCTGCGTCCACCCTGTTGATGATGGTGTTGCGGAGGGGCAAGTCGCTATGCGCCGAGGCACACATACCTTGCGTTTACGCCGATTCTGACGAGACTGATATGATGATGATGACGATGACGAAGGAGGATGTTGCGGTGTTACCGGGTCAGAGCGATGGAAACAGCCAGGCTGCGGTGATGGTTCCCAGTGCTGTTGTTGCTGTTGCTGCGCACCCGACCCGGTAACTTGAGGGGTGGTGGTTCGTTGCTCTGCTTACCGCGTGGCGACTAACGGCGGACTTATAGGCGATGCGTGCCTTACCGGGCGCCGGTTTAGAGAGGAAGAAGGTTTAGCCAAACTGTGTTGCGGTTGCGGAGACGCGACCGCTGTAGAAGAAGAGAGAAATAATACACTACTGGCCATTAAAATTGCTACACCAAGAAGAAATGCAGATGATAAATGGGTATTCATTGGACAAATATATTATACTAGAACTGACATGTGATTACATTTTCACGCAATCTAGGTGCACAGATCCTGACAAAACAGTACCCAGAACAACCACCTCTGGCCCTAATAACGGCCTTGATACGCCTGGGCATTGAGTCAAACAGAGCTTGGATTGCGTGTACAGGTACAGCTGCCCATCCAGCTTCAACATGATACCACAGTTCATCAAGAGTATTGGCTGGCGTATTGTGAGGAGCCAGTTGCTCGGCAACGATTGACCAGACGTTTTCAATTGGTGAGAGAGCTCGAGAATGTGCTGGCCAGGGCAGCAATCGAACATTTTCTGTATCCAGAAAGGCCCGTACAGGACCTGCAACATGCGGTCGTGCATTATCCTTCTGAAATGTAGGGTTTCGCAGGGATCGAATGAAGGGTAGAGCCACGGGTCGTAACACATCTGAAATGTAACGTCCACTGTTCAAAGTGCCGTCAACGCGAGCAAGAGGTGACCGACACGTGTGACCAATGGCACCCCTTACCATCACGCTGGGTGATACGCCAGTATGGCGATGACGAATACACGCTTCCAATGTGCGTTCACCGCGATGTCGCCAAACACGGATGCGACCATCATGATGCTGTAAACAGAACCTGGATTCATCCGAAAAAATGACGTTTTGCCATTCGTGCACCCAGGTTAGTCGTTGAGTACACCATCGCATGCGCTCCTGTCTGTGATGCAGCGTCAAGGGTAACTGCAGCCATGGTCTCCGAGCTGATAGTCCATGCTGCTGCAAACGCCGTCGAACTGTTCGTGCAGATGGTTGTTGTCTTGCGAACGTCCCCATCTGTTGACTCAGGAATCGAGACGTGGCTGCACGATCCGTTACAGCCATGCGGATAAGATGCCTGTCATCTCGACTGCTAGTGATACGAGGCCGTTGGGATCCAGCAGGGAGTTCCGTATTACCCTCTAGAACCCACCGATTCCATATTCTGCTAACCGTCATTGGATCTCGACGAACGCGAGCAGCAATGTCGCAATACGATAAATCGCAATCGCGATAGGCTACAATCCGACCTTTATCAAAGCCGGAAACGTGATGGTACGCATTTCTCCTCCTTACACGAGGCATCACAACAACGTTTCACCAGGCAACGACGGTCAACTGCTTTTTGTGAGGGAGAAATCGGTTGGAAACTTTCCTCATGTCAGCACGTTGTAGGTGTCGCCACCGGCGCCAACCTTGTGTGAATGCTCTGAAAAGCTAATCATTTGCAGATGACAGCATCTTCTTCCTGTCAGTTAAATTTCGCGTCTGTAGCACGTCATCTTCGTGGTGTAGCAATTTTAATGGCCAATAGTGTACTAACTACTCTGTGGAAATGAACGAAAGTGTGGGAGCATGATGCCAGAGGTCGGCCAGTCGTGCGCAGGAAGTTGTATGCCGTGAGGTCAGCGTGATTACAGCGCCAAATGGACCTGGTCCCGCTGCACGAGGCAGCTGGACGAAAGGCAACAGACAGTGTGTCACTCGGCGAGCAGTCACGGTGCTCTGTGGTGGTGTTCGTCACTACAAAATGGCCTGTAGGCAACATCTGGATAATTTCACAAGCGGAAGAATCGTTGGGAAACTGGAAAAAGAACGAAGTGTGACAACTGTAGCCAAGGAATTTGGTACTGCTCACAGCATTGTTTCACCAGCTGGCGACTGCATGGGTGTGGTCTCTCTGCCCGAATAGCATTACGTTATGCGTTGGCACATGCGCATCGGTGACACCGTTTGCGATGGTGCCAAGGGCATAGGGACTGAGCCAACGGGGAGCGGGGTCGCGTGCTCTCGAATGTGAGCAGATTCGGTCGGAGTAGTGGTTCTGGACGTATCCTCAAATGGCGAGAGGTGAGAACAAGCAATGCACGCCGCAACATGGTCGAAAGTGGATTTGGTGGTTTAGGTGCTGTGGTATGGGAGACACAGTGTGCTCCTTCCCTATGTGCGTCTTTTCAGCGGTGTACTCGGCACGGACTTAATTGTTATGGAAGACAATGCACAACCGAATCTAACTGCGCAGGTGGACGAAGTTTTTCTTCCTCACGCGCTATACACTGTAGAACCAAAGCAAAGACACTGGTTCATCTGCCTAATATCTTGTAGGTCCCACGAACACGTAGAAACGCCGCAACACAACGTGGCATGGACTCGACTGATGAATAGAGTAGTGCTGGATGTAACTGACATCATGAATCCTGCAGGGCTGTCCGTAAATCCGTAAGGGTACGAGGGGGTGGAAATCTCTTCTGGACAGCATGCTGCAAGGCTTTCCAAGAAATGCTCAGTAATGTTCATGTCTGGATAGTCTGGTGGCCAGTGGAAGTTTTTGAACTCGGAAGCCTGTTCCTGGAGCCACTCTGTAGCAATTCTGGACGTGTGGGATGTGGCATTGTCTTGTTGAAATTGCCCAAATCCGTCGCAGTAAACTATGGACATAAAGGGATGCAAGTGATCAGACGTAAGTATCACCTGTCAGAGTCGTATCTAGACGTATCAGGGGTCACATATCACTCCAACTGCACACGACCCACACCATTACAGACCCTCCACCAGCCTGAACAGTCTCCTGCTGACATGCAGGATCCCTGGATTCATGAGGTTGTTTCCATACCCGAACACATCCATCCGCTCGATACAATTTGAAACAGGACTTGTCCGACGAAGCAGCGTGTTTCCAGTCATCAACAGTCCAAAGTCGGTGTTGATGGACCCAGGCGAGGCGTAAAGTTTTATGTCATGCAGTCATCAAGGGCACGCGAGTGGGCCTTCAGCTCCGAAAGCCCATATCGATGATGTTTCGTTGAATGGTTCGCACGCTGACACTTGTTGATGTCCCTGCACTGAAAACTGCAGCAATTTTCGGAAGGGCTGGAATTCTGTCACGTTAAACGACGCCCTTCAGTCGTCGTTGGTCCCGTTCTTGCAGGATATTTTTCCGGCCGCAGCGAAGTCACCAGGTTCCTGATATTCACGGCACACTCGTGAAATGGTCGTAGGAGAAAATCTCCAGTTCATCGCTACCTCGGAGATGCTGTGTCCCATCGCTCGTTCGCCGACTGGAACACCACGTTCAAACTTAGTTAAATCATGATGAGCTGCCATTGTAGGAGCAGTAAGCGATCTAACAATTGCACTACACACCAGTTCTATTAGGTGTTGCCGACCGCAGCGTTGTATTCTGTCTACTTACACATCTCTGTATTTGAATACGCCTGCCTATACTAGTTTCTTTGGCTCTTCATTGTATTTGAATTTGAGTATAATGTGCAGAATATCTGTAACATTCTTGGAACGAGGGTACAATCGATGAGTGGACTGGCTTCCCGGTTCCCCCGACTTGTATCCCATCGAGCACATGTGGTATGGGTTCGACAGATGTATCGCAGCAGGTCCACATGCACCAATCACAAAAGAGCACTGCACAGCCGCGCTTGTGGAAGGATGGAACGCGGTACTACAAGAACTGCTCACAAACCTTGTGGCCAACATGGGAACACGTTGCAGTGTATGCACTGCCGTCTGTGATGATCAGACACATTACTGAGAGTCGTGTCCTGCCTTTTGTAATAATTTTTGCCTGCCAGTACGCAGTGCTCCGGAAAGGATGCGAAGACAAGTGTAGATTATTCACAGTGCGCAAAGAGACATTAAAACGTATCCCTCCTGCGCTTGAAATGTGAGTGAAGCGAGAAGAAACATTGATATGTGGTATAGTGGAAAGCGCTCTCTGCATCCACTTCATTATGGTTTTGCTGAGTATAGATGTAGAATAGATCTAAAAAAAAAAATACTGCTGTTGATATACCGTATTTCACTGACTTTCCCTCTCGTTAATTAACATGATGTGATTTAATTGGTACGTTGGCGTTAACCATTACGCTGTCATGCAACCTAACATGAACCAGAAAATAGAGTCCCATATAGGGAGCGAGTTTAATGTCGCGTACTTTTAGTCTTATGATATCTGCATCGTGTTGTTGTGCGACATCTAGCGTCATCTCAGATAACTCTTGTGCGAGATAAGTACGCGATAACCTCACCAGGTAGCAGGAGCGATTTATGTTCCAGAAAACGTGGACTTCTAACATGGCAGGCTGTGAACCAAATATTTTTAACAGGAAAAATTTGCAACTTGAGAAAATTTCAGGTTGATATACTACGGTAAATTCTGAATTTAATCGTTCTCCACAGAGCTGGAAAAACAATGTGAAAACCTAGGGAATTGTGAAACGATTTTCAAAACTTCTTCTCTGATAGTCTGAAGATCAGCGTACTATGCTGCTACCAGCCCGCCCCCCTCTTGGGGGAATGAAACTCAATAAAGGAAAAAAAAACTTCTCCTCTGGATTCGTGAATAACAAGATATCAAAGCAGTGTTTGTGGTGCCTGGAATTTTAAGTCAGTGTTAGTGCATCACTTCGAACAAACTGTCATTCTTGTGTTCTAAAGAGAGACATTTATTTCATAAACGAATTTCAACACTTAATATGGAAATATACATGTGCGCCATAAATAAAATGTTTATTCCCTGACTATAGAAACCTACAACGTAAAAAGAGACAAAAGTAAAAGCCGCTTATTGCATGTTTCTCATTTTTCAAAATCTGTTGCACAGTGGAACCATAAAGTTTTCCATGTACTGTACATCTACATTTAACGTTAGTTGTTTCACATTACAATTATTTTGCCTACAAGTAGATCAAATTATCTTTAAGGTTATGGAAAAGATACCCGACACCTATCCGACGTATTTGCTGTCCCGAAGCAGTTCTATATTGAGGGGAGTACCAGTGGCTTTGGCGGTAAAAAATTCATTGTCGAACGGAAAATGTTATCTGATACTGTTTTTAAACAGTGTATGTGAGGAATTTCGACAGGAACACATTAAGTCAAGAGCTTCCTCATTCAGTTTAATTCAAGCATCCATTAGTGCAAAGGTTCATTTGATCATTGCAATTTACGAGACACGAATCTTCAGCTGATAGTGTGCTCCGACTCTCTTTGACTCCTGAGTGCTATTTTCCGGCCGGGTCCTACAGTTTATGTAGATTCTAGACCCTTATGCGCAGCACATTAAGATATAGGATGGCTATAATTAAACTTTCGCAGTATAGACGGAAAACTATTTACCACACGGGTATCCAAGTTTATACTTTCGCAGTGTAGATGGAAAACTATTTACCACATGGGTATCCAAGTTTGTACTTGGATACCCAAAATGGTTCAAATGGCTCTGAGCACTAAGGGACTTAACATCTGAGGTCATCAGTCCCCTCGAACTTAGAACTTCTTAAACCTAACTAACCTAAGGATATCACACACATCCATGCCCGAGGCAGGATTCGAACCTGCTACCGAAGCGCCTAGAACCGCTCGGCCACACCGGCCGGCCTTTTGGATACCCGGAACCGCGATCCATCGCCGAACACAGTTCGAAGCCATTCATCAGCATTCCCGACCACGGCACTGCTCCAGACGCAGCCGTCTGTGCTGTGGAGTCAACGGCAGCCTACACTAGGGACGGTAATTTGATAGCCCGGCTACTGCGTCTCTAGCCAGTGGTGCGGGAGGGGAGAGGCCGCTGCTTGTTCTCTGACGGCAAGAGAAGATTTTAAGGGGTTACAATGAGCTCGGTGTACAATACAGCTATCCTTCCTTGCGGTTGTCAGACGTGGTCGACAGAAACGTTGACGGCGAGTGTACTTGCCCTCACGTTCCTGAGCAGTCCAACATCGGGCCACTGTCACATGCGAATCCTCATCAAATCTGTAACTAAACGATTCGACAAGCCAGCCAAATGGGGAACCATGACGAGGTTCCTTTGTAACTCTGTTAGCTGCTGATAACTCAATCTTATACGAGTATCTACATCTACATCTACATCTATACTCGGCAAGCCACCCAAAAGTGTGTGGCAGAGGGCACTTTACGTGCCACTGTCATTATCTCCCTTTCCTGTTCCAATCGCGTATGGTTCACGGGAAGAACGACTGCCGGAAAGTCTCCGTGCGCGCGCGAATCTCTCTAATTTTACATTCGTGATCTCCTCGGGAGGTATAAGTAGGGGGAAGCAATATATTCGGTACCTCATCCAGAAACGCACCCTCTCGAAACCTGGACAGCAAGCTACACCGCGATGCAGAGCGCCTCTCTTGCAGAGTCTGCCACTTGCGTTTGCTTAACATCTCCGTAACGCTATCACCCTTACCAAATAACTCTGTGACGAAACGCGCCGCTCTTCTTTGGATCTTCTCTATCTCCTCTGCCAACCCGACCTGGTACGGATCCCACACTGATGAGCAATACTCAAGTATAAGTCGAACGAGTGTTTTGTAAGCCACCTCCTTTGTTGATGGACTACATGTTCTAAGGACTCTTCCAATGAATCTCAACCTGGTACCCGCCTTACCAACAATTAATCTTATATGGTCATTCCACTTCAAATCGTTCCGTACGCATACTCCCAGATATTTTACAGAAGTAACTGCTACGAGTGTTTGTCCCGCTATCATATAATCATACAATAAAGGATCCATCTTTCTATGTATTCGCAATACATTACATTTGACTATGTTAAGGGTCAGTTGCCACTCCCTGCACCAAGTGTCTATCCGCTGCAGATCTTCCTGCATTTCACTGCAATTTTCTAATGCTGCAACTTCTCTGTATACTACAGCATCATCCGCGAAAAGCCGCGTGGTACTTCCGACACTATGCGGTATCTCTCTATCCTTCTCAGTGTTCACTCAACATATAACACTCTCCACCCCACTTATGTAAGCTACCAGGCTAGTAACAACACTAAACACGAACAACAGTAATTCATTTGTGTATCCGTACTACCTCTCGATCGCAGCTCGCAGTCTAGTGGCTAGCGTGGCTGCCTCGGGATCACGGGGTCCCGGGTTCTATTGCCGGTGGGGTTGGGAATTTTCTCCACCCGGGGACTGGGTGTTTGTGTTATCCTTATCATTTCTTCATTATTCGTAAACGTGGCGAGATTGGACTAAGTAAAGATTGGGCATTTGTACGGGCGCTGATAACCGCGCAGTTGAGTGCCTCACAAACCAATGATCATCATTACGTTCTACCTCACACAGAGAATTGCGACTCTGATAATAATACCCTCCGATGGTGTGTTACATTGACTTCCGAACATGTCAGCTGGTTGTTGCACTTTTTATCAGGTAATGTATATAAACGGATTTTTATTGACCCAAAACAGTGATTACGGGATGCTCAAGTGATGTTGATGTGCGTAGTTTGTGGACTACGACGATGGTTGTAGTGAAGGCTCTAGGTAACAATGCAATTCATTTGGATGAAGCTGGTGGAGGCATTGGTTTACGAAAAGCGATATGAGATGTGTTCGAGCAAATGATGGAATAAAGCAATTAAAGTGTTCGCAGTTGTGTAAGATTGCAGTTGTGCAAGCAGAGCAGGATTGTAAGTTTCATTTGGTTCTTTTACAGTTTATAAGACCAATGATTTCACGATTTAGAAAGAGGAAGAGTGAGGGGCGATTGAAACTTCCCTGGGAAATGAAGAGATTGGGGGATGTCGGATGTGTTGTAGCTGAAGTTGTTATTCCAAACTTAATGAGCATACGTGGCGGACAGCGTAGTCGTAACCTCGTAGCAACCTGAGTATTAATCATATGACTAAGATATTACCTACGCCTGAGGTACAGGCAGAATTATCGCGATTTCGTTCAATACTAAGGTGCTATTCCGGTGTTGGAGAGCCTCTGCAGGCTTCATAGGGTATAATAAGAGTTAAAAATTGGAAATTTATGGTTAGGTCTTATGGGACCAAACTGCGGTGGTGATCGGTCCCTAAGCTTACACACTACTTAGTCTAACTTAAACTAACTTACGCTAAGGACGACACACACACCCATGCCCGTGGGAGGACTCGAACCTTCGACGGAGAGAGTCGCGCGGACCGTGACAAGACGCCTTAGGCCGCACGGCTACCTCGCGCGGCGATACGAGTTAAGAAGGGAAACATAAAGACGGGCCAAGGTGTGAACTGGAGGGAAGGAGACATACTAGGCTAATCCGCGCAGCCGTGATAGCTATATCGCCTGGGTGTCACAGTGGTTAGCGCATCTGCTTCGTGAGCAGGAGACTCAGGTTCCAATCCCGGCCTAGATACAAACTGTAGTTCATTGCTTCGGCCGGTAGTCATTAACACAAGTACCTGTCAATTATAACATTGAATCTTATGGTCTACTGGTTTTGAAGGGAGTGCTAAATCTTGAGAGGAATGGAAATTCACTGTAGGGAAATTAATGGACATGCATTTGATAGGTATCTTTTTAGATGGATCCACAGTATCTCCATTTCAGCCTTCGCGATTTATCGCTTATACAATTTTATTACGTCTCATAAAGTGACTAACGAAAGATTCTTAATTCGAACCTAGCGAGGGCGTGCAGTGGCCAGACTCTGAAGCGGCAATCGGCAGGACGCAGGACGCCTGTACAGATCCCAGTCTGGCCATCCTGATTCAGTTTTTCCACCAGTAACCTTGTAACAATACGAGTCAAGATAGATGTAACGGAACTTGAATAACGTATTTGCCTCTATTGGTTACACTAGAGAGATCGATCTTTCGGTCGAGAGATCGATCTTTCGGTCCTGTCTGTATATTTATACATAATATTGCATGAGTAAAGGCTGGGCGAGTGTAAAGCTATCGTTAAAAACGCACGCCGCGCAATTTGTTACGATTTGCTCGGTCATAATAATAGTAACATGCTTTTGAATACAATTAAAATACAACGGCGATACCTGTTTAGTGTTATTGTAAATAATATTTAGTAAATTAATGAGTAACGTAGCCGATCCTAAGAGGTAAAATTGGGCATATTGAGGTGTTTTGCTTTATATCTACGAAGCCGATGATACGCCGTCATTTTTTCGTTTACTCTTAGAAATAAACAAGTAAAGAAGTGCTAACTGTGCGTTGTGAAAAAATATAGGGGCGAGTGTTAAATAACTACGGTATACGATCAGAGTAACAAAAGGATATTTAGTTACACGAAATCGCGGATAGCGAAGTGTGGTCATTAAATTGAGTACAAATGGTTCAAATGGCTCTGAGCACTATGGGACTTAACTTCTTAGGTCATCAGTCCCCTAGAACTTAGAACTACTTAAACCTAACTAACCTAAGGACATCACACAATCCATGCCCGAGGCAGGATTCGAACCTGCGACCTTAGCGGTCGCGCGGTAAATTGAGTACACCTACAGGGCGGTCAATTCCGAGATAAATCTATACGGATCTCACGAGGGACGCGGCATTGAGACCGGTTTTTTTTTTTTTTTTAGTTATATCGCGGAGAGCTGGCTCCAATTTATGAAAAGGAGAAAAATGTTAACTTCCACGCGAACCCTTAATAATAGCGGACCGGAGAGAAAAGTGTGTAATTGCCTTAACGCCTAACAAACTTTCGTGGAGGGCGGTGGCTAAACTAGAAGAGTCAATAACAAAATACTGTATCATTATCATTGACTGTTGGTGTCGAGCAACCAAAACTGTTCATCAAAGGGTTTCGATGGAATTTGGGAGTTGGGGTTCAGACACTCGCATATACTCCACATCAGAGTGTGAATGAGTGGTGAATGCGAAATAAAACTGTGAACAAAGTTGCGTTAAATAAAACAGAAGAAACAAGACAGTTTGGTCGTATCTGTCATTATTCCATAAACTGTAATATTTCTTATCGTTGTACGAAGCCTTTATAGACGATCTTTATGACAATTTGCTTCGAAGGCATCTCGTTACGAGTTAAGTTTTGGGGACCTGGTCAAGAGGGGGTAGTTCGTAGATCCTAACTACTGCAGCTATTCTGGAATCAGGTGCTACCGTGACCATTATGTGTTGTCAATGACTTTAGGTTACCATATCTCATGCTCTAAGATCGACGCGTCTTTCCACTTGGTATAACGGTGCCTCACGGTACCAACGACAACGCCGACGACGAAGGAAGATACGGTACAACCTCATCATCGATTCCTTAAAGAATCGAACTCTCATTCACAAAACAGCTTCAAATGGCTGATTACTTTGCAAACTAGATACTGTCATAAATATTTGACGTTGAGCTTGCTCTTGGTCTCAAACGATGGCGGAGTATAAGCTAGGTAATTTGTGCTCCGTTTTCGCGCATCTCAAAATTCATGGTGTCATATCTCCTTAACTATGTGTCATACTGTGGTATCATTTTGCAGGTACATTCAGTGATATAAGTGGATACTGCCTTCTAAACTTGTTGCGAATGGAGTTACTTTTTTAGTAGTAAAGAAGTATAAAAATTAAACATCATGGCTGATGATGATCTTTTACTGCTTGAACAGCCAAAATGTGGTAATTAATAAACTTTCTTCCTTCCTTTTCTTGGGAGAGTGTGGAGTTGGAGGCGTGTCAACGTGAAAAAGTGTCGAAAAACTTTGAAATTATGCATAAAATATGTTGGAAGTCGCGCAGTGGTCGCTTTCTCAAACATTTGGCGAGTACAGTCTGGATAATCTGTACGCGACGAATAACTCTGTCTCGAGACATATAAAGAGTTTCTGACTTTAGTACTTGACTTTCTGTGTTACGCCTTTAGCGTAAGATTATACACCTTGATGTGTAGTTTATGAAAACATTTTAAATTTTCAAATTCGGTTGGTTATTACACTGATAGAAAAAATCGCAGCACCAAAAAATAATTTGTATAGAGCAATAGAATATCGGGAACAGATTTGTCTAGGTAACACATTTAAGTGATTAACATTGCAAGACCACTGGTTAACGCATGAGCGAGATAAGCCTTTGCAAATGTGAAATGCTGGTACATTCATAACCAGTGTAACCGCCAGAATGTTGAGTGGAAGCGTGCATACATCGTGCTGTACAGGTGCCGGATGTCAAAGTCTGGGCTGGAGTTCCACGCCTGTTGCACTTGGTCGGTCAATACACAGACGGTTAATGCTAGTTGTGGATTAGGTTGCAGCGGCCGTCCGATGACGTCACATATGTGCTCGGTGGGAAACAGATCTGGTGATCGAGCAGGCCAAGGGAACATGTCCACACTCTGTAGAGCATGTTCGGTTACAACAGCGATACGTGGGCGAGAGTTATCCTCTTGGAAGACAAGCGCCTGGAGTGCTGTTCATATACGGCAGCACAGCAGGTTGAAACAACAGCTTGACGTATAAATTAGCAGTAATGGTGTGTGGGATAACCGTGAGAGTGCTCCAGCTGTCATATGAAGCAGCACCCGAGACCATTACTCCAGCTGCTGCTCCGCTGTGTCTAGCATACCGACAGACTGGTTGCAGATCCTCAACTGGCCTCCTTCTAACCAACACATGGTCATCACTGGTACCGAGACAGAACCAGCTTTCATCAGAGAACACAACAGACCTCCACCCTGCCTTCCAATGAACTAGCAATTGACACCACTGAAGTCGCAAATGGCGATGGTTTGGGTTCAGTAGAATGCACGCTACAGGGCGTCTAGCTCTGTGCTGGTCTTGAAGCAACCGATTTGTAACAGTTCGTTGTGTCACTGTGGTGCCAACTGCTGCTCAGATTGCTGTTGCAGATGCAGAGCGATGCGCCAGAGCCGTACGCCGAACACGATGGTCTTCTCTCACGTTAGTGCCACCTGGCCGTCCGGAGCCCGGTTTTCTGGCGCCCGTATATCCTCGTGACCACCGCTGGCAGCAATCGTGTACAGTGGCTACATTCCGGCCGTCTTTCTGCAGTATCGCAGAATGAACATCCAGCTTCTCGTAGCCCTACTTAAGTAGGCTGTTTAGGTTTTTATGTTGGTAACGCCACGTAGCGCTCTGTATGAAAATCACTGACCGTGCGGTGTGCAGTCTGTGGCTGGTTGGCATTGTTGTAACATTCGCTATTGTAGTGTTGGGCACTTGGCTGTTAACAGCGCGTAGCGTTGCGCAGTTGGAGGTGAGCCGCCAGCAGTGGTGGATGTGGGGAGTGAGATGGCGGAGTTTTGAGAGTGGATGATCTGGACGTGTGTCCATCAGAGAGAGTGAATTTGTAAGACTGGATGTCATGAACTGATATATATATATTATGACTTTTGAACATTATTAAGGTAAATACATTGTTTGTTCTCTGTCAGAATCTTTCATTTGCTAACTATGCCTATCAGTCGTTAGTGCCTTCAGTAGTTAGAATCTTTTATTTAGCTGGCAGTATTGGCGCTCGCTGTATTGCAGTAGTTCGAGTAACGAAGATTTTTGTGAGGTGTGTGATTCACGAAAGGTATAGGTTATTGTTAGTCAGGGCCATTCTTTATAGGGACTATTAAAAGTCAGATTGCGTTGCGCTAAAAATATTGTGTGTCATTTTAGTGATGATCAGAATAAGTAAAGAGAGAAATGTCTAAGTACTTTCAGTTTTGCTCAGCTGTTTGAAAATCAAATAACGTAAGGGGTTTACCAGCACAGTAATTCATTAATTTTTCTAAGGCGACGTTTCACTTATTAGACGACCTCGTTCAAACTCAGTGCGGTGTTTATAATGATGTTTTTGTCACCCCAAAGGCATTCTTGATTAACATCGACTTACCACGTCCAACCTCAAAGGTAGCTAACGTTCACGACCGTTGCAGCGTGTATTTGAAGCAAACCTGATTTGTGTCATCGTAGTGACGCTACTAGGGCCACTTAAGCGACTGGCGCGAAATTTTAACGGATATTATTTTTCAGATGTAGAAACACGCCTACCAATTTTCGTTTATGTCGCACAACTCCTACTTGGTGTTGCAATTTTTTTCCGCCAGCGTTTATGAAATACTGAAAATAAAATTGTTGTCGCTTTAGAAGCGGTTCGATAGGCAACCAGCAATTGGAACTGTGTGACCTTTTAGCTTTTTAGTACCAGAATCACTTAAGGCAAACCCCCAGATGTTTGCTTTAATATGGACGAAGTCCGTATCCTTCTCGATCTTTCTGCAATGTGAAAATGTTTTAGTTTTAGTTTCACTTATATCATGTTCCGTAGATCATTTTCCCGGTTATTTTATCGATATGATGTGGGACAAGTCAGATTACAAGATATATACACTCCTGGAAATGGAAAAAAGAACACATTGACACCGGTGTGTCAGACCCACCATACTTGCTCCGGACACTGCGAGAGGGCTGTACAAGCAATGATCACACGCACGGCACAGCGGACACACCAGGAACCGCGGTGTTGGCCGTCGAATGGCGCTAGCTGCGCAGCATTTGTGCACCGCCGCCGTCAGTGTCAGCCAGTTTGCCGTGGCATACGGAGCTCCATCGCAGTCTTTAACACTGGTAGCATGCCGCGACAGCGTGGACGTGAACCGTATGTGCAGTTGACGGACTTTGAGCGAGGGCGTATAGTGGGCATGCGGGAGGCCGGGTGGACGTACCGCCGAATTGCTCAACACGTGGGGCGTGAGGTCTCCACAGTACATCGATGTTGTCGCCAGTGGTCGGCGGAAGGTGCACGTGCCCGTCGACCTGGGACCGGACCGCAGCGACGCACGGATGCACGCCAAGACCGTAGGATCCTACGCAGTGCCGTAGGGGACCGCACCGCCACTTCCCAGCAAATTAGGGACACTGTTGCTCCTGGGGTATCGGCGAGGACCATTCGCAACCGTCTCCATGAAGCTGGGCTACGGTCCCGCACACCATTAGGCCGTCTTCCGCTCACGCCCCAACATCGTGCAGCCCGCCTCCAGTGGTGTCGCGACAGGCGTGAATGGAGGGACGAATGGAGACGTGTCGTCTTCAGCGATGAGAGTCGCTTCTGCCTTGGTGCCAATGATGGTCGTATGCGTGTTTGGCGCCGTGCAGGTGAGCGCCACAATCAGGACTGCATACGACCGAGGCACACAGGGCCAACACCCGGCATCATGGTGTGGGGAGCGATCTCCTACACTGGCCGTACACCACTGGTGATCGTCGAGGGGACACTGAATAGTGCACGGTACATCCAAACCGTCATCGAACCCATCGTTCTACCATTCCTAGACCGGCAAGGGAACTTGCTGTTCCAACAGGACAATGCACGTCCGCATGTATCCCGTGCCACCCGACGTGCTCTAGAAGGTGTAAGATAACTACCCTGGCCAGCAAGATCTCCGGATCTGTCCCCCATTGAGCATGTTTGGGACTGGATAAACCGTCGTCTCACGCGGTCTGCACGTCCAGCACGAACGCTGGTCCAACTGAGGCGCCAGGTGGAAATGGCATGGCAAGCCGTTCCACAGGACTACATCCAGCATCTCTACGATCGTCTCCATGGGAGAATAGCAGCCTGCATTGCTGCGAAAGGTGGATATACACTATACTAGTGCCGACATTGTGCATGCTCTGTTGCCTGTGTCTATGTGCCTGTGGTTCTGTCAGTGTGATCATGTGATGTATCTGACCCCAGGAATGTGTCAATAAAGTTTCCCCTTCCTGGGACAATGAATTCACGGTGTTCTTATTTCAATTTCCAGGAGTGTATATACACACATGAATAGTGCTAATATTAATATTACTGAAATTTTTAGTTCTACACACGCAGCTACATTTAGAGGTACATTTTTTTTACCAGTTCTGAAACAGAAACTCGTCCATGGAATAAAAGCAGTTGTCCAAAAGAAATGATTTTAAGCTAGATTTAAAACTTGACCTGCTACCTGCCAGACACTTTATGTTGTTGGGCAAATGATCAAAGATTTTTGTTGTAGGATAATGTACTATTTTTTGAGCAACTGACAGCTTCAATGACGAATAGGCAAGGTCATTTTTGCCCTCTAGTGTTGTACGTATGGACATCACTGTTCTTACTGTTCTTCGCGAATTGAGATGGATTGTTTGTAACGAATTTCATTAGCGAATATATGTACTCTGATGGTGCAGTTAAAATACCTAACTTCTTGAAAAGGTGCCTACATGAGGTCCTTGGGTGAACACTACTAATTATTCTCACTGCTATCTTTTGTGCAATCAATACTTTATGTCTAAGTGGCGAGCTACGCCAGAAAACTATTCCATGAGACATTATTGAGTGGAGATATGAAAAGTACGTTAGGAGGCTGATCTGTTTATTACCAAGACTAGTGATTATACGAAGTGAGAAAGAAGCTAACTGGAGTTTAAGTTATCATTAATGTGAACATCCAAAAACTTGGAGAAATCTACCCTGTTAACTGAGCCCTGTTCATATGCTACATCAATTGTCGGTATGACTCTATTCGGTGTACAGAACTGAATATAGTGAGTATTTTCAGCATTAAGGGAGAGTCCATTTTCTGTGAACCACTTAATAATTCTTTGAAAGACATCCTTAACAATATCTTCAGCTGCTTTTTCTGGAGTGGGATTTATTACAACACTCATGTCATCTGCAAAAAGTAGTAGTTCCGCTTGCTGAACGTTAACTGAGAGGTCATTCGCATGAATAAGGAACAGCAGAGGACGTAAAATTGAACACTGTGGGACTCCCTTTGTGATAACTCCCCGTTCACTAAAATTTACCACCCTCCCAATATTATTTGTGCTATTCAGCACAACTTTTTGCTTTCTAATCATTAAGTATGATTCAAACCAGCTGTGTGTATAGCCCTCAATTCCCTAAAACCTGAGTTTCTCTAATGAAATCGTCGTCAAAGAGAAATCAAACCCTGGTCTTTCTTCATGCCTAATTCGAGGCCGCTTCTGCGTCCTTTCCAATGGAAGGGCTGCTTTCCCTTCTCTCTCTCTCTCTTAACTAGTAAAAAAAATTCGCTAATCCGCATGTTGTTCTGTATCAGTTCGTAGAAAGCCGGAGCATGCATTGGATGCTGCCTAGTAGCGAGCCATTTCAAAACTACCATGCCACTCACCGCGAAACTAACATCATTTGCCACCCACTCCTTCTGCTGAGTTTCTGGCTACACCGTAGGTGTATTTTTTTTCCGACTGCGCGTGCATGAAAGGATGACGTCCAACTAGTTTACAGACATGGGAACAGATGGCGACTGCGTTCGCTCAGACGAGCATGCGAGGCGCCGGGCTCCGTGCTACCGAAGATTATCGAGTGGTACCCACTGCCTATCAGAGCTACTTGTTGCTGCAAGGTGACACCGCGCCTTAGCGCAAAGTACACAAGGAAAACGATAAGAAAACAGAAATATTCCCCGAACATCATTACTCTAATTACGAGGTTTAACTGTAGTCAGAATACTATACACCTGTCGATATATAGCTGTATGTACTAGATTATACCTTCGTAACATAATTAAAATATTTTCCACGGGGCTTGAAATATCTGACAAGAAAAGAAAGATAAAATTAGAAACAAATAGGAAAAACTGACAATACAGAATAACAGATGATGAAATATCCCAACAGACGTAATGTAACAAAGAAAATTTGGGACAAAATATTTAAAATAATTATTAGAACATTTGTGAATGGTCTTTGGCGTAATCAATAAAAAAATTTAAAAATTTTATTTTATGTACAGCACAACGAAGGCTACATCATGGCCAGCCGGGGTGGCCGAGCGGTTCTAGGCGCTACAGTCTGGAACCGCGCGACCGCTACGATCGCAGGTTTGAATCCTCCCTCGGGCATGGATGTGTGTGATGTCCTTAGGTTAGTTAGGTTTAAGTAGTTCTAAGTTCTAGGGGACTGATGACCTCAGAAGTTAAGTCCCATAGTGCTCAGAACCATTTTGAACCTCCTGTCGTTCAGTTCCTCCTCCTACCTTTCTGAGCATTTCCCCTTCTCCTCTCTTTGTCCATTTCATTCTCCACCTATCTATGTCCATCTCCTACTTGCCCTCTTTGTCTGCCCATCCCCTCCTCCTGCATCTGTCTCTGTGTTACACCCTCACTCCGGTAGTAGGTTGCTGCTTCTTACTCATCCTGTATATCATGTGAATTTCACCCAGCAGTTTCGTTTTCATGCAGCTAAATATTTATAATGCCATATCTCATGAACTATCTGTTGCACAATGATACAGCTTTGCCGGCCGTGGTGGCCGTGCAGTTCTCTGCGCTTCAGTCCGGAACCGCGAGACTGCTACGGCCGCAGGTTCGAATCCTGCCTCGGGCATGGATGTGTGCGATGTCCTTAGGTTAGCTAGGTTTAAGTAGTTCTAAGTTCTAGGGGACTGATGACCTTCGAAGTTACGTCCCATAGTGCTCAGAGCCATTTGAACCACTACAACACGTATTGCAGATGTTATACATCGACAAATGTTTATACGTAAGGGGTCTCATAATTTATAATTTTACCATGATTTTCCAAATGAAAAACACGTTTCTTAGACCTTTTATCAATTCGGTGCAAACTTTTTTGCGCTTCTTGTCAGTGACGGAATTGGAAAGAAGGAAATAAGTAAGTTAACTCGCTTTGGCTATTTTCAGTCAACGATTTTCTATGGAATCATTCACTGGATACCTCCATGACAAAAGAACTATCAACGCTTCATTGAAGCAGTATCAGCAACAGCTAAAAAATGTATGCCAAGAGGATACCGAAAAGAATATGTTACAGCAAAATTTAGATGGTTTACTTACGTGAAACTGAAATAACGCAGAGCTAATTTTACACCTCAGGGCGGATTTTGCGTTCAAAGAAATGTTGTATGTCCTTCAGTATTACAACATTGGGTTCTCACATGATAAAGGAGACACTTTACAGCATATTTCTCCGTGCCACGTCATTTATCAACTACGTTTCCGCCTCACAACGGATTTTGCGTACATATTTTACGTTTATAAGTAGTGTAACTTCGAACCTCTCTGTTTCGGAAACGGATGAAGATAAAAGAAAATTTTCAAAGTTGTTCAAGATCTGAATATCAGGAATATATAGTAAAAAGTTCAACCATTTGTTGCGTATAGCCGTCTTCGAATCTTCAGCTCGGTTTTGGTCCGCTGGTGATGATGAAAATATAGTAAAAATACCTTTTTAGGGGTTTCCCATCAAGCCCACCGTAGACCACTTCAAATGCAAAAGCAACCAACAGATTTTCTCCAATTGCCTAAGCAGGAGGAAGTACGTAATATTCATACTTCGAGCTTGTTCCGTGGGTTAGCGACATTAAGATGATCCTTCTGTTAGGTATAAAATCGTCCCTAGCACAAACGCTATCCAAAGCATTTGACCCTACGTTTGCTGTCGCATGCATACCGATACCGCGCAATTTGTTTTGAACAACACATTGAAGTTCAGAAGGAATAATGACACCCATTCCAGAATTAAATTTTCACTCTGCAGCGGAGTTTGCGCTGACATGAAACTTCCTGACAGATTAAAACTGTGTGCCGGACCGAGACTCGAACACGGAACCTTCGCCTTGTCAGGAAGTTTCAATGACACCCATTGTTCAAAGGCTGGAGGAAAAATTAGTTATTATTCTTCATTCCTCAAACTGCAGTGCAGATTGTGTGAAAACTGCTGCTATCTGCTATCAATATTCCCGGAGAACTGTCTAACGGCATGAAATGTCTGACACATAGGGAAACTAAATTTGAAACCAGCTTCAAAAAAGAATACTTCTGGACAATTTCTTGTCTTATTCAAACGTTATTTAGTAATTTGTAGCTTATGTATTTAACCCAAAAGAATTGCATTCCTATCTCAGATGAACAAAATATTGTTCCTATTACATCACAGGTCTGTAAAACTTCAGTATATAGGAAATATGTTAAGTAGATTGAAAATTGATTTTTTGTATGCTATTACAAATTACCGTACAAATTACTCATGGAAAGTGTAATAATATAACATATAGGACAGTTAAACAACCCGATATTGTCAATTTAAAGTACAAGGAAAGAAGGCGTTGACATTGGTGAAAATTACCGGACTATCAGTTTAATAAGTCATGGTTGCAAAATATCAACACGAATTCCTTACAGACGAATAGAAAAACTGGTAGAAGCCAACCTCGGGGAAGATCCGTTTGGGTTCCGTAGAAATGCTGGAACACGTGATGCAATACTGACCCTACGACTTATCTTAGAAGATAGATTAAGGAACGGCAAACCTCCGTTTATAGCATTTGTAGACTTAGATAAGCTTTTTACAATGTTGACGGGAATACTCTCTTTCAAATTCTAAAGGTGGCAGGTCTAAAATACAGGGAGCGAAAGGCAGTTTACAATTTGTACAGAAACTAGATGGCAAGTATAAGAGGCGGCGGGCATGAAAGGGAGCCGGCTGCGGTGGCCGAGCGGTTCTAGGCGCTGCAGTCCGGAAGCGCGCGACTGCTACGGTCGCAGGTTCGAATCGTGCCTCGGGCATGGATGTATGTGATGTCCTTAGGTTAGTTAGGTTTAAGTAGTTATAAGTTCTAGGGGACTGATGACCTCAGATGTTAGGTCCCATAGTGCTCAGAGCCATTTGAACCATTTTGAACCATGAAAGGGAAGCAATGATTGAGAAGGGGATGAGACAGGATTGTAGCCTATCAGCGATGTTACTCAATCTGTATATTGAGCGATCAGTAAAGGAAACAAGAGAAAAATGTGGAACAGGAATTAAAATCTATGGGGAAGAAATAAAAACTTTGAGGTTTGCCGACGACAATGTAATTCTGTCAGAGACAGCAAAGGACTTGGAAGAGCAGCTGAATGGAATGGACAGTGTCTTGAAAAGAGGATGTATGATGAACATCAACAAAAGCAAAACGAGGATACTGGAATGTAGTCGAATTAAATCAGGTGATGCTGACGGAATTAGATTAGGAAATGAGACACTTAAAGTAGAAGATGAGTTTTGCTATTTGGGAAGCAAAATAACCAATCATGGTCGAAGTAGAGAGGATATAAAATGTAGACTGGCTATGGCAAGGAAAGCGTTTCTGAAGACGAGAAATTTGATAACATCGAGTATAGATTTAAGTGTCAGACAGTCTTTTCTGAAAATATTTGTGGAAGTGAAACATGGACGATAAACAGTTTAGACAAGAAGAGACTAGAAACTTTCGAAATGTGGTGCTACAGAAGAATGCTGAAGATTAGATGGGTAAATCACGTAAGTAATGAGGAAGTACTGTATAGAATTGGGGAGAAGAGGAGTTTGTGGCACAAGTTGACTAGAAGGTATCAAGGGATCACCAATTGAGTAGTGAAGGGGAGCGTGGAGGGTAAAAATCGTAGAGGGAAACCACGAGATGTATACACTAAGCAGATTCAGGGGGATGTAGGTTGCAGTAGTTATTCGGAGATGAAGAGGCTTGCACGGGATAGAATAGCGTGTAGAGCTGCATCAAAACAGTCTGTGGACTGAAGACAACAACACAAACTACAAGTTACCGTAATCAGTCATAAATTATTTTTGTTTATACTACGCGTTTCGGAGTGTTAAACCTCTCATCAGCGGGTGGGTATACGTCAATTTATAACGCATGTATGTGTTGAATACATGACTTTTGGTTAACCTGTGGCACTATCTGCAGAAGACAAACAAAAACAATATTTTAGTGCAAGTCTCAAAGTTCTATGAAGGTCTTCGACTGGAAAAGATGTCTAGCAACCCGAATGTAAATAACTCCAGTGGTCACAGGCTCCTCTTCGTGTCTTGTTTACCTCACATATAGTAAGGGGGCGTAAGAGAGGCTAATAAGTACAAAAATATTAGTAACAGTAATGTTATCAAACTGTCAATATATTGAACGTGTGATGGTGTGTATTGACGTACGCTTAATACTAGGAATACTGACGAGCAGTATCGATCGCCACTAAAATATTCTCACTACTGCCAATACGTACTGAGTGTGTCAAGACGAGAACTGGTGGTTTGGCAATATTTACCATTCACATGTTGACAGAGCTTCAAGAACCAACCATATAGCGTAACCGTGCACTGTATGTTTTCAGTCCGTCTTTGTGCATGAACTGCATATCATTGCTCAGATACAATTTTTCAAGTAATTAACACAAAACAAATAGGACTATGCTGGGGCAGACGCTGTATCTACCACTTTAGGGTGGTCAGTGAAGGATTAACTACAGCGCTGGTTTCTTTGTTAATGTGAAAACATAATAGGTCTATTAGCTTGTTGAATTAGACAGCAGTGCAGGAAAACGCTTGTACTTACAAAAGTATGTTATACAGTGTGCAATGGGTACAAGTGCAGAGTTTTCTATTGGCGGCTGAGGACGGTGTACCGAACAACATAACATCGGTATTTAAGTCATTTTCAGACTAATAGCTACAGCTATTGCAAGTCGTATGTTTATAGGTCGGGTAATACCTTCAAATACATGTGCCAAGAAAATTTTGGAAATGTGTGGTGAGTTCCTATGGGAACACACTGCTGAGGTCATCGGTCACTAGGCTTACACACTACTTGAACTAGCTTACGCTTAGGGCAACACACACACACACCCATGCTCGAGGGAGGACTCGAACCTCCGACGGGGGAGCAGCGCGAACCATGGCAAGACGCCCAAGACCGCGCGACTCAGACAGCGCGGCTACCCCGCGCGGCCATGTGGTTAGAGCAAGTCATTATTGTTTATTTTTCCTGAGCTGCAGGTCGGGTGTTGAATTTTGGATACGTGGATGCAAAATGGTTACTCTGTACTAACAGTGGTAGTTCACTTAGTGGCGCACTTGCGACCACGTAGAAAACAGCAGATAATAAATTATGTGTCAGATTGCGGGCAGACTGTTCGAGGCAGGGAAAAGACAACCAGCACACTGATGTGTGCACATACTAAAGTACCACATATGAAAATATCTGCACTCATACCCGTTACACCCCGTATACATGCAGTAACTATTAAGAGGACTGCGAACGCATGTCATCCTCACCACATTACCACAAAACCTAAAAAAAAATTGTTACGTCAATTACTTGAATATGTCACTTCAGGACAGATACGATTACTTCACAGATTTGGTTAATTGTGTTTGTTGATATTACAGCACGGAATTTCGAGTATTTTAATGACCTGTCTGACGCCAGAAATCGCAAGGTACACCTAACCTCTTGTCGACTGTGATCACCTCTCTCAGTACCGTATTCTGATTCTCTATTTTGTATTGTATCAACAATAGTAAATTATCGAAAGATGCAGGAGTCTCTTGAAAACAGTTCACGTAATCTTTCGGTTCCCTGTTTATGATTTTAATCAGTAAATTAACGTACAAAAACTCGTTCCTTTTTCCAGCCATTCTCGGATATATTTCCTCTTCCTCGTTGTCTTCTATTGTTTACCGGCTATAGGTAATACAAATGTGGCACATTCTTTCTTTTGGAGTTCTACATCATAATCTTGTAATATCGTGATGCCAATTGACAATATTGACATTGTTATTGATGGTGTAAGAGTGACTTCAATATACTGAAGTTTTAACAAATTACTATTGTCAATAAATACTAACCGTGTGGAAGCGCCTTTGTATTACATTTTCATGATTATTATTATTATAGTCATATCAATTTGACGTAATAATAATTTATATCAATATAATATTATCACTGTAGTTAAAATATTACATATATTTGCCATTATTTCGCATGTTCCTTGCACTTATCAGTTTCTCTTACGCCATATTTTCTTCTTCCGTTGCATACAGAGTATGTGCGATATAAACACTGCTGGGAAAGGTGCCTGTAAGCACTGAAGGTATTTGTATTTATATTGCCGTTATGTTTGCAAACAAAGATTTCCACAAAATTTTCAGCCTTGTATTGTAATAGTGTTCTTTTTTCCTCCCAGATAGCGCCATAAACTAGTAAGAAGTCGTGCATACAATGCATGCACAGCTTATTAGTTGCCATAAATCCTCCTAATGACGGAGTTTGAACTCTCTGAAACACACAGTGTAAATAATAAAAAAAATAAGTGTGATTGGTTACAGTGACGTTATTTCGACTGCTGATCATTCATTATTCACGGTAAAACATAATGTTAGTCTTATAAAATGCACATAAACACTTAAGTACGTTATCTGCATCATAGAAAGCAGAAAACAAACAGTAGTTAAGGCGCAATTAACGTGGAAAAAATTCGTGGGAAGACCAAAAGACTTCCACAACAAGTAACGTCTCTCATCAGTTCTATTGTGTTTTACGTGATAATGTACTCATTGCCTCCTTCCTTTTTACTGCGGCAGTTTATTTGTAACTTAGATATGTTCGTTTTTCTTCTTCAGTGAATCTACTGATAACACCTTCAAGCAGTATTGCCACCCCCCCCCCCCCCCACGTAACTGAAAAAGGCTTTCTACAGGCAGAAGAGTCATGCCTGAAACACATCCTTCAGTCTGGGCAGGCATCGGCAATGTTTTTACCCTGTTCAAGACGGGAAAATTACTACTAATAAAAAAACTGTTGTGGATGGTACAGTTACAGTTAGTAGTGACAACTTACAGTATGAATTGCAAATAGAGCTATTTCTAAATTTCTGCTTCTTAATGAACATTTTGGTGAATTCGGTAGTTTGTCAATGAATTCTTCAAATGGGTAATGTACATTAAGTTAGTTACTTATTTGGAGAAAATGGAGACTGCCTTTGTACGTGTTCGCCAGATTTTCAACTGGAGGAATAGTGATGTTGCGACTATGCGAGTATACGAGTACTTCATGCTTGGTGCGATCTACGAGAATATGTAAATTGTAAAAGTTTTTAAGGAGGCAAATCTTTCCCCCAAATATGTAGATAAATGTCTTGTCGTAAGGAGCTTCCCTTAGAAAATAGTTGAATGAGTGGAGGGTAAAAAAGAATCATCATACAAAAGATATATAAAGGAAAAGAAAAATACGAATTGTTACACAAAATCTACATCAAATTGAATCTTGTCAAATTATTAATAATATATAGGATATTTGCGTAGGCAGGAAAATTTTAGAAATAAAGCTAGGCAGACAACTCCTTTCTCTAATGACCGAGGAAACGTTTTAACGACATTTTACTGTTTTAACGAGATTCTACTTGGAGCGACAAGATGTGTCAGAACGGTGTACTTCACGGTCGATCATCTTCTTTTCGTAGCTTGATATCTTCAGATAAGTAATGTACCTGCAAGTCATTGCTGTAAGAGCTCTGCACTTATAACTTATCACTGCGAACCTTGGCCCCTAGTACCAACTGGCTATTGTAAACATCACTTAACGAGCTTAAATATCAGTACTTGAAATCCTGAAATGTCGGTCCTTGATCCACGACCTCTTCATCGCAGTAGCGCCACATCAAAGTAGTATTTTGGACTGTGACACTGTCGGCTCACAGGACTCATCGATCATCACCGATGTTTAATTCCGATGAGAAAAACCTCATATGACGTAAAGACGCCCAGGTGAATCTTTCCTACTGCTGTACATACTGCTAAAGTAACCTGGCATTCAAGGCTCGATTCCACGTCCAACTACATTTGTTTGAATGTGACTCTGATACCAACCTTGGTGAACCCAAACTATCCGCTGTATCCGTTCTCACGTGGCAGTTAGCCCCATACTATCGCCAGAGTGCTCAAAAAATGTTCAAATGTGTGTGAAATCTTATGGGACTTAACTGCTGAGGTCATCAGTCCCTAAACTTACACACAACTTAACCTAAATTATCCTAAGGACAAACATACACACCCATGCCTGAGGGAGGACTCGAACCTCCGCCGGGACCAGCCGCACAGTCCATGACTGCAGCGCCTTAAACCGCTCGGCTAGTCCCGCGCGACGCCAGGGTGCTAGAACGCAGTTTTACGAAGGATGAAATAGAGACAGTAGCAAATTTAAATTTTGAGTCAGCTCGTAAGAAGGTTATATGATGACTGAATTGGAAGCGCACTGCATGCGAAAGCCATGTGTTCGTGTTCTTACATTTACAACTGCAATTCTTAAATCAACGTATGATATATCGTACAGATAGCAATTCCCCGTCAGAACTAGGGAAGAGCGATTAGAATGACTCAACACACGCTCCTCCCGATTTTACAGGCATAGTTATTACCGAGGGGAGCAATTTCAAGAAAAAGAGAAAAACGATTTTCTCTGAGAATTTCAAAGGTTAGCATAACGCAGGTGCATATCATCTTAATACTGTCCGCCTCCGTAGCGTAGCAGTAGCGTTACCGCCTATCACACAGGGGGCCCGGGATCGATTTCCGGCAGAGGACTGGGTGTTGTGTGTACTTTATCATCATTTTCATCATCATTGACTCGCAAGTCGCCGATGTTGCGTCACCTAAAATGACTTGCAATACGGTGGCCGAACTCCCCCGAATGGGGCCTCCCGACCAACGATGCCATACGATCATTTCATTTAATCTTTGTACTAGCGTCTCCCACCCATATTTGGAGTGTTTCTGTGCTGTTCTCGTGACGTTTTGTTTGTCTCACCGGGTTCGAGTCCTGTCAGTCACCTAAAGTATCATGTTCCTCTTTGTTGAGGACTGAGGATTCCCATACTGCATTAACGTCGGTGGAAATACACTCCTGGAAATTGAAATAAGAACACCGTGAATTCATTGTCCCAGGAAGGGGAAACTTTATTGACACATTCCTGGGGTCAGATACATCACATGATCACACTGACAGAACCACAGGCACATAGACACAGGCAACAGAGCATGCACAATGTCGGCACTAGTACAGTGTATATCCACCTTTCGCAGCAATGCAGGCTGCTATTCTCCCATGGAGACGATCGTAGAGATGCTGGATGCAGTCCTGTGGAACGGCTTGCCATGCCATTTCCACCTGGCGCCTCAGTTGGACCAGCGTTCGTGCTGGACGTGCAGACCGCGTGAGACGACGCTTCATCCAGTCCCAAACATGCTCAATGGGGGACAGATCCGGAGATCTTGCTGGCCAGGGTAGTTGACTTACACCTCTAGAGCACGTTGGGTGGCACGGGATACATGCGGACGTGCATTGTCCTGTTGGAACAGCAAGTTCCCTTGCCGGTCTAGGAATGGTAGAACGATGGGTTCGATGACGGTTTGGATGTACCGTGCACTATTCAGTGTCCCCTCGACGATCACCAGTGGTGTACGGCCAGTGTAGGAGATCGCTCCCCACACCATGATGCCGGGTGTTGGCCCTGTGTGCCTCGGTCGTATGCAGTCCTGATTGTGGCGCTCACCTGCACGGCGCCAAACACGCATACGACCATCATTGGCACCAAGGCAGAAGCGACTCTCATCGCTGAAGACGACACGACTCCATTCGTCCCTCCATTCACGCCTGTCGCGACACCACTGGAGGCGGGCTGCACGATGTTGGGGCGTGAGCGGAAGACGGCCTAACGGTGTGCGGGACCGTAGCCCAGCTTCATGGAGACGATTGCGAATGGTCCTCACCGATACCCCAGGAGCAACAGTGTCCCTAATTTGCTGGGAAGTGGCGGTGCGGTCCCCTACGGCACTGCGTAGGATCCTACGGTCTTGGCGTGCATCCGTGCGTCGCTGCGGTCCGGTCCCAGGTCGACGGGCACGTGCACCTTCCGCCGACCACTGGCGACAACATCGATGTACTGTGGAGACCTCACGCCCCACGTGTTGAGCAATTCGGCGGTACGTCCACCCGGCCTCCCGCATGCCCACTATACGCCCCCGCTCAAAGTCCGTCAACTGCACATACGGTTCACGTCCACGCTGTCGCGGCATGCTACCAGTGTTAAAGACTGCGCTGGAGCCCCGTATGCCACGGAAAACTGGCTGACACTGACGGCGGCGGTGCACAAATGCTGCGCAGCTAGCGCCATTCGACGGCCAACACCGCGGTTCCTGGTGTGTCCGCTGTGCCGTGCGTGTGATCATTGCTTGTACAGCCCTCTCGCAGTGTCCGGAGCAAGTATGGTGGGTCTGACACACCGGTGTCAGTGTGTTCTTTTTTCCATTTCCAGGAGTGTAATTTAAGTTTTACCTCCTGTCTCGCTGTCGTTGGTTTCTTCTTGGCAGGAAACATCCGATCGTCTTTGTTCTTTCTTGGCGTTTAAGACTTCAGGGCTCCATAATTCCATTTAGTTAATGATTCATAATATGGCTAATTAAATAACAAAAGTTTGATGCTGTCGCATGCTTTATTTGAAGTCCTCAAGGTGCTTTTTCACAATAGTAATATGTCTGCTAGCGCTAGTGCACAAAGATAGTTGTTTGCTATCATGACTAGAATACAAGGAACCCACAGATTTGTATGGGAGAATCTTCGCTTGTTTAAAATAAAAGCTAAAGGAAGCTGCCATGACGTCACAGACTTGAAGCCGACGTACACCACGTCAATTGCCTCAAACATTAGTTGCTGGTGAAAATGTCAGCTTGCGCTATTTACTAGTGTACTAATCGTTCTGAATATAGTTTAAAGTGTAAAGTAATCACATGTCATTCGTAACAGGACCCATTGAAGCTATATTTTGTTTTATGCATGTGATTTTTGGTCGTGCTGCTTGCTTTTATTGTAGTGGTTTTAGTTCTGTTATTCGGCCTTACATTTCCTATCTGCCCAGCTTTCTGTGCGAAAGCTGTGAGAAGGAAATATAGGAACCCAACGAAACATAGCAAAATATGTTCTCAGCATTTTCGGGAAGAGCACAGACCGAACGTTAGTTTCGTCAGTCCATATAAAGGAAAGTGCTCGATTACGAAGGTATTCTTGTCACATTTACCTACTTCTCTTCTTGATTATTTGAAATGTACAAAAAAAAACAAAATCACATTAACGAGGCCAACAGCATCGTATTACTGTATCAAATATACAATTAAGACCACTAAAACGTCGAAAATGTCTTGCTGACATTGTGTTATTCACGAAAGCAGTGTAACAGTTATTATTTGAAATAAATGAAACGTGCACGTGGCAATATTAACAACAAGAAGCAATCGTAAACAGTAATCTGCTAATGTTTTGGGGCATCCAATGTGGCGGCGCCGTCTTCAAAGCAATCTACAGCGTAATCATGTAACGCCATCTCCCCTTATTACACTTCCATGCAAAATTCGCAAACTTAGTTGAAGACTGCCCCCTTATGCCATTGCACTACCGTATAATTAAAAATTTTTGCCGTCTGGGAGTGTTACAGCTGATCAAAGAAATTCGCGACGAATTGAGCGGTTCTTCTCTGAACATATTCCATATACAGCAAGCTCTCGATTTTTCAGGTTATTGCGGTCCAGGGCCTACAGTGATGACAAAAAAAAAAAACAGGGATAATCCAAAACACACATTTTTATACCGGAATCAGCTTTTTCTGTGTTTGTAAAAAACACTACATGCCACTTCTGAAAGCCCACGTTATTACTGACAGCTTATTTACAAAACTGCACACAAAATGGGATGTATTCCGTTTTATTTCCTTTCAGTTCACTTTCTGGAAATAATCGTTCAGCATTTCTGTTTTTCATTCAGCTTTTTCGTGCCGACGATGCTCATTTTGCGGAGAATGTGCCCGTGTAACAACAAATCACTGCATTTCAGAGCCTCGGTGTGCATAATGAAGTATTTCTACATCTCACTATCTTCGCTCACTTACCTTCCCAAATCACGTTAGTAGTCATCGGTATTTAAGGTCCCGTTGATGTTTTCGTCATCTAAGCGTTTACAGCCAAAAATTTAAATTCTAAACAAAAATATTTGTTCGGATTGCAAAAGAATAATTCGTCTTATTATACTTTTCAAAATTCATCGCACTATGGATGGATAATCCACGAGCTGGATAATCCATTCCCGGATATTCCATAGTTTGCTATATTTCCTTCATCCAACTTCGTGTACGCTTTAGAACTAAACAAAACCTAAGAATGAATAGATAACTTGGTAACCAATCTCCCTTGTGTACATTGAAAAGATTCTTCCAATAAATCTCAATCAAGGTTCTTCCTTCCTGACAACTCCATTAAATCACCCCGTATGGATACACCTCCTACCCTGCCCCTTGATGATTTGACGGTTACGTAGTGAAAGAGTAACGTCGAATCTATTTACGAGTACGAGGTGAAAAATACTCGGTCTGACGCAGAGATAGCGTTTTGGTCATTGATTACTACAGCATTTTTTTACTGTTGTGAATGTACTGTCACAAAAAAAGGTAATTCGGATAACAACCCGTATAAATCACAATTAAATTATTACTATGTAACGAGCCACAGGAGACCACGCGTCTCATATATCAACATAATCACGGAAGGTCCCTGAACAATCTTCTAAATTCTGCCGGTTTCATTCTGCATACTTCCTTCTGCATCTTGTGAACTAAATGAACAACTCACACACACGATGGTATGCTTGGTGTTTGTTGACACAAATGAACAACATACAGTGTAATCCTACAGTAAAAAATTTTTGTATGGCGTTGTCAACAACTTTCTTTTCTGAAGAGACTCTTCCCTTCAGCCACGTCCTTAGGCACCACCAGCGTCCATCGGGGCTCTGCACGTGTGGCGGAGAGGTGCTTGGGTCCACATGGTGTGTTGGGGTCGCGTCCCAGTGAACTCCTTCTCCTCTGCGCCTAGCGACGCAGTTCGTACCAAATTTGGGTTCAGGAGCAGTTTTGTGTCAGAGGAGCCTTGCATTAAAAGGCAGATGAACTGACTCGTAGAACTATAGCTCCATATCACTTACCCATATTAGTATCAGAATTCTAGAACATATTCTAATCTCCGACGTGTTATTCTATCTAAAACAGAACGAGAAGCCCTTTGACAACTAGTATGGATTCTGAGTAGATCGACCGTGGGCAAAACAACCCGCAACCTTGGAAAGCTATCTTGACATTAACACACCGACCCCTGCTACAAAAATTATCTTCGTGCAGGATGCCTGACAACGTTTATGGCCGCAGTGACAATCCCTAACAGGAATAAGGTAGTACGTTATCCTGGCTGAAGGTTCCTCCACACTGTCGCAAATAGTTTCGAGTGTAGCACTATTGAGTGAATGAGGAAGACGTCCAAGGACTAATGCCTACAGAGTACGTAAACCTGCGACAAAGTGTCCCATAATTTTTCCCAGTGACACGCGGGTAAAACTAACACGTGCAGAAGAATGTGGCCACTATTACTACAAGTTAAGTGGTCGTCCATTGTGCACTGTAGTACGACAAATCACAAGCTTCAAAGCAGTTTGTATCTTTCGAGCCAGTTGCACGACACAGTGATGGACTACAAGAAGCCAATCAGACTGGTGCGAACACGAAAACGTTTGTGGGCCAAACAATGCCTCGCCATCATATAAGGAACCAAAACTTCCAAGTTGTGAGATGAGATAGCAGTGGAATTAGAAGCGACAGATAATTTCACAGGCCAACGATGGAGAAACTTTTTTGCTGAAAATATCTTGTTCTTATGTTTTTTAGGGTGGGAACTCCAAATATTATACTTAAGAAACTGTATCACCCACCGTTTCTTCACATGTTACAGTTAAATTTATTAAGTTAAGCGATTTTTAAAGGGTTTAACAGCTTTTATATAGTTAAAAAATTTAAGAAGGAGGTGTAATGAATGTAGATGACGCTGGTAGCACTGCTGAAAAACATTTGCTGGCAAAAAAGGTCCATTCTTATTTTTATGTTAACGGATGGTGTTTTGTTTACTGTCAACCTAACCTCACTTTCCCGATTCCTGTACATGTACTCAGTACAATGTGTAATTGTGGTTGTAAAAACTCTGCTGACAGTTTTTGTTGCATTTATGGTGAATTTATGATTAAAAAACACCCAAGAAACATTACAGACTTTGTGAAAAAGGTTTATGTATCATACTTTGGATGTAAACTTGGTGATCAAGATAAATCTTGGGCGCCATATAAGGTATGTTGTGTCTGTGTTGAAGATCTGAGAAAATGGTCCAAAAATGAGAAAAAAGCCTTTAGATTCGCTGTTCCTATGATATAGAGGGAGCCAAGAAATCATTCCGAATACTGCTAATTTTGCGGTGTTGATATCACTGGTCATAACTCGAAAAACAAGGAGGTAATAAGCTACCCTAACCTCCTGTTCGCCATCCGACCAGATATGTGGTCATAACTCGAAAAACAAGGAGGTAATAAGCTACCCTAACCTCCTGTTCGCCATCCGACCAGATATGTCGGTTCCTGAACCACCAGATGATTTAAATTCTATTCCAACAGAAGTACTTTCTGATGTACAATCTGATTTAGCTGAACCAGGTGATGATGAATTCTATTGTAATGCAGAAAGTCTAGAGCCCAAATTGTTTACTCAGACCGAGCTTAAGGAAAGAAAAAGCTGAATTGCTTGGCTCTAGATTAAAAGAAGAGCACTTATTGGCAGTTGGAATCAGCATATACATGTCTAGAAAGAGAGAGCAGCAATTTTCCAAGAAGAGAACTTATTGGCAGTTGGAATCAGCATATACATGTATAGAAAGAGAGAGCAGCAATTTTCCAAGTTTTTTCAACAAGAAGGTGATTTAGTGTACTGCTCAGACATTCCTTGTCTGATGAATGAGTTCGGTGTTGAATACAAAAAGAAAGACTGGAGGCTGTTTATTGATTCATCCAAAACTAGTGACGGAAAAACGCTCCCAAGGCCGCTGCAACACCAATCTGATGGGGTACTACTGCTGGTCACTTCATCGAGAAGTCCAACAAGCGACTCGTAGAAAAAGTTACACAAGAAGAATTCTAAGAAAAAAGAAAAAGAAAATACAAACCAATTCCAGCTGACAAGTGAAACCTCTATTAACACATATCATTGTTTTAAGTAGCTTACTGTAGATACAAACCATGCTTACGTTGTAACAAAACATTTCATTAATTTCTCCATTTACCGTATAGCATGGGATTTTTATACTATATAATGTAAAGCATATTACTCTAAAACTGTGGGTAATACAAAAAAATCTAAGGCTAGATTTGGATTCAGCTCATAAAAATCTATAAAGATCAGCTATTAAAGTAAAAAAAGTTTTTCAAAAAAATTTTTCGTTGGACTGCGTTTGCTTCGCTCTAGTGTGTTTGGTGCCCAGTGCGGATGACACTGTACATGTGATTTTCTCTAGTTCGCCCCAAATTCTTGAAAGCATTTTCTGTTGTATTTGAAGAACTGTTACGGTAACAATTTTCGTTGATGTTAACGGTCCAGTGTTGCCTGACGAGATCTCTTCCTCTTGCTTATAAACTACCCTATGTAAATTTTAACTAAGATTCGAGATAGGCCGTGCTATTGTCACATGCCAAACCTGAAGACGAATATGCGAGTTAGGGTTGATTGACACGTAGTTTTTAGACCACTTTTTGAAGAATTTTATATGTTGCGTTAAATCACTTTCGTTTCTATGTCGTAAAATACCAGAGGAATGGTGTAATGACAGAAATGACGATTAGTAAAATCAGACTTTAAATTTAATTACAAGATAAGTTTGCATAAGCAAACTACTTACGTACATTTAACTAATAGGAAAATTAATATTCTTGTAAAACAATTGCTACTGTCCTCTGCAATGTCACATAAGGGTACACTGGTGTGCAAAACTTAAGAACGAAAGCAACTTTCGCGTGATGTGTCACTGGCAGATAGCAGAGCTCGATGCAACCTGTATCACACACGGAAAGAAATGCTAGGGAGTAGTGCAGAATGTAACTGAAAGAAATACGCAACAAGACAAACGGTAATGACGCTAGTATTCAAAGACAATAATTACACTAAAGTCACCGCAATTTGTGGTGGTCCCCTGGACGCTACAAAAGGCGGGACATCATTCTTAAGAGGGTGTGTGATCACCATGGACAGCAACGTATGCCGTGCAACGTGCTCCCATGCTGACCACAGGATTGGTGAGGAGTTATTCTGGCTGTTGTTGTGGTCTTCAGTCCAGAGACTGGTTTGATGCAGCTCTCCATGGTACTCTTATCCTGTGCAAGCTTCTTCATCTTCGAGTAACTACTGCAACCTACGTCCTTCTGAATCTGCTTAGTGTATTCATCTTTTGGTCTCCCTCTATGATTTTTACCCTCCACGCTTTCCTCCAATAATAAATTGGTGCTCCTTTGATGCCTCGGAACGTGTCCTACAAACCGATCCCTTCTTCTAGTCAAGTTGTGCCACAAAGTCCTCTTCTCCCCATTTCTATTCAGTACCTTCTTATTAGGTACGTGATCTACCCATCTAATCTTCAGCATTCTCCTGTAGCATCACATTTCGAAAGCTTCCATTCTCTTCTTGTCTAAAGTATTTATCGTCCACGTTTCACTTCCATACATGGCTACACTCCATACAAATACTTTCAGAAAAGACTTCCTGTCACTTAAATCTATACTCGATGTTCTCAAATTTCTCTTCTTCAGAAACGCTTTCCTTGCCATGGCCGGTCTCCATTTTATATCCTCTCTACTTCGACCATCATCAGTTATTTTGCTCCCCAAATAGTAAAACTCATGTACTACTTTCAGTGTCTCATTTCCTAATCTAATTCCGTCAGCATTGCCTGATTTAATCTGACTACATTCCATTATCCTCGTTCTGCTTTTGTTGATGTTCATCGTCCTTTGCTGTCTCTGACAGAATTACAGTGTCGTCGGCAAACCTCAAAGTTTTTATTTCTTCCTACTCCAAATTTTCTTTTGTTTTCTTTACTGATTGCTCAATGGACAGATTGAATAACATCTGTGATAGGCTACAACCCTGTCTCACTCCTTTCTCAACCACTGCTTCCCTTTCATGCCCCTCGACTCTTATAACTGCATTCAGGTTTCTGGACAAATTGTAAACAGCCTTTCGATCCCTGTATTTTACCCCTACCACCTTCAGTACTTGAAAGAGATTATTCCATTCAACATTGTCAAAAGCTTTCTCTAAGTCTACAAATGCTAGAAACGTGCGTTTGCATTTCCTTAACCTATCTTCTAAGATAAGTCGTATGGTCAGTATTGCCTCGCGTGTTCCAAGATTTCTACGGAATCCAAACTGATCTTCCCCGAGGTCGGCTTCTACCAATTTTCCCATTCTTCTGTAAAGAATTCATGGCATTGTTTTGCAACCGTGACTTATTAAACTGATAGTTCGGTAATTTTCACATCTGTCAGCACCTGCTTTCTTTGGGACTGTAATTATTATACTCTTCTTGAAGTCTGAGGGTATTTCGCCTGTCTCATACATCTTACTCACAAGATGGAAGAGTTTTGTGATGACTGGCTCTCCCAAGGCTGTCAACAGTTCTTGTGGTAAGGAGCGCCATTCCTCAACGAGCGCAACTGTAAACTGCTGGGCGGTCGTATGTCACCCCCCCCCCCCCCCCCCAACGCATCCCAGAATCCAGAATCCACACGCTTTCGTTCCAAGAGCTCCTTCACCTGCACTGCTTGATGCGTTCGCGCATTGTCATCCATAAATGTGAAGTCGCGGCCGAATGCACCCGTGAAAAGATACCCTTGTGATAGGAATACAGTGTCACAATATCTTTGGCCAGTGAGTGTACGGTGTTCATAGATCTGGAAGTCACCCTACACCTATGCAACATTATGCCTCCCTAAGACCATGACACCTAAACCGTAAGAACGATGATGTTCGACAATGTTCTGGATCCATCACTTGTTCCCAACTCTCGCCATATGAGGGTATGTCCAGGATCACTAATCAGAATGAATCTGCTCTCATCCGAGCACGCGACTATACTCCTCGTTGGCGCAGTCCGTATGCCCTTGGGACCATCGTGAATGGTGCAAGCCTGCTAAATGTGTTTGCACTTGTATCCGCTGTTTGACGTGGGTTCCTTCTTGCTTGTTGAACAGTGTTGCAGTCATTTGGTGCTGTAGTTGACGGTGGCATGGCTGCCATATGGTGGTGTTGTTTTTGAACGCCAGCCAGTACGTTGTGGTCCGTGACGTCCAGCTTTCTGTGCAGGACTGGAGGACCTCTGGCAGCAGGCTCTCGCACTTTCATTTATTTCTACCGAGTAGTTAATATGTTATGGGATTTTATCTGTTTCGTCCGTACATTTTGCTGAGCAGTGTATTTCGTTGCATAAGTTATCATTCATCAATTCTTGCTTCCCTCTTTCGTTTATTCGTCTAGTAAGCCATGGTGTCTCCGGTGCGTATATAATAAGTAAATCGAAGAAAGAAATGACAGCATTACTAAACAAACGGCCGACTGCACTGATTTAGTCGGACGACATCGTAAGCAAAAGACGCATCGTTTTCACGCGGTGACGTGAACCACCACATCGTGTCGCATATTTATGCATCCTGTAGCTACCTAGTCATTGTATGGAAATGATATTGCGTGATGTACTAACAGAAAACTCCCAAAGTCGTACCTGCCAACTTTCGAAAACAGAAATCTAGAAGACCCCAAATCGCAAAAATTTAACATGTGCATGTATCACAAGGTGTTCAACATTGGGAACAGTTTAGACACTACACAAAAATGAGCTTTTCTGCACTTGATCTTCCAAGACACAATATGAACGACACTGTCAAAACTTCTGAACTGAACATTTATTTACACTTATTTACAAAATTTTCTCAAGTTCACAGATCACTGACAGCATTCAATCACAGGTTGCATAGGAGAGATGAAGATGAAAAGCTTTCTTCGCTTTCTCCAGCAATTCTGAAGGAAAAATATTCATGTAACGTGGACCACTGCTTCTTGTTTTCATAACAGCAATGGATCCCAAAGTTTCATTCTACGTGGAGGACCTAAACTGATTGCGATTCGTCTTCACCAAGCTAACATACACTCATACTCAGCATTGCTGTGCGGTAGAGTCAAAACAGAAAGCATCAGCCTGGATAACCTACCGTACTTAGGAACACCATCGGCTCCACGAATGCTCATCAAGCCAGCCCATTTGCTATAATCTGTCAAGTTCTCGCTCTCAACAGTAGCATAGTCATCAACCTGCAGGACCACAAATTGGTTCTGAAGTACATTCACTGCGTCTTCAGCTGACTCGTTGCCCTTCCTCGGCAGCAGTGATGGAAACCTTTATAAAAGAAATTCTACAGAAGGAAACTTGGTATCCTAAATTTTCGAAACTTCTGCAACCTTGGCATGCTTCAGTACTTCGTCACTGAGGGGAAACTTGTTTATGATATAATCACATGCAGAGCAGTAGTAAGCCCTGACAGACGAAAAGAAAGTTGATTTGTCTTTATCATTAAGTTTCTACACCAAATTCACTGCCTGAACGCCAATAACTAGATCATTATTGTCTCTCTGATTCTCAACAAGATGGTACTCAACTTTCTGTAACAAGGAATTCTTTATAACTTTAGATTTAAAAAGCCTGGAAAGAAGCTGCTGTAATAGGTTCGTCATTAGTTCGTTATGAATTTGAGGGGAAGCACTCTGAAGTGTAGAATTGAGATTCTCAAATACAGGAATGATAGTGCACAGGAAAGCACAGTACGCCTTCTTTAAACTCGAAGAGAGAAACATAAACAGTTTTTCCTCACAGATTTGAATAATGTAAGTCTTCAGCACAGGAGTGTCAGATTTTGTGGCAGATGCAAATCTCTTTGCGGGCAACCAATTCTGATGACTTGATAGCCTTCCCCTTTCCATGGTCTTTAGAACCACCAAGTTCGGCTTTTGGGATTGTAAATGGTGTTAAGCTATTTGATGCACTCTGAGCACTGACATGCACCTCATCTTTAAAGGACCCAACTAATTGATCCCCCTGCTCCAACAGTCTCTGCAGACACATTCCTAAAGGTAGCCATCTTGTTCCGACATGTTTTAATATCTTCTTAGTTCCTTGTCGTGAAGCTCTTGGAACTTCTCAAGGCGTTCCTTCCTCTAGCAACTCTTTTCTAAATAATACAAAATGACGACTAAAAGTTCATAAATTTTGACAGGAAAACTGCTTGCACCTTTCTCAGCAGCCAAGTTAATCAAATGACGTGAGCATCACAGACATATGGCTGTGCTTCCCTTAAAACAGCAGCAACCCCATTTTTCTTTCCAATCATCCCTGGAGCATTGTGTGAAGAGAACACTACACAAGTTTCAAATGGTACTTTTTAATATGCCAACTGTGAAATTAACAATGTCCCAATATTATGTCCCATTAAATCACCCACCAGGCTGGGACAGACAGAACCTAAGTAACTATTGCCGGCCGTTGTGACCCAGCGGTTGTAGGCGCTTCAGTCCGGAGCCGCGCATCAACCTGAGCGCCTTCGTTTTCCAAGGACGTCATTATTCTTGAGTATAAAACGTGTTACAACATATCTTCATGTTCTTCATTGGTATAGATGTGTGGCATTTTGGCCAGCGAGAGTACGAACGCAGTTAACCGATGCTTCTCCTAGATACACTCACAATCCCTCGCACTACTTCATTCAGAACACACCATGGACAACTGTGCGTCCATCGTGCTAGTTTGGTGGCAGAGAGACATTCCGAGTAAAGCACTTGAAAGCAAAGTGGTAGGATGGGCTGGAATAAGTCAAAGAGGCTGGGTGGGTAAGAGAAACACGCGCTCGCTACTAGCTCAAAAACAAACGTACAGTACATTGAATGTATTCTGTCTCAAAACCATTCGGAATAGGGCATATGTTCATCTGAAGTTTTTGCTTCAAAATTAGCGTTCCTGTGATATCCCTTAACGTACTGACCATTCATTCTGGGACACGCTTTATTTTGCCGTATTTACTTTCGCTCACTCCACACTTCGACAAAATAGGTAGCCTGTAAAAGTACCAGGAAGGGGCCGAAGGCACTGTCTCTGGTAATCGAATAAGATAACCTTGGCTTAATCTGTCTCATATGATGTCGCTATCAGCGGGAATTCACGCTCGAAACAAACAATTTGCTAAAGTAAATATTCCATTCGGAATCGTGGACTTTCATCAATGGTTATCTGTTGGAGGTAACGACTTGTACCTTATCTCTCCGCTTCCTCTGTTTAGAAATTCTGTGTGTACAATGTCCTATCGCCTGTAATGAACAGTGCATATTCCCACCATGACTTCTCATTTCAGCATTTCCCACGGAACTTGGTTAGTGTTTACAAGCACACCGGTCAAAAGTTAGTCTCCAGGAGCTATCATGGTAATACTACGCCTCTGGCCTCGATAATGGCCTCAATTCGACGAGGAGAAGAGTCCATAAGTTCCCTCAGACACATCATGTTCGACTCAACCTACCAGACTGCAATGTTTCACCCGATTTTCAAATATCCCCATATATTTTCTATGCGTTTAAGTTTGGGTGATTTAGCGGGCCAGTGAGCTGTATCATGGAGCCTGAACCAGGTACGAATGCGTATAACCCTGTGAACATGTCTGTTTTCCTCTTAAGAAGCGTATCTGCGGACAGCACACTGATCAAAAGATGTAGAACAAAGGACGACTCAATAAGAATCCACAAACATATTATAAATGTGGATGTATGTATGCATGTTTCACACCTCCTCCTAAACCACAGGATCCATTTTAATTAGATTTGGTTCACGTATCGCTTATTGTCTGGAAAGAACTATTAAAGGGGTACGAACCAACCATTTCTCAAAGGGGTGGGGGTGAAAAAGATAATTCACTATGCGCAAATAGAT
Source organism: Schistocerca piceifrons (assembly GCF_021461385.2). Taxonomy (NCBI): domain Eukaryota; kingdom Metazoa; phylum Arthropoda; class Insecta; order Orthoptera; family Acrididae; genus Schistocerca; species Schistocerca piceifrons. Next base: position 275,280,916 of record NC_060145.1, read on the forward strand.
TTTCATCTATTGCTTGAAAACAAGACCACTTAGTGACTTGCAACAAACTTTACTCACAATTTCAAACCTTTATGAAACTTTTACTCAGTGACACCTCGTCACCCACAAAATGGTAAAAGGAAAAACGTTTGTCACTTGCTACATTTTTTGCGGGCAAGAGCTCTACCATTTGAGCTATCCAAGCACTACTCACGACCCACCCTCACAGCTTCAAGCTGGCAGGTAGAAGATGAAGTACTAGTGGAAGAAAAGCTGCAAATCATGCAGTAAAACTACCGCAGTAGGCATGTCTTTTAATTTACTACTTGTTTACTATTCACTCTATTTGGAACGTATTTAGCATATACCACTGAACGTAGTTGCAAAAATATATCATTTTACCACACATAAATCATGAGATATGGCGTCATACACTCAGAGATGCGTCAAAATATCTCACTTCATTTACGCTGTTTTAATTTATTACGTCTTTGCTCCTAACTCTATTCGAAGAGATTTTGCAGAGAGTGCCCACATATATCACTGGATGTACTTGCAAAAGTGTATCATTGTACAACATATAATTCATGAGATATTAATTATAAACCTTTAGCTGCGTGAAAACGAAACTGCAGGGTGAAATTTGCTAGAGATTATGGATGAGTAAGAAGTAGCAACCCACTATCGGAGTGAGGGTTTAATACAGAGACAGACGCAGGAGGAGGAGACAGAGGCAGACAGAGAGGGGGAAGGAGGAGATGGACATAGATAGGGGATAATGAAGTGGACAAAGAGAGGAGAAGGGGAAATACTCAGAAAAGTAGGAGGAGGAAACTCACACAGAGAGAGAGAAAGGGGGGAGATGAACAGAGAGAGGTAGGGGGAGGAGATGGATAGAGAAGGGAAAAAAGAGATCGTGGAAGAGAGAGAGAGAGAGAGAGAGGAACAGATGGACAGACAGAGAGATGGGAGGAGGAAATGGGCAGTTGCAGGGGGAAGAGGAGAGGGGAAGGGGGAGACAGACAGAGACGGGAGAGGAAGATATGGACTTCAAGGAGGTGCAGAGGAGTAGAGAGGGGCGGGGATGGATTTAGAGTGGCAGGGGGAAATGAACACAGAGAGAAGAGGAAGTGGACAGAGAGGGGACTAGGAGATGGACAGAGAAAGGTGGGATGAGTAGTGAACTTAAGAGAGCTGAGCAGGAGATAGGTGGACAGAGAGCAGATTAAGGAGGTGATGGACAGAGGGGGAAGGAGTAGATGAACTGAGAGGGGAGGAGCAGATGGACAAAGAGAACGGACAGAAACAGATGGGTAGAGAGAGGGTGGAGGAGGATGTGAACAGAGAGAGGCCATGAGAAGGAGCTGGACAGAAAGAGGCGGAAGGAGACAATGGAATATCAGAAGATTGGAATATGTACATACCTAGGCAAAGCCGGATACTAGACAGTACTGAAATAAACGTCCTGGTTCATGTTCACGGTAACCTGAACGTGTGGGCCCCAAGTCATGGTACGAGAAACACTCCTAAAACATCAAAGAATCATCTCCACTGTGGATTAAGCGGATCATTGGGCTGTCGGTGCACACGATGTCTTGCATCATTTGAAAAGATACAAAACTGAATTGCGGCTACATGCATCCAGTCAGCTATTGGCGAGTTTCTATGTTGTCTGGCCCATGGAGGACGTGCAGTTTTGTGTGCCGCTGTGAGTAATTCTCTTTATGTACGTTTTATGCAGTTCGCTTAGAAACTGTTTGACTTAGGCCTACGTTCATTGACAGCAACAATTCATGTCCACTTTGGAACCATTCATTAGTAAGAGGGCGTGACACTCGCCCTATCTCTTATTTTACCAGCACTGTTCTTACGCCATGTTCGATGGCTGCGAGTGGGACATGTCTTTGTAGATACGTCGGACCTCCGCTTTGATAGACTAACAAGTAGCACACCGTCATTCACGGTGTGCGCATCTAAGCAAGACAGCTACTTGGAACCACCTGGCAAGTTAATATTGTGTGCCGGACTTTTGTTGTTTGCGGGCAAGTGCTCTCCCGGCTGACCTGTCCAAGCACGACTTACGAGCCGCCCTCACAGTTTCTCTTCCGCCAGTAACTCACCTCCTAACTGCCAAACTTGAAGCTGTGACGGCGGGTCGTGAGTAGTGCTTGGGTAGTTCAATAGATAGAGCTCTTGCCCGCAGACAACACAGGCCTCATGTTCGAATCCCAGTCCGGCAGACAGTATTAATCTAACAGGAAGTTTCAAATCAACGGATACCACGCTGAAGAGTGAAAATTAGTTCTGAAAACTTTAACTACCTTCCGTGATTCTGTCACTTTCCACGTCGACCCATCTTAATGTGCTGATTCCATACAACCCATAAGGGAACTGTGTTACTTCATATGGCTCATGGTGTGTTATACAACCTGATTCAATTGTTGTATGAATATGTAATGATGTTCATATAGAAAGATAGATGTAATCAACACCTTGGGAAACCATAAGATTATTTGATAAAAGATATTTAACTACTGATCTAGCCTTAAATAAACACTGAAGCAGCAAAGAAACTGGTACAGGCATGCGTACTCAAATACAAAGATATGTAAACAGGCTGTGTACGGCGATGCGGTCAGCAACGCCTATATAAGACAAGTATCTGGCGCAGTTGTTAGACCGGTTACTGCTGCTACAATGGTAGGTTATGAAGATTTAAATCAGTTTGAACGTGGTGTTTTAATCGGCGCACGAGCGATGGGTCACAGTATCTCCGAGGTAGCGATGAAGTGGGGATTTTCCCTTACGACCATCACGAGTGTACCATGAATATCAGGAATCCGGTAAAGCATCAAATCTCCGACATCGCTGTGGCCGTAAAAAGAACCTGCAATAACGGGGCCAACGACGACTGAAAAGAATCGTTCAACGTAACAGAAGTGCAACCCTTCCGCAAATAGCTGCAGATTTCAATGCTGGGCCATCCACAAGTGTCAGCGTGCGAACCATTCAACGAAACATCATCGACGTGAACCTTTGGAGCTGAAGGTCCACTCGTGAGTGTTCAAGCTGATGGAGGCTCTGTAATGGTGTGGGGCGTGTGCAATTGGAATGATATGGGACTCCTGATACGTCTAGGCATGACTCTGACAGGTGATACGTACGTAACCATCCTGTCTGATCACCTGCATCCATTCATGTCCACTGTGCATTCCGACGTACTTGGCCAATTCGAGTAGGACAATGCGACACGCCAAACGTCCAGAATTGCTACAGAATGGCTCCAAGGGATGCCTTGCAACGTGCTGTTCAGAAGAGATCTCCACCCCATCTTACTCTCATGGATTAATGGACAGCCCTGCAGGATTCATGATGTCAATTGCCTCCAGCACTACTTCAGATATTAGTCGAGTCCATGCCACGTCGTTTCCCGGCACTTCTGCGTGCTCGCGAGGGCCCTACTCGATATTAGGCAGATGTACAGTTTATTTGGCTCTTCATTGCATAAATGAACACTAAATGTAAATGATCTGACCTCCACCTAAGGGTAAATTAAATATTTGTTACGCAGTGAATACTATTCTGCATTGGAACTGTTGTAGCCATTAGACCTGAGGATAACCGGGCCATTCCCCCTGTCGTCCAGTTTTGGAAATGTCTTTTTTACGAGGGGATAGCGCAGCAGATTCGCTCAGGGGACAGCACAAAAGAAGGATGGCAGGTGTGACTCGGCGTTTTGGGAACGCCCTTTTTTCCCAATAGGCGGTTTCCTTCAGACAAATTGAGCTGTGGAGAGGAGTCTGCCGGTAGTCATAGTGAGAGGCCATGTGTGTGCTCTACAATACTGGAATATTTGTGGTAACTTTGGAACAATTGATGGTAACAAGTAGTAACTAGCACTTCTGCAAGTAAACATCGCCCCTGTTATATTTTTGACGTAGACACAAGACTTTTCTCAGCATTATTTGGTGTGGCAAATGCTGCACCATATTGTTTCAAGTGTGCTGAGCAAGGGTAGCCAATATGACACTTCAGTCTACCCAAGTTACTGGAGACGTAAAGAATATGCTAGACTACCTTAGAACCGCGTCCTCTTCTTCATTGCATCAACAAACAAAAGCAACAGATATTTTATTCTTTAGTATCGTGCAATAGAGCCAGACTCGTATTAATTCGACAGTGTGGGAAGTGTTTTGATTTCATACACCAACTGTGAAAATTAACGAGTGTCCACATTTCACTTCAACCACGTTTCCCATATATTTTAAATCTTCTCTTAAAATTATTAGTTCGCCAGTTAAAGCAGTGGTGCTGTTGTGTATTAACGTTAGAAAAGGAGTCTCACAAATCTGATGGATCGCACTGCATTATATTTGCTGGACTTTCGTTGACATAAATTCATTCACTCACGGTTCAAGATTAAAATAACTGATTGCTGAAGATCGGTATTAAGCTCAAGTCGGTTAACAAGTTTCATACAGTAATGCTTAAATACGAAGTAAATTAAACTCTGTAAGTTTCATTCCGGTACAGCAAGCATTAATAATATTCATAAAATATTAAGTTCAATAACTGTTATTAATCAAACTAACTAGTTGAGTTTCGTATCTTCAGGAGATGCCTAACGTTTATAACAATTACTAAATTACTTCTCAGAAGAATGGTTCACAATCTGAATCGTTATTGATCCTGCCCAGGTGCTTTAGTGGAAAACATCATCTATTAGTTGAAGGTAAGAAGTGCATTTCATTGGTTTTCAACGATCCTCTAGTTTGTCCACTAAACGATTCAGACGAAGTAAGATTGCTTAGTTAATTTTCAATCCAGCGTCTCCAAGTTAAAACAACAATCTACGAAGTGTTTATATTGTTGATTTAGTTGCGGGTCGAAAATTATAAGTTCCGAAATTGGTGGCAACGTCACGCTGCTTTGCAGGTGCGACCAAAAACTCTTAACATAAGACGATCACAGAACACTCTATTTTACTATAAGGAAAGGGACTGATAGGATAGTTACAAACCATCTGGCACGTACACATCGTTGTGACCTTCAGCGGTGAAGGATCACGTGACCATCTGGATGCAGCACTAGTGCATCAGCAGCGCTTCATATCAAGATAGGGATGACTAGTATTTTGTCTGAAGAGCCTGTTTTGTATTGATGTCTGCACTGGTGTCGTTCTTAGCTCTCGTAGACTTTCGTTCTCAGTTTTCCCTGCTCTGAATCGTCACTTTTGCAGCTGTAAGTTACGTTTCCTGGTACAGAGTATATGTAATCACAATAGTGATGTAGATTTGTATCCACCTCCAGATCCCAGCCTTTAGCATGTCTGACTACCAGACAGAGGTCCTCGGTTCGAGCACCAGCATAACAGAAGATTTTTTTCCGTGATGCAGGGCAGTATGTCAACACGAGCTCTTCGCAATGAAGCCCTGTGGTGATGCCCTGAGGCACAGTGTGAAGAAATGTGAGGTCGAAAAGGCTATTGTCTTCTAGGTTTAACCTCACTAAGGAGTTTACCTCAATCACGTTTTCACTAAAAAATGATCATAACGTGCTTGGTGGGCAGTGGTTTGGGGGCAGTGATTTACGAGTCTATCAGTGTATTTAGACTCATACTAAAAGTTTAATTTAAAGAAGAAGACAACTCAATAACAAAAACCAGAAGCAACGTGTTTCAAACCTTCGTGGAGATGCCACTGCAGAGTATATGCAATACGATGAATTAACGCACAGGGAAAAGAAACAGTTACCACAACAATCCATCAGAAATACTTCCTACACGAAGAAATGGAATTTAGTACATTTCATGTATTTGCCACATACCAACAGCGTGCTGCAAGACAACTGTACATATTACAGACTGGGAATAGAATTTCTCAACATATTACATCTTTTATGTGAATGAATACGTTAGTGATCAACCAGACATGTGTAATATATTTAATAGTCAGCCACTTCCTGTCAACAGTTAGCAGGTTAAATCAGAATGCCAAGAATGGTCCAACCATGTTTCAACGAACAGAGTTGAGCAACAAGTATTGAAAATTTTTTCACGGCAGGTTCTGATTTCTCAGATGTCCTGAGATGTTCGCATTCGAAGATAGCTTATTTAGTTTAATTATTTTTTCTTTTTATTTGATTGTAGTTTTCTTTTTGTTTTGTTTCATAAGGCTTATTCTTTGATTCCTGCTCCCCTTGCATTGAAATCGATTCGTGTTAGCAGACACACTGGTGGAGCCAAACATTTTTAGCATTGTATGTAAATCAAGTGAACACAGACCGGGTGCCAAGCACCAACGATTCATTTACATACTTTTCATCTGTGTCACCTGCCGCCTTAGTCTTTCGTTACTACACATCTAACATCTTTAAGAATCAGAAAGAAGTCCTCAGTTAGCCACATGTGCAAGTCTACGGAAAGAAGGAGTTAGGTTAGAGCATAATATACCGCCGACGTTGAAGTCATTAGAGATGGGACACCAGTTCGGATAAGCCAAGAAAGAATCCTGTCGTGGCCCTGTTTAAGTAACCACACAATAATTCGCCTATAAAGACGCCTATAAACCATTTCAAAACTCAGTCAGGACTGAAATTTGTTCTCCGCTCTATGTCATATTCATTGTATCTCTTCGCTCATTGCCGGCAGGCGTGGCCGAGCAGTTCTAGACGCTACAGTCTGGACCGCGCCACCGCTACGGTCACAGGTTCGAATCCTGCCACGGGCATGGATGTGTGTGATGTCCTTAGGTTAGTTAGGTTTAAGTAGTTCTAAGTTCTAGGGGACTGATGATCTCAGAAGTTAAGTCCCATAGTGCTCAGAGCCATTTGAACCATATTTCTTCGCTCATTAACTCTGATCGGTAGTATTGTAGGGATTCAGAGGGCAACAGGTCCCTTAATTTCATTTATTAACATTTTAATGGCAAGACTAATACCCACCCTGACAGCTGCGAACATTATCACGCATCTTTCGGGGTTCTGGGAGGTGCGCCAGCCCCCCGATTGAATCTGCCCGACGGATTGGAGATGAGGAATGATGTGCTGGTCTGCCTGGACGTGATTTTTGTGGGTCATCTAAATCCGACTAGGTGAACATCGAGCTGGTACTTACGCCCAGGCTGTTTTACTTGGTTCACAAACATTTCGAAGAAACGTTCTCTCAATTTCACATGGGTTAACCCTAGACGCAAACAAATGAAGGGGGGCAAAGGGGGAAAGGGGGGGGGGAGGAGGCGACAGGAAGGCCATCTGAGACCATCTGACTACCCTCTGCTACTCTCAATGCCAAATTCAGAATGACACGCAGACTATGTATAGACACAAAATAAGGCCAGGACGCCGTGAATGCAGCATGCAAGGTACTTCAAATTGCTACGACGGTTCCTTCATGTTTTTGTATGCAAACAATTAGGATTTTAACATAACCGTACGACATAGCTAGCAGTAACACCATCTGCATTCTGTACATAACGAAAGATTATCCAGCAGGCTTCTCATTCAGCAGCTGCATTTGAATATTCTTTGCTTGTGGGAATACCGTATTATGGCCTGTGTAGAGAGGAGGAACGCCTACCAATAAGTGTCGAAATTCGACGGCGTAGGATCATGATCTTTCTACTTATCCGGTACTTGAGTTACAAAGTCTACCTCCTCGAGCTGTGTCGCAACCGTAATGGCAGCGGCCAAATCCTTCGGATTCTCCGTCCACACTTTCCTCGACATATCAGGTGGAATTCACCTCAAAAATACATCCAACGGTCTGTACTCTGCCTCTTGCACAATCATCTTATCAGCCTCTTCATTTTATGTGTACTCGTAAATTTGTGCATTGATCTTTCTGATTGTGTCCAGGATTGCTTCTAACGAATCGTTTTGTTTCTGAGGCAATGCATTTAGTTGTTCCCTGGATAACCTAGCACTATTTTGTTTTCGGTAACACCGAAGAGTTCCTTCTTAATGTGTTCAAATATACACGCGTAATTTAACCCCTCATGATACATGACGTACGTCTTCGCATTACGCACCAATCGTAACTTGGCCACGTGCAAGCGTATCTCATCTGACCAAATACACAGCAAATCGGCGGCTTCCCAGTCATTAATAAACCAGTCGGCCAACCTAAAAAAAAGATCCACTAAGTTAGCCACAATGGGACCCACCGAATTACCTGGTCTGTCCTCGTTATCTGCCTCTACACTGTCTATCCCCAATTTTAATGCTTCATCCTTCTCTCTCAGCTCGGAAAACAGCTTCGACGAAACTTCACTCAGCTCCTGCGTCGTTAAGACTCCTGTTTCCGGCATTGGTGCAACCTCTATGTAACAACACAGTAGAATTAAATTACGGCACAAATCAAGGACACGAACTAGAAATACACAAACAGAGATATCTGACGAATGACACTAGTGTCTATGGCAGATCACAGCCCACCGGAAGTCCGGGTGCTGATAAGACCTCGTGCCCATCATGTCGGTATATTTCACAATGATTCACGACCAACTAAATCACAATATTGTCACTTCAAACACCTTTCTTTGTAATACTCTTAAACTGTGTTAATCAGCTTTCATGAACTGTACTTTCATATTACTACATTTGCTGGCCGGAGTGGCCGAGCGGTTCTACGCGCTACAGTCTGGAACCGCGCGACCGCTACGGTCGCAAGTTCGAATCGTGCCCCGGGCATGGATGTGTGTAATGTCCTTAGGTTAGTTAGGTTTAAGTAGTTCCAAGTTCTAGGGGAATGATGACCATAACAGTTAAGTCCTATAGTACTCAGAGCCATTTGAACCATTTATTACTACACAAGTCCCGTCTGTTCACCATGGTCGTGAACAAAGGAAAAAAAGGGCCACAAAAATAAAAATCACTCACCAGAATCTGTATGCTGAAATGCACCTGCAAATAGAGATGTGGTCCAGGATCCCAAACCACTGACCACTGTGAAACCGTTTGTAGCGACTGGAGTGGTTGGCTGCTATGGTGGTTGGTGGAACTGGATAAATCCAAGTTAGGAAACCGGTAATCCACCACTCAGGGCGAGGGTAGCAGTGGTGTGGTGAGTGGGTGCCTGCTGGACGCCCGATGAGACTTCAGAGAAAGAGCATTGGAAAACTAATCATTTATTACTCAGACTATATCAGTAGTCTGTTCGTTCCCCAAAGAGTTAGCGCGCATAGGGCGTCAGTAGTACACGTTCTAGGGGAGGAAGAAACCAGTGATCAGCACACTGCTCTTGGCTACGGGCAAGAAAGCAGTGACGTCAGCCCCCGTGACACCGCAAGGCCGCTGACCCAACGAGACGTGAACACTGTATCAACCGCTTCGACTAGAGACCGCTAACGGCACCGGGAGCGAATGGCCGCGGCGTGCCGGACCACGCTGGTGACCTCGTGCTGCAGAGGCAACACACAACAGCAGAGTCTGTCCAGAGCTGAGGCTGGCAGCAACCAGCTCGACCGCACAAGCGATGATGGTTGAACGGCTACACGAACCTGGATGAAAGCCAGCGATCTTCAGAGTGGAAGCTGGCATCAGCCAAAGTAGGCTCTCCGTGTGGCCCGCCGGACCCTGCACAAAGAGCAGCGCCGCAGTCAGCAGCGACTGAGTCCAAAGGAGGAGATTTGTACAACCACAGAGACTGGTAGATTGCTAGGCGCAAAGACTTCACACCGTCATGGATTCTTGTAACTGATTGCCAGCAGACTGCAATGCCTCTGGCTGAAAACGAATATCTTTTTAGGTTTGTCCTGTCATTTTTTTGCTACTTTTCTGGTTTCTTCCACACAAGTCACAACAGAACCATGACCCTAGCACGGATAATCAAGCCATCCGCGCTGTGGCAGCTCCTCCTTTCCGCTGCAAAAAAATGTTCAAATGTGTGTGAAATCTTATGGGACTTAACTGCTGAGGTCATCAGTCCTTAAGCTTACTTAACTTAAATTATCCTAAGGACGAAGACACACACACCCATGCCCGAGGGAGGACTCGAACCTCCGCCGGGATCAGCCGCACAGTCCATGACTGCAGCGCCTTATTTTTTTTCTTTTTCTCTTTTTCTTTGTTATTGATCGTTGTGTTAGGTCGTTGCGAACGTCGCAAGACAAGCCGGCTGTATTTTTTTTTTTTTTGCGCTTTTGTTCGTTGCATTTGCTCGGGGCGGACGTTGTAAGACATCCGTTTTAGTTCGTTGTTGATCGATTAATTCAGTTTTTTTATTACAGAGGACAGCTAACCCTCTGACCGAACACGCTGAGCTACTGTGCCGGTGGCCTTAGAGCGCTCGGCTAATCCCGCGCGGCCCTTTCCGCTGCATTGATGCTTTTGCGCCTCTGGTCGCGCTGCTTGGAGACAGCCTGAGTAACCCCCTCCGCGTCGCGGCTGTAACAATCACTGCATCAACAGGCCACCCTAACGTACCTTGCTCGGACGCCCATTCTTGACCCGTTTGTCTGACTCTTGCAGTATGCGAAGAAGCTGCCTCACTTTCCCTCAGCGGCGTGAAGTGAATTATTTGCAGCGCAACAACGCCTTCAATGGACCTCACATCGCAAACACTGGACAGCAGCTGACAGGAGGCGATTTTGTCTCGTTTCAAATGATACAAGGCATCGACTGCAGTGACAGCCGAATGAGGCGTTTAACCAGCGGAGCAGGTAGTTCTGACCCCCGCTTTCTGGGCTAAGAGTATTCTTCGTGAATGTACAGACTTGCCCCACAACATGATACTATAAATATTGTAAGGTAACAGGGGATAATATGGAACTCTTTCAAGTAATTTAAAATTTAAAGCACAGCAGCAGAGATAATATACTGGGCAAAATAGACCGGAAAATACTTGTTTTGTGTTTTGATGGACGTTGTAGTTCCGTTGGATAGTGTTTTGGTTTTCTTTTAATTGCAACGAATTATATAAGTGTGGTGATAATTTGTAAAATTATATAATGTATTTAGATTTAAGTATTTAAATATTATAAAATATTGTAAACGAATTGTGGCCATGTTTAGCGATTATTTTGACTACTGTGGTGTTGTGACCCGATTCAGGACTGTGGATATGAGCGGGAAAATCGTGGTCTTTTGTCGTTGGACGTTGTGGTGGTGAGTTTGGAGCGGCAAAGTGCCGCGAGTGCAAGCATGGACGCCAGGGTATGCGAAGGAACAAAGTGAAAGTGTGTGGGTGTGAGACAAACAGTGTACGAATTGCACCGATTATTATTATTTGTGAACTTAAAAATGCATGGCCACAACGTTAAAGTGTTTCTTTTGAATAAATAAGTTTCAATCTGAACGTGTATAGTTCAATTCACTGCTCTTCAAAAGCCAGCCAATATCAGACTCAATAACAGGGGCGCAAACGCAACCGTTTACTACCAACCCCCTTTACAGATGAGCCACGTGAAAATTAGGTAGTAAACGAGTCCGAGTTCAATTGCAATATAACAGATAATCAACTACGAAAGTGTAATAATTTGTTTCGAAAATAGATGTAGTAATGCCAGATTCCAACCTTATTGCTTGGATGATAGTAAGAATGATTGCCTAAATTGGGGCAACGACCACCGAACTATTAGCAAGAGCGAAAGGTGAATAAATAAAATAGAATCAATGTAGATGTCGAACGTTATTTCCAAAAATGAAATGATCGTATGGCATTGTTGGCCGAAAACTATTTACCTATAAGCTCGGCATTAAAGTTTTAGTGTGGCGATTTACAGTGGGCACAGCGAAAGGAAAATTAAATGTAAGTGAACAATAACAATTGTACTAAATATCTCACCAAGCATAAAATCGTTTATGCAACGTGGCTTTTAGCCTTATACTACAAATGTGCCTGTGGGCCTGAACTGTTATACTCAAATAACAGGCACTGAATAAGCACACTATCTGTAGAACAAACTACTGCGTCTCTGCCACCTGCTTCAGCAACAATACCTACCTTTTCTATTGAAAAGCATGCAAAGGAACATACTGTACAGTATTACTAGCGATTGTTACTGTTGTTGACAGAAACTGCAACGATGAAAATCAGGAAATTCTACCAATTCCGCTGGGGAAATAATACGTTTCCCAGTAAGTTATCGTATTTTAACTGCTGAATGCAAATCGGCCTAATTCGTTTAAACAGAAAAATGACTGACGTGGAAAATGAATGGAAAGGATATTTGAATGAAAATTCATATACTTTCCTTTAGAAAAGTGATTGACTCATAACGGCACAAGTACTACTGGTGCCCAGAAAACGTGTAGCACACAGAGTTCCAAACGCAAGAAAATCGAAGAAAGTGCGATGTTCGCTAGTAGAGAGTGTGATTACAGTGACAGTATTATCATTCGAATGAACTGATTACAAACGGATTCTGTACCGAAACATATTCCTTCACAATGAAACAAACACTACTATTCACATTTGAGACGCGTGTCCAGCACACGAAAGTTAAAGCAACTTAGTGATCCAAATGAAGAAAATAGTTGAGCCTGAACCACACTTTCGTCGTGAATGGGTAACTGAATAGTACTGTAAGCGTGCACTGGCTGCAAGCCACATTTCACCACCGTACCATCCAGTGATCAGAAACCCAAAGCATTGGACACCAAACCACGACCTTCCCCAACACGGCGGAACAGCAGAGTGTATATCCAAACTCGTGACGCAGCATTCCCAGCGAAGCGGGCTGTGACCAAATTAATCGGTTCACGCGATACTCAAAGAGTCCTTCCTGTACGCCTCACGGACTATCTCAAAGATAGCTAAGCTGTTCATAATAGGTAGTAAATACGGAACTATATCTTTGCAGTAAGCCTCCAGAATTAGTACACGAAAATAAATGAATCGAAAAAAATATTAAAAAAATATTGAAATCTGCAATGTAACAGACATCTTTCAAGGGGAAGTAACATTGTTTGGAAGATAAACGTAGTTATTCCAATGTGTGGCATCTGATACGTCACAATTTTTGCAAACAGAGTCTCATAGGACTTTCATCACGCAGAATATGCCTACGAGCGGAAGACAAAATGGTTCAAATGGCTCTGAGCACTATGAGACCTAACATCTGAGGTCATCAGTCCCATAGAACTTAGAACTACTTAAACCTAACTAACCTAAGGACGTCGCGCACATCCATGCCCGAGGCACGATTCGAACCTGCGACCGTAGCGGCTCTGAGCACTATGAGACCTAACATCTGAGGTCATCAGTCCCCTAGAACTTAGAACTACTTAAACCTAACTAACCTAAGGACGTCGCGCACATCCATGCCCGAGGCACGATTCGAACCTGCGACCGTAGCGGTTGCGCGGTTCCTGTCTGAAGCGCCTTGAACCGCTCGGCCACACCGACCGGCTGGCGGAAGACAAGAATGGCATAATATGCTAACCGCTGCTGCGACGGATGCATTATAAGGGCAAGTACGGATTCCCCATGCATTGAGAAACTACTGAATACCCGAACGATGGACCACTTGTTACAAAAATGCATTGGCTGTAATAAAATCTAATTCTGGGTAGCATGTGGGTAGCACACGCTACAACGAGTGACAGTATTCGCTTTGAAATGCATTTTGTACGCCTTTACCAGCTACAGATAATTTCGCACACATTTTGGGGAGGCGCACGTTTAATTATCAGCTTCTTCGTGTTTTCTTCATGCTTTCCACACCAAATATAATGCAAAATTCATCCTAACTGCACTCTTATGTATGTTTCTCGTACTCTGAGTAAGAGACGTAAATGTATAATGAGGAAGCATCTTGTTACGATTTAAGATGCGAAATTAAGAGAAAAATTGATTGTGTCGTATTGAAGGGACAATACCTATCATCACCCGAGTATGGGATGTTATTATCAATAAGGAAACGTAAATTTTTAGAAAACGGATGTAAAAGAATACGAAACCGGCAAAGAAAATTAAAATACATTGCAAAACCGAAACTGTACCACTCCGATGCACCCCTCCCACCTGCAACAAGGCTTACGTGATAACACTCTTTTAAGCCTGTCGTAGTGTACGATCATTCACTCTAAGACAAGTAACTGAGAAGGTATGGGACTTCCAAGTAGATGTCCACATATTATTTTTAGATTTCAAAAAGGCCTATGATAGCATACACCGACAGACACTCCTAAATATAATGAGGGAATCTGAAACACCATCAAAGCTCATAAGATTAGTTAGAATCTGTATAGACGAAACTTTCTACGTCTACATCCACATGGTCACTCTGCAATTCACACTTAAGTGCCTGGCAGAGGGTTCGTCGAACCATTTCCATACTACTTCTCTACCATTCCACTCTCGAAAGGCGCGTGGGAAAAAGGAACACCTAAATCTTTCCGTTCGAGCTCTAATTTCTCTTATTTTATTATGATGACCATTTCTCCCTATGTAGGTGGGTGTCAATAAAAAATATTTTCGCATTCGCAAGAGGAAGTTGGTGATTGAAATTTCGTGAATAGACATCGCCGCAAAGAGAACCGCCTTTATTTCAGTGACTGCCACCCCAAGTCGCGTATCATATCAGTGACACTCTCACCCCTGTTGCGCGATAACACGAAACGAGCCGCCCTTCTTTGCACCCATCGATGTCCTCCGTCAATTCCACCTGGTAAGGATCCCATACCGGGCAGCAATATTTGAGCAGAGGACGGACAAGTGTAATGTAGGCTGTCTCTTTAGTGGGTTTGTCGCATCTTCTAAGTGTTCTGCCAACAATGCGCAGTCTTTGTTACGCCTTCCCCACAATATTATCTATGTGGTCTTTCCAAAAAAATGGTTCAAATGGCTCTGAGCACTATGGGACTTAACATCTGTGGTCATCAGTCCCCTAGAACTTAGAACTACTTAAGCCTAACCAACCTAAGGACATCACACACATCCATGCCCGAGGCAGGATTCGAACCTGCGACCGTAGCAGTCGCGCGGTTCCGGACTGAGCGCCTAGAACCGCTAGACCACCGCGGCGGGCTATGTGGTCTTTCCAATTTAAGTTGCTCGTAATTGTAATTCCTAGGTAATTAGTCGAACTGACAGCCCTTAGATTTGTGCGATTTATTGTATACCCAAAATTTATCGCATTTCTTTTAGTACCCATGTGGATGACCTCGCACTTTTCTTTGTTCAGTGCCAATTGCCGCTCTTCGTATCATACAGAAATTCTCTCTAGATCATTTTGTAATTGGAATTGATCGTCTGATGATTTTACTAGACGGTAAATTACAGCGTCATCTGCCAACAATCTAAGGGCACTGCTCAGATTATCACCTAGAACATTTTTGTAAATCATGAAGAGCAGAGGGCCTATGACACTATCTTGCAAAACGCCAGATATCACTTCTGTTCTACTGGATGATTTACCGTCTATCACTACGAACTGTGACCTCTCTGAGAGAAAATCACGAATCCAGTCACACAACTGAGACGTTACTCCATACGCATGCAATTTGATTAATAGTCGCTTGTGAGGAACGGTATCAAAAACTTGGAAATCTAGGAATATGGAATCGATCTAAGATCCCTTGTAGACAGCACTCATTACTTCATGGGAATAAAGAGCTAGCTGTGTTGCACAAGAACGATATTTTCTGAATCTGTGTTGGTTATGTATCAATAAGTCAATTTCTTCAAGGTGATTCATAATGTTCAAGTACAGTATATGCTCCAAAATCCTACTGCAAATTGAGGTCAATGATATGCGTCTGTAATTCAATGGGTTACTCCTATTTCCTTTCTTGAATATTGGTATGACCTATGCTACTCTCCAGTTTTTAGGAACAGACCTTTCGTCAAGTGATCGGTTGTATATGATTGCTAAGAAAGGCGCAATTGTGTCTGCATTCTCTGAAAGGAACCTGGTTGGTATACCATCTGGACCGGAAGACTTGCCTTTCTTAACTGATTTGTTTCGCAATACATAAGATATCTACTTTTATGTCACTCATGCTATTCTGGTTTCGAATTCTGGAATACTTACTTTGTCTTCTTTCATGAAGGAATTACGGAAAACTCATTTAATAACTTCGCTTAATAGACACCATCATCGGTTACATTTCCATCACTATTGCGCAGTGACGATATTGACTGTTTTTTGCCACTGGTGTACTTTACATACGACCAGAATCTCTTTGGGTTTTCTACCATATTTTGAGACAATGTTTCATTGTGGAAACTGTTAAAAGCATCTCTCATTGACGTCCGTACTAAATTTTGAGCTTCCGTGAAACTTAGCCAGTCTTGGGGATTTTGTGTTATTCTGAATTTGGCATGCTTTTTTCGTTGCTTCTGCAACAGTGTTCTGACGTGTTTTGTGTACCATGGTGGATCAGTCCCGTCTCTTATTAACTTATGCGGTATGAATCTCTCTATTGCTGTCGATACTGTATCTTTCAATTTGAGCCATATCTGGTATACACTTACATAATTAGCTTGGAAGGAATGGAGACTCTCTCTTAGGAAGGCATCAAGCGAATTTTTATCTGCTTTATGTCATATAAAGACACCTGTAGGAGAAACTGAAAATTTGAAGGTGTTCTCTGGACCGAGACAAGGGTAAACGATTACACCTATTTCCATTTTAATCTAGTCTTAGTTGAGATCGACAGAGAATTTAGTAAAACCTATCCACAAGGGATCCAATAGGATTAATAAGTAGTTCCAAAACAGAATTAGTCATAGTGATGCAGAATTATTACAAAATCGCTGAGAAAACAGAATTACGGGTCAATGAATAAAAGACTGAATATCTGATCATAAGTGACAAAATCCAAAGTGATGCATCTCTGGCTGTAGGTGGATCCACTTTCAAGACCGTTGACCGCTTCAAGTACTTACGGTGTCTTTTTAGTAACAACAATAGAAAGGAAATATAAATAGATTCCCGTGTAACAACAGCGAACAAAACACTTTTTAGTATTTTTTTAGTATTATCAAAATCTTAAAGAAAAGATCATTTAGTGCACTTAGTGGTAACTTAAAAATCCGTGCCGCGTGGGATTAGCCGAGCGGTCTAGGGCGCTGCAGTCATGGACTGTGCGGCTGGTCCCGGCGGAGGTTCGAGTCCTCCCTCGGGCGTGGGTGTGTGTGTTGTCCTTAGGATAATTTAAGTTAAGTAGTGTGTAAGCTTAGGGACTGATGACCTTAGCAGTTAAGTCCCATCAGATTTCACACAAATTTGAACATTTTTCAAAATCCGTTTGTATCAATCGACTGTTATACCAATAACGTTATACGGACGTGAAGATTAAAATTGAAAAAAAAGATGAAGAAAAAATGGTAGTATTCGATAGAAAAATACTAAGGAAAATTTTGGATCGGTTCAAATGGCTTGACTCAACTGCTGAGGTCATTAGTCCCCTAGAACTTAGAACTAGTTAAACCTAACTAACCTAAGGACATCACAAACATCCATGCCCGAGGCAGGATTCGAACTTGCGACCGTAGCGGTGGTCTTGCGGTTCCAGACTGCAGCGCCTTTAACCGCACGGCCACTTCGGCTTTGGATCGGTATATGATATAAATAACATGGTATGTTGAGGCAACAGCTTTTGCTACTTTAGATGCGAAAGTAACAGAAAAACTGATTATGTCGTATTGGAGATTGAACTAAGCAGGCCGTGTAGCAAGAGTAACAGTAAATAGGCTACCCAACACAGCATTCGACATGACGTTAGATGGAACGAGAGGAAGAGGAGGATCCAGTATTAGGTTACCAGATAACGTCAAGGTTTCACTTCCATATCCGAGGGAAAGATAGTGTTTACTGGGCTTCCCAGGCAACATGGAAATGCTGCGCTGCGTTCTTTACAAAACCTAGTGGAGATGGATTACCAATTTCTTCCTCCACCATATTGATTGAGAGGTCGCATGTGTCATGGAGGTAATTGTTAAAAGTTCTTAGACAATGGAGTGTGTTTCTGTTGGTAGGGATCGCAGGATCAAATCAGATGCCGACGTTCAACTTGCACTTATCGAACAGCAGTGTGGTTACAGTCAAGACTGACCCCACGCGTCGGACCTATCTTACTACGTATTATGTTACTAATTCTTAAATGCACCATAGTGAGATTCGGAATTTAGCACAGAAACGTAAACTGTAAGTTTTCAGTTCTGCTCCTCTACCTGCTCAAGCTCAGATTACGAAAGGGTAGGAAGTGAAATCGGCTATTCCCTTTTCGAAGGAATCATTCCGTCATTTGCGTGGAGCGATTTAGGGAAATCATGCAAAAACCTAAATCTGGGCGGTCAGACGGGGATTTGAACCGTCATCCCCCCGACTGCGGGCCCTGTATGCTAACCACTGCGTGACATCACCTGCTCACAGTCGAAGGAATGTCAGCGTTTGATGTCCCGTCTAAGTTAACGACATCGGGATAAAGTAGTTGTCCAGGTCGAAAGTAAGAAATCGACATTTCGCCGCAGTAGAGCTCTTCAGTCTGTTCCCCTGAAGCGATTTGCAGGAAAAAAATCAAGGAGCATAAAAATCATAATGGCCAGTTGGGGATCTGAACTCATATCTCAAGAACGGAAACCTAGCGGCATGGCCTCGTCAGAACGCTACGCAGGCTGTCTCCACGGTTCATTAGTGAGCATGGGATATTCTAATACGTTTAAGCAAAGGTTAACAACGCACACGCTTTCGGTAAATGCAGTTAATTCATTGCCAGAGATATCCGTAGGTTCAAATGTTCGCATATCCATTTCTTCTGCGGGATCGAGTAAAAAAAACAAAATAGATTTTTATCTCGAAGTTATAATCCCCTGACGAGAAGCACTTTCATTTGCAAGGCCGATGTTGACGTGCGGGACTTTAAAGCTATAAAGCTGCATTTGGGAATTTGACCTCAGTGGCGTTAGCTAATTAACTTCTTTAGAGCGTCTGTCTTCTAAAGAGATAAGTTACAGTGAGAAGTGGAATCAAAGTGCAGTGCAAACAGGACGCCGGCCACTGATAAAATCCGAGCGACTGCTGCTTCCAATCTTGATAATTTTCGTATGGAGAAGTCATGCGTTATATACGAAGCATCTTAGAGGAAGAGGTTCCTCACAGAAAAGCAACTGGAATCACTCAATAGAGGAAAGTCCACTGGACCTGACGGGATACCAATTCGATTCTACACAGAGTACGCGAAAGAACTTGCCCCCCTTCTAACAGCCGTGTACCGCAAGTCTCTAGAGGAACGGAGGGTTCCAAATGATTGGAAAAGAGCACAGATAGTCCCAGTCTTCAAGAAGGGTCGTCGAGCAGATGCGCAAAACTATAGACCTGTATCTCTTACGTCGATCTCTTGTAGAATTTTAGAACATGTTTTTTGCTCGCGTATCATGTCATTTCTGGAAACCCAGAATCTACTATGTAGGAATCAACATGGATTCCGGAAAAGGCGATCGTGTGAGACCCAACTCGCCTTATTTGTTCATGAGACCCAGAAAATATTAGATACAGGCTCCCAGGTAGATGCTATTTTTCTTGACTTCCGGAAGGCGTTCGATACAGTTCCGCACTGTCGCCTGATAAACAAAGTAAGAGCCTACGGAATATCAGACCAGCTGTGTGGCTGGATTGAAGAGTTTTTAGCAAACAGAACACAGCATGTTGTTATCAATGGAGAGACGTCTACAGACGTTAAAGTAACCTCTGGCGTGCCACAGGGGAGTGTTATGGGACCATTGCTTTTCACAATATATATAAATGACTTAGTAGATAGTGTCGGAAGTTCCATGCGGCTTTTCGCGGATGATGCTGTAGTATACAGAGAAGTTGCTGCATTAGAAAATTGTAGCGAAATACAGGAAGATCTGCAGCGGATAGGCACTTGGTGCAGGGAGTGGCAACTGACCCTTAACATAGACAAATGTAATGTATTGCGAATACATAGAAAGAAGGATCCTTTATTGTGTGATTATATGATAGCGGAACAAACACTGGTAGCAGTTACTTCTGTAAAATATCTGGGAGTATGCGTACGGAACGATTTGAAGTGGAATGATCATATAAAACTAATTGTTGGTAAGGCGGGTACCAGGTTGAGATTCATTGGGAGAGTGCTTAGAAAATGTAGTTCATCAACAAAGGAGGTGGCTTACAAAACACTCGTTCGACCTATACTTGAGTATTGCTCATCAGTGTGGGATCCGTACCAGGTCGGGTTGACGGAGGAGATAGAAAAGATCCAAAGAAGAGCGGCGCGTTTCGTCACTGGGTTATTTGGTAACCGTGATAGCGTTACGGAGATGTTTAATAAACTCAAGTGGCAGACTCTGCAAGAGAGGCGCTCTGCATCGCGGTGTAGCTTGCTCGCCAGGTTTCGAGAGGGTGCGTTTCTGGATGAGGTATCGAATATATTGCTTCCCCCTACTTATACTTCCCGAGGAGATCACGAATGTAAAATTAGAGAGATTAGAGCGCGCACGGAGGCTTTCAGACAGTCGTTCTTCCCGCGAACCATACGCGACTGGAACAGGAAAGGGAGGTAATGACAGTGGCACGTAAAGTGCCCTCCGCCACACACCGTTGGGTGGCTTGCGGAGTATCAATGTAGATGTAGATGTAGATGTAGAAGTCGAACAAGACTGCTGTGACTATTACAGCCCTAAAGGGCCCCCAAATTCACCTCCGTAGCCAACTGCCTTAACGTACACGAGTTGCGTGGCGCTCAATGAGGAGATACCTGATTCAGAATATGGTGGTGGAAGGAAGCTCATCAGAAGTCCAGAACAAATGTTTCACTCTGCAGAGGAGCGTGCGCGGCTTTTAAACTTGCTGGCAGATTAAAACAGTGTACCAGATGGCGGCTCGAAATAGAAACTTTTGCTTTACGTTGGCAATGCTCCTACCGACTAAGCTACGCAGGCACGACCCAGCACTCGGCTTCGCATCTGAAACTTCGCCAGTACCTCACTCCTACTTTCCAAATTGCACAGAACGCTGTCTAGCATATCTCGCTGGACTAGCACTCCCGAAAGTTAGTGTATATCAGAAAAATGTCTTTGACACTCTGTTGGTTGTTCACTCTGCAGCGGAGTGTGCACTCTTATAAAACTTCCAGACAGATTAAAATCTGTGTGCCTAGCTAGTAGTCGAAATTGGAACATTACTAGTTTTGGAAGGCAAGGGAGGAGAGGATATGGCGTGCAGTTAACGACTAACTGATTTTCCGGCAGTACACCCGGTACCTCAGTGAAAGGAGGTACCTACAATCGTTCTCAGTCTTGATGCTAGATTTGCTACCTATTGGTTCGACAAGTACATCTACAGCTACATCTACATAATACTCCGCAAGCCGCCTAATGATATGTAGCGGAGAGTACTTTCGGTACCACTATCTGATCCCTCCATCCCTCTTCCACTAGCGAATAGTGCGTCGGAAGAACGATTGTCGGTAAGCCTTTGTATTGGCTCTTATTTCTCGAACTTTCTCCTCATGGTCAGTACGCGAGATGTATGTGGGAGGGGGGGGAGGGGGGGGGGGGGACGGAAGTAACATGTTGTCTGACTCCTCCTGAAAAGTGCTGTCCTGAAATTTCAGTAGCAAATCTCTCCGTGATGCACAACGCCTCTCTTGTAATGTCTGCCAGTGGAGTTTGTTTAGCATCTCCGTAACGCTCTCTCGCCAGCTAAACCATCCCGTGACGAAACGCGCCGCACATCGTTGGATCTTCTCTATCTCCTCTATCAGTCCTACCTGACAGGGATCCCAGATAGATGAACAATACCCAAGAATCGGGAGAACAAGCGGCTTATAAGCCACTTCTTTCGTAGATGAGTTACATTTCCTTAAGATTCTTCCGATGAATCTGAGTCTGGTGTTTGCTTTTCCCACTATCTGTTTTCTATGGTGATTTCAGCTAGGGTCGCTCTGGGTAGTTAGGCCTAGATATTTTACGGCAGACGCTGTCTCCAGCTGTTTGTCATCAATAGTGTAGCTGTATAGTAGTATGAGATCTTTACGGACATGCTCCGTGAGCTTATGCGGGAATCCTTGAAGGAATGAATATGGATAGCGGACCGAAAGAATATGGAAAACAACGGGGAGGACGTGAGGAAAGATACGAACCAAGTGGGTTGTTGAACTGAGGTAGGATTGGTCGAAATCGGGGACCATGGTGGAAGGGTAGGCATATTGCAAACACCAGTATACACCGACAAATATGCCAGAGAGCAACTACAGAGAATCGCACAGGAAAAGGGTAGACAGTAACCAGTGGAGCAGATGAGAGAACAGGATGCTGAAGATCCCGGAAGAAGAGAAAGCATGAAATTTTGGGAAAAGAGAAAAGATGAAGAAGAAAACGCAATCCATGAAAGAGCTACTGGTGGTCTTCAATAGACAGTAACGAAAGAAGAATAAGAATAATGTTAAGAGTATGGAAATTGCGTGTATTACGTTATTACGTAAGATTTGTAGACTGCGGGTATACAGGGCGTGAAGTGTATAGTGACGTGTACTTCGATCACTGAAGTGTACCGTCTAATTAAGTTATCGTAGCTTACGAAAATGCCTAAGGACGGAAAGAGAAAGTGTCACTTTTCGCATGATTACATAAAAGAGTGGTATTTTGACAAGAAAGGATGGTACGATCAGAAAGCATTGTGTGAGATTTGTAGCTGTTTCGTCTCAGGGGAGGATGGGGAAGGAATTCGACTGTGCCCTTTCAAAGGAACCATCCCGGCGTTTGCCTGAAGTGATTTAGGACAATTCCGTGATCCAATACCCGATCCTCGCTCTCTACGGCTGTCTACTACTCACTACACGCGTCTTAATATCGCAGCATTCAACGGTGTAAACTTAGTGTCACAGTTGATGATTTCATTTCCCGATGACAAGCAATTCTTCGCCATCCTAATTCATTCACATGCTAGTGTTACGACTAGTCTGACTTACGATTAACCTTTGAAGAAATTTCCGAATAGCACTGTTTGCGTCCGGCAAATTGTAACATGAATAATAAAACAACACCAATTGGTATATTTTGTAATCTTTCCAAGGCGTTTCACTGCATTAATTATGTTACTCTCGTAGAAAAACTATAATTTCATGGAACTGATGACTTTACACACAACTGGTTTCGGTCACACTTAACAAACACGAGGCAAAGAGTTGTGCTGAATAATTCAAACACTGTTAAAAGGAGAGAAAACTGTAATGATTGGAGAGGAATCATGAAGAGAGTCCTGCAAGGTTCAATTACAGGTCACCCCTATTCCTTATATATGTGAGTTACATTCCACTTGACGAAAAATGGTTCAAATGGCTCTGAACACTATGGGACTTAACTGCTGAGGTCATCAGGCCCCTAGAACTTAGAACTACTTAAACCTAACTAACCTAAGGGCATCACACACATCCATGCCCGAGGCAGGATTCGAACCTGCGACCGTAGCGGTCGCGCGGTTCCAGACTGAAGCGTCGAGAACCGCTCGGCCACTTCGGCCGGCTCCACTTGACATTCATGAAGCAGAATTGACAGCAAGATTATAGACTGTTAAACGATGTATTTCAAACAAACTCTCCCTAAATTTTGAGTAAGCACGCCATATTCAGTTCTGTACAGCAAATAGAGCCATACCAACAAGTGACGTAGCTCATGAACAGGAGTCAGTAAAAAGGGTAGAATGCTCCAGATCTTTTGGTGTATACATACGAAGGTTGCCCAGAAAGTAATGCACCGCATTTTTTTTTCTCAGCCGATAACAATGTTACGAATGCGAAACGTTACGTGCGTATTGTTTGGAAGTCTCCTGAGTGAGCGCGACAAGTTTCCGTCACTTCCGTCAGATAGCGTAGCTGCAGGACACTTTCAAAATGGCAGCTGTAGGTGATGTACGTTACTAGCAACGTGCCGTCATTGATTTTCTCACTGCAGAGAAAGAAAGTGTGGGAAATATTCGCAAACGCTTGTGCACAGTCTATGGAACATCTACTGTCGACAGAAGTACGGTTGGTTGCTGGGCACAGGGGGTGAGGACATCAGAAGGCTGTTCGGCGGAGCTTCATGATATGCAGCGGTCGGGGAGAACATCCACGGCTGTCACACCTGAGCTCCACTTGTCCGGGCTATTACAGGATGCTATTTTAAGGACGATGAGGAGGTGATTCACACAGTGAAGCACTGGCTCCGCCACCAGGGCAAGGATTGGTACAGACAGGGCATAAACGTCCTTGTTTCGCGCTGGAGGAAGGCCATGGGACGAGATGGAGATTACGTGGAAAAATAGGGTGTGTAGATAAAACTCTATTCTTTTGTATGTGTAGTTATTATGTTCAATATACACTCCTGGAAATGGAAAAAAGAACACATTGACACCGGTGTGTCAGACCCACCATACTTGCTCCGGGCACTGCGAGAGGGCTGTACAAGCAATGATCATACGCACGGCACAGCGGACACACCAGGAACCGCGGTGTCGGCCGTCGAATGGCGCTAGCTGCGCAGCATTTGTGCACCGCCGCCGTCAGTGTCAGCCAGTTTGCCGTCGCATACGGGGCTCCATCGCAGTCTTTAACACTGGTAGCATGCCGCGACAGCGTGGACGTGAACCGTATGTGCAGTTGACGGACTTTGAGCGAGGGCGTATAGTGGGCATGCGGGAGGCCGGGTGGACGTACCGCCGAATTGCTCAACACGTGGGGCGTGAGGTCTCCACAGTACATCGATGTTGTCGCCAGTGGTCGGCGGAAGGTGCACGTGCCCGCCGACCTGGGACCGGACTGCAGCGACGCACGGATGCACGCCAAGACCGTAGGATCCTATGCAGTGCCGTAGGGGACCGCACCGCCACTTCCCAGCAAATTAGGGACACTGTTGCTCCTGGGGTATCGGCGAGGACCATTCGCAACCGTCTCCATGAAGCTGGGCTATGGTCCCGCACACCGTTAGGCCGTCTTCCGCTCACGCCCCAACATCGTGCAGCCCGCCTCCAGTGGTGTCGCGACAGGCGTGAATGGAGGGACGAATGGAGACGTGTCGTCTTCAGCGATGAGAGTCGCTTCTGCCTTGGTGCCAATGATGGTCGTATGCGTGTTTGGCGCCGTGCAGGTGAGCGCCACAATCAGGACTGCATATGACCGAGGCACACAGGGCCAACACCCGGCATCATGGTGTGGGGAGCGATCTCCTACACTGGCCGTACACCACTGGTGATCGTCGAGGGGACACTGAATAGTGCACGGTACATCCAAACCGTCATCGAACCCATCGTTCTACCATTCCTAGACCGGCAAGGGAACTTGCTGTTCCAACAGGACAATGCACGTCCGCATGTATCCCGTGCCACCCAACGTGCTCTAGAAGGTGTAAGTCAACTACCCTGGCCAGCAAGATCTCCGGATCTGTCCCCCATTGAGCATATTTGGGACTGGATGAAGCGTCGTCTCAAGCTGTCTGCACGTCCATCACTAACGCTGGTCCAACTGAGGCGCCAGGTGGAAATGGCATGGCAAGCCGTTCCACAGGACTACATCCAGCATCTCTACGATCGTCTCCATGGGAGAATAGCAGCCTACATTGCTGCGAAAGGTGGATATACACTGTACTAGTGCCGACATTGTGCATACTCTGTTGCCTGTGTCTATGTGCCTGTGGTTCTGTCAGTGTGATCATGTGATGTATCTGACCCCAGGAATGTGTCAATAAAGTTTCCCCTTCCTGGGACAATGAATTCACGGTGTTCTTATTTCAATTTCCAGGAGTGTAGAACTGTTGAAGAAAAAAAATCGTTGCATTACTGTCTGAGCAACCCTCGTATTTATGCAAACTTGAAACGGAAGAACCACATTATTGAGCTGCTCAGACAGTTAGATTCTGCTACCTTTGGTCCTCGTAGAAATGCAACTCTTGGAAACAAACGAAGCATCCTTCTCACATATTTTGCATGTTTCCACTCAATGCCCTATGGAATAATTTTCTGGCGTAACTTATAACTTATATAGAAAGTAATGATTGCACATGTACGAACAGTAAGAATAATATTTCGTGTTCACCTGCGATTGTCACATCTAGACACCTCTTTAGGGAGTTAGGTATCTTAGCTATACCATCATGATACACATATTAACTAGTGAAATTAACCACAAATCCATCACAATTTGGGAAGAGTAGTGATGCCCATAACTACAACACTAGAGGAGAAAGTGACCTTCGTTACCCGTTATCAAAAATGTCAGTGTCTCATAAAGGAGTTGTATTCAGGAACAAAAATTTTGATCATCGACCCAATAACATAAAATATTTGA
This sequence comes from Schistocerca piceifrons, assembly GCF_021461385.2. Taxonomy (NCBI): domain Eukaryota; kingdom Metazoa; phylum Arthropoda; class Insecta; order Orthoptera; family Acrididae; genus Schistocerca; species Schistocerca piceifrons. The sequence continues at coordinate 275,307,127 of NC_060145.1, forward strand.
CAGAGAGCAAGGAAAGTCTATAGCTAACGTAAAATCATTTCTCCTGGATAACTCCGATTTCATGGCCGAATTTTTATTTAAATGTGGTAGCCAGTAAAATACTCGTTTTTAAATATATTTCCATGAGAAGGAATAAAAAATTGCATGTTTATTAATGTTGATACTAATTATGTATGCGTATCCTGCAAACTGACTCGCTCCAGATCATTTCGGTGAAAGAATCATCCAAATGATCTACAGAACGTGTAACTATTTAACTGACTGAAATGAAGACAGGCTGGAAGATTCATCTTCGTATCAGGCCCTGTGACGTAGCTTCCCCGACTACGAGCGTAGTTCTGTTTCCCCGTTTTCTGTCTGCAACTCTGAGACGGTGTAGCATTTGAACGTCACACGCGCAGACGGCGGTGACTGAGAACGCGCTTTAGTACCCACTCACCTTCTGCTCGCGTAGGAGGATTAGTTATGAAGCTTCTCTACACAAACTAGATATTAGGGATACAAGAACTATTTAATTTTTGAAAAAATCGCTCTTCGACTAATACGGCTTCAAACACGTCACAGACAGACGAAGGTAGGTCAGATAAATTTCTAGTCCGGTTTTTGTGCCGTATAAAAATCAACAGCCCAGAATAAGATGCCCAACGTCGTTCCATTTCGTGTTGGTTTGAACTGTCACACGAAAGTATTTTATTGATAGTTGCATATAAACTCAAGGGGAAACCAGCTCACCGATGGGTTCATTAGTTGAGTCTGCACATTATCACACATATCTGTTTATACTCTTCTGACTTGAAAATTCATTAAATAACGATCAGCTGCTTCTAAGTGCGCCCACGCACGTAAATACGAGCTTGACAACTACGCGCAATCAGATAGTTTGTGAAGGCATCGACGAAAACCCTACGACTCCACCGAGTGCAAGCAAGCTTGTAAAAATGAAAAAAGAGGAGAAATGTTGCATGTTGGATAAACAGTTGTTAAGCAAACGAGAAATGGGTTCTCACATTAAGCTACTCCGAAGAAACGTGTATTCCCATGACTGGTCAATTATTTCGCAATAAATCGAGCAACCTATTTGAACCTATTACTAGTCGCGACATTGTCAATTAAAAAGCAATATACAGTCATGAGAGAAACCGTACCACCACACGAAAGACTGACAGCAAAATCGCGATTTCTCGAGTTATTAAAGTTGTGTGAAAATTTCAAATAAACATCCATACACAACCGTAATACACAATTGTTGAGTTGTGTATTTAGTCTTCCTGTCCCCGATCAACCTTCGATTTATTCCATCCTGACTTGCCTCTCTACTACAATGTCAATTGCTATGCATTTTGTTGAATGTGTAACATATGGAACGTTCCTCTTAGCCTTACCATGATAGGATTTCGATTTGATGCTGTTTAAACAATATACTCGAATAAACTTTTCCGGCATTTTGCTTTTGATTTGTTTCGTGTCGCTTGACGTAGTGCCAGTACAAAGATTGCCTGGCAACTGACGTTTGCTTGTACAAGCCTGCATATTGTCGGTCATCGCGCTAAAGTACATCTATTTTGGCATGACTGAAAACTTCCAGAACCGAAAATCGACCAAGCCTCAAGCAGCTCGAATAATCCCAACGGAAGCACCCCTGTGAGTCAATACTAGCGTCTGATTCCATCTGTCCGTTTTGGGCAATGACGTCGTTAAGGCAAAGACGCTACACAGTGTCAATCTTTAAAAAACAACAGATCATATTCGTAAACAAAAAGATGTATCACTACCATAAAATTACAATTACGGTTCACGTGATTAATTACATAGCCACGAATCATATCGAAAAAAGGATGGTAACGAAAATAAATAGGAACAGAGAAAGAGAAATATACAGGTCTGAAATAAATGTTTATTGTAATTTGTGCGAGTAATAAATGCACAGAGAACCTTTAAATCTATTACAGTATAGCGTATGGTAAAGTCGTAATATCGTGACATAGCATTAATTTATAATAATAATTATTATTGAATTAACGCGACTACTACGAAAAGTGGTGGTTTTGCAACAAGGGGTAACTAAATTTTAACACAACAACGGGAAAATGAAATACATAATAATGTATATGAAACTGTACCACGAAATGTGGAGCAACAGACACAGAAATCCTAAAAGAAAAGCCAACACATAAGTAACTGAATTTCACAAAAAGCAACAAATACTAGAATCGGTAAAGCTATATACGTCAGTTCTAGTTACCGATTCCAACCATTCTATGATTCGTTACTTACTGCAGTTGTAATTTCTCTCCGAACTACGGCGAGAAAATAACCAATATTAAAATCGGTAACTAGTATTAAGCTATAAAGATCAATTCTAGCTACCGTTTCCAACCATTTCACAGTTTGTTATTTAGATCGTTTTTGCAACAACATTTCTGCATTTGATATTACCCTCTTTATTGCAAAACTTGGAATCAATACCTGCTACATTTGTTACATTTTCACAGTAGTTCAGAGAACAATAGGAACTCTACAAATCCTACAAAAACCGAGTTCACACATTTACTTCAAACATGTCCAAAATCATGAACCATCGAATGGCTGGAATTGATGACCAGAATTAACCTCCTATGTGAGTCAGTTCTGCTTACCAATTCAACACTTTCATGGTCCATTATTTAGGTGGTTTTTCCTGTAGCTGTGTACAATAAAATATAATAGGATTTCTGCACTTATATTTTCTCTCTAAACTACTGGGAAAAATGACAGACATAGGGATGGGGAACTATAACTAAGCTGTATAAAAGGTCGATTCTAGTTACCGATTCCAACAACTGATAGTTCATTATACAAATCGTTTTTGCAGCAGGTGTGTGCTTTGAAATGAAAAAGGATTTCTGCACTTGTAATCGCTCTCTGAAGTGCTGCGAAAAAGTAACTAATATTTTGTTCGGTGACTAGAATTAACGAATAAAGGTCAATTCTAGTTACCGATTACAATATTTGTAACTTTTTGTGAACTTTCGTTATTTGTGTACTGCCTTTTTATTTATTTCTCTCCACGTTTCATGCTACTGTTTCATATGCGTTATTATTTATATCATTTTTCCGTTGTTGTGTTACATTTTAGTTTCCTGCCGCCCACTTTCCAGTGGTAGTCCTGTAAGATTCAATAATTATTATTACATATTAACACTACTTTACAATATTGCGACTTCACCACTATACTGTAATGAATTTAAAGGTTATCTATGCTTTCCTTAGTCGCATAAATTACGACAGTAATAGATTTCAACCATATATATATATATATATATATATATATATATATATATATATATATATATATATTTCTCTTATGTTTTGTTCTTATTTATTTCCGTTATCTACAATTCGTTTTGATATAATCCGTGCCTAAATATATAACCGCGTGAACTGTGATCGTAATTTTATCGTATGCTACATTCCTTTGTCTGCTAATGTCATCCGCTCATGGAAGCAAAAAAATAGGGGGGTTTCATTATGTCACGAACTTGAATCCGATGCCCGCCATCTTAACTAGCCCAAAACATTAGGTTCACCGCATTCATATCTCCATGGTTCCACGCTTTGACGCTTCCCTTGACGTGCCCGTGCCTAGTTTCGACCGTGTTGGGTCTTAATTGCGTGGAGACGTTGTTGTTCCATCGAGAATGTCAGCTTGCGTTGTTTACGGCTGTACTAATCCGGTCGTAATCTAAAGTTTAAAGAAATCGCATTTCATTCCTAAGTGGTGCCATTAAAGCAATATTTTCTTTTATATGCATGAATTATTGCTGCACTGTTTACTTTTATTGTAGTGGTCTAGTTTCTGCCGTTTGGCTTTAGATTTGCCTTACTTTACTCAGTGTCCGTTCTTTCTCTTCTTTCCTGTGTTTTCCTACATCCGAGCCGCAATGTATCAACCGTCTGGTCCCCGCACAACACAGGGCTACGTAACCGCGCTGATTTTTGGCAGCATCCGATGTGCTAAATTCCTCTTGTTGTTGATTATTATTCGTTGTGTGCATTTCCTCCCCCTATAAAAACGATTTTGGCCAGAACAGCTGGAGACAGCAGTCTTGTGAGCGTGAGTTTTGTGTGTATGAATGTGTATGTGTGCTATACTCCCTTTCTGAAGAAGGCTTTGGCAGAACATTTATGTGAAGACTCGTTTCGTCGTGCCTGCCTTGTGCTCAGCGTGCGACTAGCAATCTATCTGTTTCGTTGTATAGTTATTCCGCCATAAAGTTTGTTGTAAGTAGTCCACTGCACTTAAACACTAACAGTGATGTACATAATTACAATACGAGAAGAAAAAAATGACATTCATTACGCCACATGAAGTTTGTCTGTAGCACAAACAGGGATTCACAATGCACCAATCAAAAGTATTGATCACTTACGCATTGATATAAACTGCGTGACACACAGCAAATTAAAATTTGAAATTTCTCTCTTTGATTACTTCTATTCCGCAGACGATTATCTATTACTGTAAGGTGTAAATGGTGACTGTCTTCAATTAAAAAACATAAAAACCAATAAATAATCAGCGTAGACGCACATTTATAAAAAATTGATGTCAATATCATGATTACGATTTATTGTTTAAATGATACATGGAACATGAAACTAAGTAACTAGCTATTCGTATATCACAAAACATGGTATAGACTTATATGCTATGAAAACCTGAAAATGAAATTCAAAAGTAAAATCAAGCAGATGATCAATGTAGACGTATATTCATGAAAAACTGACAAGAGTTACTGGCGAAAAATATTCCGGGAAAAGAAGCAAAGAGGCTACTGTTGGAAAGGTAGGCCCACGTCTTACACATGTTAGGCTAGCATTACTAAAAAGTTACTCACTGAAGCGTTTGAGACCATCCCCTTAATCACATTTATAGCATTCCAAAATGCTTAAAAAATATATCTTTTTTACCCTGCTATGGTTCAAATGGCTCTGAGCACTATGGGACTCAACTGCTGAGGTCATTAGTCCCCTAGAACTTAGAACTAGTTAAACCTAACTAACCTAAGGACATCACACACATCCATGCCCGAGGCAGGATTCGAACCTGCGACCGTAGCGGTCTCGCGGTTCCAGACTGCAGCGCCAGAACCGCGCGGCCACTTCGGCCGGCTTACCCTGCTATTATTGGCCACTGAATGACGCATCATATATAAAATTTCAAAGTAAGAAGATGTGTAAACCACAAGGAGACTAACGCACTGACAATCTAATAAAGCAAGAACTCATTCTGCAAGGAAGTACACCTCTACGCAATTCTGTTTCTTTGACATTTCGGTGATCATTTACGTTGTTGACTTACACAGTATACGATGATAGCATGCCTTGCATCTTTCTTCATTGCACACGTTTATAGGCTAGCAAAGAACATGTAGCAAGTTTTTTGCAAACGTAAACACTGCTAATGTTGTCATATGGGTTGAAAGGTGAAAAAGTAATGAACAAGAAGCATTACCGACACCAGTAAGCAAACACACATTGGTTTCAGAGTTGCAGTTTCATTTGCTATCGATACACATAGGATACAGTAACAGTGGAAATAAATAGACTACGAAAGCATGCTTTTCACATCACTGCTTTCTGTTTCTGATTATCCGAAATATAGCAGCAAAAAGCAGGTTACGTTAACGGGGCCGAATGTGTTATTACTAGAGCAAATGCACATTCAGGAACAGAAAAACGTTCAAAATTCCTTTCCTTACACTACGTTATTCACGTAAACACTGAAATGTTTAGCACTGAAAACAGTTGTTGCGCGCACACGACAGGAATAATGAACAAGAAGCAATCGCAAACAGTAGCCTGCTAATGTTCTGGGCTACTTAAAATGGCGACAGGACCAGCTCACTCTGGCTTCAGAACAAAGTAAAGTAAACGTCTGTAGTGCCACCTCCCTTATTTTTTTACCTTCATGCATTCGCTGCTTTCAAAGGTTGCCTCTAAGTAGCGTCTTTGCCTCTGGTATCACGTCCTTGCTCAAAGCCGACGAGTGGAATCGTACACTAAAATCTATCCCAAAGCCTTCCACATGCGCGCTTATCAAACTTGCAGTTAGATCTGCGGCCGCCTTAACCGCCATTCTTATAATTTACGGCGGGACCCGCAAAGATATCTACGTTTTTCTTTCGATATAATTAATTGATGGTTTATATAAAATGTTTGTGTTACGTTCTGACAAATGTGTGACAATCGTCAATAACCGTTCCGTGATTGTGGAAAAGGACAACGGTGTCAGGAGACACTGAAATGAGAAAAGCTTCTAAAAGTTTACCTTAACGTAATACTCACCGCAAGAAGAACAAAGTCCGACACCACTTCTTACAGAAGTAGCGAAAGCTTGCCATTTACGCATCGTTCGTGGAAACTGCAAGAACTCCGAAGAGAGGCCAGATGTCATGCGATGGGTCATCACCGCGGATAGCGAATGTCACAAATCAGTTTCCACGGAAACCTCGTCGTGTCTAGTCATTGTTGTCGGAGGACTACGACGCCAGGAAGAACTTCGTAGTATCCTCGCGCACACAGGTGAGAGAAGAATATAATATTTTGAATGCGATTCTGCTTTCCGATGAAACTGTTTTCTATGTTGCTGGGTTCGTCATTGCCACCTTTGGCATTATTATGCTTCTCATGTAGAAAGTTTAAAACTGTAGACGAGGAAATTAATTTGTTGGGAAATACAGAAGCGTCCGATCTTACCCGTCGGCTTTGACCCATGACGTCACAAATACCGCGGAAACGACTATAAACAATTCCAATATGGCGGATATAAAAACATCGCATACGTATTGTAAACACTGAAATACACAAGTTTCACAAAAAGCCTAATGACTGTAACGGGACAAGCGTGGGAAATTAGGGGTTTTTGGGTGCGGAGAAACTAAATATACAGAAATGTAGCCACCGACCGCCATTCAAAACCACGCAAAACAACGAAATAAATCAACATCACAAAACTGACCAAATACCAAAAAACACATTCCTATCCATAATCGGACACTTCCCTTAACCTATATAGCTCAACAGAACCTACCGATCACATCCCCCAATAGAAAACTAAGAAACGAAAGCTTCCCTTACACCTACATACATCGGCACTTATGCAGTTTAGCAGGTACGGAAAAAATTTTTCATTTTTTTTCAAAATTTGATCATCATGTGTCGTTATGCGGTGAGGGGAGTCTGCAGTACCCCCCCATCCCCCCACAGGCTTCATTAGTGTCAAATCAATATTTTCGAATCATAGGCGGCCGCTGCCGCGGCCGCATTCCAAAAAAAAACTCCCAACCTAACCTCAAGTGGGCTACGCTACAGATCAATATGTTCATCAAATTGCTTCATATTACGTATACATGTTCATTAGTGTCAAATCAATATTTTCGAATCATAGGCGGCCGCTGCCGCGGCCGCATTCCAAAAAAAAAACTCCCAACCTAACCTCAAGTGGGCTACGCTACAGATCAATATGTTCATCAAATTGCTTCATATTACGTATACATGTTCATTAGTGTCAGTCAAATCAATATTTTCGAATCATAGGCGGCCGCTGCCGCGGCCGCATTCCAAAAAAAAACTCCCAACCTAACCTCGTATTCAGGGCTACGCTACAGATCAATGTGTAGGTCCCTTACGTCACGGGTCAAAGCCGACGCGTGAGATCGGATACAGCAATGAGCATTAAATTAACCATTAACTCACTAATAGAAATTCCGCTTCAAATCCAACACCTGAGCAACAGAAAACTGACCCCACCACACGAAACAAACGAAACAAACGAAAACCATGAACACACCACCAGAGAGCACGACAAACAAAAACAAGACATCTACAAACACGCCACAATCGCAAATCAAACTCCGCGCCGTAATGACGTCACACACCACAACACGCTTACGTCACGGGTCAAAGCCGACGGGTAAGATCGGACGCTTCTGTTGACCCATTTGTTGTTCGTCCATCGTCGTGTGCTGTTATAGCCGAGACAGTAATCGGTTGAGTACGTATCTTCTTAGCGATCTAATACGTGTGGGTAGCTGCGTGCAGTTGCTATAATCATTCGTTCAACCGAATGTTGTAACACAGAACGCTGAAGATGATGAGCACATTTTGCACTCTTCAACTGATATTTGGCGCATGCCAAATGTACAGAAAAGCTGATTAGCTGCAAGGAATCTTGTTTTGAGAATGGCGGATATATACTTTTCTCGCAGGTCTTGTAGAGGGCCCAGCTCTTAGCAACCTAGTACAAATTAACATTATCGCATTCTGTTAAAAAATTCTCTATTTATTTCCACGATATTAGCCCGAGCAATACCAATGCATTTTCTATATCCCGTGTTACCAAGGGGTTTAGGCTGTACCTTTCCAACCCTAAAAAAATCAAAAAAGCAAATTTCATTAATTGTTGTTGACTTGTATGAACAATATGCTTTTTAAAGAGATACCGACGTGTAAGCAGGATCCACAACCTGAAAATACCTTTCAACACACTCTTAGCAGCCGACCGGAGTAGCCGAGCGGTTCTAGGCACTACAGTCTGGTCGCAGGTTCGAATCCTGCCTCGGGCATGGATGTGTGTGATGTCCTTAGGTTAGTTAGGTTTAAGTAGTTCTAAATGCTAGGGGACTGATGACCTCAGAAGTTAAGTCCCATAGTGCACAGAGCCACTTGAACCACACTCTTAGCAATACTTAGGAAGGGCACCTAAAAAAAAGTTTTCAAATGCAAATTTCGTTAATTGCTGTTCGCTTTACGCCACAACAAACTATTTAAAGATATTTTGATGTGTCAGTAATGACCCGAACATGAAAATACTGAATACAACATTCATCAGAGAAAGTGGAATCTACTACTAAGATTTACATTTTTGGATTAGATTTAACTGAAAAATTTGAAACATCTATGAAATCTGGTAGAAAAATTCATTAAAAACAATAAACATTTTTTTTTCAAAATTTTAAAATATAAAGTGAGTGACTAGAGAACGATACTTTTAAGGTGGGTATAAAGTATCCCCCCCCCCCCCCCACATTGATATTGCGAGGATTAACCACAATAACATTATTTGTAAAGGAAGACCTCTTTGGCCGCGACATAAAATGCACACATTCATATTCAGTAAGTGCGCTGACAATAAAGCCGTCTAACGCCTTAAAATAATCATCATCTCCGTCTTCTTCTTCTTGTCATTTAACCCCGCTTAGTGTGTTTCTACAAAGGTTTATAGCTCGTCAATTACGCTAATTTTCAATTGTGCAATTTACGGAGTGACCCTATCGTCTAGCAGGTAGAGCACTAAACTCCAGGCATGCAGGTCCCAAGTTCAGTCCTAGATAGAGGAAGGGATTTTCTCAGGATGGAGACAGGTCCTCTCAGTCTGCTGTCAGATAAGGGCTGAGGATCGTTCCCGGGGCAAAAGGCGGTCTGGGCCATGGTCGCACCATCCTCCCTCTCCTAGTGCGTGGGGAAGAAAGGCTGCTTTCTACTTACAGTCCGGCCAACAGACGTTTACATCCTACTTCACGAAACGTAAAAAAATGTATCCTCTGCCTCCAGATTAAATGGGCCACAATTGGGGTCAGGTATGTCAGACAAGTGTCTAGGAATAACAATGCGTAGAATGTCAAACAGGGCGACTGCTACGCTCATTTCAAGCTAAAGGAAACAGCGGGGATCGAATAAACGGTAACATCTTAAAAATAGTAATTTGTATACGAATGACATTACTTACTAAACACCTGTGCAATTTTTATTGCGATCGATTTACACAACAATGTTTTGGGCTTACTCTTAAGTCTACTATGTATCACACCAGTATAGGACTGATAATACAAAATAAAACTACTAACAAGTCAAACACAGGCACAGGAACTTCCTTTCCTCCGTCTACAAATAAGATATGAAGAAACTGTGATATAAAGGAAAACATACTTTCGTTAAGCAGTTTAATGTATAGAGATTGATGCGGACCTAGATATACCCAAAATTGCGTACATTAGCGCAGAGTCTGTCTTCAGTGTTTGTGTGTGTGTGTGTGTGTGTGTGTGTGTGTGTGTGTGTGTGTGTAAAGTTCGATGCATGCGTGTCCGAAAGAACATAGCATCCAACTTTATAGACACTGTCAAATACAGACAACGCAATAAAGTATTTCATGCCAAAGCCGAGGCAACCTGACGAGAAAACTAGTCTCCCGCTGTGCGAGAACTGTGGGAAGCAGACACTGGGACAAGCGGAAGTTTGAGTCTGTCCAGAAACTGTTCAGATAGCCAAGGCGGTTAAGGTTACCGCTCGCGTAAAGCGGGAAATCGGGATTCGAGTCCCAATCCGATACATATTTTCATTTGTTCCCAGTAAATTGTGTAGCTGTGGTGGCACCCTACACGCAGTGTGCGAATACGTTTCATGATAAAACAGCGTACCCTTAAAACCACGTGGTTGCAACGCATTAGAAGCTATTATTAGATAAAACAAAGTGCCTGCACGTCACTGGACATACTGTCACGACCCTACCGAGCGTTCAAACACACCTTCAGTAATGTCTCTTGCATGTCAATCCTTCGATTGAAACATGCAAGAGGAATTTGCATACTACACTGCCTAATAAATAAAAAGTAATAAAGCACCAAGAAGGGAAGGAACTAAGAGTAGGGTTAACGTTCCGTCAACATCGAGATCATTACAGACGGAGGAGCACACGTTCGGATTGCCTCAAGGATGGGGAAGGAAATCGGCAGTGGCTTTTCAAAGGAAGCATCCCGCCATTTCCAGGAGTAATTTAGGTAAACCACGTAAAATCTAAAACGAAAGGGCCGGGCGCGGATTTGAACGCTCGTCCTTCCGAATGCGAGTCCAGTGTGCCAACCAATGCGCCACCTCGCTAGGAATCCAGAACGGGAGAAGGAAACGAAATGAAATTTCACGGGTTGAGACGAAATGTGATATTATTTCAATAATTCAAAATCGAGTCAAATTTACAAAGTAATTGGCAATATGAGCCCCCTTATGACGTTGCACCCCCTCTGGTCTGGAATTACATTCTCTCTTGAGACAAGCGGGCTCAAACCGTTGTAAGTGGCCTTTGATATCCTAGATACTAGCATTGGTATGGAACTGACATCCGAGTTGTTCCCACGTATGTGCTATCAGGGACAGATCTGGAGATCTTCCTGGCCACGAGAATGCATCAGTATCATGCACACAGTTCATAGAGACACATGCCGTGTGCAGACTAGCATTGTCCTGTTGAAAAATGGTACCACGATGAAAGATAACATATGACGACGTACGATATCTGTGATGAACCGTTGTGCCGTCAGATGTCCTTCAATCATTATCAGCCCTGGCCAGACCCTATGGCTCCCGGTAGAATGGGATCTCTCCCCAAATCGCCACCATATATGGCAATGATGGTCATTCGGGGTATGCAGAACCACGATTCACCGCTAAGACAATGTGACGCCATTCATTAGCATTTCGTGCTTCCCGGTCACGGCACCACTCCAAATGCAGCCATTTGTGTTTTGGTGTTTATGCAGTTCTATTACGTAGTGTCAGTGGCAGTCTACGCATTGAATGGTTATTCGCCAGTCCTGCTGCCGCTAGTCTCTGATTACTGGTGCGGTATGGCACAGAATACTACAGGGAATCCATTAACTTTTCTGGGATGTCAGGCGTAGATGAGAAGCGGTTAAGACGTGCTTGGTGCACAACACAGTGTTCCCCCTTGTGGTGGTCAGTCGTCGTCGATCGGAGCCATGAAGACAAGTACGCCTGCCCGCATGTTCCCATGCAGTCCTACAAGGCACCACTGTCACATCCGTATGCCCACAAATGACATTAGTGCACAACCTGACTAGTGGGCAAAAAGGAGACCCACAATGAGGCCCCTTTCAAACTCTTTTAGGTGCTGATAACGCTGTCTCACACGAGAACGCAATGTCTCCGTGTCCTTGAGGGTGCCGTGCGGAGTGGTCGCACGGTTAGAGGCGTCATGTCACTAATCGTGGGACCATTCCCGCCGGAGGTTCGAGTCCTCCCTCGGGCGCGGATGTATATCTTGTCCTTAGCGTTAAGTTAGTTTAAGTAGTGTGTATGTCTAGGGATCGATGACCTCAACAGTTTGGTCCCTTAGGAGTTCACACACATTCGAACATTTGTCCTTGAGGGAGATCATACAATATATGCCGCTCTTCACACGCCTTATATACCCTACCAGGCCTAATAACAACACTAAACACGAAGAACAGTAATTCACTCCAGTGACTGTTGGAACTGTCACAGAAAATTGTAACTACGCTGGTGTCAAAAATTAAAGCAACAAACGGAAATTTTCCAAGGTTCCGTTTATTTCGTCACAAAGTAGTATAAACAGGTGACAGTAAAGTAGAAAATGTAAAGAATGCACAGCGTAAACAGCTGCAATATGCATAACGGTAGGCAAAAATGTTCTTCGTTTTTGCCAGCTTAACGGATTTGTACACACTTTCCGACAACTGGTTATTGTGCTCAGTATTGCCCTGGCAGCAATACAGCATGTTGTGAATGATATCACCAATCTCAAGTTGAGGTAATAACCCCATTCTTCCTGGAGAGCTGCTCGCAAGTGTTGATGGATGCTGACGTGATGCAACCCGTCTTCCTAGTGCACTCATGGGATTCAAATCAGGAGAGCGAGCAGGCTACGCGATACGTGCAATATCTTCCGCTTCCAAGAAAAAGCCAACCGTTCTTGCTCTAAGAGGGCCATCATTATCGTCCATCAATACAAGTCTGGGCCCGCACCACCTCGCAACAGCAGCACATGAGATCCCAAGATCCCGTCACGATACCTGACAGCAATTAAACCTTGCTGATTCATCCATACTATTTCATGAAGAGGTTTTCATGTGGTCAACACAATCCCTGCCCACAACATTAGGGATCCTCCTCGATGTCGGTCTCTTTTCGCAATATTTGAGTCCTGAAATCGTGTTCCACGTTTCCTCCAGATGCGAATGCGTTGAGAATCACTCTGCAGACCAACTCGGGACTCATCTGTAAAAAGAACTTTGGCAAACTGTTCGACCGCCAGGTGGCATGTTGACGATTCCACTCTAGACGTTCCCTTCTGTGAAGACACATCAGAGGTACACATACAGCACGTCTGCAACAATAAAGGCCACTCTGCTGAAGCCTTCTGTACACCGTTTGCCTCGATACAACACGTCAAGCGTATGGTGTGAGATCAGACGCCAGTTGCTGTGCAGTGCTAAGGCGGTACCATCCCTCCCTTACATCCAAATAACGGCCCTTTCTTTCTGATATCACACGTGGTCGGCCTTGTCCTGCTCTTCAGGATACTGTTTCGGTCTCTATAAATCGTTGCCACATCCGAGAAACAACAGAACGATTCACATTAAGCCATCGGGCCTCATCAGTGCTTCCTTTCTTCTTATGGCTTTCCACAGCAGAGTGTCTGGCAGGCGCCTTCTTTGTGCCATACTGAACTGTCGGTGGCTGTATATACAGCGATTGTGGATGTGGGACTACCCAGCAAACACTAACCCGTTTGATAGGTACTCTCACGTCATCGTTGACGTGGTTGTTTGTTGACCGTAATGCCATTTTCCGTGCAGAAGACAATTGTATGACATCTGTTGACAGTTTGCACGATTATACGGTGAATTAGACACAAGTCGAGGAAATAGGGTTCGTTGCTTTAATTTTGGACACAAGTGAATAATCATTTATGTACTCATCGATGGTGTGTACGTGAGCAAGTTACATTGGCATCCGACCACGTCTTCAAAGTGCCTCACTTTTTTCGTCAGGCGGGGTACCTTTTCTGCGTAATTTGTAACGCAATGATGCCAAATTTTAAATACCGAATACCGTAATTTATCCTATTATCAAAGGCTATAATTCTGTATTCGGCTACAGTACCCATACTTTCAGCAGTATGACGTATCTCACTATCTCACGAAAAATATACCAGAGTTTTTCTGTGAACAAAGCAAAGGCATGAAAGCACTTCCATCGAACCCAAAGCCACCAGACCTTAATTATGCTGAATACAAATTCAGATACCGTCCAAAGTAAAACCCGGCGACAGTTGTACAACAAAAACAAGTGACCCACGAAGCATAATGAATAAACAAATAATGAGAAGATGGAGGTGCCGTCCAAAGTGACGGAAGAATAATTAAAAACAATAAATACAATCGAACGTCAGTCAGTCATTTCCAATGCCAACTTTCATAATCAACAAAATGCTGATAACTCTGATCTCTAAGGACATTCCAACAGTAGCCTACCCTCTGCCTTGTTTTCTACACCTTTCTTGTAAAGCTTTGTGTTCTCCAATACAACAACAAAGAAATCTAGCAACGTATGTGGCGTTCGGCTTGCCTCTTGTCTGTCAAATCTTCCGCTTTAGGTCCAAATTGCACTTGGAAAGGCTTCATCATGGATCATGAGAAACAAAAGTAGAATCAATTAAATGCGGCTCTCGCATCAACTGGCACACGCTAATATTAGTGATGTTGTCTCCAACAGAAAGTACGACTGCAGTGAATCGACACCAAATCTGATATCTTCTTTTCGTGTCTCATATTTCCCATCACTAAGAACAAACACATAATGTCTGATTTCCGTTCTGAAGGACTTGAGATCATTAATGTATTTTAATTTGATTTTGTGGTCCTCGTGGTTATGTTGTCACTATCAGACACTGAAGGCAACTCCTTGTAGATGCAGCCATCATTCTCTGAATCTCGCCATCTTTACCATGTGGTTGTAGTTGCAGCAGTTGATTCTGCGGATAGCACTTTGTAATATATTTTTCCCCATGATCTTTCCTTCGAAATATTTTATACGAAGCTGGTATGACGAGTTAGCTGTCTAGTTAATTTCGTTCTCCTTCCCTATATCATGTTAATCAACGTACTTTTCTCTTTAATTTCTTTTAGTGTTTGTTCATTTGATTTTTTTA
This sequence comes from Schistocerca piceifrons, assembly GCF_021461385.2. NCBI lineage: Eukaryota > Metazoa > Arthropoda > Insecta > Orthoptera > Acrididae > Schistocerca > Schistocerca piceifrons. The sequence continues at coordinate 275,322,134 of NC_060145.1, forward strand.
AGTCCGGTTAATTTTTGTGATTCTTCTCCGTATTCACACCTCCATTGCTTCTAATATTTCTTTTTCCTCGTTCACCCTGAGGCCATCCTTCACAAACATAATTAAAATGCTCCAAACATACGTCTTGATGATATGCCCAGTCGGAAATTGAGTTGTCCCTCTTTCAGGCTGCATCCGTCCACTAGAATTTGCATTTTCGGCGGTATTTGCCTTTTAGTAGTGATGTGTTTCAAAAACATTGTCTTTTACAATATTCTGTGTGGAATTCCGGGCAAATGTGGTTCACATTTACAGATCGGTATAACGGCGATAAGCGTTCTGTCAGGGGCAATAGCACGAAACTCCAATATTACATGAGTCACGTTAAGAGTCTGATAACTATTGTAATGAGTTTATGTTGATATTCAGCGCCGATAAGACTTGTTGTGAACACTTGCGGTACGCCAGCAATATACGTCAATCAGATTCCCTATTTCCCCTGTCCAGCTCCTCCCGTTGTATGAGGGATATGCGGCGAACAAACGCTGGTTAGAATAGCAAATAGAAGTACCTAACGACAAATTATAACTCAGGTAGCAAGAGCTCGACAGGAATACAGTTAGCAGGTGTATAGCAGCAAAACGTCAGAGAATCATTCGTCGCTGTCGTATGTAATATTGGCAGTGAATTAGAAAGAATCAGTAAGGTTCATAGGTTGTCAGTCAGCGATGTCGTTGTTTAAAGTAAATGCCATGGCTGTAAATTTGCAAAAAAAGCTGTTAACGGAGTCATTTACTTACATAAACGTTAATTTATTTGTCATATACGTATTATAGCAAGATTTATACAAAAAACGAAATACAGATACATCTACATCTACATGGATACTCTGCAAATCACATTTAAGTGCCTGGCAGAGGGTTCATAGAATGACTTCACAATCTGTATTACTCCAGTCTCGTATAGCGGCCGGAAAGGACGAATACCTGTATCTTTCCGTGAAAACCCTGATTTCTCTTATTTTATCATGGTGATGGTTTCTCCCTATGCAGGTCGGCGTCAACAAAATATTTTCGCATTCGGAGGAGAAAGCAGGTGTTTGGAATTTCGTGAGAAGATTGAAATGGCTCTAAGCACTATGGGACTTAACATCTGAGGTCATCAGTCCCCTAGACTTCGAAACTAGTTAAACCTAACTAACCTAAGGACATCAGACACATCCATGCCCGAAGCAGGATTCGAACCTGCGACCATAGCAGCGGCGCGGTTCCAGACTCAAGTGCATAGAACCGCTCGGCCACAACGGCCGCCATGAGAAGATTCCTCCGCAACGAAAACCGCCTTTGTCTTAATGATGTCCACACCATATCCTGCATTATTTCAGTGACACTCTCTGCCATATTTTGCGATAATACAAAACGTGCTGCCCTTCTTTAAACTTTCTCGATGTACTCCGTCAGTTCTGTCTGGTAAGGATCCCAAACTGCGTAGCAATATTCTAAAAGAGAACGGACAAGCGTGGTGTCTCTTTAGTAGCACTGTTACATTTTCTAAGCCTTCCCCACAACATTTTCTACGTTGTTGTTGTTGTGGTCTTCAGTCCTGAGACTGGTTTGATGCAGCTCTCCATGCTACTCTATCCTGTGCCAGCTTCTTCATCTCCCAGTACCTACTGCGACCTACATCCTTCTGAATCTACTTAGTGTATTCATCTCTTGGTCTCCCTCTACGATTTTTCCCTCCACGCTGCCCTCCAATACTAAATTGGTGATCCCTTCATGCCTCAGAACATGTCCTACCAACCGATCCCTTCTTCTGGTCAAGTTGTGCCACAAACTTCTCTTCTCCCCAATCCTATTCAATACTTCCTCATTAGTTATGTGATCTACCCATCTAATCTTCAGCATTCTTCTGTAGCACCACATTTCGAAAGCTTCTATTCTCTTCTTGTCCAAACTATTTATCGTCCATGTTTCACTTCCATACATGGCTACACTCCATACAAATACTTTCAGAAATGACTTCCTGACACTTAAATCTATACTCGATGTTAACAGATTTCTCTTCTTCAGCAACGCTTTCCTTCCCATTGCCAGTCTACATTTTATATCCTCTATACTTCGCCCATCATCAGTTATTTTGCTCCCCAAATAGCAAAACTCCTTTACTACTTTAAGTGTCTCATTTCCTAATCTAATTCCCTCAGCATCACCCGACTTAATTCGACAACATTGCATTATCCTCGTTTTGCTTTTGTTGATGTTCATCTTATACCCTCCTTTCAAGACACTGTCCATTCCGTTCATCTGCTCTTCCAAGTCCTTTGCTGTCTCTGACAGAATTACAATGTCATCGGCGAACCACAAAATTTTTATTTCTTCTCCATGGATTTTAATACCTACTCCGAATTTTTCTTTTGTTTCCTTTACTCCTTGCCCAATATACAGATTGAACAACGTCGGGGAGAGTCTACAACCCTGTCTCACTCCCTTCCCAACAACTGCTTCCCTTTCATGACCCTCGACTATTATAACTGCCATCTGGTTTCTGTACAAATTGTAAATAGCCTTTCGCTCCCTGTATTTTACCCCTGCCACCCTTAGAATTTGAAAGAGAGTATTTTCTATGTGAGCTTTCCTATTTAAGTTTTTCGTAATTGTAATTCCTAGGTATTTGACAGAATTTTCGGCCTTTAGATTTCAGTGATTTATCGTGTAACCGAAGTTTAACGGATTTCTCACACTTTTCGTTATTCACGGTCAATTGCCAATTTTCACACCATTTAAATATCTTTTCTAAATTTGCAATTTGTTTTGATCATCTGGTGACTTTACTAGTCGATAAACGACAATGACACCGGCAAACAACCTAAGACGGCTGCTCAGATTGTCTCCCAAATCGTTTACATAGATAAGGAACAGCAAAGGGCCTATAACACTACCCTCGGAAATACTAGAAAACACTTCTGTTTTACTCGATGACTTTCCGTCAATTACTGCGAACTATGACCTCTCCGACAGACAATCACGAATTCAGTAACATAGCTGAGACGATATTCCATAAGCATGCAATTTCACAACAAGCTGCTTGTGTGGTAAAGTGCCAAAAGCCTTCCGGAAATCCAGAAATACGGAATCAATTTGATACTGCTACAGTCGAGTCGACTTGCGGAAATCACTGATATCTGGCAGCGCTTTTGACTGTAGCAGTATCTTAGTAGTAAAGAATAAATGTACAAAAACTTCATGCGTGAAGCGGCATTTTTTCACGCATCCTAGTGTTTATGGTGTCATATCTCCTGAACTATGATAGGTACATGGTTCTTACGCTGACAATGATTGTTGCCTGACAGGAAGGGAAATGTAAACCCAGTTTGGTTGAAATGGTTTAGGAGGTAGTTTGAAATTTATCTTATTCAAAAACATTTTTATTACTATTGCCAGTCTGCATTTTATACCCTTTTAAGTCAGCCTTCTTCAGTTATTTCACTCTCCTAATAACAGAACTGATACGCTATTTTGTTGCCCCTTTCCTAACATAATTCTTACAGCAACACTTGATTTAATTCGATTACATTCCATTACCTTTTTTTCTACTTTTGTTGATGTTCTGCAGGTACATCTACATCTACATAGATACTCCACAAGCCACCGTATGATGTGTAACTTCCTTTCCTGTTCCAATCGCAAATAGAACGATTCCGTATAAGCCCCAATTTCTCGTATATTACCTTTGTGGTCCTTAAGTGCAATGTATGTTGGCGGCATTCCGGTCATGGGACAGTCACCTCCAAATGCCTGTTCTCTAAATTTCCTCAATAATAATTCTGGAAAAGAACGTCGCCTTCCCTCCAAGGAGTTCCCACTTGAGTTCCCGAAGCATGTTCTTACATACCGGTGACAAATCAAACAGCTCGCCCCCAAATCGTTCGTCTTAAAACCTTTCTTCAAAACATTACCTATTCCGTTCAACTGGTTTGGAAGTGATTTACCGGATCTGACCGTACTACAATGTCCTCGACAAACCGCAAAGTTTTGGTTTCTTGTCGCTGACGTTTATTTTCTCTGCCAAATTTCTCCTTCCTTTATCCCACAGCTTCCTTAGGGTATAGAGGGAATAACTGGAGGAAGAGGCTACACACCTGTCTCACTCCCTTATCAACGACTGCTTCCTTTCATGTCTTTTCGCTCTTGCGATTGCAGGCAGGTTTTGTCTCCCTGTATTTTGTCCATTCCACCTTCAGAATTTCAGAGATTGTATTCCACTCAACACTGTCAAAAACTTTTACTGTATCTGAAATTGCTATAAACATAAGTTAACTTCTCCCCAGTCTGTCCTTTAAGACAAATCGTAGGGCCAGAATTACCTCGCACATACTTACATTTCCCCAGAATCCAAACTGGTCTTCCCCGAGGTCGACTTCTACCCATTTTTCCATCCTTCTGTAAATAGCTCATGTCAGTATTTTGCAACCATTGTTCATTATAATACTGGTTCTATACTACACCACTGGACATTAAAGTTGCTACACCAGGAAGAAATGCAGATGATAAACGGATATTCATTGGACAAATATATTATACTAGAACTGACATTTGATTACGTTTTCACGCAATTTGGGTGCATAGATCCTGAGACATCAGTACCCAGAACAACACGTCTGGCCGTAATAACGGCCTCCATACGCCTGGGCATTGAGCCAAACAGAGCTTGGATGGCGTGTACAGGTACAGCTGCCCATGCAGCTTCAACACGATACCACAGTTCATCAAGAATAGTGACTGGCGTATTGTGACGAGCCAGTTGCTCGGCCACCATTGACCAGACGTTTTCAGTTGGTGAGAGAGCTGGATAATGTGCTGGCCAGGGCAGCAGTCGAACATTTTCTATATCCAGAAAGGCCCGTACAGGACCTGCAACATGCGGTCGCGCATTACCCTGCTGAAATGTAGGGTTTCGCAGGAATAGAATGAAGGGTAGAGCCAAGGGTCGTAACACATCTGAAATGTAACGTCCACTGTTCAAAGTGCCGTCAATGCGAACAAGAGGTGACCGAGACGTGTATCCAATGGCACCCCATACCATCACGCCGGGTGATACGCCAGTATGGCGATGACGAATACACGGTTGCAATGTGCGGTCGTCAAACACGGATGCGAGCATCATGATGCTGTAAACAGAACCTGGATTCATCCGAAAAAATGACGTTTTGCCATTCGTGCACCCAGGTTCGTCATTGAGAACACCATCGCTAGCGCTCCTGTCCGTGGTGCAGCGTTTAGGGTAACCGCAGCCATGGTGTCAGAGCTGATAGTCCATGCTGCTGCAAACATCGTCGAACTGTTCGTGCAGATGGTTGTTGTCTTCCAAACGTCCCCATCTGTTGACTCAGGGATCGAGACGTGGCTGCACGATCCGTTACAGCCATGCGGATAAGATGCCTGTCATCTCGACTTCTAGTGATACGAGGCCGTTGGGATCCAGCACGGCGTTCCGTATTATCCTCCTGAACCTACCGATTCCATATTCTGCTAACAGTAATTGGATCTCGACCAATGCGAGAAGCAGTGTCGCGATACGACAAACCGCAATCGCGATAGGCTACAATCCGACCTTTATCAAAGTCGGAAACTTGATGGTACGCATTTCTCCTCCTTACACGAGGCATCACAACAACATTTCACCAGGCAACGCCGGTCAGCTGCTGTTTGTGTATGAGAAATCGTTTGAAACTTTCCTCATGTCAGCATGTTGTAGGTGTTGCCACCGGCGCCAACCTTGTGTGAATGCTCTGAAAAGCTAATCATTTGCATATCACAGCATCTTCTTCCTGTCGGTTAAATTTCGCGCCTGTAGCACGTCATCTTCGTGGTGTAGCAATTTTAATGGCCAGTAGTGTATAAACACCTGTCAGCTCCTATGTTCTTGGGATTTTGATTATTACGGCCTTCTCGAAGTCTGGGAGTTTTTCCTCGGGCTGATGGTCTAGCTGCTACATAACGGTAGCTCTGCGCGTGCAGTCAGAGGGCTGCCTGTCCTCTGTAACAAAACAACTGAATGAAATATTCACCGATGAATCTGAAGAGGTATCACGTGACATCCAAATGCTAAGAACGAAAACGTAGAAAATGGGGAGGAGGGAGGGGGAAGGCGATTAGCGCTTGACTGGAAACAAAGCACCAGCGGGGTCTAATCCTGGTCAGACCCTGGATTTTTCAATTTGCGTTTTAACCTAGCTTCCACCTCTTAACGACGAGAGGAGCCTCCAGAAATGACACGTGGCTCTGACTCCGTTTTAACTATACGTCCTCTTCACCCGGGCCGCGCGGTTGTAGCCGTTCGGTCTTTGGAGCCTTGCCACGGTTCGCGCGGCTTCTCCCGTCGGAGGTTCGAGTCCTCCCTCGGGCATGGGTGTGTGTTGTCCTTAGCGTAAGTTAGTTTAAGTTATATTACGCAGTGAGTAAGCCTAGGGACCGATGACATCAGCGATTTGGTCCCATAGGACCTTACCACAAATTAAATCTTACTCTGTTGGACAACTGGAATAGGTTCGAGACACGCACGCCACTCATTTTCGATGCTAATAAGTCACAAAATTTCAGGTTTTCTACTGTTGTTAAGGTATTTACACTGTCCTAGGCATCACACAAGCCAAGAAATAAATAACAGGCGGAAATTTGTCAATTACATAAATGTAAATTCTCAACATGGTTCTCCACCAAGTGGAATTCCAATTTCTGTCACTCAGCGTTTAAGCCTAAAGAAGAGAAAAGGTTGCTTGTAATGTAGGTGTATAGCACAATAAAGCCTTCTTTTGAGCAGTTGAGGAAATAGCAGCTTGTTGCCAGGAGTGGATACGGTATCAGGTCCCTCGTTCAGAGGTAATCGAGTACTTCAGTTGCTATCGCCTGACAGCTGCTCCTCTACTGAAGTAGGCCGCTCCTCTGGCCTTGCACAGGTACAAGTAAGGTGGCAAGAACCCGGTTGTCTAGATACGTTCTTATCTCGATTGTCTTCGGCACATCGCTATATTTTCTCCACCACAGAATTTCTTCTCTTATACGTGACCACATTGTGCAGGGGAGTAACTATTGTTCGTGTGCAAATGCAGAGGTTCTTCAATTAACTTCCAATTCTGTCAACTTCATTGAATTATTTGAGGGTTACCATGTAATTCTCCTCAATCTTTTCTTTATTAAAGCCTTTTGTGTTTATTTTTGGGGCTATCGGACTGTCGAACTCAAGTATTGGGAGCTTTACACAGAGATCATGCTTCCTCACAAAAATAACCTGGCAATGTGGCTAAGGCGATGAATGAAACATGTCGGTTTGTAATAATAGCAGTACAGGTTAAGTTAGTTTAATTCATTGTTTCGCCTAACACACTTCCCTGACGACGTCTACGTTCATCCAGACTCGTTTAACAGTTATGTTAGTCACTCATTCACACTGAAGCAACCATTGATACGTTGCGTTTCCACTGATCACGGAAGCCTATTTATTTACGTTCTACTGTTGCTTCTCAACGAGAATTAGCGATTTTGAAATACGACACTGCACCAGGCATAAATCTCATAATCAACCCCGGACGCCTTTCCGCGAAATAACTGAAGTACTTTTCTTATAGGAACCGGACGAAACACTTTAGACGATTAATTCCACTTCCTACCAAATTCTGTACATGACTTAAGCGACTGTTGTGTACAGAAGCTGAACACCGACTTCTCTTTACACGCCAAGACGGTACGTGACCACTAGCAGTGGGGCACGCCCGGCTCTAGGGGGCGGGAGGGCGGGGGGGGGGGGGGGGGGAGGTGTCAAACCGTGAAACCGTGGTATCTGCCCCGGGCGTCAATTTCACGGGGCACCAAATTCATATGCATGAAGAAAAAAACCTTGTTTCACAAAGCGCCTGGTCTATCGATTATTCATATGATTTGAAACGCATCCCAACTGGTTTTTGAACATTTTTGAACACATTCTAAGTTGATTTCTGAACGTATCATAAGTCGATTTTTGAATGCGTGCATAGTGTACGTGATGTCTCTGCTAGGGGGAATCCCCGTTGCATCCAGAAATAAAAAACTTTCCGCAGGCAAAAGGGAACGGAGCTATACGGGCTGAACCAAACCAGACACTCTTGAACGCCAGTCGCTGTTTGCATATGTGGTTTGGATGGATGTGCGAATGATCAGCGTTGTTACAGTTATTAGCGAAATCCATAGATTTAGATTTCCAGAGTGGAAATAAACCACTAATAGGAATAACAGGTAAGAAAGGTTACATGCCTTGTCGGTGTATCCAAGAAAGTGAAATTTTGACAAAAAAATTTTGTCAGGTCGCTACACTACTGCTGGTACAGTGCCCTGTTAGCAGTCGCTTTTAGTTCTATTCTCGGAACAGCGCGGAGAACGCGTTGCACGAACACGTACGAACGCCTAACCGGAGAATAAAAGAGGGATAGCTGACCGTGTCATCCTGACAGGGTTAGTGAAGTTAATTGGAGAATAAGTTGTGACAATGGCAGAAATAGTTAGAGAGTTAGTGATGACAAGGTTATTTGTTAGAACGAGGAACGAGAAGAAACGGGGACATCACATAAATTATAAGGAAGAATATGACGATTCCAAATTTGTATAAAACTTTCGTACTACTACTTTTCGATCTCAAGCTTGAGAAACTGCAGCGTATGAGTGAAATGTCAAACTATTTCCTAACGTAAAACTTTTTGCTTGTAGTAGGCCTATTAGGCATTTGATATTGATACCTCGTGAATTATGTTCTGTCGTGTTATTTATGTAAATACTCTCTTATTAGGCACGTATCAACAATTGCTGCAATATTAGAGAGGCCTATTTCGTTTTATCTAGCAGACAGTGACAAAATGGACATAATAAAATCGAGAAACTGCATCACTCTTGGGTACTTTTCGTATCAACAGCTTTTTCACTTTTAGTCAGCGACAGTTTGATTTTTCATGGAACGAAACGTTTGACGAACTTTGATGAAGTAACCGATTCTTTCGCAGAAAGGAAAGCACGCCGTGTAAAACTGTAACGAGATTAGAGAGAAAAGAAGACGGGGAGCTAAGTATTGAAGAAATGGGTACTGTCTTGTTTGTCTGTTGTCTTTACTGGTTTTATGTTTGCTATATTTAATTTTGTCATACAAAAGAGGGAGTTATTAGCTAATAGGCAATAAAGAGTGAAAATGTTTTGAAGAGTTCTTATCCTCCCGGTCACAAAAAATCCCACCCACTATTAATTGTGAGTTTTTTTAAGGGTTGTAGGATGTCAGACCGGCCGACTTGGAGCAGGTGAGGCACCACAGGACATTTTAATATCCACTGACCTGAATATAGGTTTCATAGCTTCCATTACAAAATACACACGTTTGAATTGAACGGAGCGAAATACAGTGACGTGCGTTAGAAGAATGCTCTGTGAAGAGACTTGGCACTGCACTTTGGCACATCTAAGACCTAATAACATGTCTTACATTTCCTCGAACGTATGTGTTTTATACATCAAACTCTCAGGAAGATGCCGACCGGTGTGGCCGAGCGGTTCTAGGCACTTCAGTCCGGAACCGCGTGACCGCGGGTTCGAATCCTGCATCGGGCATGGATGTGTGTGATGTCCTTAGGTTAGTTAGGTTTAAGTAGTTCTACGTTCTAGGGGACTGATGACCTCAGATGTTAAGTCCCATAGTGCTCAGAGCCATTTGAACCATCTCAGGAAGATGTGGACTACAAAATGAACATATTTTTGAAAATCAATTTTTTTTAATTTTTACATTCTGTCTCAAACACTCGAAGGGGGGTGGGGAAACGATCAAGTTTTTGCCCCGATTCGGAAATATCGAAGATCCGGGGCTGCACTGGGGCATTGTTGTTATTATAGGCAAGACAATGCTTTCACTGATAAAAGGCGCCCTCAGCTGCGAAAGTTCCAGAAGCCAGCCATTAACTAAGCAGTACAATATTGATACGTTTGCCATTAAAGACAGCAGCACTCCTTATAAACAGTGATTTGTATGTAAAAAAAATTAACCTGGTAACGCCATTTGCTTCCTTAAAATCTACAAAATAAGTGGACCAAAATCCCGCGCTTGTAACAGGAATAAACTTTATGTGGTTGCATGTTGAAACCAAGTCGTATTTTATAGGATGGTCAAGTAGTTGCCCATATTATCCCTATTCTGTATCGGTGGAAAAATGCACTTATCGGAGGACAAAAGAGAAGAATATGCTCTTGTTTATTAAAAGACTAACTGAAAAGTGGGGTACCAGCTGCGCCAATCTACCTCCCTCAGCACCTTTAAAACTTTTTGCATGCGACATAGTCGCGCTTTTTTAACATGCAGCTCGTCTGTCACTTCTACAAGCTCCCCCAACAGTCACCCACTCACACCCACTAGTCCATCGCTGTAAGTAGCTCGGCAATCCACTACTATTTATACTACAGTGTGTAATGCATATTAAGGGAAACTATTCCAGTTATCAACAGTATGACATGCGACATAATTATAACAAAAGAAGCAAGCAGAACATAGTTTCTTTCCCAATATAACTAAAAATACACAAAAGTGCTTCCTATACAAGTCCATAAAAACTTTAATGCCATACCCCAACATATCATGGATCTTCCAATTCAACAATTCAAAAAAAAAGTAAAAGAACTTCTTCTTGAGCTCAGTTTTAATGAAACTGATGAATTTTTAAGAGTGGCAAAGAATATGGTATGACTACACTTTATGTAATCGGTTTGTATATGCTTCTATATCTGAGTAAGCCTGTAATTGGCTAAATTTACTATGCAATATCAATTTGTACCAGAAGTTTCTCTGTTTTATATTTGTATGAAGGTACTATAATTATTTGTGTAATATTTATATTGTGTAATATTTTTCTTGTTTTTGTAATTATTTGTGTAATATTTATACTGTGTAATACTTACTTTCGTAATGCCTCAGATGATCTCTGAGGTCTCTACAACAATAAAAATCAAATCAAACCAAAGAGGCACTGCAGGCGAAGTCGTGCTGTTAGCAAAGGCATTCGCGTCGGCCGTCTACTCTGGCTCTGAGCACTATGGGACTTAACAGCTATGGTCATCAGTCCCCTAGAACTTAGAACTACTTAAACCTAACTAACCTAAGGACAGCACACAACACCCAGCCATCACGAGGCAGAGAAAATCCCTGACCCCGCCGGGAATCGAACCCGGGAACCCGGGCGTGGGAAGCGAGAACGCTACCGCACGACCACGAGATGCGGGCTCGGCCGTCTACTGCCATAGTCCATTAACCCCAGATTTCGCCACACTGTCCTAACGGATACTTTCTTCGTACGTCCCACAGTGATTTCTTCGTTTATTTCACGCAGTGTTGCTTGTCTGTTAGCAATGACAACTCTACACAAACGCCGCTGCTTCTCAGTCGTACGGGAAGGCCGTCAGCCACTGCGTTGTCCGAGGTGAGAGGTAATGCCTGAAATATGGTGTTCTGGACACACTCTTGACACTGTGGAATACTGAATTCCCTAATGATTTCCGAAATGGAATGTTCCAAGCGTCTAGCTCCAGCTACCATTCCGCGTTCAGTGTCGAATCATCTGCAGTGGCGTAGCGTGAGGGAAGACTTTGAAACTTAGTCTCCCCTGTATTCGTGCTTAAAAAAGATGCAATAGTAATTCATAACAAAACAATAAACAACTTTCTACTAAGAGCACTAAATGTGCGAAGACATCAGTTTTGTAGACCGCGCCGCCGCACCCTGAGTATTGGTGTATTTGCCTGTTTGAGACTGAACTGCTCCCAGTCTGCCTCCCTTCACCTCCCTTACCAGGCTGTGTGCACTGCCCACATTCATAAACTGGACTAAAATACGTTAAAAATAATGTATTAAGAAACTATGAAGACCACTGAGTCCTCGCAGATTACTGAGTTAAAATTATAAAAACACTGAAGCAGCATTATCGGAGCTAATATTAAGTTGTAATTGTAAATAGAGTGTACATTAGCTCAGCGTGTTTAGGCTGATTTTACACACGCCGGAATGGTAAATGATCATCTATCATTTTGATGGTCCAAACCCTGTGCAAAGTGCGATGGGAATCAGCCTTTAATGTAAAAATTAAAAAGTGTTTCAAGCCTCACAAAAGTATCCCTATTGTTGTCACGTTAAGATAACCTTTTTCTACCTTCCAATATTGTGGCCATACTATTAAATAATTGTGAGCTCTAAAATTATTTTCTGAAGCTTCACAGTCGCAACTATCACCTAAAATATCATGGTTTGTTAAATTGATAGTATACACTTTTGTAAAAGGAAATGGGAACTGAACCTTTGAATTGCACCTAAAATTGTCATCCCAAAACTGATCTGATCCTAAGGTTGACAATTTTGGCACCTCCAATATTCTTTATTTAAGTTTAGCTGCAAACATTTATAGAAGATGTGATTCTTGAGTTTCTCCCGGCGTATTTGATAGTCAAAATATCCACGGGTGTGCTGCCGGTCTATAGTGTCCAACGGGCCCGTTGGACACTGTAGACCGGCAGCACACCCGTGGATATTTTGACTATTTATAGAAGATGTCAATCTACTTAAGTACATTTAGATATATTCCTTTAAAAATTAAAATTTCTTACTAAATTGTTGATTATCATTAAACAGACCAGTAATAGCAAGGAGCTTACTACTGAAAATTAATTGTTACTAAAGAACGTCACAAATAAATGTATTAGACCTACTTTTCTTATACATTAGAGACTTTTTGAAAAGATATATGACCATTTCCTCTTGTCACTGACAGTGTAATTTGAGTTGCTTTGCAACACCAGGGATATCTACTTCTAAATTATGTTTGCAGCTGTTCTCATTTCGAATTCGGGAATATTTACTTTATCTTCTTTGGTGAAGGAATTTCGGAAAATGCATTTAGTAACTCCACTTTAGTGGCACTGTCATCAGTAACATTACCGTCGCTGTCGCACAGTGAAGGTACTTACTGAGCCTTTCCGCTGGTTTACTTAACATGGGACCAGAGTCTCTTTGGATTTTCCGCCACATTTCTAGAGCGAGTTTCGTGGTGGAAACTATTAAATGCATCTCTCATTGAAATCCGCACCAAATTTCGAGCCTCAGAAAAATTTCACCAATCTTGGGGATTTTGCGTTCGTCTAAATTATACGAGCCTTTTGCGGTGCTCCTGCAGCAGCTTTCTGTCGTGTTTTGTGTACATGGGGGGATCAGTTCCATCTCTTATTAATTTATTTGGTATAAATATCTCGAGTGCTGTTGATACTATTTCTTTGAACTTAAGCCACATATGGTCTTCATTTACATAGTTTGGAAGGATTGGAGACTATCTCAGCTGCTTTTATAAATAGATGTATTTCGCGATCAGTTTTTTTGAATTTCTTTGTTAGGGAAGTGAGCCTCGCTACGATTTAGTGTTCACTAATCCTTGTATCAGTCGTGATGCTCAGGATTATTTGTGGCTAAGAGGTCAAGTATGTTTTCGTAACCATTTACAATTTGAATGCCCTCGTCAACTAATTGTTAAAAATAATTTAAAAAAAAGCATTTAGAACAATTACGGAAGTTGTGTTCTATTTACAATAGGGTATGAAAATGTATTTTTGTCAACATACGGAAAGTAGATTGAAGTCACTGCCATTATTGTATGAGTAGGGTACCTATTTGTGATGAGACTCAAGTCTTCTTTGAACTTTTTACAGCAACTGTTTCATCTCAGACAGGGTGTCGGTAAAAGGAGCCAGTTAATAATTTATTCCGGTTGTCGAATATAACCTCTTCCCATGTTAAGTCACAGGAACTATCTGCTTCAATGTCGATTGTGAGCTTGAACACAAATTACATTATTTTTCCTTAAGTTGTCCTTCTTGGTTCTGTTGTAGTGCAGATAATTACAATTACGGCTTTTTCCTCCAGAACCTAGGATGGTTTCTCTGTGACCCTGTCAATACCAGAGCTAAACAATGTAGAACAACAACGTACGTTACAAGCGTAGCATTCTGTAAACTTCATTTCCTTATTTCTAACATTTTAAAATTGTACGTTGACTTCAGATGACATGTCAATCATACACTCCTGGAAATGGAAAAAAGAACACATTGACACCGGTGTGTCAGACCCACCATACTTGCTCCGGACACTGCGAGAGGGCTGTACAAGCAATGATCACACGCACGGCACAGCGGACACACCAGGAACCGCGGTGTTGGCTGTCGAATGGCGCTAGCTGCGCAGCATTTGTGCACCGCCGCCGTCAGTGTCAGCCAGTTTGCCGTGGCATACGGAGCTCCATCGCAGTCTTTAACACTGGTAGCATGCCGCGACAGCGTGGACGTGAACCGTATGTGCAGTTGACGGACTTTGAGCGAGGGCGTATAGTGGGCATGCGGGAGGCCGGGTGGACGTACCGCCGAATTGCTCAACACGTGGGGCGTGAGGTCTCCACAGTACATCGATGTTGTCGCCAGTGGTCGGCGGAAGGTGCACATGCCCGTCGACCTGGGACCGGACCGCAGCGACGCACGGATGCACGCCAAGACCGTAGGATCCTACGCAGTGCCGTAGAGGACCGCACCGCCACTTCCCAGCAAATTAGGGACACTGTTGCTCCTGGGGTATCGGCGAGGACCATTCGCAACCGTCTCCATGAAGCTGGGCTACGGTCCCGTACACCGTTAGGCCGTCTTCCGCTCACGCCCCAACATCGTGCAGCCCGCCTCCAGTGGTGTCGCGACAGGCGTGAATGGAGGGACGAATGGAGACGTGTCGTCTTCAGCGATGAGAGTCGCTTCTGCCTTGGTGCCAATGATGGTCGTATGCGTGTTTGGCGCCGTGCAGGTGAGCGCCACAATCAGGACTGCATACGACCGAGGCACACAGGGCCAACACCCGGCATCATGGTGTGGGGAGCGATCTCCTACACTGGCCGTACACCACTGGTGATCGTCGAGGGGACACTGAATAGTGCACGGTACATCCAAACCGTCATCGAACCCATCGTTCTACCATTCCTAGACCGGCAAGGGAACTTGCTGTTCCAACAGGACAATGCACGTCCGCATGTATCCCGTGCCACCCAACGAGCTCTAGAAGGTGTAAGTCAACTACCCTGGCCAGCAAGATCTCCGGATCTGTCCCCCATTGAGCATGTTTGGGACTGGATGAAGCGTCGTCTCACGCGGTCTGCACGTCCAGCACGAACGCTGGTCCAACTGAGGCGCCAGGTGGAAATGGCATGGCAAGCCGTTCCGCAGGACTACATCCAGCATCTCTACGATCGTCTCCATGGGAGAATAGCAGCCTGCATTGCTGCGAAAGGTGGATATACACTGTACTAGTGCCGACATTGTGCATGCTCTGTTGCCTGTGTCTATGTGCCTGTGGTTCTGTCAGTGTGATCATGTGATGTATCTGACCCCAGGAATGTGTCAATAAAGTTTCCCCTTCCTGGGACAATGAATTCACGGTGTTCTTATTTCAATTTCCAGGAGTGTAGATGTTCTTATCTATATTTAGTGAACATGTTTTCAGTTATGTTTTGAACATTGACCCGCTACACTTTATTAACTAATGTTTTTAGAGAGTAAATTAATATGGCGTATGTCGTTCTTCTTTTCAAACATTCACATACCCATTTATTCTTTCCTTATTGTCTTTTGGGTATGCAGCTGTAGTAATTAAAGTAGGCACAAATGCAGTGATCAAAAAGAAATGATTAGTATACATTCGCATTCTAGTTACATCGTTCCTTTCTTGTTGCTCCCATGGCGATGGACTGTTTCTATCGCAATCAGTAAGCGTGAAAGGAAGCTACCGTACAGACAGAGGGATCTATATTTATACTTGGCAGAACTAATTACATACTGACAAAATCGTCGGTATTGATTTCGTTTCCCAAAAGTTATAAATATTTCGATTTCGGAAAAGAAGCTCAATATTTCACCAAGATAAAGAAGGTCCCTTACGTACTGGTCGTATCGAGTAAGATGTGGAGACGGCGGTTTGAAAGCGGACATAAGAAGTGCGAGGAAGGGCGTCCCTTACCTGAGGGATCGCTACTCAAGCTACCTGGCGAAGGGGCAAGTGTGGCAAATGTCCGGCGTGGCAAATGTCCGGCATTCATTCTCGGCTCCCCTCTCGCACGAAGGCCGGTGCGCTGCGCTTGCTAGCAGGTATCGAGACTAGTCTCCGCCGCTTCTATGCTGGCTTTTAACACGGAAGTGAACAGTCGCGCTGTTTGTGTTCATAGTCATTCTTGTTTGATTTTAGTGCATATTTTCGTTGTGTCGCCAACATGAGTGAGCCAGCAACTGAACACCTTATAGAATTTTTATAAAAATGCCCTTTTCTACATTATCGTACAAAAAAAAAAAGTGCGAATTGAAGGAGAAACGACCTACTCCTATACTCAGTGTAGTTTTAAGTGAAGCCAAACAAAAACGCACTTAATCATCTTGTGGTGCAGTTCTTCTTGAAACGCACAAAGTATGCTTGGCTGACTACGAATGCAGTTAGTAACAGATTATATTGTTATATATGTCTTCTGTTTGGTGGTGAAAAGGAATGATGCAATGAGGGCATTTGTACAATAAAGAACTTTGAGCCGGCCGAAGTAGCCGTGCGGTTCTAGGCGCTGCAGTCTGGAACAGCGAGACCGCTACGGTCGCAGCTTCGAATCCTGCCTCGGGCATGGATGTGTGTGATGTCCTTAGGTTAGTTAGGTTTAACTAGTTCTAAGTTCTAGGGGACTAATGACCTCAGAAGTTGAGTCCCATAGTGC
The DNA here is from genome assembly GCF_021461385.2 of Schistocerca piceifrons. Taxonomy (NCBI): domain Eukaryota; kingdom Metazoa; phylum Arthropoda; class Insecta; order Orthoptera; family Acrididae; genus Schistocerca; species Schistocerca piceifrons. The sequence continues at coordinate 275,338,935 of NC_060145.1, forward strand.
TCAGAGCCATTTGAGCCAGCCAAAGAACTTTGACAGGAAAGCATCAGACATCAAAACGTCACCTGCAGAACAAAGAATCATTTCAGTTATTAAGCAAAAGTAGAATGAGCACGCCCCTTCTGAAGCCGCTCGTCTGACAGCAATAAAATACGACGAACAAGTTGCATCCAGCAGGAGAGTATTGGCTCGTCTTATTCAGGCAATTGTATTTCTTTGTAAACAAGAACCAGCCTTTCGCGGCCATCGAGAAGACGAATCCTCCAGCAACAAAGGTAACTATCTGGAATTGTTGGATTTACTAGTTCAAGGAAAGCAGTTAATCCGAGACCATCTGTCATCATCTTCTACCTTTAAAGGAACTTCTCCAGATATACTTAATGATGTAATAGGAATGATAACTCTGGAAGTTAATGGGAAAATAAAATCTGAAATTCAGAACTGCAATTTCATTTCGATTCAGGCTGATGAAACATTAGACGTGTCATGCAAGAGTCAAATGAGTATAACATGCAGGTATTGTATTGCAGACAAAATTGAGGAAAGATTCGTTGGATTTTACGATGTTTCTGGAGATAAAACTGATGAAGGTTTGTCGAACATTATTCATGCAATATTGAAAGAATGGAATGTGGAAGGAAAAGTGGTTAGTCAAACATATGATGGCGCTTCAGTAATGGCGGGCAGAGATAGAGGACTACAACAATCGGTGAAGCAGTTCTGTCCCTATGCGCTGTTTGTTCATTGTTGCGCACACCAACTGAATTTGGTACTGTTACATGCCTCCAAAATCATTCAAGTACGCATGTTTGTAAGTGAGCTTACTGTATTCCATTCTTTTTTCAGCAAGTCATCAAAACGCACTGTATTGCTAACTGAGAAAGGATTTAAACTGCCAAATGCAAGCAACACTCGCTGGAACTTCCGTTCCAGGGCAGTTTCAACAACATCTAGTCATTTTTTAGGGCTATATAGTGTTTTTAATTATATATTTGATGATACGGATTCTCAGTGGGACCCAGAATCTTTGAGCTGTGCTGTGCGAATGAAACAACAGATGGATGATCCTACGTTTGTCTACTTGCTTTGCTTCTACCGAGGGTGCTTTGTTTATGTTGATCATCTCTTTTACGTTCTTCAGTCAAAATCTGTCAGTATAACTGCTTGCCACGACGAAATAAGAACTGTTTTGAGAAACTTACGACAATTAAGAACGGAAACATTCGTTGATGAATGCCTTAAATGCACCTTCCGTTTGAATGGCAACTTATCATTCTGTGACAGTCAAAAGACATCTCTCAGACCACTAACTTATGGGATACTGCATTTGCAAATTGTTCAGGTGGAAAGAAGGTTTGAAGACTTTCCTCAAATTCAGTTTGTTGAACTTTTGAACGAAAAGTGTTTCCCAAACTAACAGAAAGAATTCCCAAAGTTGAAACTGCTTCAATTATTAGAACAGTGCCCTTTTTTCAAACAAGAACAACTTGAAAATGAACTGTGTTACATATACGCTGGTGAGAAAATACACTTATCTCCAAGAATCCTCTTAAAGTACGTTACCAACAATGATTTAGACTCCGTTTATGAAGAAACAACGAAGTTCCTGCGTTTGGTTTTGACCCTACCCGCAACTACAGCAAGTAGTGAACGAAGCATGAGTTCTCTTAAACGAGTGAAGAATTATTTACGGAATTCAATGTCCAACATCCGGCTGTCGTGTTTCAGCACGTTAGCAATAGAAAAGACACTACTTGAAGAGCTATCCATTGATCAGATCTTTGTAAATCGAGTTATAGACTTATTCGTGGAAAGAAAAGTCAGGCGCATTGGGCTTGTGTACAAGGAAATATAAGTGCTTCTTCTCTTGCTGCGGAGTTCTACAAATTTGTCATCGTTTCTTGAACAAGTTAGTTATTATTACTATTATTATTAGTGGAGGTGGTAATGGTAGTGGTAGTAGTAGTTGTTGTTTCATTTGATGCATTTTGTTTCATTTGTTTAAATTATTGTTTATTCTACTATTTTGCCTCCCTATAATAACTGCAGAGTCTCCCCAACCTTTACAACCACGCTATGCCACTGCATCTGAGTACAATTAACTGCACCGCCAATGCATTGCCAGTTAATACCTGTACGCGATACTATCGCCATCTATATATGAGCTTATAGCTATCCTATGACTTTTGTCACCTTAGTGTAGTTACGTTTCACACTGGCGTGTAACGTGTGCTGCAATTCGGAGCCCTCTAGCGACAGTGAACTAAAAATTTATAGTCAAGAAGAATAAAGATGTAGAATGTTAATAACGTTGTATTATTTAAAAAGCCTTAAGAGTTTTCACATATAAAAATTCGGAAGCATTGTTCTCTTTTTTGTTTTTGTTTTTCTTTTTTTTTGTTTTTGTTTTTCTTGTTTGCCTAACCCTGTGACGAGGCTGTATAGTTACCACGTGCAAGCAGGCCACAAGGCAACAGCAACTACTTTCGGTGGTAAAGGGTTCTCTTCCTGCCACCTATTTACGTTTGACACAAAGTGTATTTGATGATTACAAAGGGACAAGCATCCTCATTTTGCTGTAAAACGTAAGTCACATACAGAACAATGTGTTGTAAACGAAAATATTAAATTTAATTTTCCAAAAATGCATGGATAATCTGCCAACTAGATAATCCACACACGGACAGTCGAAGCTTACTGTACATCCCCTAGCCAACAAGCTAGGCTAACAGAAACTGTTACCCCTTATGATGAAGGGGCTTCATAGCGAATTAAATGTAAATTTGTGTCGAGAGTGCAGAATTCTATTAATTATTGAAACTGAACCAAATGATCGTTATCAGTGCGATGAGAAACATTTTCGTTTGTGAGAGAGAAGGAAATCTTAAGGTGAATTTGACTAGTCGTTTTAAAGTCAACACAGCATGATTTCAGGTATATGTTATATATTTTAGTATCATGGTAGCTCTTTTACATGGTAATCTTTACAAACAGAGAGTGTCGCAACTTCATTTACACTACTGTCAGTTGACTGAACAGTGAATGTAGACTGCATAGTGAATATCGTAGATGTTATCCCATTTTTTATTAGAAATAGGACATACCAGTCCCATTTCTGAATACAGCCTGCAAGATTTTCTTGCTCCTGTTGTATAAAAAGAGTGCACGCATCTTGCGAAGTCTGGACAGGAGCTCACTGGCTGCTGACTCATTCTCTGCACCCGCAGACTTCTCAGTCGATGGACAGCTTCTTGAAGGACCCCTCTGCCCCGAAGAGGTCTCCCTGCGTCTTCAGCTTGCCTTGCCTCTTGCTCTCGTCCACTCTCCATTTCGACTCTGCCTCCACATAACTTCCTCCTGTCTTAGTCACCAGCTCTCGCATTTCGCCTGCAACAAATTTTACATTTACATATTCTTGTTACATGTTTCTGAATGATTTTGTCATTTGTCATACTCTATTGTTATGACAGTGTGAAGTGAAGTGTATGTGGCACAGAGGAATCACAGAGAGCCCATACCACTCGTGATCAGCGACACAACTATTCAGCGATATGCAGCTTACTCATTTTTTAGATAGTATTTTACTTGCTTATATTTCTTCCGTATGAAGGTAACGTCTAATGAAATGTTTTATGACTAATTTAGTTACTAATATGTAATACATCATGATTTTTTAGCCATCATCCAAGCAACATAATCATTATGACTTAAGATTCTGAAACTATCCGTCACACTTGACTCTTAACAGTTTCCAAGAAAAAATCGTAAAACTGAAATATAAACTTTGGATCACAATTCACTTAGGCCATGCACATACTGAAACTGATCAAGTGATCAGAGTGCTCTCACTTTTACTAACCGGGCAGAGCAAGGAAACTACAGTCACATATTTTTATCATTGCTCGAATGACCAGCAAGTAGAAGTGACTGTTACCCGGCATTGCAGACTCTCTCAAAATTGATCATAAATTACCATTTACAGCTCACATGAAAAAGTAAATTGCAGCTTATTATAAACTTAGAGTTTCAACTTTAGGATATAAAAAACTGCAACAGGCACACAATAATTCTGTGCCACACAGAAGACAGTAAATTTTTTTTTTTTACATCAGCTAGGAAAAAATCTTTTGTTACATCAGCTGGGAAACGTTAATTTACTACAGATTGAATGGTGGAATTTGTAAATCCTACACTGCAACATTTGGTGGATGAAAGTGAGAATATTGGCGTATCGTAATGATTTAAAAATTTGGACAGGCATGAAAACTTTACCAATGCATGGCAGCAAACATACTGCAAAAATTCACCGCATGTGAAGGTAAAATTAGTGAAAGAACTGTAAAAATATCATCGCAAAAACAACACCACATGAGCTAGATTAGCTTTAACCTTAATTCAAGGCACAGCTTCTTACTTTGTGAGTATTCTGGTTGTGCGATTGTTTCAGTGACCGGCCTACACTGTTTGTTGATAAGCATCACCCTCCGGTGTGGCCTTGATCAAATTGTTGGCACCATTTCATTACAGATGGACGCATTTGGTTCATACCCCACCAGAATGCCATGGTGAATCTGTGTGCAATTTGCCCACAAGAATCGTTTTGTCCGACATATTCAACTATGGAGCAAGTTTCCAGTTTCACTTCCACACTGTGACACACCTGTTATCCATACCACAGTAGAATTATATCCACAGAAAACCCAGACCATGTACAATATATTCTCCGCTAGCCACCAAGCGGTGTGTGGAGGAGGGCATTATTCGCGCCAAAGTCGTATTTCCCTCCCTCTGTTCCACTCGCGGATCGCGCGAGGGAAAAACAACTGTCTGAACGCCTCAGCACGAGCTCTAATTTTCCTTATCTTTGAATGGTGATCATTGCGCGATTTGAAAGTTGGTGGAAATAATATATGCTCTACATCCTCGACGAAGATCGGATTTTGGAATTTAGTCAGCAGCCCCTTCCGTTTAGCGCGCCGTCAATCTGCAAATGTGGCCCATTTCAAACTTTCTATGAGATTTGTAACGCTCTCACGATGGCTAAATGTACCAGTCACGAATCTTGCCGCTCTTCTTTGGACCCTCTCAATCTCTTGAGTCAGGCCCAACTGGTAAGGGTCCCATACAAACGAGCAGTGCTCTAAGACTGGACGAACTAGAATATTGCAAGCAATTTCCTTTGTTGAAGGGCTGCATCGCTTCAGGATGCCACCAATAAACCGCAGTCTAGAGTTCGCCTTACCCGTTACTTCTGCAATCTGTTCATTCCATTTGAGATCATTTCGAATAGTCACACCCATATACTTGACAGATGTTACCGCTTCCAAAGACTGGGCACTTATTTTGTACTCGTACATTAATGGGGATTTTCACTTTGTTATACGCAGTAGGTTACACTTACTAATATTAAGCGATAACTGTCAGTCATTGCACCACTCATTTATTGTCTGCAAATCGTCATTGATTTGTTCACAACTTTCGTGTGATACTACTTTCCTGTGGGCTACAGCATCATCGGCAAACAGTCTAATGTCGCTGTTAATGCCATCAACCAGATCGTTTATGTAAATCGTAAAAAGCTGAGGACCTATTACGCTGCCCTGGGGCACACCTGAAGTTACTCTTGTTTCTGTTGAAGTTACCCCGTTCAGGACGACATACTGGTCCCTATCTGCCAGAAAACTTTCTATCCAACCGCATATGTCATCGGATAGACCGTAAGCGCGCACTTTTTGTAGCAAGCGACAGTGCGGAACTGAGTCGAACGCCTTCCGAAAGTCGAGAAATATGGCATCAACCTGGGAGCCGATATCTAGAGCCTGTTGTATATCATGCACAAAGAGGGCCAGTTGTGTCTCGCATGACCGCTGTTTCCTAAAACCGTGCTGGTTTCTGCAGATGAACTTCTCAGAGTCTAGAAAGGTCATTATGTCTGAACACAAAATATGTTCCATGATTCTACAACAAATCGATGTCAATAAAATTGACCAGTAACTATGTGCATCCGATGTCCTACCCTTTTTATAGATTGCTATGACGTGGGCCTTCTTCCAGTCCCGTGGAACTTTCCGCCGTTAAATCTCTGATAGATGACGGATAAGAATAGTGCTATATTTGTAGCATAGTCAACATAAAATCTTACGGGGATACCGTCTGGGCCAGATGCCTTTCTGGCGTCTAAGGAACTTAACTGTTTTACAATCCCGGATACACTAAACACTATGTCATTCATCCTTGCGTTTGTTCGATATTTGAAAGGGGGAATGGTGCTGCAGTCATCTACCGTAAACGAGTTTTTGAAAGCTAGGTTTACAATTTCGACCTTCTGTTTATCATCATCCGTTACCTTACCCGTACTATCAGCTAAAGAAGGTATTGAATTGTTTGTAGCGTTCATAGATTATACGTACGACCAAAATTTATTGGGTTTATTTTTAGAATCTGATAAAATATTGCTTTCAAATTCGTTAAAAGAATATCTCATTGACCTTTTGACAGCTGCTTTCATTTCACATAATTTCTGTTTGTCAGCGGGGCAGTGACTACGTTTAAAACGACTGTGCAAAATTCTGTGCTTTCTCAGCAACTTTCTAATACGTTTGTTGAACCAAGGTGGATCCTTTCCCTTCCCTATATTTTTGCTAGGCACATATTTCTCTAGCACGTTGTGGACAATACCTTTAAATTCCGACCAAAGGTGCTCAATATCTTTGCGTCCCGCGGTGCATGCTTGGAGCTGACAATGAAGATATTCATTAACAACACTTTTATTTTCTTTCCCAAACAAGAAAACTGTACGTTTCCACTGACATAGAAGCCACAACGACATTATGGTCGCTAATACCTTCTTCTAGATTAACTTCCTCAAAAAGATCGTGTCTGTGTGTCACCAATATATCTAATATGTTCCCGTCTCGAGTTGGTTTTCTAATCAATTGCTTAAGGTTGTATGTTGAGAGTGCTCCTAGAATAACTTCACACGAGTCTTTGCTTCTGGCCCCTGTGATAACCGTGTAATTTTCCCAGTCAATGGATGCCGGATTAAAGCCTCCAACTATAACTACCTAATGGAAAATTTGGATATTTATTTCCTATGTACCAGTACTCAAGACTTTCCCTGAAACGTTCTGCGATGTTTGTTGCAGATGCTGGTGGTCTATAAAAACATCCTAATACAATTGTCTGATTGATAGATTTATCCAGACTTTTTCACAGTGTCATCCAGTATCGATCTCAATTGCATTTAAACAGCTTTTAACTGCAATGAACACACCACCTCCCATAGCATCAGTCCTATCCTTCGTAAACATTGTCCAATCCTAGTTAAAAATTTCACTGCTATTTATGTCTGGTTTCAACCAGCTTTCAGAACCTAATACAATATTGGCATTACTACTGTTTATTTCAGAGAGTAACTCGGGGATCTTGCTACAGACATTTCGACAATTTAGTAACATGAGATTTAGTATACTTAAATCCTTTGGAATTACCTGTTTAGGTGTACTAACAATTTTTACAGTTGGCACACCCATATCAGTGTCATGAACTGGTAATTTTTCAGGCCTTTTTACTTAAGGGAAGTTTAATCGAACAATAATGGGACCTATTAGCCTGTTAACATGCATGACATTCCATTTACTTATGTTAAGAGTTCATATCAGCAGTTCCTTAAGCTGAGAAATTGAATAAAGAATGCATGGTAAATACACATATTAAATCACATTCATTTTGCTGAAGACATTCTGCTGTTTGCTGATACTATAGATAATATTTAACCACTTGTGAAAGGACATACTAGGCAAAGCTTGAAACTAGGTTTGGAAATGAGTTAGAACATGATAAAAATTATACAGGGTGACTCAAAATTCCTATTGCAGGTTTCTAAGGGTTGGAGAGGGGACTTGGTAGATGAAGTTTTGATATGGAAGCCATGTCCACAAATGTGCCACTTGGATATAAAGTAAGTTTGAAGATTGAGACACTTCAAATCTCCTTCATCACAGCACACACACAGTGGAGACAATGGGCCCCAATCTATGTGCTGTAGGAGCATGTGCGATAGGCAACATTTTGAGTACTTGTCCTCATGATTTCTTCTGTGTGACAAAGGATGTCCTCTCCAAAGTCTCTTTGTAGCACATGTGTGGAACACCACAGCCAGCCTTCCTAGTTTCAAAAGTACCAATTTCTCACAGCTGCTGTTGTGTGATGTCATAATTACAACAGGAACTACAGTGCCCTCTTCTCAGCTTATGTGTGTACAATGAAGTTTGAGATTTGAAAGAAATCCAGACTTCAAATTTATTTTATATCCAAATGGTACATTTCCAGACTAGGATTCCTTACCAAACCTTCATCTGCTAAGTCTCCTCTCCAACCTCTAGAAACCTGCAAAACCCTGTACTGGGTAGTGAACAAACTGAAAATGATTTTCTTTTCCTTAGTGCTACTGAAGACGAGACAGACATCAGAAATTGCTTTTGGTCTGCATTATCAGTAGTGGAGATACGTATGTCAAGGATAACTGGGAGAGGAAGGAAAACAATCAAATGGGCCATGGAATGCAAGAGGCAATTACGAACATGAAATGGCGGTGAGCTGATCATGTAGCCATACAAATAGGTAGTAAATGGAAAAACTTTTCTTGAATTCAAGAAATTAGAAAATGATACAATGACAACTTAGTGGAAATGAGTGGATGGCATTATAAAACATCTGGGGGGCAATGTGGACCTGTGTAGTTGAAGAATGCAAAAAAATGCAAAATTCTGAAAGAGACCTGGGTATATGCAGCAACAGATGTCAAATGGATGTCGCTGATGATGTTGACCTTGCAATATTTGCAGCAAACAACAGTGTCTGCAGGTCTTTCCATATTTCACAACAGTTTTCCAATGAAAACCCCCCTTCCACCCCTCCCCATCCCTCCTTTCCTGCTTTTATTGCAATATCCTCGACTAGTCTCGAAGAACTGCTGATATCTGCCATACCACTAATTCATGTAAAGAACGATAATAATTGTATCACACTTCCTTGTGGCATGCATGCGCATACTTTCACCTCTATCAGTTTCTACTCACTGAGAATGACATACGAAGCTCTGTTAAAGCCTTTAGTAAATTACATTTGATCCCAGAAGGAGCTACCGCTAACCAATCTTACAGGCTGTATTAGGAGGTGGAAACACACTGTCGTTCATACCTGATGGCAACCTCATTAATAGAAACAACAAATTTGTCTTTGTGCAGCTTGGCCATCTGGTTTGCAATCTCTACGGTGGGGTACATGTAATACTGCACCTTATTTGTCAGCAGCAGGCCACAGCCTTTGTCAGTTTTAATGTTTTGCAGTGACAGATTCCTGAAGTTGAATATACACCACCAATGACTCCAATATGAGGAGACAAGATTGTGCCATCCTGGCAAGACATTCACTGTTAAGTTATCACTACCTTCTAGCTGATTTATTTGCAACTTATATCCAATAGAAGAAAGGAGAAATGGTGCTGTCACTAACAATTTCATTACATGTGTGCAGACAGATGATACTGTCACCAATTTAATTAAGTATGTGTGATAGGACCACTCTAGTTCTTTATAAACGGTGACTGTTAACTAATGATGTTGTAGTGTAACGAAAACTTTTGTCATTGTGTGACTGTAGGAGGATAGGGATGACTTAGATAGAATTTATATTTGGTATGGTGAATGACAGCTTACTCTAAATGTAGAGAAATGTAAGTTAATGTAGATGAGTTTGAAAAAGAATCCAGTAATATTTTAATACAGTGTTAGTCGTGTGCTGCTTGACAGAGTCACATTGATTAAATATCTAGACATAACATTGCAAAGTGATATGAGATAGAATGAGCACATAAGCTTTTGGGATTCGGACCAGTTCAGGTTAAAGGAAGACACTAAATCAATTCAGAGGTGTTCTGCTAGATTTGTTACCAGACAGTTCGATCAATGCATGAGTGTTATGGAAGTGCTTCATGAACTCAGATAGGAATTCCTGCATGGAAGAGAGTATTAATCAAATTTAGAGAACTAGAATTTGTGACTGATTGCAGAATGATTTTAGTGCCACCAATAAACGTGTCACATAAGGACCATAAAGACAACATATGAGAAATTAGGACTTGTATGGATGCATGTAGACAGTTATGTTTCCCTCACTCCATTTTTGAGTGGAACAGAAAAGGGAATGACTAGTAGCAGTAAAAGGTACCCTTCACAATGCACCATATGATGGCTTGCAAAGTATGTATGTAGGCACAGATTTAAATGCAGATATTGATCTGAGATGTGATCTGTCACAGCACACTAGTTTTTCCAAATATTGTAGCAACACTAAAGCACAATCATGTGTGTCATAGCAAATATACTCTGAGCAAATGCATTAGTGACAGTTTAGGTGAACCATCAATCTAAAGAGCACAGAAACTATAAATCAAAAGAGCTGACTCACAATCCAATCCATTCACTATGATCCCAACTCCCTGACTTCATAAAGAAAAACTTTAAAATTCTTAAAGCTAGGTTGTAAGCCACACAGGTACCATTCTATGGTGTAGTTTTTGTATTCTTCAGACATTGGTCTGATACAGCTTTCTATGCTACTCTGCCTTGTGCATGTCTTTCCACATCTGCATGAGTGCTGCACCTACATACATTTGAATCTGCTTACTGCAGTCAGAACATGGTCTCCATCTACAGCTTTTTACAAATGAAAATGTTTAAGCAGTGTCCTGCAGCTGTCAACCTTGGTTCAATTCCATAACAGAAAAATGCAAAACTACAGTTATTCACATAATTTAATTCAGCAACTGAAGTCACAGAATTACTGTTACTCATACCACTTAATTCAGCAACAGATTTCTCTTTGCCACCATAATCCTTTGGCATCCACTCCTTGTTATACACCTTGTAGAAGTCTGCATTATCTGCCTTATGGAAGTAAAGCTGTAAAACAAGATTAATCTTAATGCAACCCATCTCTTTTGTGTACTTATAAAGTGTAACATATTTCCTACAGTGACTTAGTGTTGAAAAATCAAAAGCAAAGGCAAAAAAATTTATTTCACTTACTATTGCGGCCAGTTCCTTATTAAGGAATGGTTTGATAAGCATCATGATCTTGTCAATGACAGATGTTGTGTTGATGACATGTACAGCTTTCATTCTAAGTGGAAAGCCTTCCTATTCACAGAAAAAGAAAATTTGAAAGAAAACCATATACCAAAGGAAATAACTAAATTCTTAACCATAACCTAAAGCTTGTATGGAATTTTGTGGGAGGTACTCCCAGCCAATCACTGCACATGACTATTACAATTATTGTGGAGTATAAAACGTCCCTCACAGTTTAATTAGGAACTGTTTCATTGATTTACAAAGTGTTTTTAGTATTAAGAAAGTGCTAACTTCTAGAATTTAATATTTACCTGTAAAGTGATATGTTAGTAAAGTGTATTGATGTTAGCATATACCTGAACATATACAAAAAATTTCCTGATTGTGTTCACAGATATTCTGGCAATATGTTGAAGAGAAAACCCAGTCTGGTCAAACAGGAAGACATAACCTTCAGCTGTGGGCTCATCCCTTATTATTATTTCAAGACCCAACAGAGCTGCCTTTACAATTTCATCGAAATCAAATTTTGAGGGATCATTATCCTTGAGACGTGTCAAAATCACTGTGTTTCCCTTCTCATCTTTGTGTGGCAGTTTGCAGGCCTCACTGTAAGAAGTCAAATTACACCATAAATCATTATTGTAGCTTACTTTAGAAATAAAAAATGTATGTTCAATAATGTTAGCATTTAATTTTGAGGAAAAAATTCCATTAATATAATACATAGTCCCTTAATGCTGAGTGGTTGGGAAGCTGGGCTGTTGGCTAGAGGATGTGGGTGCAATGGGATAGTGGATAGTTAGGCCAGGAGAATTACAGGAATGAAGGATATGTAACAAGGCTGTGGCTAAGCCATGTCTCCGCAATATCCTTTCTTTCAGGAGTGTTAGTTCTGCAAGGTTCGCAGGAGAGCTTCTGTAAAGTTTGGAAGGTAGGAGACGAGGTACTGGCAGAAGTAAAGCTGTGAGTACCGGGCGTGAGTCGTGCTTCGATAGCTCAGTTGGTAGAGCACTTGCCCGCGAAAGGCAAATGTCCCTAGTTCGAGTCTCGGTCGGGCACACAGTTTTAATCTGCCAGGAAGTTTCATATCAGTGCACACTCCGCTGCAGAGTGAAAATCTCATTCTGGAAACATCCCCCAGGCTGTGGCTAAGCCATGTCTCTGCAATATCCTTTCTTTCAGGAGTGCTAGTTCTGCAAGGTTCGCAGGAGAGTGTCTGTAAAGTTTGGAAGGTAGGAGACGAGGTACTGGCAGAAGTAAAGTTGTGAGTACCGGGCGTGAGTCGTGCTTCGGTAGCTCAGTTGGTAGAGCACTTGCCTGCGAAAGGCAAATGTCCCGAGTTCGAGTCTTGGTCGGGCACACAGTTTTAATCTGCCAGGAAGTTTCATATCAGTGCACACTCCGCTGCAGAGTGAAAATCTCATTCTGGAAACATCCCCCAGGCTGTGGCTAAGCCATGTCTCTGCAATATCCTTTCTTTCAGGAGTGCTAGTTCTGCAAGGTTCGCAGGAGAGTGTCTGTAAAGTTTGGAAGGTAGGAGACGAGGTACTGGCAGAAGTAAAGTTGTGAGTACCGGGCGTGAGTCGTGCTTCGGTAGCTCAGTTGGTAGAGCACTTGCCTGCGAAAGGCAAATGTCCCGAGTTCGAGTCTTGGTCGGGCACACAGTTTTAATCTGCCAGGAAGTTTCATATCAGCGCACACTCTGCTGCAGAGTGAAAATCTCATTCTGTAACAAGGATAACTGCCATCTACATAGTTCAGAAAACATGATACAGGTAGGAAGGATCCAGATGGCATGTGTCACCAAACAGCCATTGAACTTGAGCTTGTTATGATCAACAGCGTGTTCCACCACTGGATGTTCAACTCTCCTCTTGTCCACAGTGTGACTGTGACATTCATTCTGGTGGGCAACTGATTGGTGGTCACACCAATGTAAAAATACTGTGCAGAAATTGCAACAGAGCTCGTATATGACTCAGCTGCTACCACAGGTGGTCCTACCTCTGAAGAGATAGGATAAGTTTGTTACATGCTAGCTGTATGAACTGGGCAGATCTTGCACCTGATTCTTCTGCAGGGATTTGACCCCTGTGGCAAGAGGTTTGAAGTATAAGTGGCATAGCGATAGACCAGGATATTATGTATGTTGGGTGGTTGGTGGATTACCATTTTAGGAGGGGCTGTATAAACTTTAGCTAATATTTTCAATATGTAATAAATCTGAAATGACTACTATGAGACAAGGAAAAAGTAAACTGTCCTTTTCATTCTTATCCCATCTGGTAGGTCTTCCCTGACCCGGCATTCTGGGCAACTTTTCCAAATTCTCTCCCTTTTCCTAGACCTCACCAGTCCTTTTCCATCACCCCTCTCTCTTCCCCTTTAACCCTTCTACCAGAAGAAGGACCCACTGTCTTCGAAAGCTTGCAAACTGTACTACTTCTTATATGTATGTTCCCCTGCCACCTCTTGGTGAGTAGATTTTTTATCTATCTAGTTACAGTAACGTAATTTTAGCATTATAATTCTTCAGTCAATTGTTTGTAGCACTCACCAGACATTGTAAATTATAGGCACTAGGAACTACTGACTATTAAAGAAAAGAACAGGTTTTAAAACAGAAACTCAGTATTGTGAAAACAAATGATGAAATAGTTATGATATCTGATTTCAATGCAGCAAACAATGTGGAATGCTACAAGAAAGAAAAAACATCTGAAAAAATAAAAAACACTGAGCTGTATAAACCACTCTTTATTTATCACAAAAAGTTTGACTTTAGCCATTATTTCAATAGAAAATTAAGGCAAGAAATGCAACAGTCTTATAATGTGTAGCAGGCCTGTATATCCAGTGATTTGAACCATGTTCACAGTTGTATATAAAACAGCTAATACATCTTATTTCAAAATTTTGATGAAGGAAATTTAACTGACAAAAGCAAGCCATCAAATATGATAAATATTATGCAGTGAAAACAGTTGCTAGGCAGTAACAATTATCTAATATGAATCTCGTAAACACAGACTTTAACCTTTTAATGTAGTTAATTAGAATAAAATGTGGTGGATTTATTATAAAATTCACTAATTTTGATAATTACACGTGTAGATCACAAAGAGGCAAGTTCTGTTCCAAGAAAGCAGACATACGTGTTTCAGAATGGTAAGCCTGATGATCTGATATCATCATTATCTTTTATTTCTTATGGTTAAGACAAGCCAAGGTAATAGAAAACTTTGCTAGCATAGTTAAAAAAAAGAAACTGAAATGTGATAGTAACATAAAATATTTTAGACTTTGAATATTAGTTTTAGTGTTAATAACTGGACTGGTGTATATGAAAGAGTTTTAGGTAATAGCATGCTTCCAAGACTGAAGTATTAGTTTCCATTCAAACCACTAAAAATGTTCCTTTGCAGTATCATTTGCATGAAACCAGGTAGCTCTGCTGGATAATTCTTTTCAAAGCTTCTACATGATTCCAGTTGAACATCTTTGTTATGAACTCAGGAACTTATTACATACTCCATTAATTCATCTAAGAACCCAATAACATCTATTCACTATATCAGTGGGAAGAATGAAAATAAATTTCACCATCAGTGTGTCATAACTTAATTGAAAGCTGAAGATTAAACATCATGATAGTAGTAAAAGAACCTTGTACATTGTATTAGTTACATAACTGGTCTCTTTGGAATGAATAACAGTGGGCTTCAAAAGCATTCCAGTACATTGCATACACAAAAAAACTTATTAATGTAGAAAATTTAGTTATGTCTGTTGTATGGGTATATGCTTAATTACAGTCTTTTCTACAGTAAAATGGGGTTTTTGAACTCAGAATCAAAATGTTATGGTAATTTGTGAAAGGAGAGTCTATTAACTCCAGGTTATATTTTAGTTTAAAAATTCTGTCATTTATAAGTCTCCTGTAGGGTCTGTGGACAAACTAAAAAATATTGGCATCAGAAATAAAAGTGCTAATTTGCATCTTCAACAAGGATGCAGAACCCATGAATCCATATGTATGTAATGCCTATATCCTGTCTTGCAGTAAAGTTTATCGTTGTTTACTTCAAACTGCTCTAATATTTGAAATGAATAACACTGTAATCAAATTACTCTTCATACAAAAGTAAGAAAAAATTATAAATAAAACAAATAAAAAGCCCTTGAGTTGTATTGTACAAATATACACAATATTCTCATTTGTACAAAAAGCATTTTTACTGAACTCATAGTCAGACTCATAACCTCAGAAATTGTCTCATAAGAAAGCAAAGACAGAAGTTATGCAAAAAATGTTAGCATGTTCATCTAGTAAGCAAAGAAAGGTAGGCTTACTGTTTATAGGAGAAATAAATAACTCTCATAAGTTTTAATTTGTATTATATAGTGACACTGAGAGAGAAGTTTTTTGCTGGGATTCGCATAAAACACTTGTCTTAGCTGTCCAAGTATTGTTGAGTGTATTCCTCTTATTGGTGTACTCCCCATAACATCAAACAATGGAAACTCCAGATTGGTACTTACCATAAAGAAGACACATCACATAGCAGACAGGCACAATTAAAAGACATAAAGCTGTCGATCACAGTCTTCATCAGTAAAAGAGAGACACACTCCATTCACACACATTCAAGCAAGCACACCTCATGCACACATTACTCCCAACTCCAGCATCTCAGGCCAGATGCTGGAGCTGGTGGTCATGTGCGCATGTGCTTGCTTGTATGTGTGAATGGTCTGTGTCTCTCTTTTAATGATGAAGGCTGTGGCCAAAAGCTTTATGGAAGTGTCTTTTAATTGTGCCTGTTTGCAACTTGATGTGTCTTCTTAACAGTAAATAGCAATTTGTTTTTTCCTACATTGTTGATATTCCACATAATATAAAATATGATAAATAATCATGGGGAGATGACACTTATTTCACCTGTAACTTTAAAATTCATATGTATACTCTTCACAAATTGTAAAGCATAGCATTATTACTGGCAATCTGTGGCCCATTTTGAGACATATTCTGAAGTAAATGGTTAATATTTGTAACAGTTGCATTCATGGCAATAGTTGGTGGAAAACTTCATCAATTTGAATAGTTCTATCACATCTGAAAACAAAAAATCAATGCTTACATGACATTCATAGCTGCCTGAACCTTGGGCAACTTTGGGTCTCTGTTTGAAAAAACTTCAGGTGCATGTGTCCTTACTGTGTAGCAGACATCAAGTGCTTGCTTCGCGCGTTCAATGCTGTAATAACAGCTGTGCAGGAAAAGCACCAGTTGATCATCTGCAATAGAGAGTACAAATCAGTTTTCAAACAGTAAACTTTTTAATTATTGATATAAAGGTGATGTTTGCAACATCAGTTTCAACCAGACCTTTTTGCTGTACAAATGATATTTGCAAATGTTACTTTTGTTGTGAGGTGTGCACTGAATGTTTTAATTTAAAATATTATATTTTTGAGTATTAATCCTGAATTAATTGTATGTATGTTTCTCATTCTCTGTGGCATAACCTTTGTAACTGTATGTTATTATCGAAGTTAATCTACTTGGACTTCAAGATTTTGAGGTATGGATGGTACCAAACATCCACTTGAAAGCCAAATTTGGTACCCAGCATTCATTCCACCATTTGGTTATTTTTAGCATTAAAATGTAGACTTTTTTATCTCTTGTGGTGAGTATCAAATGTGAACACTGTGTTTGTAAAAAAATTGCTGATTTTTAGACTAGACCAGCATAATGCAGATAAATAACATTGTTGTATGTTTTCTTTCTCAGACTTGATCTCTTCCATAAGCGTTGAATTCACTCACAATGTACCACCATTGAGTACCCTTTCCCCCAAATATTATTCATATATATCACAGTCCTTCAAAAGAGCTCTACTACTCTGACAGTTTGCAAATCTAGATCGGAACGTTCAACATGGCATTTCTTTTTGATGGATGATTATGATGGCTTGAGACTTGGTGACAGAAGTTGGTGTATGTTCATTTTCTGGATACGCTGTGGCCAAAGGATCCATTTACTTTTCCCTTAACTAAAACATGAAGAAAAGGTAGCTGCCTCTTTTTTTAAGTTATATCATAAATTTTATATCGGGATAGATATATTTTAGATATTCTGAGAAATCATAAAGTTTTTCCATTCCATTTGGTCACAACATACAAATATTTTCCACATATTGATAGAAATAAATTGCTTTAAAAATGACAGAGAGCAGCAATCAGCTGTCATTTCCTTTCTAGCTTTATTAAAGCAGAGCCATATTTCTTAGAGTTCATTCAAGACTTGAATGAAATGTGACAGGAGCCCAAAATATGGGGGAAGATGTGCTAGGCCATGTGATAAAACTCTAAAATACTGCATTGATAATGGGCAGTTACTACCCAAAATATGGCTCTGCTTAATAAAGCTAAAAAGGAAATGATGACTGATTGCTGCTCTCTGTCATTTTGAAAGTCATATCACAGTCAATGAGTGCATTCCACTTTCCTAACGGAAGGTAATTTGAGAAATACATTGCCTTTAAGGTTCTAGTGCCTTCGCTCATACTGTTCCATATATAAGTTTGCTATAACTTGATAGCCCTCTCATTAATTTGTGCATAAGATTGTCTGTTAGCCAGGATGTGGTGTTCCTGAGGAGTTTGGCAAATGATAATTGAACTTTTCACCTATTAGTTATAAAGTGCCATCAATGATGAGGTCATTAGAGGTGGAGCACTAGCTTGAATTAAGGAGAAATGGGAAAGGAAATTGGACAGCTTCCAATGTCTGCCTTATGCAATTTCCAGAAACCATGGAAAACTCAAATATAGATGGATTTATGGATGGATTGCAATTTGAGCTACCATTCTACTAGATGTGAGTCGAATATCATGCTGTTGCAGCCCTCACTTGGTCCTAATAGTTCCATTGATTTCAAAGGTGGTAATTTTGTACAGAAGGAAGTAGTATCAAAAATAACAATAACATTAACATTCTAGAGCCATAATTAAATGAGATGCTGAACAAATGCAACAGGGTGTGAATGAGGTGTCTGCTGTTCTCCAATGTTCACTGCAAAGGCTTTTAAGATATTTTTCCAGCTTGCACATGATTGTGTCAGTGCTACACAACTACTGGCCTTAGATGACTTTCTTCCTTATATGCCGGATGAATCTTTTAGCTTTGCAGTTCAACAGATGTTCATATTCCAAGATCCTTAGTGACACCACGTGACAAGCCTGATGCATTAAACAGATTCATCACATTCTTCCTGATTTCTTTTGTTCACATTTGGCTGTTAGTTATATCATTTGAGAGGTCACAGTTTTTTTGTTACAATCCAGTGAAACATTAAGTTTGTAGCATTGTCCTTGTAATTTTTTTATGTGTGATTCACAGTATTTTCTGTTACCTACATCCATTATCACCAAAGTCTCTATAATGAACACTGTCACCCCTCAACTGCCTGTTTTCTGCGATATCCTACATTTCTTGCCAGCATATTCTCCTCAGTTTTCCATGTTTTCATCTTTCAGGAACTACCCAATTCGAATTTTTTTAAGCTCACCTTTTCTCTTTCATTTACACACATAGCTAAAGCATTAAGAATAAAAATATTTATTTTCTTTATTCAGTGGCATAAATTATAGATTCATCAGACCAGTTATACACAGATAAATATGTTTAAATAATTTTCTGTCAATGAAATATATACTAGTTCAGTATGTTGCTCACCTGGAAGAGATGGAAGGTGTGGCTGCTTCTTCAGCCATTCCCGAAGTGCTTCCATATCCTCTTTTTTAACTCCACTCATCTTGGTTTTATTGATTTTACTGTGAAACTGTTATAAAAAGTTTGCCAGAAGTGCACCTGCAACAAAAATATTTCATTGCCCATATAATAATAAATTATGAAGAAATCATTGTAACTGTTTTATTGCCATTGTGATGAGTACTATATATATTATTAGCATAGTATTCTAGTTCCTATCATCATTTTGTGGGTTCTGTTACAAAAACCTGTCTTTATCAAAAGACATCTTAAGTATTTTGTACTTCCTGTGCCACAGTTCTGTACAAATTTAGTTTACATATTACACTACTAGCAACACCATTTGCAAGTGTAATAATAATTCCATAGTCCTACTTGCTATACAAACTAATTTTACAGGAATATATTTTTCATTGTCTATTTGTATCAGTTTTCAATGTAAAATGCAATTTGTTAACATGTTTTTGTCACAGATATGGCAGTACTTACCTAGGCACTGAATATGATTTTCTCAATATAAGTAGTATTATTAATAGTAATGAAGGTGTAGCTATTTTTTCATGTCATGCATCTTTTTCTGATGGGAAAATTCAGTGTACTGGTTGTAACATCTCATAAAAAATGAACCATTAAAAACTTTTTATTAAAATTTATGCAAACTGAAAATTTCTATATCTGCACAGTAATTGCCAAAAGAAAATTGTAAATGTTTCATGATTTTTCTTTACATCTGTCGGCAACATTTATTCAATAGAATCACGGTTCTATGAATAGATTTTTTTTTAAATTTCAGGCTTTATGCATGGAAAAAATCTCAGTCAATGTACCTGTATTATTTATTCTAATATGGGAGGTATCTGAGGTGTTAATTCTTCCATCTTCAAGTTTTTCAGGTCAAAACTTTTCAAGCTATCACAATTACTTATCTAGTCATCTTCAGAACCAAAATCACTAACAATATTATTGGACAATTCTTCCTCAAAAATAACTTAGAATTCTGCGTCGCTTAAAGATTGTATCCTATTCAACTTTATTTGCTTCAGATGTGAAGATCCTGCTAATCCATTTTTTAATGGCTACAATTTATTCCGATGATACAGATCTGTTAATGATTTGTAGATGTGATACAATTGTGTATGTGAAAAGTATTAAGTTGTACTGTACTTCAGATTACACATTAAATTCCAGGTTCTCCTAAAGTCAACTTTATAAATTAGTTCAAAGGTCAGAGCATTTCAGTAGGCATTACATTCTTAAAACAAACCTTCAGCCATTGACTGCTAATGTCCAACTGTATTAACAGTAGTTTACCAATGTTAGTACCTGTATGCCCTTATATATTCAAGCATGGTTA
This sequence comes from Schistocerca piceifrons, assembly GCF_021461385.2. NCBI lineage: Eukaryota > Metazoa > Arthropoda > Insecta > Orthoptera > Acrididae > Schistocerca > Schistocerca piceifrons. The sequence goes on from NC_060145.1 coordinate 275,359,206, forward strand.
TCACCCAATGAAAGTTTGTCAGACAATGTGGGAACTGCTACCAATGAGTTTAGTACTATATACATATATTATACATTGTTTTACAGAACTATAAAAGTAATCAGTAATATGTACTTCCATCTAAAGTGTACTGTAAAGTATATGAGCTGGTGGGTGAATACAATTGAATGAACCATCTTTTGATGCATGAAATACTTTTTTTTTACAACACTAATCAGTTCATCTAGTTAAATGTATTAAAATTACTATGAAAATAGGCATACTTTTTCATTAAAGATGCCATTAAACTTCATTGAGTCTGCCCTGAGTGTGGGCAAATTTTCTGTTCCTCTCTTAAATAAAAATATTTTTTCATACACGTAGTTATTATCACTGTTCAGGAATAATCAGTGCACTCAAATATTTATTAAATATTGTACATCACTCTAGACATGCAGAAACTGAATTGTACAATTAGAAAAGGCTTCTTAGATCTTTCTACTGAGTATTGAAAAACTGGCTTGCAACCTTTTTTATTGTATTATTTCAAGTCACATAAGCTGCCTAACATTTATACCATTTACAAAAGCAAATCAACATAGCTGAATCTCTGTGAGGGTGTATAGTTTAACTTGCTACCATTACAAGAGGTTCATTTCCTGATAAAGTTATTTGCAGACCATAGTGAAAAAGGATGTAAAATTTATGTCCTAGGAATAAATCCAAAATAATATATTAAAAACCATATCCCAATAATTATAAAAGATAGACATATACTAATCAACTTGCTTAATGTGTATCAGTAAATGTACCTGCAGCTATTAGATACAATTATTTGTCTAACCTGTCAGAGCTCCTTCTTTGTACACAGCTGAAACAGGACTGCAGCCACAGGCTCACCTGCTAAGCAGAGTCCACTCTTCACTTGGTGCAAGAGATAAGATTCACACTTCTCAAGATTGTAAGCTTAGCTGCTCTTTAATACTTTGCCTCCAGGTCATTGAGTAAAACTACTATTTCATGGGTACAGTTGTCCTTGCTAAGCTTCATTCAGGTAAGAGAAAGTAAGAGAAAAAGAGACAGACAGAGAGAGAGAATGTGTAATGCTTTCTGATATAAATTAATGGCTATTCAACCTAATCTGCATTAGAAGGGGATTTAAATTATGGTACTTGAATCTATGAATGTTAAGTGATATCTGAGTAAGATATTTGGAACTTCCTATATCCATATATTATTAATCTTAGAACTTCACAAAATTCTTTAAGTTGAAATGTGGATAAAATTTGGAAAAAGAAGCAAAATATTTTGCTCTTTAATTCCTACTGGTTACTAGTGACTTAAAGAGAAATGTATTTGAAAACATTTGTAATGTTTAGAAAGCTACTGCAATCTATTTCTTTTTCCTTATTGGTATAGATAGTGTTTACTTACATTTGCTGGAAAAGATAATTTTCAGGTCAGTTTTTGACTGACACAAATATTTTTACATTGCAGCAAGTCAGACCAGTTTATGATTAACCAGCCATTCAGTATTAAACTAAGTTACTTTCAAAAGCCACATAAGTAACTAAACAAATTTTATAAGTGCATACAAGTTGCTTGTGAATCAACACTCATTACTTTTTTACATGTAAAACACAAAAGGAAGTTACTTCCTGTGATTGTTATCATAAGTTTTAGATTTTTCTTCCTAGTTTCTGTATTACTTATTGGCTTAAAAACCACTGATAAGATTTTTAAAAGAATATTTGAATGTCATTATGAAAGCTAGAAATAAAAAAAAGATATCTACTCATACAAATATAACTGGAATGAAACTTTGCTTTATTAAATTGTACTCTTTAATCCTTTTCACCCATTTTGTATTCTTTCTTCCTTTCACAAATTTCTGATTACTCAAATCACTTATCTCTTCGTGTGGTTCTGATAATTATTGGAATTCTCCGTTTCTTTTTGTTGGGATGGTTCAGGAGTTTACACTTAGGTTTTTCTAACTGTACGATACACTATAATGTGCACATAAGAAGCAGGATGTAGATTAGCCCTCTACATGAACCCAACCTGTCTGTGAAATAACATTCTTTATCTAGGTTTATCTTTCTTGATTACAGATAACTGTGCTTGAGTGTTATATTTTTCTGTTCCAGAGATTACATGATAAATATGTTATCTTCATCCACAGCAATAGTTGTTATTTTGCTGTTGTTTTTCTTATCAAATGTAATTATAGTTTGCATGTGATGTTATACGCAGTTCAGAGTAATTATTTAACATTTGGGTGCCATCGGTACAATATTCCCCCCCCCCCCTGTCCCCCCCCCCCCCCACACACACACACACTACAAATATTTCCAGAATCCGGGAACTACCAAGATTTGTTTTTTTATATAGTTGAGTTATTCAAGAGTCAATAAATGATTATTGTCAGTTTAACAATACAACAGAAATTACTACTTGGATAGCAACTGTGTGTTTTACATGTCACCTACTAGAGTTTTATACTACCCATTTTTACTATCAATTACTTAAATACCTCAATTAATGAACTTATTAACTCATTCCACATCTCAGAATGTATCTGCATAACCACAACAAATTAATGAAATAATTTAATATATGCATTATGTTTATTTCCACACTGATTGTTTTTAAAACTCCACAACAGTGGTAGACAATGTCATTTAATGAATAAACATTACAATCAATCAATTTAAATAAGTAAGTTTTATTTTTCCATTTCAATATTTATGATTCACAAATGTAAAAGCAAAGTTATGACAGTCCTGAAAAATAATATTTTTACTTTATTGACTGAAGACAAGTAATTTAGTTCTTGAAACACTCTGTAAAGAAATAAGTAATATCTTGCGACTGCATGTAGGAAGTTTTCATGTTCCTTATATTGTCAATTGAATCAAGCAGTTGTTACTTTCTTGGTAATAATCATGACTGTTTACAGGAAGAGAAGGAAGACTCAAGCTGAATTTTGTGGTTGCATTTAAGGCAATGTGAATTTTTTCAGATAACATTTATTGCAAAAACACAATACCACTCCTTACATTTTTTATCTTATTATACAGATAGTATTGTACTCGTTATGCTACTATTAGTTATTTGAACAAGAATTAATAGCTCACTGTATCATTCAAAATGTATTTTACTGCATGTTTAACAGTGTAAATGTTTTCTATTTTATTTTCTGCAAAAGAAAACAACACATTTCTGAATATGGACTACAGGATCCTGTTGTTTCTGTGGTTTTGCGAGAGTACATGTATCTGCTTAACTCCATGCAAAAAATGTCACTGGCTGCAGACTTGTGCTCCATCTCAGGCAGCTTTTTCAGTCAATGGACAACTTCTTGAAGGACCCGTCAGCTCCAAACAAGTCTACCTTCGTCTTCAGCTTGCCTTGTCTCTTACTCTCATCCACTCTCCATTTAGCCTCTTCTGCCACGTAACTACTCCCTTCCTTGAGAACCAACTGCCGCATATCATCTGCAACATATAGCACACTTTTGTGTAATTGTAATCAAGTTACTGACTGAAAAGGATCCCACAAATATTTTATGCACTTAATTCAATGAGTAGCAACTTTTTCAAATGTATAATAACACAAAAAGTAAAATTTTCAGAAGAAGTGAACTACTTATACCACAAAAAGTATTTTATTAATTTTACACAAAATACTTAGGTAGGGCTGCTGATTAAAATTCGTTTATTACAAGGATATTTTTTTCCCTTCAAGATATAAGTACTTTTTTGACAGACTAAATGGTTTTTGTTGTCTTCTATTGGACAATATGACTTTTGATGTAAGCTAATTTGGACATCGTGCATTTTGATTAGTTTTCAATAACATAAAAATATTTTTGGAAAATTTACCACATTTTAATATTCAGTAATATTCAGTAAAGCATAAATGAAAACATAAATGTACTTCATTTCTAGTTACAATGTCCACATTATTTTTCCAAAACAGGCTCCTCTTCTATACAATCCAAACAGTGTCTTGGACAATTGGTTCATTACATATAAGGCTGATGATTTTGGTGAAAATTTTAAACACTTAATTTTCTCTCCAATCTCTTCTAAAGCTAAGGCTTAGTAGTTTATTACATCATGTTTCTTTTCTTGTTTAATCCTGTTTAGAGATGTCACTTTAGATCTATATGCTATGTTTCTAAAGCTGTATCCATGTTTGTCTAATGGCAAAAATCACTTTGAAGGATTATTAGAAAAGTAGTTCAGGTGAGTTTTCATCATCACATCAATTACTTTTTTGTGTATCATGCATTTCTTCAGATGAAACCTTTTCAGATTACTGGTCACATTCAGGTTTCAAATTTTTACTTAGTTCTTTGTAGTCAAATATTTCCCAATCTTTCCCCAAAATCTGTGTTTCACCCACCTCTCTGTAAACTTCCTGGTATTTTCAGATTCAATATTTCTGAAATTTTATAATTTTTTGTTTATTCTCAGTCAAAAATTCAGTCAAAACCTCAGTCAGCAGGTAAAAAGTAGTGTTCTTGAATTGGAAAGCAGAGAAGTGCGTCAGTAACATGCACTGGAGATACTCTTCTAACTAAAAAAGGTGGAAATCAATGAAAAATATGCACCCACTCTCTATCATATACCTGATTTTAACAGGACAAGTTTTTACATCTGTTTCTTGAAAAAGAAACATACACAACACTGCTGTAATATTGAAAACAAATACTAATTGGTCATTTTGGTCAGTTAAACAGTTTCAAATCAATCCACCAGTCTTACATTGTAGGCAACATTGCTTAATAAGAAAATAATTAAATCAGCTGATGGACTTCATACAGTTTCATTCATTCCTATTTGCTATATATTGCATTTTCTACTTTTCAAAGCTCTCCTTGAAGGTTTTAAAACACATTTTCATGGGACCTGCTTGTAGAAGTCTATGGCATGGGTCAGAAAATACATGATTTCATATCAAATTCAATTTTGTCCACCAGTGGACATAATGCATTTTGAAAAGTTGCTCCTCAGTTATTAAAAATTAAAACATATAAATAACTGCCGTACTCAGAAAAATAATCTAGCCACCTCTGTTTGGCTAGGCACTGTAAAAGAGTGTTTAGAAAGTAGTCATCATTGAGAAGTTTATACCAAAAAAAAAAAACCTTCTTATGTCGAAGCATGTACTCATACATAGACCAAATGTATACTGTGATTACAGCATTATATTTTTTCCCTCTTCAGATGCACAGTAGGATACTGATGTGAGCCTTGTCAGGGAAGAATAAAAAAGAAAGATTGATAAAAATTATGTGAGTAAATTCTGAATGGAGATTTTAAACAGGTATAAGTTCAGGTATAGAGACAAAAACAGAATAAAATTATAATGTCACTGTAGGTAGAATCATGTTTTCATTATAAATTTACATGTCACAGACCATTTTGTAAAATGAAAACAAGAACAAATCAATACATTGTATGTACATGAACACAAAGAAAACAGAACAAGAATGTAGCTTCTACATGTACAGAATAAGTCATAAATGTAATTTTTTTGTAAGCTTGACTAGATAGCGAAGAGAAGTTTGTGTTTAACCACTGCACAACCCTGAATAATATGGAAACACAGAAATGGTGCAGAGAAATGACAAATGGTGAGTGATCATGGGTGTATCAGCAGTGGAAAATGCATTTAAAATGCTATATCTTAGTCAGTTTCTTGAATTTTTAGAACCGTAAGTAAGATGCAAGTAAGAAGTTAAATTGCAATAGTCAAAAATGTATGACTCAATGATATTGGTAACAACAAACTGAAATTGCTACAATGTGTGTACAGTTCATAGCATAAGAATCTATTGGCCAATTCACTGACAGACACAAGCAAAAATGATTACCATTTTCTCCATTCAGTGTAGATTGTCTGCCACACAGAAGTAAACCTTTTAACAATGTATCACATAACAAAAAGATTATATGGGTTACTTAACACCACTGGACATTCAAAGGTTGGAAGATGGTCACCTGTACTGAGTTGCAGTGTCAGTGAACATTGGTAATTCAAACACCACATGAGACAATTGTCCTCACGTGCTATTAGAGTATGCATCAGGTGAATGATGACATCCTCATTTGGGGAATGTTTATGTGGAGTGATGTGAAATACTCAAAGGCCTGTCTTATTCCTCACAGGAGAAGATACTTACTGAGATATCATTTGAACCCCTCACAGCATGTACTTAGAAACATATCCCTATAATGATATAGTGCACTGTCACATTCGATCTAAACAGTGTTTAAGTGGTTCCACAAACACTTCATGGATACAAAATTATTTGCCTGGTCTCTGATGTTGTCTGTTCTCTGTCCTATTAATGATGTCTAAGATGCTATCAAAAGCAGTATGCCTACTTTAGAGTTCTATCTGACTAACTTGCAACTAGAATGAAATTTTCACTCTACAGCGGATTGTGCGCTGATATGACACTTCCTGGGAGATTAAAACTGTGTGCCAGACCAAGACACGAACTCAGGAACTTTGCCTTTCGCGGGCAAGTGCTCTACCGACTGAGCTACCCAACCACAACTCACGCCCCATCCTCACAGCTTTAATTCCGCCAGTACCTCGTCTTCTACCTTGCAAACTTCACAGAAGCTCTCCTGCGAACCTTGCAGAACTAGCACTCCTGGAAGAAAGGATATTGTGGAGACTTTGCTTAGCCACAGCCTGGGGGATGTTTCTAGAATGGAAGGTAGGAGACGAGGTACTGGCAGAATTAAAGCTGTGAGAACGGGGAGTGAGTCATGCTTGGGTAGCTCTGTCAGTAGAGCACTTGCCTGCGAAAGGCAAAGGTCCCGAGTTCGAGTCTCGGTCCAGCACACAGTTTTAACTTGCAACTGTCTATCATTCTCACACCATCAGCACTTTTGAACACTTGTTGTGTCCTGTGAAATTCACACCTACATAAAAGTGAGCACCATCATTAGAACAAAAGGGCATGCTGCATGCTGTGAGTGACATTTCTTTGTCTGAACAGCTTCTCAATGTACTTTATCCATATGGTCATATGTGCAATGTAGTACCATACTGTGACAAATAAAATTGAATATTGTTTTGATATTGATTTTTTAAATTTATTATATGGTCTACATTGGACCACTTTAGTCAGTAATATGAACTAGGTTCTTCTGCTTCTTGTTGATCCAATACTTTTTCATTCTTTCAGATTGTGCCCTTCTCTCCTCATCTGAAATCACCCTTCTCATTCTCTGTTTGTTAATATATATTGGTAGTGTGATATACTTGTGCTGATGTGCCTTGAGTTCATTTGTCTTGCCATTCAAATCCTCCATCGTAATCTGTTATTTTATCATGTCCTCCTTGATCTCTGTGATCCATCTAATGCGACTCTTACTATTCCATAATTTCTCGATTATTTTCCTGCTAATTCTGTTGTCCTCATCAGATGTCCTAGGAAAGAGATCCCTTTCTTTTTTATTGTACTTGTCACTGTTTCTATTTCTTTACAAACTGTTTCATTTGAAGCTATTCTCCAAACTCTGTCTTTTCTGTATTTTTTTATTTATACATGTTCTGACTATCCTTCTTTCTATTTAAAGTAATTTGTCTATTGCTACAGTATTGGTTGTTTTAAATATAGTTTTGCTAGCATATGTTATTTGTGGCTGTGTGACTATTTTGTAGTGTTTCAATTTTGTGGCTATTGAGAGGCATTTTTTTTGCTACATGTGTTCTTGGTAACATGATGTGTTTTAATCAGTTTTTCTTCCACTCTGCTACAATGGTTTCTCATTCAGATTGTGTGTTATTATTTCTCCCAAGTGTTCAAACTTTTCAACAATCTTGATGTTATGTTCTCCAATTCTAATTTTGTTTGCCAGTGGCGGATCTTTTAGCATAATTTCTGTTGTTTCAAAATGTATTTTAAGGCCAATATTGTGGGCTATTTCCTGTAATGTTTGTATTTGTTGTTTGTTTCTTGAATGTTGCTGGTGAGAAGAGGGAGGTTATCTGCAAACCCTAAACAGTTCAACTTTATGTTATCTTTTTGTGTTCCAATCTTGATGTTCTTTGGATTGTACTTGTAGCATTCCTTCATTATGTATTCAAGAGCACAATTAAAACGAAGTGGTGGCAGGCCATCTTCCTGACTTAAATCTGTTTTTACCAAGAATGTTTCAGAAAATTCCCCTCTGAACTTAATTTTCGAATTTGTATTTGTTAAGACAAGCTGCATCAGTTTAATTAATTTTGGGTGGAGTCTGAAATGCGTCAAAATTTTTAACAGTGAGGGTCTATGGGCAGAATCATATGCTTTCTTAAAATATACAAATGTTATTCAGAGAGGCTTGTTAACGTTTGCGTTAATAATTCGTGATTAATTTCAGAGTAATTATTTGTTTGGCACAGCTGCTCCAAGGTCTGAAGCCTCCTTTGTATTCCCCTTGTTCCTTATCCAGCTGTTCTTTGATCCTAATGTGTAAAATCTTGGAAACAATTTGGCAGATACAGTCCAAGTGCAAGATTCCTCTATAGTTATCTAGATCACTTTTGGCTCCTTTCTTATAAAGTGGGTTAATTATAGCTCTGCACCAATCTTCTAGGAATTTTTTTCTATTTCTTGTACTATAGGTGGGTTTATATTTTCTGGCTTGGTTTTTACAGGGACACTTGCGTCTATTGTTAAAAGCTTTCCATGTTCAACACAGTTCAAGAGCTTGTTGAAAGCTTCTGCCATGATTCCTGCATTTTCCTTTTTATTATGGGCTATGATATTGATTTTTAAAACACTGCTTTTCAGCAACATAAATATTTACATACTGTAGTCTTACTTTGCTATCACACTGCCCAAATATACAAAAAATTACTAACGTTCTGGCCAGCAACCTCAGCACTTTACCACATAAAGCAGATTGTATCATGAAAATGTATCTACTTATGAACATCACTACTGTGACTACAAAGATAGACAACACTCTTGAACTGGTTTAAAAATATATTGTTGAGTGTCTAAAGAAGTGGTTCTCCAGATGTGATGTCCTTGTCAGTCATCACAACTGTAGCATTCCACTGCTGAAAATCATCATTGATCATCTACAGGCAATATGTGCCAGTATGTTAAAAAGTATGGAGCTACCCCCACATGTCATAAGAAAAATTTATCGTAGTATTGGTGGCAATTTTATAAGCAACAACCATTGACTGTAAACTGCATACACATTCTGCCATCACACAAGCACAGTAGTGATGAAATTACCTGTAACCCATGAATTAGTTGAAAATTGAAACCTACAGTCACATCTCACTATCAACCAATATTTGGCTATGATGTGAATTTGTGAAGAACTTCATTGTTATCGGCATGCTCTATTCCATCAGTGGAAATGATGCTCCTTATTATTCTATGGCTGCAGCCATCCCTCTAGCATCAATGTCAAACTGATTCTATAGTCCAGTTGGCTAATTATGAGCATTTGCACCTTATTGACAATGCTGCTTTTGAGAATGAGTGCTGGTAATTTTCCATACAGTGAGCTGCTTCTGCAGTGTCCAGAGGTTACTGAACCAATGCCTAACACAGCATTAAAGAAACTTTCAACCAAGCACCATACTGCTAGGAAACCAGGGCCACTGGTCAATGCGTTGGTATGCCTGTTGCCCCAAGAGATGCCTCAAGTCTCAAATGAAGAGACAAGGATTCTTCTTTAACCTTATGCTTGGGATCTGCTGACCTTCAGATATAATTTGGGCTTCGTCATTCCACATTGTCCTGAATATGTGTTTAGTGAAAATTGTTGCCAAATGTGGACTTGCACTAGATTCCCTGCTTTTTTGTGCTTTCGTTACATTGTGGGTTCAGCATTTCTGACATTGGTTTCACCTCCATCAGTGGGCTTTGTGGTGTCTTGGTAAAGTTCGTACCTGGAAACCAAAAGGCTGTGCAACAGAATCCCATTGAAATCTTGAAATTTTTCAGTCTGCCTTTGTCCCTAAGTTTTCACCTCTCCGTGATGTGAATATACGCCAGGAACAATATTTAGTTCAACTTCTGTGCTAAACTGTAAGTCTCTTTTTGCTCCCAGTATTACTTGGGTAGGGTAGTGACATCCAAGTCTCCAAAGTGGCAACCCCTTGAAAAACGTGCACCAGGTGACTGAACACCTCTCTTAAGAGACTCTGAACCAATCATACTTTTTTTACCCACAACAAAACAGTCATTTCATTTAAGAATTTCTCTGAACCTTATTCAGCTGATACACATCTGGCATGGCTGAGTAACCCAACAGCAAATTCCCCCCCTCCTGTGGCATATTTCCCATATTATGCATAGAAGAACTGCCAGTTGCAGTGTTTGGAAATGATACCTGGAAACATGAATGACAATGAAGCACTGAATGAGGCCTGGAGGTTTACTCAGATAGAAAAGGAAGTAATCTGCATCTGAAAATTGGCCTGACACATATTTTTGTTTAGTTGTGGCATATTCATTACAATGAAAGTACATTTCAGCTGCCTAGTAATCACTGGTATCTTCTATCACTGTATCTTTATTGCTTTTATTCCCATGAATTTATTCACTTAATTTCAGTGAATCTAATTCAACTAACTATGCGCAGAGTCTAAAAATAATGATGGACTGCACCTTTGTGGTGTTGTGGTGTCCACTGAAAAAAAAAAAAAGAAAAGAAAAACACACACAGAAGTAGTGCACACTTCAATGCAGAGTGAAATGTTCATTCTGGAAACATTCTGCTAGGCTGTAGCTTTGGCATTTCTCCACAATATCCTCTCTTCCAGTTGTGTTAGTCTAGGAACAGATCATCTGTGTTTTCCATAAAAATCTTATTGCTACAAAGCTCATTCCTAAGGCTGCTGTTGGCACTGCATTTCATTTTAAATTAATACCATCCTGAGTACACAACGCTATGGAAAATATTTCTGCATTTCACGTGTGAGATCACTCAGGATCTCAGCATCTGCTACATATAAATCAATGAGGTACGGTAAGAATTATGTGATCTGCCGAAGCTGAAGATCTTGCACATCTGCAAGAAGTATCCAACACACTCTGAGGCAGTGGATTAGTGATTAAGCACCCACATGAGCATTTGGAAAAAAGTCTTTCACTGTGGAACATACTTACTTCTGGAAAGTGCAAGGGCTATGTACAAATTCACACAACCCATCGTGGTGCATGTCACTTGTGGTGGTTCTTGAGCTCAATGAAGTTCTATCATAGATTTTTTTTTCTCCTACCATGTACTTTTGGCCACACCTCTCAGTACGTTCCTGAGAGATTGACAAGAAGACTTATTGCTGTATATAAGTCAAGCAAACACCACTATCACCAACTATCTTAGTGATCATTCTACTGGCTTACACTCCTCCTACAGCATCACTCACTCTCATAATTGTAGGAGCTGTGCTATGACATTGCATCAACCAATAATGGCAGCCTTTGTTATTCTCTAGCCAAAAGCTATCACTGTTCAAAATAATTGGTCTGCATGTGATAATGAGCTATATACAGCCTACACTTAGATAAAGTAATTGTGGAGTGTTCTCCAAGGTCAACAACTTATATTTATCATGGATAAAAAAACATTTCCTTCCAGTGGCCAGATAAAGCATAACTGTGACTGTTGTGATATTTAGACTATGATGCACTGTTCACAACAGCTCTCAACTATGTTGACAATTAGTGGAACACACAAGTGGCCGACACTCCCATACTGACTTGCTCATCAATTATCTTGAATGCATCATTCATACACAGGAGGGAGACAATAATCTTAGGTATTCCTTATAGATCCAGCAGATGTGTTGCTTTGGTATGTACAAATGTCACATTGTAACACTGAGCTTTATTGCAGTGTCTCAATATCACACTCTGCAGTCAGTCAAGAAAGCATTAATCTCAATGAATACAGAGAAAGACTGCAAGTACTTAATAGATCAGGGTGATACCTGCTGATGTAATCAGGTGACTCATCATATTGCAACACTATTTTGCACTTTTGTTGCTCCAAATCAATGATTCAAACATTGTGAATACTGCCATATTGTGACCATTACCACAATTCAAAGGGCATGATTATTTCTGACAGCAACCGAGCACATCTCACAATGCCCTGAAGCATTCTTCTAGGAGAATGCAACAGCCTACCCTATTCCTAAGACTGCCTTCCATGAATGAATCATCTGCTTCAAAAATCCACACTATGTTACACTGGACATGCAGTCTCAACCATGCCTGCTTAAAATACTTGCCTATGGCCAGAATCAAGTAGATTGATAGAGGTCTCACTCATATGCCATGTCTATGAACACTTGACTCAGACTCTTCACATAACCTTACTGGGCTTACAAAAAGTTTTTAAAGAAGGCTTCACTGTAATAAAACCTGAAATAGTTTATGGTCAGACACTTCTGTTTCTCGGTGTAAACTTCCCTGATGCAAGAAATGACACCATCATGTTAGGTTTTGTGCAATACTTGTGGTCACATAACTTAAAGCAAAGTCTTCTTGCATGGAAACAACACAATACTCAATGCTCATTCATTTTTCTTAACATCCAGTCACATAAGCAGATAATGTTGTCGAGAAACCTCCAGAATCACTTTATGATGAATAATACAATGTGATATTTGAAGCAACATAAACAGCATTTCAACTACAGTCCATGTGTCAAGTTTAAACCAGCAGTCTCAAAAGACACTCAAACCCTTAAGCATGGGAAGACTCATTGTTCACAGGGTGACTGGACTGCCCATATTTTACATAAGTGGCCAGCCAGTGACAATTTCCTGTGGCATCCTTGATGCCCCTTTCTCATTTTCCTCACGTTTTATTTTATTATACAGCATTTTTCATCTTTTCCCACTTGCTTTGCATGTATGCTTCCATTTTACTAAATTTGTCCACATTTTTTTTTTTTTTAATGTGTGTCGAGCGCTGATTACCTCGGCGTCGAGTGCCCGTATGCCCCAACACACACACACACACACACACACACACACACACACACACACACACACACACACACACACACACAGTGTAAGGGATCACCTGCATGTTAGCCCACAAGAGCTTGGATGTATCCACTCCTCAGCAAATACCTTCAACTAGGAAACCAGTCATCATGCAGTCAGAATGTCAAGTACATTTGATTCCCATATACAATTAACACTTGACTGGTAGTACTGAGGCTATAGTCGTTACTTCTGATATATATATTATGTAGACTGAATTTTATAATCTATAATCTTTGGGATCTATAAAAAATATGCTCTTTTTGCCAAATTAGTATGTATATGCTACATTACCAGTCACAAAACAGCCTTTTCCTCTAGAAATCAATGTGAAGTTCCCAAATGAGTATGCATTACTCAAGATTAAGTCATGTATAATTTCTGTATATGATTCATTTTGCTGATGGATGGTACATTCCTTGAATTTTAGGGAGAAATGCAAGTCGTTCAGTTGCCCTCTGCACAGATGATTTTATATTTTCATTCTGTTTCATATTTTCTTTATATTGTTACCCACAGATTAGAGTGATGGGAGAAAATCCAGAGATTCATCCCTAGTGCTCTAACTAAATATTACTTTCTCACAGAGAACAGGATGATCATGAATGTAAAAGATTGAACTTTCTTTGATGGTAAATTAGTAAAGCTACTTCTGGCCAGTTCTGAATGCTAATTACTCATTGTATAATTCCTCATGTCATTAATTAGTAATCTAAGATATATTATACCGCATTTGAAACCTAACAGCTGAAAAGTTTTTAAAATGGTTGTCATTCATACCAGTTAGTTCAGCAAAAGTTTTTTCCTTGCCACCATACTCGCTTGGCATCCATTCCTTATTATACACTTTGTAAAATTCATCATTTGGTGGTGTGTGGAAGAAGAGCTGTAAAACAAATATCAATTACAAATAGTCTTATAGAACACTATTGTTTATGCACAAAATGTAATACATTTCTCAAAAGAGACACACAGTACTTATAACACATATATGGAAAAAATGTGTATTTTATTTACTTACAATGCTAGCCAACTCCTTATCAAGGAAAGGTTTGAGAAGCATCATGACCTTGTCAATGATAGCATTTGTGTTGAGCACATGCACAGCCTTCATTCTAAGAGGAAAACCTTCCTGTTTATCAAAAAAATGCAAGTAAAATGCAAGAGCAGTCCATGTAAGAAACAGGTTAACAAAATTCTTTGCGTACATAGATACTACCATAGTTCATAAAGAAACTTGTTCAGAAGGTAATTTATTGTAATTCAACCAAGAAAATGTACTGAATTGTAAATACACCTGCAATGGCGATCAAATTCTACAGTTTTGAGATTTTTGATGTCGTGTTTCTTCAATAGAATACAAATAAAAAAAAGGGTTGATGTATTTACGTACCTGAACATACACCATAAACTTCCTGATAGTGCTTATAGTTACTTTGGAAATATGTTGAAGACCAAAGCCTGTTGGATCAAACACAAAGACGTAGCCTGGAGCTGTAGGATTCTGTTTCAAAAGAACTTCAAGACCTAACAGAGCTGCCTTTATAATATTATCACAGTTAAATTTTGATGGATCAGTATCCTTCAAACGAGTAAAAATAATAGTATTTCCCTTATCATCTTTGTGTGGCAGTGTACAAGCTTCTCTGTAAAATAACCACAAATTATATCATAAATAATTGTTGCAACTTATTGTAGTTATCAAAATTTTAATCATTTTATTCTGCGAAATTTAATATATTGCCAGTATCAATAAATCATTAACGTACAATGACTATAGACATAAGAAATATGTAAGTGATAATTTTCATATCTACATTTTAATCTAATGAGACTGTGATATGCATGATCATTAGCTGTTTAAATTTCACATTTTGCAATACATCAGTACCAAAATTTTATAGATTTGAAAAATATGAGAAAGTAGTAGCCTTTTATTCCAATGAAGTTATGGGACAAATCATGTTATAAATACTTAACAGACAGATGATAATAAAACTGAAACTGAGAGCTTTAATTTTAACAGCAATGTCAGTACATTTAGTCACTTGGCACAATGTTGCCATTAAGGTTTGTATTTTTATGTACAGGGTAACAATTATTGAATTATATGAAATAAAATCATCATAATTTCTGAATGGTTTGTGTTAGGACATTCAAACTGCACGATTGGCTGCAGGGCATGATGGGAATTAGTATGCACATGGTGTGGTTTAGCGATGAAGCCCACTTTCATTTGGATGGGTTCATCAATAAGCAAAATTGGCGCATTTGGGGGACTGAGAATCCACATTTTGTGATCAAGAAGCCTCTACACCCTCAACAGGTGACTGTGTGGTGTGCAATGTCCAGTCACGGAATAATCGGTGTGATATTCCTTGGTGGTTGGTGACTACCAAACTCTACGTGAAGATTTTGGAAGATGATTTTATCCCCATTATCCAAAGTCAAGATGTGGTCCATGCAAGATGGAGATCAACCCCATCAAAGCAGGAGAATGTTTGGCCCTGGAGGAGCCCTTTGAGGACTGCATGGCTTGAGGATACCCAGAGGCCACTGGCATGAGCCTCGATTGGCAACCATATTCTCTGGATCTGAACACATGCTACTCCTGTTTGTGGGGCTATATTAAAGACAAGGTGAACATCAATAACCCCCCACACCATTGCTGAGCTGAAAACAGCCATTCAGGAGGTCATCGACATCTTTGATATTCTGACACTTCAGCAGATCATGCAGAATTTCACTATGCATCAGTCACATCATCGCCAATGATGGCAGGCATATTGAACATGTCATAACCTAAATCCAAATATCTGTAGTGATGTTTGCATGTTGAATAAAGTGTCTGCATGCTGTAGTTTGCAACTAATTTACTTTCTTCCATATAGTTCAATAACTGTCACCCTGTATGTCTATGAATGCATATTTTGTTAGCTCTGAAAAAGGTTTACCAGAAAGCTTAGCAACATTATCAGCCTTGATTACGTATCTCTCAACACCTGAGTTATGCTGTGAGCTGTTACTTTTACTTCTTCAATTATTTATTATTAAATGCACTTTGTTATGGAAAGGAAAAGTGATAACCACAAATGTGATATCTTTTAAAAGCTACTAATGGCTGGATTGACACCACATAGAAATAACACAATTAAATCAGGAAATACAATAAGAAACAAAACATTTTGATGCATTGTAATGAGAATGACAAAATATCATAGTGGCTATTTCATCCCATCTGGTAAATCTCCCCTGACCCTCTGTTCTGGGTGACTTTTCTGAACTCCACCCCTTTTCCTGAACCTCTCCAGTCCTTTTCCTTTATCTGTCTTCCTTTCCCTTCTCCCTTCTGTGAGAAGAAGGAGCCACTGGCCCTGAAAGCTTACATATGTAGAACCCTTTTTATATGTGTGTACTCCTGCCACCGCTTTGTGAGTAATTTTTTATCTTGCTAATTACATTACGCTATCAAAAATTTATTATTTTTATTGTTTTGTAGTGACTGAACTGATATCCACAATTCTATTAAGATGCAAAAGGTTCCTCAAGGCTGTTATTCGAAATTAATCAATCATAAAATGTGGAAAATGTAATCTTTACAATTAATAATTCATGTTTGTTAACATTGTCTTTCAAAATCAATCAATCTTAAAATGAGGAAAATTTTTCTTCACAATTCATAATTCATGAAGATAACATTACTGGACTCTCTCTATGAATAAAATCTTTTATAATATACATATAAAATCTGTAATGGACATACAGAAAGATTTTCATTTTCAATAAGTTGGCAGTTTCCTCAGAATTTTGCCACCCATTTAGTCAGCTAAAATTGTTGTGTCCAGCATTAACAGTTTAATCAGTGAATATTATTTGGCTAGGTTTAATATTTCCTAGCAACAATAGTTGTTGTCTAATTTGTAGTCAAACAGCACTAAATTCAGCAGCTCAAAAAAAATATTCACATTCGAATCACGGTAGAGACAAATACACAGTGCCATTAATCAATGGACTTTTAGACTTCCTGGTGGAAAGTGATATTACAAACATTAAACATAACAAGGGCAACACCCATTACCAGAAGACAGAATATTTACAACTCCACATGAGCATGAAAAATTTGGGAAAAGACAGTAAGACAGTGAAAACATGAACAAAATGTCATCTCATGATAAAGTATTTAAAATAGATAAATGCAATAGTCAGCAGAGGAACTGAAGAAACATTGATAAAAGCAAGTATTTCAAGTTTTGAGAACCCAGGAACTTGTATGTAGAACATCATAGAAAATTGTCATACTGTGTCAAAAATGCAATATATTGTGATATTTGGCAGAGCATACAATGTGTACAGAAACAAACTCATTGAGGTAACCCACATTCTAAGCTACATCCTCACCCCAAAATAATGGATCAAAAAATGAGAATTACAGGCATACCACGTAGTCATAATCTCATACTGTCCTCATGTGCAAATATTGAAACATAAAAGGCAAACAGGTTATCGAAAAAACTCTTTCAGTTCAGTACTTATGCCTCCTTCCTCACCATGGATGAAATGCAGATAATGTACTTCAATGAAGCAAATATGTACTTGGAAAAGTTGAGGAAATCAAAGCCAAGCCAATAAATCAGTACTATTCTGAAAATTATATATTCAACATGTGAGATCCTAGATCCATTTCCTGTGTCACCAGCTCCTAAAGAAAAGGAGGAAGAACCATCACCAGCATATGAGGAAAAATCATCTCCAACTACAGTTCAAGAAAAAAAAGAGTTAGCAGCAGCAGAATGTGAGCAAGAAGACTAAACACATCATCATGCACAGCATCTTAGGAGGAAGCATCTTTGAGTTCTCCCCAGGATATGGGAGGCATGTGAAGAGTGAGTGCCACAGCAGTAAGGGAGCACGGAGAAGGTGAAGCATCATGTGTCACCAGAATCAGTACCGGGGAAAAAAAAAAATAGCTGAGCATCCATTGGAATTGGAAACAGCAGAATAGCTGTTGAGACAACACCTGGACCCATGGGAAGAAATGCCAGGAATGAGAAGTCTACACAAGAAGATCAAATCCTTTCATATCCAGATGTAAGAGAAAAATCAATATAACAAACAGAACAAAAGTTTCTAATGATTTCAAATTAAAAACACTGCACCAAAATGTGCAATATACATCTAATACATTCAACATGTGAGATCCTAGATCCCTGGAAGAGCCCTTTGAGGACTGCATGGCTTGAGGATACCCAGAGGCCACTGGCATGAGCCTCGATTAGCAACCATATTCTCTGGATCTGAACACCAATTGCTTCTGACCATATAGAGACACTTGAGTCACAAAGAGACTGTTACACAATAGGCTTTCAGCCAACAAGGCCTTTGGGAGAGGGCAGGATAGCAGGGTAGGAGTGGGTGACGGAAGAGTGCTGCTGAGAGCATGCAGGGACAAGGTGGAGAGTGGGGCAGCTTAGGTGCAGTCGGCAGGTTAGATGGAAGGAGGGGAAGAGAGGAGGGGTTTAGCGGAACAGGAGGGAAGTGAAAAGACTGGGTGTGTTGGTGAAATAGAGGGCTGTGTAATGTTGGAATGGGTACAGGGGCTACATGGGTAAGGACAATGACTAATGAAGGCTGAGACCAAGAGAGTTAAGGGAACATAGTATATATTGCAGGGAGAGTTTTGACTGCACAATTCAGAAAAGCTGGTGTTGGCAGGAAGGATTCAGATGGCACAGGCTGTGAAGCAGTCATCAAAATGAAGCACGTTGTGTTGGTTGGTGTGCTCAGCAGCAGGGTGGTCCAGTTGTTTCTTGGCCACAGTTTGTCAGTGGCCTGCGGACATACAGCTTGTTGGTCTCATACCCACATAGAATGCAGCACAGTGGTTGCAGTTTATCTTGTAGATCACATGACTGGTTTCACAGGTAGCCCTGCATTTGATGGGATGGGTGATGTTTGTGACAGGATTGGAGTATGTAGTGGTGGGAGGATGTAGGGGACATGTCTTGCATTTAGTTCTATTACAAGGATATAAGCCATGAGGCAAGGTGTTGGGAGCAGGGGTTGTGTAGAGATGGATGAGGATATTGTGTAGGTTCGGTGGGCGGCAGGATACCATTGTGGGAGTAGGAAGGATAGGGGGCAGGACATCTCTCATTTCAGGGCATGAAGAGAGGTAGTTGAAACCTTGGCGAAGAATGTAATTCAGTTGCTCCAATTCTGGTGGTGGAGTGATACTCTGTGGCCAGATGGTGAGGCTTTGATAGGTGTCAGGTGAGTGGAAAGATAAGGCATGGTAGATCTGTTTTTGCATAAGATTTGGAGTATAATTACAATCTGTAAAGGCCTCAGTGAGACCATGGTATATTTCAAGAGCAAATGCTTGACACTACAGATGTGACAGCCATGGGCAGCTAGGCCGTATCGAAGGGACTTCTTGGTATGGAATCGGTGGCAGCTGTATTACCTACAAGCAAATCCAGGGTACAGCTATGGATACCTGCATGGCACCATCCTATGCCAACTTATTCATGGACCATCTAGAGGAATCCTTCCTAAACACCCAGAATCGTGAACCCCTCACCTGGTTCAGATTCATTCATGACATAACCATGATTTGGATCAATGGTGAGGATACCCCATCTATAGTACTCTATAACCTCAACACCTTCTCCCCCATTTGCTTCACCTGGTCCTACTCAACCCATCAAGCCACCTTCCTCGATGTTGACCTGTACCTCAAAGATAGTTATATCAGTACTTCTGCCCATATCAAACCTATCCACCAGCAATACCTCCACTTCAACATCTGCCATCCCTTCCACACCAAGAAGCCCCTTCAATACACCCAAGGCTGTCACATCCTTAGTGACTAATGGCTCCTCCCAAAATATACTGAGGATTTCACTGAGGCCTTTAAACATTGCAATTACACTCCAAACCTTGTACAAAAACAGATCTCCCGTGCCTTATTTTCCAGTCATGCAACACCTCCCAAAGCTCCTCCGTCTGTCCACAGAGGAGGATTCCCCTCATGACTCACTACCTCCCAGGACTGGAGCAACTGAATTACATTCTCCGCCAGGGTTTTGACTACCTCTTGTCATTCCCTGAAATGAGAAATATCCTGCCCACTATCCTTCCTATTCCTCTAACAGTGGTACCCCACCGCTCACTGAACCTTCACAATATCCTCGTTCATCACTACAAAGACCCTGCTCCCATCCCCTTGCCTCATATCTCATATCCCTGTAATAGACCTAGATACAAGAACTGTCCCATACATCCTCCCACCACCATGTACTCAAGTCCTGTTACAAACATCACCCATCCCATCAAAGGCAGGGCTACCTGTGAAACCAGTCACGTGATCTACAAGCTAAGCTGCAACCACTGTACTGCATTCTATGTGGGCATGATGACCAACAAGCTGTCTGCCTGCATCAATGGCAACCAACAAACTGTAGCCAAGAAACAACTGGACCACCCTGTTGCTGAGCACCCCACCCAACAAGATGTCCTTCATTTCAATGACTGCTTTACAGCCTGTGCCATATGGATCCTTCCCACCAACACCAGCTTTTCTGAACAGCACAGCTGGGAACTCTCCCTGCAATATATGCTCTTTTTTCATAACCCTCCTGGTCTCAACCTTCGTTAGTCATTGTCCTTCCCTGTTCCCATTCCAGCATTATGCAGTCCTTTATTCCACCAATGGACTCACTCTTTCTAATTCTCTCCTTTTCCATTAACCCTCCCCTCTCCTCCTCTCTCTGTCTAACCTCCCAACTGCACCTAGCTGCCCCACTCTCCACCTTGCCCTGCATGCTCCCACTGGCACTTTACTGCTTTACCATACCCCACCCCTACCCTGCTATCCCTCCCTCTCTCTGCCCCAGCCTCTTCCTTATCCCCACCCAGCTGCCTCTCCCATAATGCCCTGCTGCTTGTGGTTTGGCTCCAGCTGCTAGAGGTCATGTGTGTGTTGTCATGCGTGTGTGAGTTGTGTTTGTGTGACGGTGTGCATGTGTGTATGTTGCCTAATTTTGACAAAGACATTGTTGGCCGAAAGTTAATTGTGTGACAGTCTTTTTTTGTGCTTTTCTGTGACTCAGCATCACCACTATATGGTGAGTAGCAACTATCCTTTTCACTATATTGTTACATTCCCTCTTGGATTGCCCATCATCTAATATAGCAGCAACATTAGAAGTATTATTATCTGCTGCTGTACTTGGCACTTTCATGGTGACAGAGCATTGAAGGAAAGTGAATTAATGCTTTTTAATCCAGTGACTTACAAAAATGTAGCATACTACCCCAGAAAGAACTGCAAAAGCATGGGAGTAGCAATATATGTACCAGCAAAGTTAGAGACTACACTCCACAACAGGTCTCAAATTGCACAGAATTCTGCTGTGATGTAACAGCAGTAAAAATAAAGTTTATTAGGGAAAAGTGTCTTCTTATAGGAATGTATCAATTGTGATGCTCAAGTACTTGAAGCCTGTTATTGGAATTTAATGTATTGTTGTATAAATCAAGAAGAAATTCACTTTTGTAATAATATCAGGCGAACTTTAGATAGATATCCTGGAAGACAATGGATGTACAAGAAGTTTTCATGATGCTGTAGGAACCTACAATCTCCAGTTCCATGTAAGAAATGCAAAAATGTGTACAGACACATGAACCTCATTAACACACTTCATTCCTAGCCTAGAATTCTTGCTAAAAATATAAATATGGAGTGATATTTCTGTAGAGGATAGAGTAGGAGAGAGCTGGGAAGCTTCTGTGATATATATTAAGATACCACATAAGTGTAGTTTGCCCAGAAGTTCACAGAACTGTTAATGGTAAATTAAGCATGAAATGGATCACCATGGAATATAAACATCTGAAATGAACTGATAGACCTGTGTGCAAAATACCAGAAATATAGATAGGCCAGACCAGTCATGAGGTTTGCAGAAACAAGAAGAAAGCATATACTAAAATGATAAGAGAAACAAAAGCTAACTAGGATAGAGATGTCTTCAAAAATCTCTCAAATAATATGTAATTATGTAAATTTGAAAAGAAAAGAATTACATGTCTTAAAATGTATCAATATAATATTAATAATGAATGGGAAAGAAGTAACAGATCCATTAGAACTGTGTAATATCTTCAGTCAGCACTTTATAGACATAGATGAATAACTACTTAAACAAAACATAATACCACAGACAAAGTGCCAAAAGTGTGACTGAGAGCTTATTTCTATTTGCAACAAACGGCTTGGAAGTTTTGAAGATTATTGAGGCATTAAAAAATAAAAATACAGACGTACTGAATGGGATATCAACACAAATGGTTAAATAATTTGCTAATGCCTTACAGAACCCCTGACCTCTCTGGTGACTCTAGTAATAAAGAAAGGATTACTCCCGACATGCCCAAAAAGTAGCATGATAATACCAATACTCAAAAAAATGGATAAAGGAGACTCTGGAACTTACATACCCATAACTAGTACAACATCTGTCTAAAACGTTATACACAATCATTAAGGATAAAATAATAAACTTTACATGACCATGAAAGACCTTTGTGCAACTAAGAGACTCCTCCCATTTAGACCCATCAGTCTACACAGGAATAAAACTGTGGAGCTTTTCTAATACACTGACTGCAGTGATGCCAGTGGCAGTCATAGCAGACCTATCTGTTCAAATGGTTCAAATGGCTCTGAGCACTATGGGACTCAACTTCTGAGGTCATTAGTCCCCTAGAACTTAGAACTAGTTAAACCTAACTAACCTAAGGACATCACACACATCCATGCCCGAGGCAGGATTCGAACCTGTGACCGTAGCGGTCTCGTGGTTCCAGACTGCAGCGCCTAGACCTATCTGTTGTGGTGCCTCCAGCCTCATGCCAGTCAATGTGTTCCAACATTGCTAAAAAATATTTGCAAAAGGAAACTAGAGGTGCTATATTTTTCTTAAATTCATCACACCTAAAACAACTAGGGGCCCCTTAATAAGCCAAACTGGTGATTTTCCTCCAACCCTGGCAGAAAATATTGCTACTTGCCACACTAGCATTTAAAAGGTTGCTCTTTATATGAATCCCATGGGCCTCAGTGCTCTAACACAGACTGGCCAGTGATGATATGATGTACAGGTAATTGTGGTAGGGAATAGATATTATATGCCTGCTGCATCATGAGCAGATGCCACATGATATTAATGGCTGGTTCCCCAATCTCAGCACAAATGCTGGAGATAGGACTGGTCCTAAATACTCTGTGGCTAGCCTGTTTCCCTTCATACAATCATACAAAGGGTTCATAAAATTGGAGTAGGCATGATCTGTTCACTCCCAGAGCCATGTGCCTTACACATTTTAAAATACTGAGTGTTTTGAGACAACTTGCTTTCATGTCTCTTAGGTGCTGCAAACAATTTAGTTTTTCATCAAATATTTGGCCCTTGTGAATCTTTCAAAATTTAAAATGATATCCCACTTTTTAATTTGTGGAAGATTAAAGATACTTACATAATAATTAAAATGAGCACACATAGATTTTTGAGCATAAAACTTAAAACCTGTATTGTCTGCTCATTTCTCCAGCCTTTAACAGTTAATTGAACTGTTGTGTGGTTGCTGGGAGGCTGCAAGAAGAGCAGGAAATTGATAAATCAACCACAAATAAGAAGCTCCATAGAGGCCATTAAAAAGATGGCTACTATTGAAACACTACCTGGTGGGACACCTTTCTCTTGTATAAAACACTCTGATAAGACATTACTGAGACTGTATTTAACATAAAGAGGGGATATGAAGGGCCTTAGCAAAACTGGAAATCATCCCTAAGAAAACAGACACATGAAATTAATTGAAGATGTTATGCCTTCTGGTAGTACTGTAGGCCTCCTCAGTGTCAGAAAGGATACCTACTATATGACACCTGTGCAGGAAAGCAAGTTGTATAGCTGCTTCCAGTAGGCAGGTTGTCAGTGATGAGTACAGCTCACACGCACACACAGCCACTGTTATCTCAGACCCTACTGCCCAGAAACAACATTGGCCATTTGTGCATGCTTTGCTTGTGTGGATGTGTACAAGTTTTCTACTTCTGATGGACGACATAGTCCAAAAGCTAAACATTTTAACAATCTTTTTCATTGTTCTACTCTGTGACTCAATCCCTTCTCTATATGGTGAGTGGTAATCTATCATTTCCATCTTGTTGTTAGTTTTTTCCTTGATGTATAGTGACCCCTCATTTTTGCAAAATGTATATGCACTTAGGGCTATCCAGTGGCTAGTAACATTTTTGTATTTGTTCATTAAGGGCGTCAGTTTTATTGGGAAGGGCACATCATAACAGTTCTGTAGAACTCTCATTAAATAATTCACCTTAGTGTCAACACACCTGGTAGAGTAAATATTGTGTCCATATTCAGAACTGTGTTCTTGTTTTTAACTTTGTATGTTATGAATAAGTATGTATTGCATATATACTGGTTGACACCCATACAGTGTAAACTGTCTGAGTGAACAAAAAAAAAAAAAAAAGAAAATAAGTCAAGGTATACAAAAAAGAGGAAACTGAAAATGAGTGCTCACATTACATTCACAGCTGACTGGACATCAGCTGAATCTGGAGCTCTGTTTTCAAAAACTTCAGGTGCATGTGTCCTTACTGTGAAACAAACATCAAGTGCTTGCTTCGCACGTTCCAGACTGTAATAACAACTGTGCAAGAACATTATCAGTTGATAATCTGCAACAAAATGAAAAAAAATACCAGTTTTTTTAATTGCCATATTTTAAACAGTAATATAAAAATGGTGTTTTCAAGGCCAGATAAAACAGTTTTGCTACCAAAATTATCTTTCCAACATGTATCTTTGCTTTAGCAGTTTATGTTGAAAATTTAACACTTTGTTTTCTTAATTTGAAGTATGTCCACTTTTTTAGCTCTGCATGTATTTCTAATGACATGACCCTCACAATAATCAGATAAAACAGTTTTGCTACCAAAATTATCTTTCCAACATGTATCTTTGCTTTAGCAGTTTATGTTGAAAATTTAACACTTTGTTTTCTTAATTTGAAGTATGTCCACTTTTTTAGCTCTGCATGTATTTCTAATGACATGACCCTCACAATAATCAGCTGTTCTCAAAATATCAGCAGCAACACAAATAAACAGAAACAAACAGTTAACTGTACAAAAGAGAAAATTTATTGAGAAACCTGTAAACTTGTAACACAGCATTTCTGGTCAGTGATTACCCTCAGGATATAAAATTCTTACTTCTGCTAATAGATGTACATAAAACTTGAAGAAAATGCTCTAGCTTTCAGAATTATTAGTTCTTTTCAGCACAACTAGAATGGTTTGAGCAGTTTACATCACTGGTCAGAAGATCTTGAGTTTTGCTTGTGCTTTCAAGAACCATGCAATCTGGTGACTTTTTGTTGGTACTGTCTCTGTGACATACCTTAGAACTGCATTTTAATAATAAAATTAACTTTGAAACCTGGACTGCAGTATCTTCTATGTAGCAGGTCATATGTAGGAACATCAGCTATTAAGTAAATAAAAGGTCACAATCATGCTTCCGTCCAATTATCAAGCTTTTGCTCATCGCATGACCTAGTGATGTCTGTTGGTACTGCCTCCATGATGCGTCACACCAAAATAATAAATTTTCATGATCACTATTGCAGTCAGTTTAATATAATTTAGTTTGTGTATTTGTCATTTAATTCTGGGTTATTTTTCTTCTTTGTTTCAGCTGAATGTTACCATCTTGTTTTTAAGCTGATTAAAAGATAGTAACTGTTTTATGTGTTATTCTCATATGTAAACAGGGATCAAAATATTCATTTGCAGTCCACTTGGTAAATCATTATTGTCTCTGATAACCAAGTAAAATACTATGTTCAGTTTATTAGCTTTGCTTTTGGTCAATTTATGCACCATCCTGCACCAGCACTAAAGCACAAATGTATCCATACACTGCTTGTGTCTGACCCTAATGGTTCATGTTAAACAGTCATAGAAGAAGAGAGAAAACATGAGTATTTCAACAAGCTGTATTTTTGTGCTGTTTGTTATCTATCTGTTCTTGACCAAAAGAAGAACTAATTACTGAACAACTCAATATCTCCAGGTACCTTTCTTCTCATATCATCCAAAAAATTCTCAAGTTCCTTGAATATATTGTGAGAAGAGATAGACAGAAATCTACAGACAATAATAATAGTAGGAAAGATTGGGGGCTTGAGACAAAGGCAGAGAGAGCAAGCAAGTGGACAGGGTAAATAAAGAATATCTCCAGTCTACCTATTTAGCAAGCTCTAAGAGAAGCAGGTAACTGTCCAGGACAGAGTTGCTTGGTTCATAGGATCCCAATACTCAGCAATCAATTGCTCACCCTTAATTCCTTCCTTGAAAGAAAATAGGGATAAGCATCAGATATAAAAACAAGCAGCAGTACGTGAGATACAACTCAGAAGAACAGTGCTCAGCAGAGTAGTGTTGGCCTATTCCAAAAGTGAATATGGAATTGTTTAGCTTTGAGCAGGAGCCTCTTTAACTAATTGTTGTCTGTAAATTCTTATACTCTTTCCCTTTAATACACTTGCTACATATTTAAAATATGTATAGAACTCTTTTAACAGTGATTTATTGTCTGGAAATAATTGTAAAACAAAGAGCACAATGCTTAAGACATCAAAATATGAATTCCCATATTCCTCAGAGGTACAATCCATGCTTTATGTTATTTGTATGGTTATTATTTTTCAAATAAAATTTAGTAAAAATGGGTTTTTATTTATGCTGTGTCACATTTTTAGGCAACTGCTGTGCCACAAAGATTGATATGATTAACATAACGGTGTATTTTTATGTAACTGTGTTAAATTTAGGTGCTACAACTACAGTATAGTTCCCTGTCTCACCAACTGAGTTGAACATCATAAAAGATTTAGATGTATTACTAAAATTCACACAAGGTTCTCTCACCTGGAAGAGATGGGAGGTGTGGCTGTTTCTTCAGCCACTCCCGCATTGCTTGCAGATCCTCTTGCTTAACTTCACTCATCTTTGTTTTGTTGCTTTTACTATCAGAGTCTTAAGGTGAGCCAACCAAATACACTCCTGCAGTAAACAAAATATATGTGTTTCTGTATTTATTCACATCAAAAGAAAATGAGGAAAGCTACACAATGACCAAAACTATGGTTTTTTATGATTTCTGAAAGTTCTAGAGATAATATTATTTGCACAATCTTCTAATTGGAAAAGTTCTTTCTATGGATTCTCTTTCCAACCTTGTATTTATGAAAATACAGAAGGACATATTAGATATCACTCAGCATAGCTTTGTTCAAAATTGGTGGACTGGTCATTCTGCTATGACTATAACTTCACAAGAATATTACCTGTTCAATATTCCACTTAGATCCCAGTGGGAGATATGACTGCTTAAGTATAGTAATGTGCTTCACAGAATTATAGACATCTTACAAATCAAACTTTCATGTGAAGTGTACCACGCTGACCAACAGACATGAAATGACTTGAGATGACAAGCATACACATCAGATTTTTTCATTTAGTGATGAGTAAAATATCTGTGCTTCTTAACGGCATTGCTCCAAAAGGACTATAACTTCAATGTGATGTAATGTAATCACAATTATTTATTGAAAAAGGTAAGGGGCAAGAATTATTGGAAAAAATCAATGACATAGAAAAGAAAATACTTTGGAAAAAAAACTAATATCTTTGGAGTGGAATACATGTGCAACATTAACTGAAAGCACAAACATAACAAAAACATGGAAAAGCTCCAGAAAGAGAGCAGTTTAAACAAGTAAACAACTACAAAGAGCAACACAAAGAACACTAAGAAGCGTGAAAAAAGTTCCAAAATAGTCATGTTCACAGGAAAGCAAGACAACTTCATAAAAAAATAACTCTCAAAAATTTTGTAATCAAGAAATTGAGGGATGAAATGCAGAAATGACTTAGCAGTGATGACAAATGTCATCCACTTCTAAAATGTCTACAGCTAAACCCTAAATTTAGAATTTCCAGAGATTAATGAAGATCTAGAAAAAAATTCTGCAGATACTTTTGATTACATTAAGAATGTAATTACTGAAAAACCCTACAAATACCAAAATGAAAGGGGAAGAAATACATAACAGATAATATTCTAAAATGGCTCAACTGAAAATTATAAAGTGATTTACAATCAATTTATAAAAAACTCTGGAAGACAGAAGATTCCAGATCAAAATTCACATTTTTTTTTTACGTTCACAACATGTACTTTTACAAGCATGGACAGTGTCAGTATAGTACAAATTACAGCATTATTTCTTACGTTATTCTGCAATTACATAATTCAGACAGTAGGACCGTAATTCATTCTACAATAGTTCTAAAGCAGCATTCCATAAGAAAGATAACCAAAAATATCATTTCTGCCTTTTGGCTCTTAGACAATGTTGCTGGTAACAGAAGAAATTTCGATAACCTAGAGTGATGATTTGAATATAATCCTAAATTTACAAACATAAAACAAAATTATCATCAGAGCATTAAATTCCATCATTCATGCTGAGGAGAAAGAACAAAAGTAGGAAATTAAATTTCTGGTATTTGATGATGATTCTTAGTATATTTTCTGAAAGATGAACAAATGCAACTGTGCTAGTTAATCTCATGAAGGAGGTAGCCAAAACAGGTTTAAGAATCTCTGTGGAAAAAAATAGATTCATGGTGGCACAAAAATTTCAAAACATTCAGTAATATACACTCCTGGAAATGGAAAAAAGAACACATTGACACCAGTGTGTCAGACCCACCATACTTGCTCCGGACACTGCGAGAGGGCTGTACAAGCAATGGTCACACGCACGGCACAGCGGACACACCAGGAACCGTGGTGTTGGCCGTCGAATGGCGCTAGCTGCGCAGCATTTGTGCACCGCCGCCGTCAGTGTCAGCCAGTTTGCCGTGGCATACGGAGCTCCATCGCAGTCTTTAACACTGGTAGCATGCCGCGGCAGCGTGGACGTGAACCGTATGTGCAGTTGACGGACTTTGAGCGAGGGCGTATAGTGGGCATGCGGGAGGCCGGGTGGACGTACCGCCGAATTGCTCAACACGTGGGGCGTGAGGTCTCCACAGTACATCGATGTTGTCGCCAGTGGTCGGCGGAAGGTGCACGTGCCCGCCGACCTGGGACCGGACTGCAGCGACGCACGGATGCACGCCAAGACCGTAGGATCCTATGCAGTGCCGTAGGGGACCGCACCACCACTTCCCAGCAAATTAGGGACACTGTTGCTCCTGGAGTATCGGCGAGGACCATTCGCAACCGTCTCCATGAAGCTGGGCTATGGTCCCGCACACCGTTAGGCCGTCTTCCGCTCACGCCCCAACATCGTGCAGCCCACCTCCAGTGGTGTCGCGACAGGCGTGAATGGAGGGACGAATGGAGACATGTCGTCTTCAGCGATGAGAGGCGCTTCTGCCTTGGTGCCAATGATGGTCGTATGCGTGTTTGGCGCCGTGCAGGTGAGCGCCACAATCAGGACTGCATATGACCGAGGCACACAGGGCCTACACCTGGCATCATGGTGTGGGGAGCGATCTCCTACACTGGCCGTACACCACTGGTGATCGTTGAGGGGACACTGAATAGTGCACGGTACATCCAAACCGTCATCGAACCCATCGTTCTACCATTCCTAGACCGGCAAGGGAACTTGCTGTTCCAACAGGACAATGCACGTCCGCATGTATCCCGTGCCACCCAACGTGCTCTAGAAGGTGTAAGTCAACTACCCTGGCCAGCAAGATCTCCGGATCTGTCCCCCATTGAGCATGTTTGGGACTGGATAAAGCGTCGTCTCACGCGGTCTGCACGTCCAGCACGAACGCTGGTCCAACTGAGGCGCCAGGTGGAAATGGCATGGCAAGCCATTCCACAGGACTACATCCAGCATTTCTACGATCGTCTCCATGGGAGAATAGTTGCCTGCATTGCTGCGAAAGGTGGATATACACTGTACTAGTGCCGACATTGTGCATGCTCTGTTGCCTGTGTCTATGTGCCTGTGGTTCTGTCAGTGTGATCATGTGATGTATCTGACCCCAGGAATGTGTCAATAAAGTTTCCCCTTCCTGGGACAATGAATTCACGGTGTTCTTATTTCAATTTCCAGGAGTGTATTAATCAAATAGGAAAATCAAATATGCATAAAAATAATTCCTGACTGTGATTTAGAATTATCTGCTCTAGAGGGAATGATACACAAGACAGAGAAATCCTGTGGCATCATGAGGAATTTTTACAACACATACATAATATTGGAAAGAAAGATTATCAGGAAAAAGTTTAACCAAACTGATCTTCAAATAATTTTGTCATCAAAAGTTAATGTCAAGCTGGATTCAAGAGATCAAGAAAGATTTACAAAGGAACAACACAAGAGAAGAAGGGACAACACAGAGATTTTGGAACAAAAGTGTTACAAATGGGAAAATTCCAAACAGGAGGAATAAAAAAATAGACTCAAAAGGGATAGAGGAGAAATAAAAGGACACAGTGTTGGGATGAAGGAATACTTGAGGGAAAATGAGAGAAAACAATAAAAGTTGAAGAACTGATATTGATATGTGGTCCTGAGGAGAGAAGAAGATTTAAACCACATGGAAACAGGACAGCAGAAACGAACAGTGTCTTGTCCATACAACATTACCCATTCCCACCAACAATTTATGTTATGTTTGCTGTAAAAATAAGTACAATCTGTGGTTAAGGACTCTCATTAGCCTAAGTTGACTGTGAACTAAGGTTTGACAAAAGATTCAATTCAGACTAATTTGATCTGAGAAATATGGCAATAAAAGCACTCAGAGACATGCAAGCCACATTGTAAACTTGTTTTGTAGTGCATAATTGCTGCCTTACCTGAAAAGCCTGGAAGAGAAAAAGAAATTTACAGCAGGATTAAAAACATTTCTACTCAAGAAACGTTTATATGAGTACGCTTGTATTGAATATGTTGATTCCAACTAATACTAACTCATTATGGCTTTTGCTGAGTATAGTCTTAGACAGATAGTAGGTTGATAATCTAACCAAAGAAAAGGTTGTGAAATGTTGATTGAAGTTGGTGTATGTACTTATCTATTCATCTCTCTCTCTCTCTCTCTCTCTCTCTCTCTCTCTCTCTCTCTCTCTGTGTGTGTGTGTGTGTGTGTGTGTGTGTGTGTGTGTGTGTGTGTGTGTGCGCACATGCATGCATGATTGGGTGTGGGTGTCTGTGAGCATGTTTGTTTGTGGAATGACCAATTCACTAATATGATTGTTAGGTATGTTTGTAGCATATGACCATGCAGCTGAACAGTAAATTTTAAATGTGAGGGTTTCATGGCAGTGATTTGTTTACTGGTGATTATATAAGATATTAATTTGCTGCCATTCCAAGTGCAAATTGAATATAACATTGTCATTGACAAATAAAACAAGCAGCAGTTCATCATTAAAAGAGTTAACAGTTTTATAGTGTACAAAGCAGTTCACTACTGCTCTACCTAAATGGTAATGCATATTTTTACTAATTCTACAGCACACTCTGTTCTCCCTCATAATGTGCTCCTTGAAACACAATGAGTGAATAACAAAATGCATAATCAAAATGTGTTCTTCTATATTGTCAAAGGCTCTGCCTCTTTGTGGCATCTATTTAACACTCTGTATCAATGATTTGCTAGCATGTTATAAAAACTGTTCTAGCATTATTTCAGAACAAATTTATATAAAAGCTACATTCAACTATGAGTAAGAGTAAAGGGATGGACACATGTATACCAGACTGTGTTTGACAGAAAAACTCGCAGCTTCAGACATTTGTCTCACCTGTCAGAGCTTCCTCCTTGTGCACAGACAACACAGAACTGCAGCCACAGACACACCTCTTAAGCAGTGTCCACTCCTTGGTGGGTCTCAGAGATAACACTCACACCACTCCAGATTATCTGCAGTAACCTGTCTTTAGTAGTTTGCCCTCTAGTCATTACATAAAACCATTACTTAGAGGGTACCCTTTTCTTTGATAGTCTGCATGTAGAGATATATATATCTGTGTGTGTGTGTGTGTGTGTGTGTGTGTGTGTGTGTGTGTGTGTGTGTGTGCGTGCGAGAGAGAGAGAGAGAGAGAGAGAGAGAGAGAGAGAGAGAGAGAACAGATTGATTGATTTTCATATGATAGACACACTACTTAAAGGTTAACAAAGCAGTATTTAAATTGATCACTGAGTAAAAAAGACAGTTATATTTGAATTGTGCAATAAGAAAACTAGATTTAACACAGAGACAGGCTTTTGTACAACTAATTCATCCACCACCACAATTTGTTCTTAGAATGTGCAGCACTCTTCAGTCTGAGTTGCCCAAATTAACTTCAAAGAAGTGTCAGTTGTGTGCATTTATGAAGTTTGTTCAAGTTGTGTGTCACAATCCAGCTGAAATTCAGCATCAAACAAGTAAAAAGCATGACAAAACTATCAGGAAGAAGGGCTTACCTAGCAAGGAGCAGACGAGGGCATGTGTCATCCCCCCCCCCCCCCCTCTCCCCCTCTTGCCCCTTGGAAAAAATCTTCACACATCAAACTCATATACTGCCTCACCAAAAAGACAGATATATCAGTTCAGTATCAGTTTGAAGAAATGCAGAACATGCGGTGGCAATTCTAAATGTTAGTCAGGGGGGGAGGGGGGGGGGCTAATGGCAGAGGGGGGGGCGGGGGGGGGGGGGATTTGAGAGAATGGAACATCGCTTAACAGCAGGAGAGTTGGGGTCCTCCACTGACAAACTGGTAAAATTTGGTGTTGCTTAAAGTAGTTTTTGGTAAGTGTTTTGGAGTTCAGAGTAAAAACGTGTCTACAGAAGTATGTGCTCAAGAAAATAATACGATTTGACCCAGATGTCCAGCGATTTTGAAGTTTTTGTTTGGAGTCAGCAGTTTAAGTGTTGGTAGGCATACCCGGCATATTTAGCTTTCTTGATTATTTTAAGTGATACTCGTACATTGGTATACATCCAATGTATAATAATAAATAATAATGAAATACATTGCAAACTATATTGCTACATAATTATAAAAAAATTATTGAATCTGTCGAAATAATATATTCGCTGATTTCTGAAGTCATTTTATCTGGTATAATATGATACTCCATTGAGGGAGGGGGGGGAGGGAGGGGGAGTTTCTGTAGCCCCCATAGCCTCCCCCTTGCCACTGAGAACGTGTAATGGATTCTGACTAATAGTAGGTGTACTCAGAGCCATAAGTCCTGGAACCTCAGTCACCACAAAACTAACATGAGTTTACCCCCTCCACATAGCTCGGATCCTAGTTACAGTGTTGATTATGAGTAAAATTTAAGAATAGCAATGGTGCAGGAGTACTCAGTACAATGTAACAACAACTGTTTTCTAGTTTGCCAGAGGGACAAATCTATTGTGCCACTGGACCTTGTGCTATTAGAAGGAAGGGCTCAGCTAACAAGGGGCAGGGGAGGGCATCTATACCCCCTTCCCCCTTTTCTTAAAAAATATCTTCACATATCAAACTCACATCCTGCCTCACTAAAATTGCAGACATATCAATTCAGTATAAGTTTAAACTATATAGTTTGTGAATTATGTCAAATCACAATTGCTGAGCTGTTCAGCAGTTTTCCTGTGAATAAACGAGTGGCACACTCCATCTGAGAACTTTGAATTTGGAAAATTGGTGTGGTGGGTTCACAAGATGTAGTGTCATCATTATAAAATATAGTGCATATGTAAAGCATTGGTGTTTTTCAATTGCTAGCATAAGGAATGAGAAAAATTCCTGAACAACACTGTAATTCTAAATGAGGTGTGGATCTTTTTCAACATTGAGGAAAGTATAGAACAATCAAAACAAGTGACACATTGTCACTAGTTAAACAATCCATAATGTTGAAACATATCAGCAGAAAATGTATGCCTACTGTGTCTTCAGACAGAAAAATGAATTTGCTATTTGAGGTCACAAACCCTACAGTGCGCATAACTGCAGTCTCATATTGTGAAAGAATTCTTTCGTTATAAAAATAATTCCACAACAAGTTCTTACATGTAATATTCTTTTGTGAACTGTGGGACATGCTCTAGCTTTGTAGAAGTGACCAAATTAAAAAAGAAAAGAAAAGCGTTATAAAATTACAATGAAATGAACACCTTTAGCTGCTTACAGGCGTTGATATATGTCGACGGGGACAGATGAAAATGTGTGCCTTGACTGGTCGGGGCACCGGTCGGGGCACACATTTTCATCTGTCCCCGTTGACGTATGTCAACGCCTGTAAGCAGCTAAGGGTGTTCATTTCATTGTAATTTCATTCTAACGAGCTACATGGTCACCGATGGTATCTGTTCTTTCAGACATGTCCGAAAGAACAGATACCATCTTAGTAAATATAAAAGCATTATATGCGGTTTTGAATATGGGATTCTGGAAAATTGATTTTACAGACAGAACTCTGAACTGAGTGACTTCTGTGTTTTATAACATGAAGTAGCATCTATGAGTGCAGTATTTCTTAACAAATGAGTTGCTGCAGAGAACTATGAGGAACTGGATGAACCAACAGATTGTCTCTTTGTGCGTAGCTGCTATAGGAAACTAGTGCTCCAATATGAGACATGTGTTACCAATTCCACAAGTTCTGTTGAAAAGTAGTGTTACAGTGTACGTGCTTGGTGCAAATTAAGGGTATTTCAATGTCAGGCAACCTAGCAGACATTGAAAACTTTATATCACTCATCTCAGAGCTGGGCTAAAGATTTATTGTGAAACTCCCTCCCAATGAAATGCAGAAAAATCTTAGGGGGGGGGGGGGGGGGGGTGAATGCAGTAGACAAAGGACTACTAGGGTCAGTAAACTGAAATAAGGGTAGGCAACAAAACAAAGGGTGAAGTATCAGCAGGAAGAGGTGACTTTCTGGCATTAAATAATAATATTTTAAGTCCAATGAACTGTTAACTTCAAAAAGGAATACATTTAAAATTATAACTTTTGGATAGCTTACAGATTTAATTAATATGGAACTACTAAAAGTGTTCATTCTAGTTGCTTGAAATGATAATCTTGTATTCAATTTCTCAATTTCACACATATTTTTCCATTATTGCAGTCCATAAAACTAATGGTTAACTATCCAACTGTGAATACAAAAGTTACATAGATACATAAGTAATAAAAATACTGTTTGCAGTACACACAAATTGTTTGTGAACTGCTGTCTGCAAACTCTGGCCAATATTAAACAATGAGACATTGTACCCTATGGCCATTACTATATGTTTCTCTGTATTAGCTTCTGAGATGCAAGCAAAACCAGTAAAAAAGATTCCAGAGGAATGTGAATGTTTTTGTAAATAGCTAACACAAAATTCCTAAGTATTCAAATAATAATTTTTCAAAATTTCATATATACAGGTACACTCAGAATAAAAATACTTTATTAAATTGTGATAACTGCTCCATTTCTGTGTTCCTGTTTCCTGAATTATCTCATTGCAGTAACATGTTTTGTTTTTTCCTCAGAAAAAGTTTTCGCTCAGTGCTGTAATGTTTGTGTAATATATTATACATGAATATATGTTATCTGAGAAACAAAACTGTTTATCTAAATTTCCTTGGTTGATTACAGATAAGTGTGCTTGAGTGTTATATTTTTCTGTCACAGAGATTACATGATAATACCATGTTATCTTCATCTGTATCAAAGGTTATTATTCTACTGTTGCTATTGAAATACAGTTGCAAGAGAGTTACTGAATAAATGTTTTCTGAAGTATCTGTCCATAAGACAGCACTGTGTATTACAGCTATTCCATGAAACATTTAAAATGTATTTCCCACATCTCTGATGAGTCTCCTACACACTGAGGTCTATGGAACATTATATGAGAGGGAGAGAGGGAGAGAGAGAGAGAGAGAGGGAGAGAGAGCATGCTCTGATGTTTATGATTTAAGTAGTTTTGAAAAACAAAATATTGATGGCACGTAGAAGGCTCTCACACGCAGGCCTGATGTAATGGCTAGATTTGGTCCAATGCTTTTTAAAGTCAAGTGCCAAAACCAGGCATATTGCCTGATGTATGAGAGTGCATTTTAGGGGATATAATATCATTTGATTGTGATCTACAATAGATGAGCACATGCAGCTAGAAAGTAAGTCAGATCACAGTGTTAAAATATAGAGAGGTGCCATAATTTATTGGTAGGCAGTATGGTGAAAAGTTTTTTGATCACACAGTATATTTGACCAGTACTGCAAAATTGTTATAATTACATGAAATACCCAGGTACACATATTCCTGTGTTTTGTCCTTTGTAATAAACCGTAAGTTGTTTGACCGGAATGGATGTGCACGTAAAATAAATATCAGACATGGTGAGCCTAATTTGGTTGCACATGGCAAAATATTTGTACTAATTCAGAGCTGTAAGATGCTATTCTTATTAATATTGTATTACTGTCACTTGTTTTAATTTAATGGTGAGATGAACAATATTTATTGTTTTTCATATGACTAAATATGTAAATGTTTAGATGATAGCCATAATCTACATGACATAACCTTTCCCATTTGTGTAACAATTGTATGATTGTTATTGTCATTTGTTATACTGACTGTAATAATTAAAAAAGATGCTTTGATACTTTCTAATTTAAAAGCCAATGCACTCACTGGCCACAGAGTTGCACTTGAATACAAGACACGACACTAATGCCATTTAACATTTCCCAGTACTGTTGTTGGCTATGCTTGCCTTCAGTTTGATTCTAGATTGTATAGTGAGCATATCTATACTGTGACATTTATTTGCCATCTCTGTGAGGTGCATGTATTGGAAATTTTAAATGGTTGCAATTAAGTTCAGGCACTTTCAGTGCAGGTGTTACTTAATAAAACAGTTAATTACTTTCCATATTTGTATTTTACTGTTTGCTTACATCTATTTTTGTATTGTAGCTTCAGTAGGTCAGACTTGAGAATGAACCACTTCGTTTGAAACTAGTTGTCAAAATATATGTGCTGCAATTCTGATAGATTTGTAATAAACTCTTCATAAGAAAGTGTAATGTATTTTGCAAAATAGGCACTAAAATCCTTTATTGTTAGATTAGACAAGCTCTTGAAAGATCAGATTCATGTAACTACTGCTTGTTACAAATTTTTTTGTACCCATCATCATAATAAGCAGTTGCACAAGAAATAGGTTACTGAACTCAAGGGCATGACTAGGATTTGTACATTTATCTGCTCTTGTGGAACCACATTTCATGATGAAATGCTTCACATTGCTATTATTCCAAACCTTGCTGACAGCAGGATATAGGCTGAAACTCTGATGCACCACAGTCCTGGTCTCAATGGCATGCTTAAGGTAACTGAAACTCAGAAAGTTAAAGACTTTATAGAACTGGACTTAAGTGTGCATGTTGTTGCAATGATAACCTCAGACAGCTCACAGCAGCCCCAATTTTGCAGGGCACACAACAACTGCTGCCACAAACAATGACATAAACACAACATGAGGTGCTCAACCACCAACCACTTCCTTGGCTAATTCAAACCTTATGAAGTCTTGTGTGAAATTTTGTGTAATGCATGACTGAAAAAACGGCTTTCTCCACCATACAGAATGCCAACACTGCCATAATCAAGACACACACATCAAGTGTGAATGCAAAGGAACCATAAAGTAAATTCTGTTCCACACAAATCTCAAACTGAGAGAATGGAAGTACATATGATCTCCCATTCTGATTCTTGTTGACTCCTTCTGGTGATCCACATAGGAACCACAGATGTAAGTGACAGAAACACACAGAAAAATTCTCAGTGTGAAACTTGCCTCATTCTAACCAGCTCTCCTCTAACAGATGTAAGCTAACTACTTTGTCAAATATAAATCTGGCAATGATTGTCTTACACAAGTCAGAACAGATAGTCAGATTCAGGGGAAAAACCAAACTCATTGCCCCCCCCCCCTTGCAGAATTGTGATCATTCTGCATCATTTCAGTTACATACAGATGCTTCAGTCACACTGATTAATTGAAATACTTATGAGCAATTGCTACCCCCTTAACAACAAAAATTATGTCTACATCTCATGGCCTACAATGGCAAAAATATCTTTATTCTTGGAATGTGTTCTTTTCATGCAGCATATAGAACAATTACTTCATCAATTTTGGTGTATTCTTGCATAAATTTTTGTATGTAATTCTAAATTTTTCCATCACCATGGGTCCTTTTCCTTCCATCTGCATCAATACAGAAAAGTTTCCTTATTCCTAGCCAGACCCCAGTCTCACATACTGTCCCTGCGCTGTTACTTGGCTCATGGAATCCCCCCCCTAATGACCTTACCATCAAATTACCAATCTCTGTCTGCCACCCCTCCTTCCACAATGACCTCCACCTGTTCAGAGTCCACCAATCCTTAGCCCTCACCAACATAGTCCTGCGAAACCACATCAACTGAGCCCAAACCTCCTTGCACTACCTTCTCTCCATCTGCAAAATTCCCCTGCTGTGCAATCCCAGATCCCTGGAACCCATAACACATATTGAAACTCTTGCCCTGCAGGAAACTGAGCAACATGTACAACATCACTTCAAAAAGCTCTCCATCCTGCTCACTTCCCACTCCTGCCTTGGAGTACCACTGTCTACCACCTCTACAACAACCTCCAAACCTCCCCCACAACCCTTCACTGCTGACAAACCCTATCTCGCAGACCTACTACACCTACTCTACCCTCCAAAACTTCATCCTACCATCACACAGAATCCAGAGCCTAAACAGACCCGCAACACAGTCATGAACCTTTCCTCCAGAAGCCTTAGTCCCACAGAAATATCAGTCCTTTCCAAAGGCCTCACCCTCTGCCCCACTCCCAAATTCAATCATGCAGGATTTGTTAAAGACCTCCCCTTCTCCTGGTTCCTACAGTAGGAACACTTTTTTGCCACCAACCCTATCAATCAGACTCAACCAAAGACCAATACTGAACCTTGCCTAACTCAGTTCACTCCTCCATCCAACCATGATCACCACCACAGCCCCCAAACCACTCCCTGTTAACTTTCCAGAATTTCTTAACCTTGAACTTTGCCTCACCAGCATGCTCCAAATTCCCTCAATATGCAAGCTAATCTTACATCTACAGAAAGAACTGCAGTCCACCGTCTAAAAACTGATCCTGACCTTACAATCCTACCTGCAGACAAAGGCTCCACCACTGTTGTTTTGAACTGCAAGGATTACCTGGTGTATGGACTCCACCAGCTGTCAGATACTTCCATCTACAAACCTAGCCACTGTGACCCCATTCCAGTAATCCAGCAGGATGTCCAATCACTACTCAAATCCTTAGACCCATCCCAGAACCTCTCCGCGGAGTCCATCTCTCTAATCACCCCACCACTCCCTGCACTCCTACCTTCTACATGCTTCCTAAGGTCAATAAACCTAACCACCCAGGAAGCCACATTGTGGCCATTACTGTGCCCCCATCTGAGAGAATCTTTGCTTTCATAGACAGACATCTTCAACATATTACTGGTACCTAACCTTCTTTATAAAAGATACCAACCATTTCCTTCACCGACTCTCCACAGTTTCTGTCCTTTTACCACACGGTGCCCTGCTCGTCACTATTGATGCTACCTTCCTCTACACTAACATTCCTAAATGCCCATGGCCTTACTGCTACTATGCAACTACACTTAAAAACAAGTTTTTTGTATGGGAGGTGTAACCCGGAAGGTGTACACGATCAAAGGCAGAGCCAAGTGTGAAAGCACCCACGTGATTTACCAACTGACCTGCCTACACTGTGACGCTTTCTATGTGGGAATGACCAGCAACAAACTGTCCATTCGCATGAACGGACACAGGCAGACAGTGCTTGATGGTAATGAGGATCACCCTGTGGCTAAACATGCCTTGGTCCATGGCCAGCACATCTTGGCACAGTGTTACACCATCTGGGTTATCTGGATACTTCCCACTAACACCAACCTGTCTGAACTCCGGAGATGGGAACTTGCCCTTCAGTATATCCTCTCTTCCCGTTACCCACCAGGCCTCAACCTCTGCTAATTTCAAGTTGCCGCCACTCATACCTCACCTGTCATTCAACAACATCTTTGCCTCTGTACTTCCGCCCAGACTGACATCTCTGCCCAAACTCTTTGCCTTTACATGTGTCTGTATATGTGCGGATGGATATGTGTGTGTGTGCGAGTGTTTACCTGTCCCTTTTTCCCCCTAAGGTAAGTCATTTCGCTCCCGGGATTGGAATGACTCCTTACCCTCTACCTTAAAACCCACATCCTTTCGTCTTTCCCTCTCCTTCCCTCTTTCCTGATGAAGCAACCGTGGGTTGCGAAAGCTTGAATTTTGTGTGTGTGTTTGTTAGTGTCTCTATCAACATACGAATGCTTTCGTTTGGTAAGTTACATCATCTTTGTTTTTAGATATAAAATAATAAAGAGATTGATATGACACCATTTTCTTCACACTGTGACTACGTTATCAAGTTTAGACCAAGTCAGGTATACAAACAAAGATTAACGGCTTTGTCAGTGCAAGGATATATAATCCACACTTTAATTAAACCAGTTGTATAACAAAACAGAAAAATGCAATATCTCTGTGAAATAATTTCTCTACAAATGCTGTATTTATCTTCGGATGAAAAATAGAATGGGCTATAACTTTATTTAAATGCTTATTAGTGTATGCAAACTAAAGGTATTTTTGCACAACTGTATTTATTTTTCTAAATCAGATCTGTTACACATTGGTTCAAAGACTGTGTAATGACCAAATTTGACTAGCTAACCAAAGACACAAAAATGCGAACTCGTCTTATGTTTTCAGTTATGTCCTTTATTATAAAAGCTAAATATATCTAACCAAACAATTATATAATTCCAAGAATTAAAGTCATTAAAACAAAATTGTTGAACTGACCAGTAAATGTGGTGTTGTCCACATATCAGAAAGCATCTGTTTTTGTGTACAAAGTAAGGGAAAGTGCCTTGTAAGTCAGTCAGAGAGAGCTGTCAGTGGTGGAAGCTAGTAGTTTCTTTTGTTT
Source organism: Schistocerca piceifrons (assembly GCF_021461385.2). NCBI lineage: Eukaryota > Metazoa > Arthropoda > Insecta > Orthoptera > Acrididae > Schistocerca > Schistocerca piceifrons. The sequence goes on from NC_060145.1 coordinate 275,400,479, forward strand.
TGGTGCTTGGAAATGTTACATAATGAACTGCTTCTTTTCTTTTTCTTTTAAATTGTGATTGATCTACAGCAGTAACAAGGAAATGACATGGTTTTGGAAATATAAAAACGGAAAACATCTTGTGTCCAGTTTAACTGTTCTTATGACCCGCTGCCCAACTTCTGAAAACAGTAGGAGAAAGCAGAAGCAAATTGGCGCACAAAGCAGATAGGTAACAGAACTCAAATTCTTAAATTGAATGTATTCCTCTCATCATATAAGCTATGAGCACTGACACATAAACAGATGTACTGGCACTTTCACTGTCGTCAGAAGAGCAAGCCAGCAATCTAATACTTTTTATATATGAAAGAGGTTTACATGTGGCTTCTGAACATTGGGCTGGATGTTTTATAAACCATTTATGAAACTGGATAACTCGATGTTTTTATTCTTTATTTGTCTGTGGATCATTTCTTACAATGACATTGGATACTTTCATGTTTACATAAATCTTGCATATACATAGCTAGTTACAAAAAGGTAGTACATATACATATATTTTATAGAATATTAACAGAAAATGTCACTAAAGTACATTATAAAAATGTATACATACACACTATTTAATTTTTATTCCAAGATTTTCTTTAACACTGTAAGGACAAATACTGATCAGATGTCTTTTTAATTTTCCTTTAAAAAGAGACATATCTTCTATCATCTTTATACAGTATGTGCCCAGCATTCACAGGTTCTTTGTCTGTTAATTTTAGCCTAGTCAGTTTTTATTCTTGTGTTGTGTTCCTGATATTCTCTGCTTAGCAATGCTTTATTTCTGCAGGGTTCTCTAGATGATACTTTTGCGATGCATTGTACAGCTCTCTTTTGTAATCTTAACACCCTTTGTGTGTGTATATTGGCAGCATTTCCCTATGCCAGGATGCCATATGAGAGGTGTGAATGGACTAGTTCATAGTACATTGTTTGTATTGTGTGTCTGTTTATTAACTTTGGCATTTTTCTCATCAGAAATATGCTTGAACCTATTTTGCTGCAGGTTATTTATGTGATTCTACCATGTCGTATACCTATTCACTGTCACACCTGGAAATTTATAGCTGTCTGTCTCCTTTAGTTCTAGGTCTCCAAGCCTGACTGTGATGTTGTCCAAAGTGTGTTGTTTGTTTGCATGTATCTGTATATATGTTGTTTTGGTTCCATTTATAAAGAGATTGTTTTCCCTGAAATAATTGTTTCCACTTTTCATATTTAGCAAAGCCTTCTCTTGCAGGTCATCTGTTGTAGAACTGGTAACAACAATTGAAGTGTCATCTGCATACATGACTACACCATTGGATACTGATTTGGTCATATCATTGACTTAGAAAATGAAAATTAGTGGACCAAGGATGGACCCTTGTGGAACTCCATATTTAACAATTTCATAATTTGAAAAGACCCTTGTAACATTATTTCTCACTTTCTGCTTTATTTCTATACACTGCTTTCTATTTTCCAAAAATGATTTAATGATGTCTACTGCTTTTCCCCTTATACCACACAGATGAAGCTTTTCTAATAGGATGTCATAACGTACACAATCAAATGCTTTAGATAGGTCCAGGAGCATACCACAGACTTTCTTTTGCTTATCAAGTGCTTTAGTTACCAGTGTTGCGAATTCAGCTATTGCTGTTTTGGTAGATTTGCCCTTTCTGAATCCATGTTGTTCATCGTTTTGAATATTGCATGTTTGTATAAAATTTAATATTCTGTCTTTTATTGTGGTTTCTATTAGTTTGGAGAGTACAGATGTAATAGTTATAGGTCTGTAGTTTCCTGGGTCTTTTTTGCAGCCTCCTTTATGTATAGGGATTACTTTACACTTTTTCAGGTACATTGGAAATATTCCTTTTTCTATAGATAAGTTTATCAGACAGGCTAATGGCTTTACTACCCATTGTAAACAGCATTTAATTAGTTTAATGGATATACCATCAATCCCTCAGTGTTTTTTGTTTTTAGACTATGTATTATTTTTACAATTTCTGATTCATTATTTGGGGTCAGGAATAAGCATTTTGTCTCACATGGAATTTTTATTGTGTTTATTTTGGAAATATTATTTTGAGTTATTAATTTTTCCACAACTTCAATATAGTGTTTGTTTAAAGTATTGCTGACATTTTGTGCATTCCTCAGTTCTCTACTGTTTACCTCAAGTGTTATGTTATCAGTGTTTTCCGCACCTACACCTTTCCTCTTTTCATTTATGAGAGACCATATGGTCTTAGTGACATTTGTTGTGGTTGCTACCTTGTTTTCATAATATGTCGATTTAGTCTCTTTTATCAGTTTGGTGTATGTTTTCTTCTTTTCCCTATATGCATCCCTATTTCCTTGGGTTGGCCTTAACTGACACTTTTCATACATGCTTTTCACCTCTTCCCTCTCCCTTTTTACCTCTACTGTGACCCAATTTTTATTCTTCTTCTTATTTATTTCTCTATGTACTAATGGACATGTAACATTTATGTAATGGCCTAATGTTTCACAGAATGATTCCCAGCTTTTATCTAGGTTTTCTGTTAAGTATACTTCACTTAAGTTTTTGCTTTCCAAGAGCCTTTGTATCCTATCTATGTTTGTTTGTTTTGTTTGTCTAAACTCTTTCAATATTTTTTTTTCTTGCTTTCCTATGTTGGCTACTAATTCGACTACTACCCCATAGTGGTCTGTCTGTAATGGTCATGTTTATGACCTGTACTGTCTGCCTGCTCTGTTGTACATTAGTGATCACGTGATCTATTCATATTTCTGTTTTTATACAGTATCTAATGGGATTGTCTACTGCTAAATGAAGGCCATAAGTTTTAATCTGATCTTGAAAACTCATGGTATAACAGCTGTCTTTTAGTGTGTTGATATTTAGGTCAGGAGCTACAATTATATAGGAGAATTCCCTGCTAGCCTTATCCAACAGTACTTCTAACTCTTTTAGAAGTCCATTTATCTGACTGTTTGGTGATCTGTGTCTTTTACAACTTCATTTAGAGTTGTGCCCAGATGGGTAAAATCAGTTACTTTAAGTTTAGTTTGCACAGTTTTATGGTACGTTATTTGGTCATGTACTTAGGGAATGTACAATCAGAGTGGGCAATACTTATTTGTACACAATCTGAGAAATTTTTTAGGTACGGATAGCTCAAGTCTCATGGTAAAAAAAACCATGGACACTTAAATATTTAAAGTGATCGCTGATTTTAACTAAATGTCATGCAAAGCTAGTATTTCTGAACCAAAATAATTATTTCATAACATTATAAGTTAGTGGCAAAAAATTCATAATTTTGTTCAAAAGCATTTTATAACAAAGATGAGATATAGAATATTTATAACCATTTTTTATTATTTTATTCACAAATTATTATTGCCTTCTGTCATAATTTTACATCTTCATGACTTTCCATGAATTAAAATTGCCTACAGTGTAACAATCAACACTGCACTGTTGAAAAGAGTCCATTTGCTTTTTTCATCTGCTTCTCTTTCAACTTGTATAGCCAAACTGAATTTGTACATGGACGAGAATGATCCAAGAAGACCAGTACTTGGGAAATGGAAACTGCACACTGATCTTTTGATGATGACTATTTGAAAGCATTAGCAGGATCATGAGGTGTCATAAAGAAGTCTTGCAGCTCATGAGGGACACGTATTATCTGTCCCATCCACTACTGATTGTCACACACAAGAAATGAAGTGGCTCACTACAAAGTCTTTTAATGTATACCATGGTCTCTGCATTTCACACACACTAACAGGCTGCATTTCGTAGAGAACCATTCTTGCAATGTGTGTGTCACTCCAGGATGCAACCTGGTAGTGACTAGATTGTATTCCTACCACAGGCTTCATAGCACACCACTCTTCTCTGTTTTTTAAACAGAATTCCCTGAATGAATTTTCATTTAGAATTAAGAGTTTCATGTTTGTTACTAATTTTGGGGATTGCAGAAGGGTCCAATTTCACCTGTCTGCTTAGACCCATGACATCATCAAAATGGCAAAAATAGCTAGTCTCAGCTTCTCCAATATGGTGCCTAAGGAGTCACTACGTACACACGGCAACAAACATTAAAATACATATAAATAAGACAATTACATCTCCCTCCAAAAATACAATCAAACTAGCATACTAACAGAACTGTGGAAAATTGGGGGTTTTAGGCTGGGGACAAACTAAATATAACAGTAAAGAAAACAAACCATGATTCCAAAACACATAAAATGATGAACATAAATAAATTACAGCATTCCACTGCACCAACAAAAATCCATAGGTATCAGTCACTTCTCTTGACCTATATAGCTCAACAACAACTATTGATATCACAAAAACAACACCTACAATATGAAAATTCGAAATGGGTATTTCCCTTGACCTATACAGTTCAACCACAGATGTTGGTACCAAAACACAAACATCACCAAGTATGAAACATACAATCAGACATTTCCCCTCACGTATATAGCCCAACCACAACTATCGATACCAAAAAACCAACACCCACAACTACAAAAAATAAAACCAAAACCACAACACCCTCAAAACCCCAAAAGTAAACATCCCGACATAAATTAAAACATGATCAATACACAATAAATACACAAAACATGACAACTCGAGAAGAATTGACCCAAAAAAACAATTACTTACCACCAACAAACTGTGGTGCTGCAAACTAGAACAGCCACACCAACCACACGGACAGAAACACACACACAAACAAACAAACAAACAACACACACACACACACACACACACACACACACACACACACACACACACACACACACACACACACACACACACACACAAAACTGAAACAACCCACAATCTACCAACCCCTACCAACCCCAAACCACCTACCTCACCCCCCCCCCAAACAAAAAACCACCAAAAAATAAAAACCACAAAATAAATGAAAAACAATAACAATGCAATGGCCACCATAAAAGGTCCTCTACAACATAATCATAAAACAATTCTCCTCACCCATAACCCATCCTCCTAAATCCACAACTATTACCCACAAGCCTCCCCCCTCTCCCACACATACCAAACCCTCTCAACTAACCAACCTTGAGCTGTACATCATACCTACAGCATTAAAAAAACACAGAAAACACAATAATCCCCAGGGATGCTCTTCCGCCAGTAATACTCGTCTAAATGAGACGTAGGTTAGAAGAGCACCTCTAAACCCCCCCCCCCCCCCCCTATGTCTGATTTAACTTCCTCCTTTGCACTGGACAGTGTGATGCACAAGAGGGTGGAAGTACTCCAGCAGCAGCTGGAAATGATAAAGAGAGAAGATATGAAAGAAATGAGAATAAAGAATCTCAAAATTTTGGCACTAAAAGAAAAATTAAAATATTGGAAGCAGAAGAATCCTACCAAATGATATGTAAACGTTTAAAAAAAATTGTTATTTGTGCACTATAATAATTTCAAATAAAATTAATTACATATTTTACATGTATTAAGTAACAGTTTACCTCAGTGAAAATGTTCATCAATTATAGGGTGACGAACTGCTCGTCCCAGTAATGTGTCATCACGATACATTTGCTAACCAGGAGGTATTGGCTCATTATTGTTGATATCAGGGCCCCTCTCGCTATGTAATAGCCTCAGCAGCCACATAATTTCCATATCTTCTGGTGGCTCTTCCTTGCTTGTGCTCCTTGCAATATTATTCAAGACAGCCAAACTCACTATAAATGCCATTGTCTTTTGTGGATTACACCTCATTCCCATAGATAAAATGGGGAATCTCTTCTTCCACAAACCTTATTGTCTCTCCACAGCGTTCCTTGTGGTAATTTGAGACCTATTATATCGGTGCTCTGCTGCACTCTGTGGATTTGAAAGTGGTGTCAATAGCAAGGTCTGCACGCATAGCCATTGTCTCCTAGTAAGTGACCGACTGGTATTTCACCATTTTCAAACTGTGCTCTTCAAGTGCGACTACAAAATATTGTACTATCATGCACAGAGCCAGGCCACCAAGCCACAATGTCCCGTATTATTAAATTGTGGTCGCTTATTGTTTGATAATTAAAGGAGAAATATGATTTCCTACTGCAGAAATGTTCTGCATTCTGTCCCCCAGGTGACTTAATCCTTATGTGAGTGCAATCCATTGTACCAACGACCCCAGGAAATCCAACCAGTGTTTTGAAACCATCTGTCACAGAGCGTACTTCCACTCGAGAAGAAAACTTTATGTTTTGACGAGACATTGTTGCTATGATTCCCGACACTTCATTTATAATTCTTAGTGCCATTGTAGAATGTACCTCTAGCACTGTCACCAATTACTATATTAAATGCTCCAGTTGTGTATGCCCTTAATGTCATCAGAAGTGTGTTCATGGACGAGACCGGATTATTTCGGTAAGTTGGAAATTCTAACCTATTGTAGATTTGATCCAATAACCACCACACTGTTTCTTTAGAAAGATGAAACCTCTCTTCAAATTTCTGGTCACCGTAATCTTTGAAAGGATTTCCCCTTTCCACAAGTACACCTACATGGTTGTGATGATTTATATGTTGAAGATATAGCATTTCTTTGTCTTCTATGCCATCTAAAACGCCAAAACGTGCTGCCAAGTTACTTGTTTACAATAAGTTAACTGCGATCAATTCGAGATAATAGACCCTTAGTCATGATCAAATCCCTCGATTAACTTTGATTGAGGTTGGTGCAGCCAAATATGGAGTTAATCAGTGTTAAATGCTGACTTGACTGTGGTTAACTTTTAATTGGCATTGGTGCAGTTGGCCCTAAGTCAGCAAAACAATCTCTCTCACAGGCAACCCAGATTTCTCAAACTAGGTCTAATGGAGTGCCAGACATTATCATGCTGACACTGCCACCACCATGTGCACCGTCCCTGATCCGAGATGGCGGAACTCTGGCCAGCCTCATGTTCTCATGGCAAATATCATACTTCACAACCTCAGTGATGAGTCCAAATAACTGGAGGAATTTAATAATGAGCAACATTTCCTCCCCCATCTCTGAATGCAACACAGTACTGCTATATTTCATCACCACATCCATACCTAACAACAGAAGCCACACAATAAATTAAACATCTTACAGCACCACAAACAATAAACCAATATCACCTAATGAAAATACAAAACACATAAACAAAAAAAATAAATTAATTGATAACTCACTGAAAACTTCCAATCCTTACACCCCAAACTACAAACATTGCCAACGGCTTCAAACATCCAATGCCAGAGCTCAAATGGTTCCTAATGAACATGAAGACAGTGATATGTGCATGAAATGTTGTGTGCTGTTTCAAAACCTAGACACTGCTATCTCAGCAGTCATCTGTACTGAGAAAGTACAGTTATTGATACTGATACCAGATAGCTACTCTAAGCAGCAGATATAGAAATACATACCCACTTCCTCACATTATTTGACTTTAAAATCACGTAAAATAAAGAATGAGAAAAGTATTTGGGCATGCCCAAAGACATCTGTTACAAGATGATATGCTTACTGTTGCTCTGGAATATTACCTAAGTGATGACAAAGATTGCAACAGGCAAAGTCCTAACCAGGCTGATGTTATCTCTGTTAGTGAAAATGGTGAAAAAGTTGAAAAGCTAAGAAAATGTATGACAAGATCAATAAGAGTGGCATATCTCTTAATGAAAAAGGACAACCGGAATTTAAAAATTGGTCTCTTACAACCAAAATGGGTAAAATACCAGCCAATGAAGGAAGTATGCACATGTATTTACTGCACAAATTTGAAACTTGTTTGTTTCACCATAAGTAGTGTCATAGGAAAGAAGTACACAGAGATGGACCTGAAGCTTTTGTGTATATATCAAGAGCTGCAAGATAAATGTTGGCTGCAGGAGTGTGCAATGTGTCATGGTGCTGAAGCTATGACCACTGAAGCATTACACCTGGGTATGCCTTTCTTCTGCTTTTCTTTCTTGCAGTAATCTATTACATTTTCCATCATTTTCCACTCACAGCTTAGAATTGCAGATCTTTCACTTTCGGATTTGACTCATAATGACCCAACAAAGATTGTGGGGGGCCTCTTAATCAGGGAGTGAAACTCATAAAGGAACTTCTGGTAACATGAACTTCATTCACTGTCAGGCCATCTGGAGCACTGTAAGTTTATCAATCCTTCATCTCAGTTTCTTAACAGAAGCTCGTTCCATTGCAGAGCACTCTGTGGACATTTGTTCCTTCCTATGAATCCATGATTGAAATGTTTAATTTAAATCTTTTACAAGTATATTGTTTATATTCACATCATCATAATTATGAACACAATGTGTTAAAACCAAGTGCTAAGGTGCAATTATTTGTGCTTCACAATGGCCAAATGGCCTAAAATACAATACTGTACTTTGCAATAACAATAACAGAGAAGGAAAGTTGCTATTCACCATATAGCGGAGATGCCGAGTCAAGATAGGCACAACAAAAAGATTCACACAATTGTAGCTTTTGGCCATAAAGTCCTTTGTCTGCAGTAGGCACAAATACACATACGCGCACACACACTCACATAATGTGGTTTCAGCTCTCTGAGACTGTAGACGTGTGTGCAAGTTGTGTTTCCGTGAGTTTGTGTGTGCGTGCTTGTGTGTGTGTATGTGTGTCTACTGCAGACAAAGACCTTTATGGCTGAAAGTTACAATTGTGTGAATCTTTTTGTTGTGCCTATCGCAACTCATCATCTCCGCTATATGGTGAGTAGCAACTTTTCTTCTCTGGTATTGTTACATTCCATCCTGGATTTTCCATTGCTGGACTTTGCAATAAATAATTTTACAGTCAAATGGCAACAACAATATCATTTAAAAAATTTTATATGATTGTGAACCACAGTTACAAGAAGTTAACCTTGGTTTTTGATTGAAGTTTCCCTAATATGTTACTTTATGAGATCTGTCAGTTTGCAGGCAGATGACAATGACATGCGATGACCCATCAGGATGTACTACCCTGTCGGAAGACATGTAGCTGTCCAATCCTGGCTCCATTGGACACCTAAACCCTGGCAACCAGAAGTGCCTGCAGCAATAATCAGGAACAGAGACTGGTCTCTCGCCCGATAGAGACGATGTCAGTGCAACAAGTACTGTGAGATACACAGTTGTTGGAAGGCCCTTATCCTCTCCACCACTGATGTGGCAGGCAACCAATGAGATGTCCAATGAGTAGAAGGTCATGGTTACTTGGATGTTGTCACCTTGGGAATGACAAGCAGCATGTTCACTGGAAGAACTGGAACTTCTAATACATAGATGTCACTATATCATAATAATCACTCAAGTGAGTGTTTCAGTACAAACACCATTGAGCCTAATGACCAATGTCAATAGTCCCTGTTCCACTGTGTTTGCTTAAAATTGTGCTACAGACTTAACTGTACTGTCAAGTCTCTGGTGGATATTTCTGCATCCAAGGTATAGCCTGTTGCTACATGCATTAAGAGCGGCAATGAATATGTACCTCTCTCTCTCTCTCTCTCTCTCTCTCTCTCTCTCTCTCAGTGGACGTTCTGGTGAATGTATAACTTGTGCCTAGTGACTGGTGCCAATGTAGCAACGAGTGCTCATGTCTGCCACTGACTTCAGTGCAGACTGTTTCTTTCTGCTGCATAACTGTCACCATCTCTGTCTGATATTCCCTGTGGCTGTGCTAAGCGTGAACTTCAGGATTACACATGTTAACTCTGAACTAGACAGGTGACCAAAATGATGTGTGCCTTTGATTTTGTGAAGAATACATTCATTATAATTCTACTTTATAAAACCACATTTGGCATACTGCAAGTAGGTAAAGGTGTTTTATTTGAATGTTTTGTAATACTATAGTCTGCTGCACATTATAATGGGCGTGCATCACAATATTGTAGACTAGACAGCTTTATTTACACTCTTTACAAAGGTCATCTAAAATCCATCGTGTTCCTAGTGTGCGCAACTCAGCCACACCAGTAGATATTTTTAATAGGTTTCTCTTTCAGGATGCTTTCTCTCTTGATTGGTCCTACATTGTGAATATGTTTGATCTTATATTGAGATTTAAGAGCTACCAACTTTATATTATTATGTAGGCAACTAAACCCCCAGTACCAACAATCAGAGTGCAGATATGTGCATATTGTGAACACCATTCTGAGAAGGTCTCCCGTCAATGGGTAGCCAGGCAGTGAAGTTTGTATATGTGAGAATATGGTATGAAAATCTATATTTTTACTTCAGAATGTAGGTATGCAATTTAGATGACACTAAAGCTTCACCTGGCAGACGGCAACCCATAAGACTTTAGCCGGATCGCTGGAGCAGCAACATTGCCAGCTGAGCTTTTAATATCTCTTTATAATCTACTAATTATCCCTGCACAATTCTGTGAGTGAACTACGTTTCCTACTTAACCATCTATATACTCGCAGAATCGATGCGCAAAGTAGTACAGTACTATTACTATTCCATAAAGCACATAATTGCACACTCTGGTGTGTGTTGGGGGGACTTCTAGGATCTTCTCCGTGCCAAATAGCCGTATTGAATAATTGTAATTTTGTTATCGAAATTACTAGAAGAAAGAGATTGAAAACATATTGTATGCTACTAAAGAAAATATATGCTGAGCGTTTACATCAAAGGTGTGTAAGGAATTTCATTATATATGTATTCTCTAATTGGATATTTGCACGGAGGTGTCGTTTCATAGGTAATCAGAAGGGAACTTCCAATGAATTGGAAATGAACCTGCAATTATTAGATCCAAGAGCTCCATTATTTCATCGGATGATTAAACTCTATCAAAGCAAACTTTCCACTTGATTTGAGGTTTCCTGACTGACTACACAACGCAAGAAAACCAAGACATTTTATTTACAAAGGATTACAGATTGCTTCGAATCATCGAGACTGCAGACAAGGAGAGTCATCGTCCGATAAATAAAGCTTAATTATAACTTTCTTGAGCGACTGTGATGACTGTGATATGGCTGCTTATGAATGAGATCATTAATAAAATACTAATAACTAACTTTCCTCCTCACCAGCAACCAGTATAAACACAATAGTAATTAAAATTATCAGCTGATAACAGGAGTCAGCAGAATTTCACAATGGCACTGGTACATGGCACCCGCAGAGGCTGACGGAAAGACACAAAGCTGTAAATTTGAATGAATAAATAATAACTTGCTAAAAATGTTGTATTAGTGCCAAAGATGCTCTACAGGGACCACAACACCGTCTTGGTGATGTAGAAGTGTCTCCGCACAGCACTCCTGCAGAAGTGGGCACTCTGAAAGATGCGCAGGATCCATCCGAGGTAAACCTTGATACCAGATCTGCAGCAACTTTGTTCCTCCTAGCTATATGTGATATTACCTTTAGACCTACATCATCTTTTGGCACACAATACTGGAGAAGGTAAATTTAGTCCAGCAATGTCTACAGTCTCCAAAAATGACTTTGGATAACGGCCTCACTAAATTAAAAACAAAGAAACAGTTTTTACTAATGAAACGAACTACAATTAAGCTAAACTGAGGCAAGTGCACCCCAGAAATGAAGAAACAGAGCTTTAAGCACATTTATAACTGTTTAATTTAGCAATCTGGAAGAATGTAATCATTTTTTCACATCCTTTGAAACATGTTGAATTAGATTTTATGGATGTAGGTGACACTACTAGATGATAAAATTTTCTGCATTTTTAAATGATAGTCATCATCAAAATGCACTTGCCTCCCCATAGACGTGCAAGTGCATCTTCATGTAGTAGTTGGCATACAATATCAATGTGAGACACGAAAGGGCAAGAGCGTCTTACTACAACCTTCCCTTGAACTTGGTTTTGATTTAACACAAATGTCATGGATAATGCAGGTTGTGTGCACTTATTTGTTAAAAAACAACCACTGCGTGTTTCATAAGACTGCTTATTTAACTCAAGCAATGTTTCAAAATGACAAGTAAGTTAGTAAAAACTTAGAAATAAATACATGGACTTATTTCTTATTGTATATTGTAATTATCGAAAGACACATTGAAATTTATTTCACCTCTATGACCTATGTTTGGGATGGGTGAAACAGGTACAACGTTACTTTTGAGAGCAATGGACAAATCTTCAGCTGGTGCGAATATAAATACTGGTTTGTTCTTCAAGAATGAGCTCTTTCTGGTGAACTTCAGGGAAATTCCGTCATTAGAAATACCACAGACTTGAACTACAAAAAATCTGGATAACCAGTTCCCTCTTGTGCAATCCATTCGTTCCACATACACTTATCTTTTAAGACAATTGAAGGGGGAAGCTTTTTCCCGGAAGCACTACAAGCCATTAATACAGTTGTATTTTCTCGTCCTGGTCCACTTACTGTCCTTGTAGATGGTTTGCCAATTTTTCCTACTACTTTTGTTTTTGAAGGGTTTGAGCAAAACTGAATACCTTGTCTGGTTTATTCAAGAAGTTCTAAGTTGGTAAGAATAGATTCAAGAAGGGTGAAATAATCATGAATTATGAAAGGACCCAATACTTTCTTTCGAGCCACTTCTACATTTTGAGGCTTCTTAATAGAAAAATGTTGGCGCTTTATGAAATTTGTCAACCAGTCTTTTCCCGGTCGGCCACGTTTAAATTAAGTTTTATTCCAATCTTTGTAACAAATTCTCCCACAATATCTAGTAACTCAATGTGTTTGAACCTGAAGCCCCATTTTTCCATTGTATAAAATGTATTGGCAATACTTGTTTCAATTTCAGAAAACATGTCCAGTGTTCGACCAAAAGTGGAGCTCTTCCTTCTCTTCTCCCTTTCAAATGAAATTGAGTTGTCAAACGAATGTTGTGCATTCTACTTGCTGTTTTTATTGTCAGAGTTCCAGCTTTTATCTCGGCGACAACTTTTTGTAATGTTTCTTCAATGTATGATTTAGCTGGATCGCATTTTCTGACGTAATTGCGGACCATATTGAGGCACCTGTAATAATATGGTTTTTCACGCAGAAATATTTTATTTAATAAAGTTTTGAGTAAAAATATTAAACACTGAGTAATCATGGGGCAAGAGCGTTACGCTCACGCTCTTGTCCCTCAGAATATACATTACGGGGCCCCGTATGTGTATTCTGAGAGGCAAGAGCGACCCCCTTAGTAAACAAAAATCGTATGTATATCTTAAAATTAGGTATATTTATGATGTAATAATGATTTATATTTATCAGGACATGTGTTCACAGTAAATATCCACAAAATTACAGACGTAATGAACGACGAAAAAAATGTAACACACTCGTAGTCACACTATGAAGCGCACTGTCAACTGCCAATTGTTACCTCGCGAGTCAGAATTTAATTGTTTACGCGTGCACCACTTTGCAGTGTTGCCACAGCTCCAAGGGAGTGGAACATGCACGAAAACTGCCAACACTGACACATAAAAATCCTTTTTGGGTAAGAGACGCACTTGCACCACCTTACCCAATCTTCATCTACATCTACGTGATTACTCTGCTATTCACAATAAAGTGCCTGGCAGAGGGTTCAATGAACCATCTTCATGCTGTCTCTCTACTGTTCCACTCTCGAACGGCACGCGGGAAAAACGAGCTCTTAAATTTTTCCGTGCGAGCCCTGATTTCTCGTATTTTATCGTGATGATCATTTCTCCCTATATAGTTGGGTGCCAACAGAATGGTTTCACAATCTGAGGAGAAAACTGGCAATTGAAATTTCATGAGAAGATCTCGTCTCAACGAAAAACGCCTTTTTTTTAATGATTGCCACTCCAATTCATGTATCATGTCTGTGACACTATCTCCCCTATTTCGCGATAATACAAAACGAGCTGCCCTCCTTTGCACTTTTTCGATGTCATCCGTCAGTCCCATCTGATGCGGATCCCACACCGCACAGCAGTACTCCAGAATAGGGCGGACAAGTGTAGTGTAAGCAGTCTCTTTGGTAGACCTGTTGCACCTTCTGCCAATAAATCGCAGTCTTTGGTTTGCTCTACCCACAATCTTATCTATGTGATCGTTCCAATTTAGGTTATTTGTAATTGTAATCCATAAGTATTTAGTTGAATTTACAGCCCTCAGATTAGTGTGACTTATCGCGTAATCGAAATTTATCTGATTACTTTTATTACTCATGTGAATAATTTCGCACTTTTCTTTATTCAGGGTCAATTGCCACTTTTCGCACCATACAGATATCTTATCTAAATCATTTTGCAAGTCGTTTTGATCATCTGATGACTTTACAAGACGGTAAATAACAGCATCATCCACAAACAATCTAAGATGGCTACTCAGATTGTCTCCTATGTCGTTAATATAGACCAGGAACAATAGAGTGCCTATAACACTTCCTTGGGGAACGCTGGATATTACTTCTGTTTTACTCGATGACTTTCCGTCTATTACTACGAAATGTGACCTTTCTGACAGGAAATCACGAATCCAGTCGCACAACTGAGGCGATACTCCGTAGACATGCAGTTTGGTTAGAAGACGCTTGTTAGGAACGGTGACGAAAGCCTTCTGAAAATCAAAAAATATGGAATCAATTTGACATCCCCTGTCGATAGCACTTATTACTTCATGAGTATAAACAGTATTTGTGTTTCACAAGAACGATATTTTCTGAATCCGTGCTGACTATATGCCAATAAATCGGTTTCTTCGGGGTACTTCATAATGTTCGAATACAGTATATGCTCAAAAACCCTACTGCAAATCGACGTTAGTGATATAGGCCTGTAATTCAGTGGATTACTCCTACTTCCCTTTTTGGGTATTGGTGTGACTTGAGCAATTTTCCAGTCCTTAGGTACGGATCTTTCTGAGAGTAAGTAGTTGTATATAATTGCTAAATATGGATCTATTTTATCAGCATACTCTGAGAGGAACCTGACTGGTATACAATCTGGATCGGAGGCCTTGCCTTTATTACGTCATTTAAGCTGCTTTGTTACACCGAGGATATCTACTTCTATGTTTCTCATCTTGGCAGTTGTTCTTGATTGGAATTTAGTGAAGGTATTGACTGCGCCTTGCCACTGGTGTGCTTTATGTATGACCAGAACTGTTTGGGTTTTCTGCCAGATTTCGAGACAGAATTTCGTTGTGGAAATTATTAAAAGCATTTCGCATTGAAGTACGTGCCATATTTCGAACTTCCGTAAAACTTTGCCAATCTTGGGGATTTTGGGTTCTTTTAAATTTGGCATGCTTTTTTCGTTGCTTCTGCAACAACGATCTGACCCGCCAATCTTGGGGATTTTGGGTTCTTTTAAATTTGGCATGCTTTTTTCGTTGCTTCTGCAACAACGATCTGACCCGTTTTGTGTACCATGGCGGATCAGTACCATCACTTATTAATTTATGTGGTATATATCTCTCAATTGCTGTTGATACTATCTCTTTGAAAACATTCCACAACTTTCCTACACTTACATGGTCAGATCGGAAGGAGTGAAGACTGTCTCTTAAAAAGGCGTTAAGGGCATTTTTATCAGATTTTTTAAATAGATATACTTCGCGTTTCTTTTTGATGGTTGTAGGTGTTACGGTATTCATCCTAGCAGCAACTGCCTTGTGGTCGCTAATCCCTGTATTCGTCACAATACTCACTATTTGTCCAGGACTATTTGTTGCTAGAAAGTCAAGTATGCTTTCGCAACCATTTACGCTTCGAGTGTGCTCTTGAACTAATTGTTCAAAATAATTTTCTGAGAAAGAATTCAGTACAATTTCGGATGATGTTTTATACCTGCCGCCGGCTTTAAACGTATAATTTTTCCAGCATATCGATGGTAGATTGAAGTCACAACCGACGATAATTATATGAGCGGGGTACTTATTTGAAATAAGACTCAAGTTTTCTTTGAACTGTTCAGCAACTATGTCTTCTGAGTCCGAGGGTCGGTAAAACGATCCAATTAATAGTTTAGTCCCGATTGTCAGGTATAACCTCTACCCATACTATTTCACATGAACTATCTAATTCAATTTCGCTACAAGGCAAACTACCTCTGACAGCAATAAATACTCCACCATCAACTGTATTTAATCTATCCTTTCTGAACACTGTTAGATCGTTTGAAAAAAATTTGGCTGAACTTATGTCCGGCTTTAGCGAGCTCTCTGTACCTACAACTATTTGAGCTTCAGTGATTTCTATTAGGGCTTGGAGCTCTGGTTCTTTCCCAACACAGTTACGACAATTTACAACTACAATACCAATCGTTTCTACAACTACCTTACTGTGTTTTACCTGTCCACTTTCTGACGGACGCCCCTTCTGTGGTTCCCTGATACCCTCTAACCTAAAAAACCGCTCAGTCCCTTCCACACAGCCCCCGCTGCCCGTGTAGCCGCCTCCTGTGTGTAGTGGGCTCCTGACGTATTAAGCAGAACCCGGAAACCCACCACCCGATGGCGCAAGTAAAGGAATCTACAGACTACACGGTCATAGAACCGCCTGAGCCTTTGATTCAGACCCTCCACTCGGCTCTGCACCAAAGGACCACAGTTGGTTCTATCGACGATACTGCAGATGGTGAACTCCACCTTAATCTCGGAAGCAAGACTGGCAGTCTGTACCATTTCCGCTAGCCACCCGAAACCAGACAGAATCTGCTCCAATTCAAAGCGACACACGTCATTGGTACCGACGTGAGCCACCACCTGCAGTTGGCTGCACCCTGTACTCTTCATGGCATCCGGAAGCACCCTTTCCACATTCGGAATGACTCCACCCGGAATGCACACAGAGTGCACACTGGCTTCCTTCCCCTCCTTGTCAGCCATATTCCTAAGGAGCCCCATTACGCGCCTAACGTTGGAGCTCCCAACTACCAGCAGACCCACCCTCTGTGAATGCCCAGACCTTGCGGGCCGAGAAGCATCCTCTGGGACAGGGTGGACGACTGCATCCGGCTCAGAGACATCGTCAACCACAGATAACGCCTGAAACCTGTTCGCCAAACGAACCGGGGAGGCCCTACGATGGGCCCCTTGGAAAGTTTTTCGCTGCCTGCCAGACTTTGGAATGATCTCCCACTCGACCATGGGTGAGGGGTCAACCTCAGTGCAGGCAGTACCCGGGGAGGTCACAGCAGTGGACCGATCGGAGGACACGTGGGACGTGCTCGACGTCCCTCGCATCCTCGCGTCCGATCTCCCACAGCGACGCCCCCTGGCAGCAGCCTCAAGATGTGATGGAAGCCAACGCAGCCTGAAGCTGTGAGTGAAGGGTCGCCGGTTCAGCTCGCATCTGTACACAACAACCACAGTTCCTACCTATTACTGCACTCCTCCTGTTTGAAGCTAGTAAAAAGATGTAATAAACGAACGGTGTACTCGCCTTAGTAGCAGCAGGAACTACCGATCCGCTCTCTCTGATAGTCTGACACTGAGCTGTTCTAACCAAACAAACAAAAGCCTGTACGATACGAGGGTCGATACAACGGTCGATAGCAACGGCAGTACTGCACACTACTGTTTCTCCTGCCGCACATGGATACTATCTCCATTGCTGGACCATATGACAATGACCAAGGCATCAGAATGAGGACATTGCATGTAACTACAGCCACAATCTACATGGCACCACCGACTACCTGGCCAACAACGTGGGCAACAACTACCTGCAGAACAATCACACAACCTTTTCACAACATTTTAGTATCACCAGTAGTGCCTCCGGCCCCCTAGGACACAGCACCAGCACCGTCGCCACTAGCTAACAGCACTAACCACATTATCGCCAGCAGCATGATTAGCCACAGCATCAACAGCAAAAGTAGCAGCCATCAGCAGGAACAGCCCCAGTGCCCCCAGCCACAACACCAGCTATGACGTAGACAGTTACACCAGGAATCAAACATTCCCTACCCCCAATCATCCCATATAATCCCTTCCACATCCAACCTAAACCCATCACTAAAACTACGAAAAGGCGAAGTATAAGTGAGCGTCAGGATGACCCAGCCAACGCTTCCAGATACTGATGATATGCAGGTCGATCTCATCCCAGAACCACAAAACCAAATCCACTCCCCTTCCGTACGCTGAGCAGATATGACCCCAAATTTCTAAATCCTAAGACAATCCTCATTCACATTCAGCAGTACATACCGGCAACACAAATCCAGAAACTCATCCCTAGGAGAGATTTCGTCATCATTAAAACCAACTATCCTCATTACCACTTAAATACAAAAAAAATGGTTCAGATGGCTCTGAGCACTATGGGACTTAACTTCTGAGGTCATCAGTCCCCTATAACTTAGAACTACTTAAACCGAACTAACCTAAGGACATCACACACATCCATGCCCGAAGCAGGATTCGAACCTGCGACCGTAGCGGTCGCGCGGTTCCAGACTGTAGCGCCTAGAACCGCTCGGCCACCGCGGCCGGCAACTTAAATACAGCCAAATGTGAACTGAACTCACAACCAGGCATCAATGCATGCAAGGCACTCCACATTCGGAGTGATAATAGGAGTATTCTCTAAATCACGACACTACTGACAAACTAATAAAAAATTGGGCCTTAATTTACCACACAAGCATATTGCTGTCAGCTTTATCACCTGACAGAAAATTGCAAGCCGGCCGTTGTGGCCGAGCGGTTCTAGGCGCTTCAGTCCGGAATCGCGCTGCTGCTACGGTCGCAGTTTCGAATTCTGCCTCGGGCATGGGTGTGTGTGATGTCCTTAGGTTAGTTAGGTTTGAGTAGTTCTAAGTCTAGGGGACTGATGACCTCAGATGTTATGTCCCACAGTGCTCATAGCCATTTTTTTGAAAATTGGAAAAAATCCAACTTGTCAACATTGCGAGGAACACCATCTATCAAACAATGCCCGGAGATTAAATCCCCACCTACCTGTAAAATCCTGCGTCCAGTCTCTCCTTACCTACTGCTGCAAGTGCAAATCAGAACCTTCTCCCCAAGAATCTGGACTCGCCATCCCCATCTGCACAATCTGTCCGCCACTCCACAAACAATACCTGCCGTCCTCCACCACCACTAAAGATATTATCCGTTCCATAATCTTAGTCCTGCTAAACATACAAGCGTTTGAAAGATCCCACATCCTACAGCAAAGAACCCTCGCTACCTGCATCATCTTCCATATCAATACGTATGTCACCTACTCCCAGAATCGCGCCTATTTCATTTTTGATCGTCTCGAAACTCTAGTCTAAACCTATCACTCATGCACCTATTTGTTCTCCTGAAAATGGCGCAAATGAGTTAGTTTGGGTTGGGGTCATTCTCGGCAACCGTAATAAAATAATAATTGGATACTATTAAATACCTCCCAACTCTAATGATAAAACTTGCTGAAAGGCTCAAAGAAAATTTCAGTCTAATTTTCAACACATACCCGACTCATACAATTATAGTTGGTGGTGACTTCAAGTTCGGAGGTATGTCATCCGACATTGTGCTAAACGCATTCTCTGAAAATCATTTCGAGGAGTTAGTTCATGAGCCCAGTCGAATAATAAACGGTTGTGAAAACACACTTGATCTCTTAGCAACAAAGAATCCTGAGTCAATAACGAGAATCAAAACGGATATAGGGATTAGTAAACAACGACAACGCTATTTGTCGTAGCGAGACTGAATTCTGCAACCCTCAAATCCTCCAAAAATAAACAAAAAAATATTTCTATTCCTAAGAGCACACAAAAATTCGCTTGGAGCCCACCTGAGAGACAATCTCTACTGCTTACAAATTAACAACGTAGTGCAGAACAGATGTGGCTTGAATTCAAAGAAATAGTATCGACGGTAATTGAGAGATTTACACCAAACAAATTAACAAATGCCGGAGACGATGCCCTATGTCACTCAAAATATATCAGAACACTGTTGCATAAACAACGAAAAAAGCGTGCCAAATTTAAACGATCAAGATCTTCAAGACTGGCGATCTTTTACACAAGCTCGAAATTTCGCTCGGACTTCAATGCGCGATGCTTATAATAGTTTCCACAACGAAACCTTGTCTCGAAACCTGGCTGAAAGTCCAGAGAGATTTTGATCGTATGTAAAGTATGCTAGCGGCAAGACACAATCAATGTGCTCTCTGCATGATAGCAATAGAAATACCAACGATGACAGTGCTGCTAAAGCAAATTACTTTACCAAACAAGACGAAGTGAATATTCCAGAATTCGAATCAAGAACAGCTGCCAACATGAGTAACTTGAAGCAGATATCTTCGGAGTAGTGAAGCAACTTAAAATCGCTAAATAAAAGCAAGTCTTCCGGTCCTCAATCTATACCAATCAGGTTCTTTCCAAAGTATGCTGATGCAATAACTCCATACATAAAAATCATACACAACCGCTCGCTCGATGAAAGATCCGTACCCAAAGATTGGAAAGCTGCACAGGTCACACCAGTATTCAAGACAGGCAATAGGAGTAACCCACAAAACAGGCTCATATCATCAACATCGATATGCAGCAGGATTTTGGAACACATCTTGTGTTCGAACGTTATGAATTACTTCGCAGAGAACGGTCTATTGACACACAGTCAACACGGATTTAGGAAATATCGTTCTTGTGAAACACAACTAGATCTGTACTCACACGAAGTGTTGAGTGCTATCGACAAGGGATTACAAATTGATTCCGTATTTCTAGATTTCCAGAAGGCTTTCGACACCGTAACTCACAAGTGGCTTGTAATCAAACTGCGTGCTTATAGAATATGGTTTCGGTTATGCGAATGGACTCGTGATTTTCCGTCAGAGAGGTGACAGTTCGTAGTAACTGACGGAAAGTCATCGAGTAAAACATAAGTGATTTCTTGCGTACCCCAAGGTATTGATATAGGCCCTCTACTGTTCCTTACCTATATAAACGATTTAGAAGATAATCAGCAACGGCCTTAAGTTGTTTGCAGAAGACGCCGACGTTTGCCACCTGCTAAAGTCATACGAAAATCAAAACAAATTGCAAAAGACAGAAAAGATAATTTTATGGTGCGAAAATTGGCAATTGACCCTAAATAATGAAAATTGTGAGGTCATCAACATGAGTGCTAAAAGGATTCCGTTAAACTTTGGTTACACTATAAATCAATCGAATCTAAAGGCTGCAAATTCAGCTAAATACCCAGGAATTACGATTAGGAACAACTTAAATTGGAAAGAATACATAGAAACGTTGTGGGGAAGGCGAACAAAACACCGCGTTTTATTGGCAGAACACTTAAAAAGATGCAACAGATCTACTAAGGAGACTGCCTACATTACGCTTGTCCGTCCACTTGTGGAGTATTGCTTTGCGGTGTGGGATCCTGACCAGATAGCGTTAATGGAGTACATCGAGAATATTCAGAGAAGAGCAGCACGTTTTGTACTACCGAGAAATAGGGGAGGAGAGTGACACGGACATGATACAGGATTTGGGTTGGACATCATTAAAACTCAGGCGTTTCTCGTTGCGGCGGGATCTCCTCAAGAAATTTGAATCAGCAACCTTCTTCTTCGAATCGGAAAATATTTTGTTGATGCGAACCTACACAGGGAGAAACGATCATCATAATAAAATAAGCGGAATCAGAGCTGTCACGGAAATATACAGGTGTTCGGTTTTTCAGCGCACTGTTCGAGAGTGGAATAACAAAGATTTATTGTGAAAGTGGTTCGATGAACATTCTGACAGGCATTTAAGTTTGATTTGCAGAGTATCCATGTAAATGTAGATTAGAGCAGATATACAACATCTTGCATCAAGATATCCATACCCTCCATTCCAATAAATTTCTTCTTATCTACACCCTCTGACAACATGAAATACATGCTGTCCTCCTCAACGAAACCATTCTTCAACCCCACCATTTCATATATATATATATATATATATATATATATATATATATATATATATCCTTACATAGTAGCCATCTCCCATCTTCGAAATAGCTCTTATACATCCCAGCCACTCCTAAAGATCCAATTGAGCACCTCATCAGCAACATCTTTGTACCAAAACTCATACTAACCCTCCCACCCCTTACGATTTCCTAACTTGTGGGGACTGAACATTTACCACGTACATATTCACTGTTGACCTCCACCTTCACTCCCGCGCAGTCGCCAAGAAACAATTGTGGCTCAGTATATCAACTTCTCAATAGCTATGATATTCACATCTCTGGCGACGCCCGTCCTGACACGGATACTACGCTCAGTTCCATTATTGTCTCCCCTAACTTCTTAAGGTGTACCACAACTGATCCTAGATGCAACTGGGAGTGATCATTTACTTGTCCTTCTCCAGCTCTCATATTGTGCACCAAACCCAACTCATCCCTCTCATAATCACCATACGTGACAAATCCACGAGTATCCCTGTGCAGACTGCAATGCATAATGTATGCCGTGTCAACGTCCATACTGTAATCGAAGCCACAGTTTCAGCCTTCAAAATCGTGACTATATAAAACGTGAGGATGATTTCCCACGACACAGCATCACAGATGCAATTTCCAATCACATCTTACTCCCAGCCATCTACTGTGGTAGTCCTACTCTTCCTCAACATACTCTTGCCCTGCTCCCAGAATCCCACCATTTCTACAGAGAATTCCTTCGTACTCATGACTGGGACTGCCACCAACAGTTATAACAAGCTGAACGACATCGGGACAAGACATGACATGCACTAAACTATAAGAAACACTTATAAACTCTACAGAGTATTGGAAAGCATTTCATAGGCTCTCCAGAAATAACCCCACTCCCATCTATCCCATCCTAGATAACAACAAACCATTTCCTGATAACCTCACCAAAGCCAAACACTTCCCATACTACCTGGAAGATACATTCAGCATCCCTTATAATCCCATCTTTGATTACTCGGTGGATCTCTATTTGTGTGTATGTGCCAACACAGCTATCCCACTACTCACATCAAACTTCCACTTCTTACACAGCACTCCATGAACAGGAACAAACACCCCAATAACAGCTAAAGACATTACAGAAAAACTCGCTAAAAAGCGAGACACTGCACCGGATCACAATACAATAAACTACCGCCACCTCAAGGAATGTCCTGGAGCCTATCACGAAACTCTTCCCTGCCTTTACAGTATCATTGTCCACACAGCTTATTATCCAGAGCAATAAAAAACGTCCAGTCTTCCTCTTCCTGATATCTGATAAAGCACACTACATCTCATCCTATCTGCCTATAAGTCTCTCACCAGATTCAGCTAAATCCTTTGTTGGTGAAAAAATGTTACCTTCTATGACAATGCAATCAGACGATATGACCATTTACGTCGTGTATTTTGAGACTCGCGCCAACGGCCTTGCTACAGTGGTAACACTGGTTCCCATCAGATCACCAAAGTTAAGCGCTTTCAGGATTGGTTAGCACTTGGATGAGTCATCGTTTGGGTATGCCGGGTGCTGTTGGCAAGTGGGGTGCACTCAGCACTTGTGAGGAAAATTGAGGAGCTAGTTGGTTGAGAAGTAGTGGCACCAGTCAGGAAAACTGACAACGGCTGGGAGATTAGTGCTGACCACATGCCACTCAGTATCTGCCTCCGGTGATGACATGGTGGCCGGTGGGTACTGTTGGTTCTTCAAGGCCTGTTCCGACAGTGTTTGTTTGTTTGTTTTATTTTGATATACGCAGACTCACTCACTAAAACCTGTAGGATACTTCCCCTTGATGTAGAATCATGTGATTTGGTAGCAAGAAAGGCTTGACAGTACAAGTACAGGAGAAAAAAATCAGAATATTGTTAATTTGTAATTATATCACACCAAAACATATTTGTTTTGTCATTTGTAATTTGACTTAAACTTGAAATTAAAACAGTCTCGAAAGTCTTGGAGTCCTTAGGGCCGATATCTTGCCAGTATCAATGAAGATAACATGCAAAACTCGTCAAGATCCTCCATTCCCGGAATGGATGAACTCTCTATACACAAAATTAAGTTTATATAGTACCCTCAGTGCATATGTCCTACTCACATGTGCCAATTTATGTAATTTGAGTTCCAGAATCCTGTAAGATTTTTCTTTGTTCTCTAGTCCATTTTAAAACTCAGTCAACGCAGTATGTTTTACGTAAGTTTTACATCATTTTATCGAAATTTTCATCTCATTTCACTGATAAGTTTCTAGGAATTTATGTCTTAAAAATCTGGGCCCAGCGGTTACAGGCTCTTTTTCATATTCATAACGTAAACGAATTCTTACTAGGGTCAGCTGCCCCCACTGTGCCCTCCCCCCCTCCCGCTGGGCGCCAGCTTCGCCCCAACAAACTACCGACCAATTAGATTGTTGCATAAGTTCATAGCGTTTTTCCGCAAGTTTAATAAACACGACACATATACGTAACAGAGATTATTGTCATTAATAATATATATTCTTCACTATTTGCAAGTCTGGGCAACAGCCTTGTCACAGTGGTAACACTGGTTCCCATCAGGTCACTGAAGGTAAGCTCTGTCGGGCTGGGCTAGCACTCGGATGGGTGACCACCTGGTCCGCCAAGCACTGTTGGTAAGTGGGGTGCACGTAGCCCTTGTGAGGCAAACTGAGGAGCTACTTGGTTGAGAAGTAACGTCTCCGGTCTTGTAAACTGACATATGGCCACGAGAGAAGTGTGCTGACCACATGCCCCCTCAACATCAGCACCCAGCGATGCCTGTGGGCTGAGGATGACCTGGCGGCCGGTTAGTACCGTTGGCCCTTCCAAGGCCTGTTTCGGGCAGAGATCAGTTTTTTTTTTTTTTTACTAGTCTGCCAACGCTTACGTGACTTTACGATTCCGCAACCGTAGAAATCACGTGGTTTTGAAGCAAAGGACTCGTCGAGCATGTTTGGAAAGCATTTTCATCTGGAAAGGAAGTTCCTTGATAGTTGTTCGATAGAGAGCAGAAAAGATGAAAATCTGAGGGTGCAAGACCAGGTGAACAAGGTGGGTGTGGAATGATTTCCCAACCCGACTCCTGTGTAGTGTTTTTTGTCAGTCTAGCAGAATGTGAGTGGATGCATCACTTCACTGGTCATTGTTCTTGGAATGTGTCTGCAAGATGTCTCAGTTGTTGTCAATACCTGCCAGCAGTGATTGTTGCAGCTCGGGGAAACAATTCGTACACCACACTGTTGCTCTTCCACCAGATACATAATACTATCTTTCTTAGATGCACGCATGTCTTTGACGGAGGAGTTGTTTCTTTGTTTGGGCCCAATCATTCCTTTATTTTCCTTATAGTAGAATAAGGACACTATTTCTCATCACCATAACGATGCATGATATGAATGGTTCATGTTATTCACAATGTAATTGATGACGAGTAAGTAGAAATGTGGATATGTCCACTTGGTGATTTTGGCTTAGAGAACACATTACTCTTACACCCAGCTTTTGCATTGTCCCCATTGTATGCAAATTTCGCACGATGGTGAAATGACCACAGTTCTCACATCTGCCAGTTCTCGAGTACAATGGCGTGGGTCATTGTGGATTACAGCGTTTAAACGATGTTCTCCATATTTCATACGTCTTCCTGAACATGGTGAGTCACTAATGTCAAAACGATCCTACTTAAAACGAGAAAACCATTTTCTTGTCGTGCTCTGTCCAATGGCACTATCCCCAGACACCTGACAATTGTTTTGTGGCTGCCTCCACTGCCGTCACCCCGCTATCACACAATAGAGAGTATACAGAAAGGAAAGCTGAGGGCGGGTTATACGAATGACGCCAAACGTTGCGCTCAATGCTGTATTGAAATCGAATAAACGTGAAACGACAGCATGCGCTCGTAGGTAGCACAGTGCGCCTTGTACACGTCAACTGCGGCACTCGGGGGTCACAGCACCAAGTTAACACACCTGAAGATGGGTATACAAGAACCCAAAACTGGTCGTGTGATAATAAAAGAACTTTACAACTGAAGCGGTATTTTCAGCCTCTGGTATAATGCTCAGTTGCGGATGTTCCTCCAACAAGATTGTTTGTAGTAAACTACAGGGCGTTTGAAAAAGAACTCCCTAGTTTTAATGTGTTCTAGAATCTGTACAAAGTGACATACGCTATTCTAGTTTGTGTTGTTTGATTCGTCAACTCTCCAAGTTTGGCTCCCCTACAGTTGGCAGGTCTGCTTGACCTTGAGACGGCACCAGTGCTGTTTTTTCCTCTGTTCCCTCAGTTCACTCCAGGCGTGTATGCAGTGCAGTGCATGGCAACTCAGCAACAATGTGTACTCCGCAACAGAAAGCACAGTGTGTTATTTGGCTTGTGAAAACGGAGTCATTTATAACAGCGCATCGTGTGTTTTTTCCAACAAGATGGCGCCCCACCTCATTACAGTAACCATGTGCGTGCGGCTCTTGACACTCACTTTCCAGGAAGGTGGCTAGGCAGGGCTGGCCTAATATCTTGGCCACCACGAAGTGCAGACTTAACCCCACTGGACTTTTTCTATTGGGCCACATAAAAATTTTGGTTACAGTCAAAAGATCAGAGACATCAATCATTTACAGGAGAGAATCGTCGCAGCAGTTGAGGCAGTAACACCTGAAATGTTGGTGAATAAGTGGCGAGAAGTAGAATGTCATCCCGACGTGTGCAGGGCGACAAATGGATCCCACATTGACGTGTACTAACATTAAACAAAACCTGAAGGAATTCTCTTTCATGATATGTACTCATTGATGTAATTTTTCATAAAATTCTGCATTAAATTTATACTTAGAACTAGAGAGCTTTTTCAAACACCCAGTACTGAGCATTATTTCGGCTTATTTGCAATGGAAGTAACATAAAAATTGAAAAAGACGTTGCCAGTTTCTGTACTTTTCCCGCTGTGCCAACCGCTGTCTGGAAACTACGCTCATGTCTCGCCTTACCCACGCCAAAAATGGTGTTTCTTCCAAATGCTTGGCATCTGGAACGCCCACTTCTGCCACTTTCACAGACCAGATACACTGGCGACCCAAAAATTTACGATCACCTATTTAATAGCTTGTTTGTCCGTCTTTGGAACGAAATATATCACTGATTCTGCATACAAGGGGTTTGTACAGTTTTGTGGCGCTAGAGGTCTAAACACAGGTCACATAATTCTCGTAAATAACGGGCCGCTGATTTGTGTACGCTGTGACGGTGCCCGATAGCGACCCAGATGGCTTCCGTATGATCTACATCAGGCGAATTTGGTCGCCGAGACATCAACGTGAGTTCACCATAATGCTCCTCAGACCACTGTAGAACGGTTCTGTCTCCGAGACACGGACAATTATACTGCTGAAAGATGACATCTACGTCGGGGAAGACATCAAGCATGAAGGGATGCAGGTGGTTCACTGCTGTCAACGTCTCTTCAATTACTACCACAAGTCCCATGCAAGCGCAGGAGAGTGTCTCCCATAGCATAAAACTGCTCCCACCTGACTGCATTCGTGGGGCGCTGCACGCTTGAGCTGGCACTCAGCTCGATGGCAGTGTTTGTGGAGACGACCATCGACGTGTTGTAGCAAAAACGTGATTCATCCAAAGAGTTGACACGTTTCCATTGATTGGCGATCGAATCCCGATGGTCGCATGCCCACTGCGGTCGTTATTGACAATGCCGTTGGGTCAACATCTGAATACTTAGGTGTGGTCTGCTCTGGAGCTATGTGTTCAACAATATACACTACTGGCCATTAAAATTGCTACACCAAGAAGAAATGCAGGTGATAAACGGGTATTCATTGGACAAATATATTATACTAGAACTGACATGTGATTTCGTTTTCACGTAATTTGGGTGCATAGATCCTGAGAAATCAGTACCCAGAACAAGCACTTCTGGCCGTAATAACGGCCTTGATACATCTGCGCATTGAGTCAAACAGAGCTAGGATGGCGTGTACAGGTACAGCTGCCCATGCAGCTTCAACACGATACCACAGTTCATCAAGAGTAGTGACTGACGTATTGTGATGAGCCAGTTGCTCGGCCACCATTGACCAAACGTTTGGTGAGAGATCTGGAGAATATGCAGACTAGGGCAGCAGTCGAACATTTTCTGTATCCAGAAAGGTCCATACAGGACCTGCAACACGCGGTCGTCCATTATCCTGCTGAATTGTAGGGTTTCGCAGGGACTGAATGAAGGGTAGAGCCACGGGTTGTAACATATCTGAAACGTAAGGTCCACTGTTCAAAGTGCCGTCGGTGCGAACAAGAGGTGACCGAGACGTGTAACCAATGGCACCCCATACCATCACACCGGGTGATAAGCCAGTATGGCGATGACGAATACACGCTTCCAATGCGCGTTCACCGCGATGTCCCCAAACACGGATGCGACCATCATGATGCTGTAAACAGAACATGAATTCATCCGAAAAATGACGTTTTGCCATTCGTGCACTCAGGTTCGTCGTTGAGTACACCATCGCAGGCGCTTCTGTCTGTGATGCAGCGTCAAGGATATCCGCAGCCATGGTCTCCGAGCTGATAGTCTATGCTGCTGCAAACGTCGATGAATTGTTCGTGCAGATGGTTGTTGTCTTGCAAACGTCCCCATCTGTTGACTCAGGGATCGAGACGTGGCTGCGAGATCCGTTACAGCCATGCGGATAAGATGCCTGTCATCTCGACTGCTAGTGATACGAGGCTGTTGGGATCCAGCACGGTGTTCGGTATTACCCTCCTGAACCCACCGATTCCATATTCTGCTAACAGTCATTGGATCACGACCAACGCGAGCAGTAATGTCGCGATACGATAAACCGCAATCGCGATAGTCTACAATCCGACCTTTATCAAAGTCGGAAACGTGGTGGTATACATTTCTCCCCCTTACACGAGGCATCACAACAACGTTTCAACAGGCAACGCCGGTCAACTACTGTTTATGTATGAGAAATCGGTTGGAAACTTTCCTCATGTCAGCACGTTGTAGGTGTCGCCACCGGCGCCAACCTTGTGTGAATGCTCAGAAAAGCTAATCATTTGCGTATCAGAGTATCTTGTTCCTGTCGGTTAAATTTCGCGTCTGTAGCACGTCATCTTCGTTGTGTAGCAATTTTAATGGTCAGTAGTGTACTACTAACGGTGTGCTCTGAAATACTTGTGCATGCACCTGCATTGTACTCTTTCGACAGAAATGCCACACATCACCATCTATCCTACTTTACAGAGCACACAAACCTCCGAACCCCACATTCTGTGCAGAGTCATATACCATTTAACGCTTAGTGGTAATTTCACAGTCCTACTTCTTTCTGAAGGTGCTCATGACAGTAGCTCGTGAACATTCGACCAGTTTCGCTGTTTTCGATATACTCGTTCACAGGCCCTGTGTAATAATAGTCTAACCTTTATCAAAGTCGTTTATCTCCATGTATTTCCCTATTTGTGGCCCATATCTTCGCTAGGATGATCCCCGTCCACAACTGCTCCGCTTACATACTTTTGTTACCGCGTCATGTGCCGTCAACGCTACCAGGCGGCATCCAACGCCGCGGTGGGTAGTGGTCATAATATTTTGGCTTATCAATGTATTCCTTAAGTTTGGACGAAATTAGAGATGACGAGTACGAGCGGTCCCCTTGAGGATAGCCAAAAGTTACGAAAAGAGTTGTCATGTATGATGATGCTCAGCGTTTGGCGTCAGAATGTTACAGGTAAATGTTGCGTATGGAACCATGATATTTGTATCTCAGCAGTTTGTTACAGACAGGTGAGTAGCGAATATGACAGCATCTCGTTGAATGTGGGATGATAATCGATGAAACATGAAAGGATCATAGTGTATCGGACATTAAACATGGTTTCGGAACTCCGAGATCAACAACGTTTAGCATAGATCTTAGATATCACTGCGATAGTGATTCCATGCGCTTAAACATCAGCACAGGGCGACTACGAGTGTTTCACGAACGGATGTCACGTTGGCTCTGCAGTCTATAGGGCGATCGACATTCTGCCGAGAGTCGTATCGCCACCGATGTGAATGTGGAGCCTCAGGAAACCAGTTCTTACCAGGAGTGTGCTGAGACATATGGACCACACAGGCAACAGCAGCACACGACCGAGGAGTCACACACTGTCTTTCCATAACTTTTGATCACTCAGGGACATCACCTACACTACCTGATCAAAAGTTTCGTGACACACATTAGTGAACATTAGTAAGGGGTGTGTCCACTCTACGCCTTTATGATGGCTTGAACCCTGGATGTGGCACTTTGGATGAGATGTCTGAATGTCTGTGGGGGAATGGCAGCTCATTCTTCCTTAACTGCAGAAACCAGAGAAAGAAGTGATGCTGGACGTTGGGGTCTGTGGCGGAGTCGATGTTCTAACTCCACCAGAGGTGTACCGTTAGGTTCAGATTGGAACTTCAGCAGATGAGTCCATTTCAGCAACATTACTGTCCACAAACCACTGCCTCACAGATGATGCTTTAAGACAGGGTGTATTATCAAGTTGATACAAATAATGATTGTCTTTGGACTGCTCCTTTACTGTACGTGTAAAATGGGCTCACACCCTTCCGCATCTAGAGTTTTCTTAAGCTAAATGAAGGAACCATACCATAACAAGGGATTAACCCCCCCCCCCTCTCACACACACACACACACACACACACACACACACACACCACATTCATCACTTCCTCCATGCCTGACAGTTCCTACTACAACTGATGGCTGGTAATCTTCTTCAGGCATTCGCCAAATCCAAATCTGTGCCACTGAGCAGATCATCAGTCGTCGCTCCAAATCACTCAGTTCCAGTCATACACTGACCCATGGCATCGCTCTTTAGACGACCACAAGCTTTGCTCAGCACTGCCTAGCAAAAGCTGTGGCTTATAAGTAGCTATTCGACCACTGTACTCCATTCTCTGTAATTCCCTAAGCACAGTCATTGTGCTATTTGGACTGCTGGTAGCACTCTAGAACTCACGAGTGAGTCAATCTGCTGATTTCATGCCATTTTTTTACAACCACTCTCCGACTGCACGACAGTCCTCCTCTGTCAGTGCATGAGGTTTGGTTGGGCTATTTTCGTTCCTTCGCGTTTTCACTTCACAGTTACATCAACAACAGACTAGATTTTTCCTGATAGATTTGTTACTCATGTAACATCCAATGACTATCCGCATTCGAAGTCTATAAGCTCCCTGACCATTCTGCTACTACTGTTTCTCTACTGGCAGGTCCGCTTCATGTGAGATCTAGTGCTCAATTCCGCATAACCTAGGGCTGTCCAGATACTTTTCATCAGATAATATACACTAAAGCGCCAAAGAAACTGGTATAAACATGTGTATTCACATACAGAGTTACGTAAACAGGCAAAATATAGCGCTGTGGTCAGCAACTCCTACATAACACAACAAGTGTGTGGCGCAGTTGTTAGATTGGTTACTGCTGCTACAATGGCTGGTTATCAAGAGTTAATTGAGTTTGAACGTGGTATTATAGTTGACGCCAGAGCGATGGGACGTATCATCTCCGAGGTAGCGATGAAGTGGGGATTTTCCCGTATGACTGTTTCACGAGTGTACTGTGAATATCAGGAATCCGGTAAAACATCAAATTTCCGACATCGCTGCGGCCGGAAAAAGATCCTGCAAGAGCGAGACCAACGACCACGTCCAACGTGACAGAAATGCAACCTTTCCGCAAATTGCTGCAGATTTCAATGCTGGGCCAGCAACAAGTGTCAGCGTGTGAACCATTCAACGAAACACCATCGGTATGAACTTTTCGAGCCGAAGGCCCACTAGTGTACCATTGATGACTGCACATCACAAAGCTTTACACTTCCCTTGGACCCATCAACACTGACATCGGACTGTTGATGACTCGAAACATCTGGTCTAGTCGGACAAGTCTCGTTTTAAGTTGTATCGGGCGGATGGACGTGTACGGGTACGGAGAGAACCTCCTGAATCCAAGAACCCTGCAAGTCAGCAGGGGACTGTTCAAGCTGGTGGGGCTCTGTAAAGGCGTGGGGCGTGTGACGTTGGAATGATGTGGGATTCCTGATACATCTAGATATGACTCAGACAGATGACACGTACGTAAGCATCCTGTCTGATCAGCTGCAGCCATTCATATGCATTGTGAATTCCGACGAACTTGGCGATTCCAGCAGCACACGTCCAGAATTGCTACAGAGTGGCTCTAAGAACACTCGTCTGAGTTTAAACACTTCCGCTGACCACCAAACTTCCCAGACATGAACATTATTGAGCATATCTGGGATGCCTTGCAACACGCTGTTCAGAAGAGATCTCCACCGTCTCGTACTCTTACGGATTTATGGGCAGCCCTGCAGGATTCATGGTGTCAATGCCCTCCAGCATTACTTCAGGCATTAGTCGAGTCAATGCCACTTCCGTGTTGCGGCACTTCTGCGTAATTGCGGGAGCCCTACAAGGTATTAGGCAGTTGCACCAGTTTCTATGTATATTCTGTGGTGTCACCGCCAGACACCACACTTGCTAGGTGGTAGCTTTAAATCGGCCGCGGTCCATTAGCACATGTCGGACCCGCGTGTCGCCACTATCAGTGATTGCAGACCGAGCGCCACCACACGGCAGGTCTCGAGAGACTTACTAGCACTAGCCCCAGTTGTACGGACGACTTAGCTAGCGATGCAACACTGACGAAGCCTCGTTTATTTGCAGAGAAGATAGTTAGAATAGCCTTCAGCGAAGTCAATGGCTACGACCTAGCAAGGCGCCATAGCAAGTGATAGTTATCGTATGAAGCATGTCTCATCAAGAACGATGTATACAAATGATTGATTAAAGTTAAGTATTCCAGAAGCCACGTACTTTTCTTTATAGCATTCATTACGTATCCTGTTTCAGACCTCACGCCATCCTGCATGAGCTTATAGCGTGCATTTCGGCCTTCGCTAGCAATATAACATATTCAGTGTACGTCAGAGGCAGCAACTCCGAGGAGAAAAACTTAACGAAGTAGCTCGAGGATAGCTACAAAGCTTCACGGAAGTTAAAAAAGACAAAAGAGATCTAACTGAGACTGACCTAATATCCCTTGGCATATAGTTACTTCTGAAGGACTGCAAACTAAAGCACAAATTATCGCGCAATGTTACAGTCTCCCAGAAATGGAATGAAGTTTGTGAAAATGCGGCACCAGGAAGAATACATGTAATTACAAACTGTTTTGTACTACAGATTACTTACATAATAATACGCAAATGATTAAGAATGCTGAAC
Source organism: Schistocerca piceifrons (assembly GCF_021461385.2). NCBI lineage: Eukaryota > Metazoa > Arthropoda > Insecta > Orthoptera > Acrididae > Schistocerca > Schistocerca piceifrons. The sequence goes on from NC_060145.1 coordinate 275,433,825, forward strand.
TACGCCAGATCTCCGACTTCGAGATTTCAGTATGGTATCAAGCCCTCACGCACTGCCATCACACATCGTAATCTTCGTGACATGGGATAGATCGTGGTTTGGATATCTTCCTAGTGAATCTACCCAGGTGCATTTTATTTGCAAGTTGGCAAACCTGGTCTACAGATATTCTTGTGACGATTTGCCTTACAAATGTAAAATTCGAGGAAACAGTGGCATCTACTGATCGTCGAAGAATGACACGCGCAACAAAAGAAATCGTCGAACCGCTGATGCTGAAAAGGTTGACGCACGTCACTATGCTCAAGTGTAGAGAGACAACACAGGACAAAACTGGACGGCCCATTATGGTCGTGAGTACTAAAAGCTGTCAGTGACACCAAAGTTAAAGTACCCAGATACTCGTAGGGGGCGTAGGAACGGAAATCTTCAGTAGCAAAGAAAAAATGGAACTGCCTAACGTTTTAAATGTGGAAAGGAATATCTGGGTGAATTGCCCCAGTTCAATTCTCACGCCAATGGAATTAAGAGTGATATAGATATACAAGGTGAGTCAAAAAGGACTTTACAACTCCGGAATGATATCGAAATTTGTTGAGATAACTTATAGAGCCGGCAGTAAACAACCTGATGTTTGATTCACATGGTGCACCTGTACCCCATTCCGGCACTATGAGCGCCGGCATATTGCAAGTTAAAATGTCTACTTTCACTAGTACGAACCGTGCTAGCTGTACGTTTTGGTTTCATGAAACGAACTCTGCAACAACTGTTTGGCTTAAATTTCGCATCGAATACGCTAATGGTCTTCAAAGCAGGAGTACAGTTTACTCTTGGCACAATAACTTTGTTGAGACGGATTTTTCACTGCGACAGGATAAATCACCAGCTCACCCGCATTTTGATGATTATGTCGAACACGTTAGGGAGGGCTTTGCCCGCAGCCCACAAAAATCAACGCGACGTGCGTCTCGCGAGACTGGCATTCCACATCAGACTGTTTGGCGAGTCCTCCGTAGATGTTTACACTTGAAACCATAAAGATTCACAATAATTCAGAAGATTAGTGACGCAGATCTGGTTGGTCGTGGGGAATTCTGTGCGGAAATGTTGAATCGGACAGAGGATGACGAGCCATTCCTCAACACAATAATCTTCAGCAATGAGTCAGCATTTCATATCACTGCTACTATGAACACCCACAACTGCAGAATATTGGACAGCGAAAATGCTCATGCAGTCCTGGAACTCGTCCGTAACAGCCCCAAATTAATGTATTCCGTGCCCCTAGGAAATTGGAAGTGTGCGGCCCTTTCTTTTATATGGAGAAAACTGTCGCTAGTATTGTGTATCTCGATATGCTTGAAAAAAAATATTTTTAGCTTTACACAGACAGTATGGTTTACTACCAACAAGACGGTGCAGCAACTCATTTCCTCACGGAATTTCGAGATTTCCTCAATAATCGCTACTTAGATCGATGGACTGGCTGTGAAGGACCAGTCGCATGCCACTTCGCTCCCCAGACTTGACGCCACTGGATTTCTTTGGAAAATTTGTGGTACGTCCCATGGGACCAAATAGCCAAGGTCATCGGTCCTCAAGCTTACACACTACTTAATCTAACTTAATCGACCTTACGCTAAAGACAACACACACACACTCACGCCCGAGCGAGGACTCGAACCTCCGACAGGGGCAGCCGCGCGAACCGTGACAAGGAGCCCCAGACCGCACGGCTACCCTGCGCTGCTGGATTTCTTTCTCTAGGGTTTCATTAAAGACCGTGTTAGGTTTCTCCCCTACCAAACCACTTAGACGATCTGAAAAATCGAATGTACGCTGCCGTTATACGAGTCACGCCCGATTTGTTGCAACGAGTGTGGGTAGAAATTGACTACCGGTAGAATATTTGCTCATCAAAAATGGTAGTAACATCGAACCAAAATGACACTCGACATTTTTATGTGAAACTTGAGGTTATTTTCTGCAAAACGACACACCTACCGATTCTTCAAGTTACCTCAACAAATTTCCATGTCATCCCAAGTGTGTAACGTTCTTTTTGACTCACCCTGTACGTAGATATTATTGTCAGTGGCATTGGGAAATACCTGAAATCATTAAAATTAAACAAGGCTTCAGGATCCAATGTAGTTCCTATCAGGTCCTAAAGAGAACTGACAGCTTAGTTATCTCTTCTTACAACCATAATGTACCGTAACGAAAGACATTGCTCAGTATTTGGGAGAAGCACATGGGAAACCCATCTTTAACAAGAGTAGCAGGAGTGATCCACGACCTACCGTCCATTATTTTTGACATCCATCTGTTGTAGTCTCTTAGAACACAGTCTGAACTCAAATATTGTATATTATCTTTTCCTCTGTGGTGCATCCACAAAGTGTCACGTCCTGGATAGGGCTCGAAGGTGGATCAACCACGCGTTACGTCTGGAGACGCGTTCTGTTTTCTAAGTTGCATCCACCATTGGGAAGATTGGGCCATGGGAGCTGTCCGCAACACATGCACAGACTCAGACATGAAGAAAACAGGGCAAACGCACTGCAACTGTCGAATATTTGGTTGGAGGTGACTGGGTGCGTTACAGTACAATGCTATACTGTACTCCGACCAGAAAAGTAGTGCATTTGCATGTGTTGCTAGGTGTTGGCAACTGTACTGCATTTACAAGCGGTTTTAGAATATGGAGTGAGAAATAATCTCATGAATGCGCAGAAGTGACGCTGGTGTTGTTGTTGTGGCCTTCAGTCCGGAGACTGGTTTAATGCAGCTTTCCATGCTACTCTATCCTGTGCAAGCTTCATCTTCAAGTAACTACTGCAGCCTACATCCTTCTGAATGTGCTTAGTGTATTCATCTCTTGGTCTCCCTCTACGATTTTTACCCTCCACGCTGTCCTCCAATACTAACTTGGTGATCCCTTGATACCTCAGAACATGTCCAACCAACCGATCCCTTCTTCTATTCAACTTGTGCCAAAATTCCTCTTCTCCCCAATTCTATTCAGTACCTCCTCATTAATTACGTGATCTGTCCATCTAATTTTCAGCGTTCTTCTATAGCACCACATTTCGAAAGCTACTATTCTCTTCTTGTCTAAACTATTTATCGTTCATGTTTCACATCCATTCATGGCTACACTCCACACAAACAGTTTTAGAAAAGACTTTCTGACACTTCAGTCTATACTCGACGATAACAAATTTCTCTTCTTCAGAAACGCTTTTCTTGCCATTGCCAGTCTACATTTTATATCCTCTCTACTTAGATCATCATCAGTTATTTTGCCCCCTAAATAGCAAAACTCATCTAGTACTTTAAGTGTCTCATTTCCTAATGTAATTCAACTCAGCATCACCTGACTTAATCTGACTATATTCCATTATCCTCGTTTTGCTTTTGTTGATGTTCATCTTATATCCTCCTTTCAACACACTATCCATTCCGTTCTACTGCTCTTCCAGGGCCTTTGCTGTCTGACAGAATTACAATGTCATCGGCAATCCTCAAAGTTTTTGTTTCTTTTCCATGGATTTTAATTTCTACTCCAAATTTTTCTTTTTCGTCCTTTACTGTTTGCTCAATATATAGATTGAATAACATCAGGGATAGGTTACAACCCCGTCTCACTCCCTTTCCAACGACTGCTTCCCTTTCATGCCCCTTGACTCTTACAACTGCCATTTGGTTTCTCTACAAATTGTAAATAGCCTTTCGCTTCCTGTATTTTACCTTTGCTCACCAAATGGAAGAGTTTTGTCATGGTTGGCTCACATAACGCTATCAGTAGTTCTAATGGAATGTTGTCCACTCCCGGGGCCTTGTTCTGACTTAGGTCTTTCAGTGCTGTGTCAAATTCTTCACGCAGTATATCATCTCCCATTTCATCTTCATCTATGTCCTCTTCCATTTACATAATACTGCCCTCAAATACATCGCCCTTGTATAGATCCTCTACATACTCATTCCACCTTTCTGCTTTCCCTTCTTTGCTTAGAACTGGTTTTCCATCTGAGCTTTTGATATTCATACAGGTGTTTCTCTTTTCTCGAGAGGTCTCTTTAATTTTCCTGTATGCAGTATCTGTCTTACCCCTAATGATATACGCCTCTATACCTTACATTTGTCCTCTAGTCATCTCTACTTAGCCATTTTGCACTTCCTGTCGATCTCATTTTTGAGACGTTTGTATTCGTTTTAGCCTGTTACATTTACTGCATTTTTATAATTTCTCCAAGGATTTCTACTAGCACTCGTCTTTTTTACCTACTTGAGCCTCTGCTGCCTTCACTATTTCATCTCTCAAAGCTACCCATTCTTCTTCTACTGTATTTCTCTCCCCTGTTCTTGTCAATCGTTCCCTAATGCTCTCTCTGAAACACTCTAAAACCACTGGTTCATTCAGTTTATCGATGTCCCATCTCCTTCAATTCCCAAGTTTTTGCAGTTTCTTCAGTTTAAATCTACAGTTCATAACCAACAGATTGTGGTCAAGTCCACATCTGCCCCTGGAAATGTCTTACAGTTCAAAACCTGGTTCCTAAATCTCTGTATTACCATTATATAATCTATCTGAAACCTTCCACTGTCTCTAGGCCTCTTCCGCGTATACAGTCTTCTTTCATGATTCTTAAACCAAGTGTTAGCTATGATTAAGTTATGCTCTGTACAAAATTTTACCAGGCGGTTTCCTCTTTCATTCCTTACCCACATTCCATATTCACCTACTACTTTTCCTTCTCTTCCTTTTCCTGGTTTCGAATTGCAGTCACACATGACTATTAAATTTTCGTCTCCCTTAACTATCTGAATAATTTCTTTTCTGTCATCATACATTTCTTCATCGTCTGCGAAGCTAGTTGACATATAAACTTGTACTGCTGTGGTAGGCGTGGACTTCGTGTCTATCTTGGCTACAATAATGCTGTTCGTAGTGGCTTACCCGCGCTCCTATTTTTTTATTCATTATTAAACCTACTCCTGCACTACCCCTATTTGATTTTGTATTTATAACCCTGTATCCACCTGACCAGAAGTCTTGTTCCTCCTGCCACCGAACTTCACTAATTCCCACTATATCTAACTTTAACCTATACATTTCCCTTTTCAAATTTTCTAACGTACCTTCCCGATTAAGGGATCTGACATTCCACGCTCCGATCCGTAGAACGCCAGTTTTCTTTCTCCTGATAACGACAGCCTCCTGAGTAGTCCCCGCCCAGAGATCCCAACGGGGTACTGTTTTACCTCCGTAATATTTTTAATATTTTACCCAAGGGGACGCCATCATCATTTAGCCATCCAGAAAAGCTGCATGCCCTCGGGAAAAATTAGGGCTGTTCGCAGTGCCAGCACAGCAAGGCTGCTTTGCTTAATGTTACAAGGCCAGGTCAGTCTATCAATCAGACTGTTGCCCCTGCAACTACTGAAAAGGCAGTTACCCCTCCCCAGGAACCACACGTTTGTCTGACCTCTCAACAGATACCCCTCCGTTGTGGTTGCACCTATAATACGGCTATCTGTGTCGCAAAGAGACGCAAGCCTCCCCGCCAACGGCAAGGTCCATGGCTCACGGCGGGGGGGAGGGGGGGGGGAGAAGTGACATAAAATTTATAAAATTACGAAAAATGACGGAAAATACGTCTAAATTGAGGGAAAATACGTCGAAATGTGGGGAAATTGAGGGAGTATTTAAATGTTTTCTGCTTGGTGCAGCACAATTCTTATACTTTGAAACGAGAACATGACAGCAAGAGAGATACAAACAAAAGTTGACATGGAAGCACTGGGAACTAACGAATTAGTCTTTTTTTTTTCGTTGGCAGCTATAAAATGGTTGGAATGGAATGTTTAACGTGATTGACCACCAAATGTAAAATAATAAAATACTATATGTCGGATCACAAGCCCAGGTGTCACCCCAAAGTTATCAGCAGCTATCTTATAGATTTTATTAAGTGTCCTTAGCTGAAGAGCGTTGTGTTACCAGCTGGGGTGACTGCAATGTTCAATTACAGAACGGTCGCATGTTTGACCCCGTGTAGGACTGTTTACGTGTTTTAAAAATTAACAAGTTGTATTTACAATGTGCTTCTCTGTATTCTCCGCCAATCGCAACGTTGAAGTGTCAGCTGACAAGCAGTTGCTGTATGGTTTTTCTAAAAACACTCTACTGCATGTCTGCTGAGTCCTGTGTGTGACTTGGAGCACTATCTACCTGTGATCGTTAACAGCAAACCACTCCATACCACAGTGATCAGAGGACTTCCAGCTCACGTGTAATGAAACATGTCCATCGGTGGGAAGCTTGTTGAAGTACCCTCCTCTAGACAAACAAAGATGTATACGAAGTAGTCCATATCTCTCCCCATCTTGGATGTAAATCGAGTCTTCAGTTTCATATAGGTATGAAGTGACTGTTACTATACTTTTCATGTTCGTCCTATCCTAAATGCATGCAAGTGGATCATCGGGGAGAGGACAAGTCTCAGTAAGTTGGTGTAAAAGATGCTCAAACATTCTCGTACAAAATCAAAACAGCATATGGGTACGTCAGCAATGTGAGCATGTCCATACGGAAAACTGTGGAAAAAAATGAAAAATGACAAAAAATCAGTAAAATTCGAGGAAACCTGGTATAATCACGAACAATTGATGTGAGATACGTAAAAATTGAGGGAAATACCACGAAATAAGTAAAATAGCGAAACAAAGCAAAATTATGGAAACTGATTCAGAGTGCATAAAATTAGAGACAAATACCATGAAACGGTACTGAGCGAAACCAATAAAATTGTATGCTCTGGAAGATGAGAGTACACTGATGCTACATATACACACCTTAGTAGTGAAGAGAGGAGGCATTATAGAGATGTGGCGTCAAGGCTAAACGGCAATATTATCCCACAAATGAATAATATAGCCTAACGTCAGGCCCTGACTTCTGTGTGCAAGAGGAAAGTACCCAGGGGCAATGATAAATTGCAGTAAGACTATTATATCTCTCCTGGCTATTGATCATTGTGTTTATTTCCTTATAATATGTCGCAGTTTGTTCATATGTATTTTCGGCTGTCGACAATCATTTTATAGGGCTGTTTGAACGTATCATAATTTCCTAACCGTAATCTGGCCTGAACTTCTTAAACAGCAGGCATCATAAACCTCTGGAAAACTATTTGGTATTTGTGTCACAAAGATTCGATGTTTTCTTTCGTGTGCAAGATAGTAGTTTTATCACTTTACATTTTATCACCATAATTTATCGTAGACAAACTTGCAGGGAAAATGTATGTCATGCGCTGGGGATATACACAGAACAGCCAAAGAAACTGGTACACCTGCCTTATATCGTGTAGGGCCCCCGCGAACACACAGAAGTGCCGCATTACGACGTGGCATGCTCTCGACTAATGTCTGAAGTAGTGCTGGAGGGAACTGACACCATGAATCCTGCAGGGCTGTCAATAAATCTTTAAGAGTACGAGGGGGTGGAGATCTCTTCTGAACAACATGTTGCAAGGCATCCCAGATATGCTCAATAATGTACGTGTCTGAGGAGTTTGGTGGCCAGCGGAAGTGCTTAAACTCAGAATAGTGTTCTTGGAGCCACACTGCAGCAATTCTGGACGTGTGGGGTCTCGCATTGTGCTGTTGGGATCGCCAAATCCGTCGGAATTCGCAGTGCACATGAATGGCTGCAGGTGATCAGACAGGCTGCTTACGTATGTGTCGCCTATTAGATTCGTATCTAGACGTATCAGGAATCCCATATAACTCCAACTGCACACGCCTACACCATTACGGAGCCTCCACCAGCTTGAACAGTACCCTGCTGACATGCAGGGTCCTCGGATTCATGAGGTTGTCTCCATATCCGTACACGTCCATCCACGCGATACAACTTGAGACGAGACTTGTCCGACCAGGCTACAAGTTTCCAGTCATAACAGTCCAACGTCGATGTTGACGGGCCCAGGTGAGGCATAAAGCTTTGTGATGTGCAGCCATCACTGGTACACTAGTGGGCCTTCCACTCCGAAAGCCCATATCGATGATGTTTCGTTGAATGGTTCGCACACTGACACTTGTTGATGGCCCTGCATTGAAATCTCCAGCAATTTGCGGAAGGGCTGCACTTCTTTCACGTTGAACAATTATCTTCAGTCGTCGTTGGTCCCGTTCTTGCAGGATCTTTTTCGGGCTGCAGCGATGTCGGGAATTTGATGTTTTCCCAGATTCCTGATATTCACGGTACACTCGTGAAATGGTTGAGAGGCACCTACGTGCCTTGCTCATACTGTGGCATCAAGCAGTCAGGCCTGCAAGATGAGTGGTCTGCCAAGCGAGTGGATTCATTCTTATTTATCGAGTAACATGAACTCTCGTACTCACAATTAAGTCACTAATCAACCTCCTGTATGAATAATACGCAACGGAAACGCACATCTGACTATCAGTAATTTACAGAACTCTGACTGTTCACTACGCACTGGCAATACCACATTTTCTTTTTTCTTTTATTTAACGGCTTTTATCAATACGTGGCCACCGCACTGAATATGAATGGCGCACACATTATAAATTCGGGATATCATGACAACATAGAATTCGAAGGAAAAGTCCACCAATCTTTTTCTTTTCACTATCTTATTTATTCCGATAAACTCTATAACCTAAGCACACAAATTCTATAACCTACAACAATAACACATGAGAAATTCTGCCCAGTGGGCATGGCTTTACATTGGTGATTCTCTACCATATGGTCTTGTAATTATTTAACGCTACAGTGCACTTTCTGGATAGGATGGTGGATCTTTTATTATACCTCACACTTCGACTCTCACAATCATCATCACGAAACTTTCCTCCAGACCGAGCGGTACCGAAGGAACAAGCATAACCCACTAATCTTTTGAAACTACCTTGCTACTCTCCCATGCAAACTACACATACCCAAATTACATGACATACACCACACTACAACATGAAATACTACACAGGGAATAGTCACAACATTATCACTTTCAGATTTCCCACTTCAATTAATATTTATCCCAGTTTCACACGACACTGCCCCACTTCGTAATTCTACTTTCCTACTATGAACTCTGGAGATATATGCACGGCTTCCTGTGCAATGCAAGCCAAGTGGCGTTGCTGGATAGACAGCTGACTCACCTTGTTTCTCTCTCAGAGTGTTATAGTTTGAATCAAGCGTCACACGGAATAATATCACGCAAAGTAATATTAAGAACATATTCATCACACACGCGAGTCCTCAACTGATACTATGGACGAGTACTTCTCTTTATCCTTTGTCTCATACACAGATTGAGACTCACACAGTACTCACCACATGGAAGTACTCGTCTCTAATTTCAAGTCCTGCACACGCCATTTCTTAAATATTTCAACTTATGGTACACGCGCTATTTCTTAAATATTTCAACTTATTGTACACATGCTAGTAGTTCAGCTTAACTTAAGCACACAGAATTATTTCAACTTATTGTTACATGTGGTTTCATTGTGACCGTTGGTCACTTCCGAAGATTACTACGATCCCTTTAATATTACCTGCCTGACATTTAATTCTCCCCACAAAAGTTCCTGAAATAGAGAAATTATTATTTCAAACTACTCTTAAATATTCCACATGCATACCATGTCTCCACTCTTTTGTCTTTACGGAGCACACCCAAGACAGGTCTTAACAGCACAAGATCCAGCGGCAGAGTGCTGAAACATGGCCATTCTTCAGGTCCTCTCGCACCTCTGTCGAAGTGGGGGAGCACCTTGCTACCGTATTGGTCAGCCACATTTCAGGCGCTCAAAGCTCAGGTAAATTTCATCTCTTTGGTCCCACCAAAGGATCATCTCAAAGATGATCATATATTCACATTCACTATCTGGGGTTAGCAGACGACCATACATTCATTCATTTCACAGATCTCACCAAACTGGATGTAGGGATTTATTTTGAGGGAGTGCACATGTGATCAATTAAATAAATAAATTGTCATTCCTTCCCACACTGGTATCCGGCTTCACTGTATTAATTGAAATTGAGTTATTATTAGAAAAAATATGTTGTTCAGACAAGAATAATGAAGTATGTTGTACCTATTTTCAATGTCGGGCGGTACTGTGCCCTTTCATGGTCATACAGGAAAATCCGCACTTCATCGATACCTTGGATATGCCGTGTCCCATCGCTCGTGCGCCAACTAGGAGGGGAGTTGGAAAATAAGTTTCCCATGTCGACTGTGCGCAGAGTTGTGTGACATGGGTGAAAGACGACACGGCAGGTGAACACGCACGTGTAAGACACCGATACACGATTAGGTAGAGGTCGACCGTGATCAAGCAGATGGCTCTGTCGCAGTGCCTGCGCAAAGCGGAGGCCAGCAGCTGATTTTTTTCTGGAGCTATGGAGAGAAGGTGCGTTGTGGAGTCGTGGTCAAAGGCAGAAGTGAGATCTGTTATCCGCTATGAATGGGCACGTGGAGTATCAGGCACAGAAATTCATATCCGCCTTGTTGAGGTGTATAGGTCAGGAGTGATATCGAGGCAAATGGTGCAGAGATAGTGACAGCAATTCAGTGATGGACGTCAGCAAGTGCAGGGTACACCGAGACCTGGACAGACGTGCACGGCCACTACAGATGCAAATGTCAGGAAGGTGGATGACATGATTAAAGTGAACCGGCGTATCACAATCGATGGAGTAGCGGTAGAACTTGGAATCGGACATGATCGAGCTCACAAGATCATCCACGCCGTTCTTCGATTCAGGAAGGTGTCAGCATGATGGGTGCCCCGCCAACTGACCCCGACGCACGTGGAACAACGCATGGCGTTTAGCCTGGAACAGCTCGTGTGTTACCATGAATCTGACAATGACCTTCTGCTTCGGGTTGTGACGGGGGATGAGACGTGGGCCCACCATTACACGCCCGAATGGAAGGCCGCATCCATATGGTGGAAACATCCGTCATCACGTGTCTGAAAGAAGTTCAAAAGCGCTCCGACTGCAGGTAAAGTGCTACTCACCGTTTTCTGGGACGCCAAAGGAGTTTTGCTACTGGACTTTCTGGAGGATGCTACCATCAATGCTGCGCGGTACTGTGGCACTCTGTCGATATTGAAAGGGGTGATTCGGAAAAAGCGGCCTGGCCTTCTCAGATCTGGCGTTCTGCTGTTGGATAACAACGCGAGACCACACACGGCGACGACAAGGCAAAACCATATTGCAACTCTTGGCTGGGAGCGCCTACACCATCCGCCTTACAGTCCGGATCTCGCACCAAGTGACTTCCATCTGTTTCCTGCTTTGAAGAAGACTCTCGGCGAAGGCGCTTTGGCAGTAATGCTAACGTCAAACAAGCTGTTCAACGCTTCTTCCATATGAAAAGCCTTGATTTTTTCCTGGAAAGCTTTTCGAAGCTTATAAGGCGGTATGACATATGTCTCAATGTACATCGAAATTATGTAGAAAAATAAAGATATGTCTTATCTTTAATGTCTTTCTCTTGTTTTTCCTTTCACACACAACTCTGACCACAGTCGACAGGGGTTCTTATTTTCCAACTCCCCCTCGTATAATACCACGTTCAAACTCATTTAACTCTTGATAACCAGCCATTGTAGCAGCAGTAACCAATCTAACGACTGCGCTAGACACGTGGTGTCTTAGACAGCCGTTGCTGACCGCAGAGCTATATTTTGCCTGTTTGTGTATCTCTGTATTTGAATACACATGCTTATACCAGCTTCTTTTGCGCTTCAGCGTATTTTTTACACTGGAGTATTACAGCGTTCCATTTCTCACAACTAACAGGTCAGAAGCTGCACCACTTTGGCATTATAGCACGTTTTAAGTACAAAACCGTCTAGCCCTAGGAATGTATGTGTTTATGTTCCATGATCATTTCTCTCTTAGCAGCACCTGTTTGGCACTGACGCCAGACACTAGAACAATACTTTAGAATTTATAGCACAGTTGATTTACATAAAATGCTTCAAACTACGTCTGGCTGAGGCTCCATCATGCATAAAAACCACATTTTTTGTCATCTTACCAGTCTATTGTATCATCAAAACACCTTCATATCTGTTATACACCAATGAGGGGTACTAACTTCCTTGACATGCGCGCATCTGGAGAAATCTTGTGCTGTTGGATGGGTGCCATGAGTAAGATTGGCGCGGAACAGCCATTACGGACACAGCTGACTCTGCTCCTTCACGAGATGTGGAATGCAGCCTTCTACTTCTGGTCAGCTGCAAATTAAATTGGTGACAATGTCGCAAGAAATGTTGATCAAATACAATGCAGGGAGATCTTTCAATCTCTAGCTTTATTCTAAGAATCCGAGTATGCTCTGTGATTTTCATCTGTGTAGGGAGAGACGGCCAATCGTAATCGTAAATTATGCACTATGATCAAAGTGCCAGAAATATGTAGATCAGTATAGGGCGCTGTTTGTTATACTTTGGTATATATACGTTCGAGGATTAATGATGAATGGACGTACTGCACAGTCATCTTTCTACATTCGCAACCTAGTATATAGTGCTCACAAAGTAGTGGAGGAGTGGTTTAGCGATGATACAGAAATTGGGAAGCACGCTACTGTGTCATTGGTCAGCGTTGAAATTACAGAAGGAAAAGACTGGAAAAATTGCTAAAATTGATCGCACTATCAACTTTTATGCTTATTACCACAAATCGATGTGTCTTTTCTAACCCATCTGTCCACTGGTACACTGTTGATTACCACATAGTGATTGACTGACATCACTTGTTTGAGATGGAGAGAGAGTCTTAGTGGAGGGGCAACACCTTCCAGGGGTGGCCTGCACCGAAACAGTGATCGCGTACATGACTGCAATATGGGGGATCAGCCGAACTGGACACCTAGACATCTGTGACCACGTCACCGTGGAAGATAACTTTAAGTGAAGAGGTAATCAGTCACCCTCGGACAGCTGTTTGGAAACTCCCCACAACGTCCCTATCTTTTGCTTCAATCATCTTGTGTATTGTGGAAGCAACAGCAGTATAATTTACATTGTGTGATGTCCAGTTTTCCGTGAGAGCCAATGTATCGAAACGTGCTAATGTTGGTTTTGCACCTGGCGCAGACCTCAAAGTTGTGATGGAAAAACAAAATGATGGTGGTGTATGTAGCTGTAGTCACATTTGGATGTGTTACAGCAGAAAAAAACAGTCTATCGAACAACAACACAGGTACCCTCTCTTATGACTGATAGTGCGTGTGATGTTATCCTCCTACAGTATAAGAGACAAAACTTTATACTAGGCTGTAGAAGACACTTCAATTGCTGGCGACCTGCTTCAGTGAACCAATACCTGTACATTTAATAGGATCGCCACATGTGCTCAAAGTCAGTATTTGTTTTCTATATATCTGAAGAGACAGATATGGTAACATCTTATAGAGTCCTCTATTGGATAACATTAGCGGGGTTTTTATAGTTCGTAGTTTATCTCTGTTGGGTGGTATAAAATAACGTTGATAAAGAGAATGTTTGATTGACAGACATGAATGCACTCTCAGGGGCTGCAGATCTCCTTCGGACTGCAGTATCTGTATGTACGAGGCGTGTTTTTTAAGTAAGGTCCATTTGAACATAAGTACACAACGAAAGGTTATTTCAAAAAAGTAAGTTTATTTCCAGAAAGTACATACTTCACTCTATTTTTCGACATAGTTGCCAAGTTTGTTGAAACATGTATCATACCTCTCAACCAATTTTAAAATACCTTCTTCATAAAAACTTGCCGCCTGCTCCGATAACCAAGAGTTCACTACCATTTCCATGTCATCGTCATCATTGTAACGGTTGCCGCTGAGGTGTTGTTTGAGGTGGAGGAACAGATGATAATCGCTCGGCGCAAGATCAGGACTGTAGGGTGGGTGGTCTAAAACTTCCCAGCCAAAACTGTCCAATAAATCAGGGGTGTGACCTGCAGTGTGAGGTCTTGCATTATGATGGAGGAGGATAATTCATTTTGTCAACATGCCACGTCTTTTGTTTCTGCATTGATAGTGGTTCCTCATTGCATGAAGTCGACCAACAAAATATCTTGCCTACCCCAAAACACTGATGCCATGATTTTGCCGTGGGACAAATTCTGTTTGGCCTTCACCTTTACAGGCGAGCGTGTGTGTGTCTCCATTCATGCTCTGTTGCTTCGATTCTGGCGTGATATGCGAAACCCATGTTCCATCTCCAGTTACGATCTGATCCAAGAAGCTGTCACCTTCGACGTGATAACGAGTCAAGAACTTCATCGCACACTCAAACCTTTGGTTTTTGTGGTCCTCTCTTAGGAGTTTCGGGACCCAACAGGAGCACAGTTTCCTAAACTTTAGGTGTTCAGAAGCAATGTTGTAAAGCACTGATCTCGACACGTCAGGAAATTCGTTTCAGAGGCCTGTTATTGTGAAGCGCCTGTTCTCACGAATCGTCGCTTCAACTGAAGTCACCAAATCGTCTGTAATCAAAGAAGGGCAACCGGAGTGGTCCTCATCATGGACATTATCACAGCCATCTTTGAATTCTCATACCCATTTACGCACTTTGCTTTCACTCATAACAGTATCACCGTATACTTCGCAAGTCTGTCGATGAACTTCTGGAGCAGACAGGTTCCTTGCTGACAAAAACCGTATCACTTAGAGCGAACCTCACACGCGGCGGGCAAGTTGAACATTTTGAAAGCACAGAAAAGAACCGCACAGGTTAGCTACAGAGCTGAAACTGAGCACAGTTGTTCCCGAGGCATGCCGGTACACGACGCACGCGCTCGTTGCGGTATGCGCACGAACTGCTAGTGTCTACAACAAAACTGATCTTTCTTAAATAACACTCCTCGTAGTTCGGAGACACATCGCAATGAAGTAGCGAAATCCTCATCTGTCTTTCAGTTCCTGTATGATGTAGTGTCTTGCTAATTTTTCCAATAAGAAATTGCAGGAGAAAGTTTTGTTTGATGCTGGCTTTAAACACTGTACATGGTTGACGAAGCTACGACAACATGTTCCCATTTCGGTTCTTTCGCATTAACTCAGTTCACCCTCTTTCTCCAACAGCTCCAGGGGATGGTAGATATAGTGCTTTCCGACTTCTGCTCAGTTACGACTTAAATTGGATCATATGCACAAAGGTGCACGCATGGCGGGGCAGGGACTGAGTAACAGTTACAAGACATAGAGAAACTGTCTAAAAAAACCACGCTGGCGTTTTGCTGTAGCAGATAGATTAAAAAAAAAGGTGACACGTTTCGAGATAGGAGCGTGTCGCGAATATGATTCACCAGTGGCTGTAATCATTAAAATATTTCTTCATAATATCTTAGGCAAGTATGTGGTTGAACAACTTGATTCCAAATCACAGACAGCATTTCTACCAGAAAGTGTTACACTATCAGCGACTCTTGTGTGAGCCTGTAGAACCAAGACCGCTTTTTTTGGAGGGTGACAGTAACACAGAAGTTGTGATGGTTTTAATAGTGCAGTCCTTACGCGAAATGTATGTTGCTAGCAGTAGAATCCTTCTGCGGTCAGCTTCAAATGTCGGTTCTCAGTAGCGTTCCTCGAAAAGAACATCGTCTTCCATCCAGGGATTCCCATTTGAGCTACTTTGTGAGTGTAATCCGACTGCTGGAAAAAATTACTCGCCATGCAAAGTGACTTTCACGATCAGTTTAATTAATTAGTCTATAAATTTGATGTCAATGATGTGCTTCCTGGTGGGTGGAAGCGATGGCTATGGTAAAACAGATATGATTCTTGACTTGGCGTTTTTTTTCCTTGTGGCGACATGTTTTAGCGATGTTTCAATCCCTCACCTACACAGGAAGTGACGACCATTGTAATAAAATCAGATGTATTGCCGAATTTATAAAGTGATAACTAGCATAAAGCTGATGTATACAACTTTTCTGCGCTGTTACTTAAGCGACTTTGTATGTGGCGAGGCATTTGGGTGCTTTAAGTGAGTTAGAAAGTGAGGAGGCGTCCTCTGATAGAGGTAGATCTTAGCACTCCAAAAATGAGTTTAATATTTTAATTCTGTGATGCCTGATGTACCTGATAAGAAAATATTTTTTCCTACCTGATGAGAAAATAAATTAGAGGAAATGTAGCATATGCCAGCAGAATTTTCACGCAAGTAACGATACTTCAGTGATGTGAGAATGAGTGTATGTCTCAATTTCTTCTGTCTTCGAAAATAACTCGTATAAAAGAGAGAAGTCTGCATTTCACGTGAGAATTTCGAGGTGTATGGACAACAACATCGCTGCCTCAAACTACTGTATACGTTGTAATATTAGTATCTGCTTTGATAGCTTAAATAAACTTAGGTTCGGTAATCTAACCTTGCAGGTTCATAAAACCTATCTGTGTAAAAATTTCTTATATCGTCGCTGAGTAGCGACCACCTGATATTTCAAAGAATATCTTACGCACCACGGCGCGGAATACGAATTGTTCATAAATTGTATCGATAGAGATATTTTGTGTTTCTTATTTTTTGACAGCTGAAGAATTGTAACCCTCATCTGTTAACACAGTCGTGATATTTTTTAAAGACAGCGGACGCATATATGGCTTGGTCCGCAATCACCAATTAGTTATTATAAAATATTACTATTGTGAAGTGCTATGTAAGAATTTATGTGTGCATCTAAGATGAAATGTCGAAAATTTTGAAGTACTTAATTTAAAGAAACAGCCAGCAAGATATAAAATTGAAATGTACAGAGCCTATTGTTAGAAATACTGACTAAGTGTTGTGTACATAGTTCTGCGTAGTCAGCGCATACACAACTTTCCCACTAGAGCGTGCCCTGCTAAGCACAACAGCACAGGCGCAGCGCACGTCCATCTCCGCACGACGAGATGGCGCTGCCTAAGAGACGGACCAAAGTCTGCTTCCGCCAATCTGCGTATTAATATGTAATGCAGCCAATAAGTTTGCTGCTAACGTAGAACCTTTTCTCCTCGCGGATCACAATCGCGCAGTGATACCTGAACGCTCGAGGTATTATAATGAGTGTACAGACCTCAGATTTGCCAGTCTACATTAGTCTGTATTAGTCTGTAGTCAAGTTTCAGTCTGCGCCTAATAGGATTATCATATTCCTGTACATAGCCATGAAGATAAATGTATAGATACTTTGTCAAGTATCAGAGATGTGTGAGAATAAGATTAACGTACCAAGACCAAAGGAACTTCAGACTGTCAGTTGTAAATAGCATCCAGAATCAAGTTAAGTAAGGTTTATGATTGTTATTATTTTAATAAATGTGTGTGAAAATTAATCAAGTTCTGTTTAAAGTTGGTCACCGTCAATCTGCTACTCTAAGCATGCAAGTGGCTCTTCTATCGTCTGACCTAACGGCAGAAGATAAACACGCCACGATAAGACCACGAGACATATTGCTGACACTCGCCTACTTCGTTAGAGCGACAAGTCAAATAATCTGATGGTGTGTGTGCCGAAGGTCTTACAGTACGCACACCACACTAAGGTAATTAAATTGGTTATTGTGCTCTCAAATGCTGTAGTGCCTGCTTATTACTGAAAGTATTTCTATACTATCCATCTCCCATAAATGGCAACAGAAATCATGGTGTTTCATACAGCTACCAGGGACCGAATGCATGTCAACAAATGTCATAGTTAAGGCAGAAGGCGCATTGCTATTTACCTTGTTTGTGATTTAAATCCAACTTCTTTTAATGTGTGGTGTAGTATAGCAAAGAAAATTTGCAGCTCTGTCTGGTCCGTTAGGTTTCTCTGTTCGTAGTTGCTATGTCCCATATCCGGTCGTGATCGAACATGATCACGACACAAATAAATTAAGTGGCAATGCGAACTCTGTTCTTGATATTGAGAACGTTACGCCTTCTGCAAACGATTTCAGGTGAAATATAGATAAACTATAACTTACAGTACTTAAGTTTTTTGAAAAGTCTTTGCTCTTCCCGCCAAGAAGTGGTGCAAAACTCACAACAGATTTCTGAATCTTCACAAGAGAATAATAATTTCATCAAAATATATTTTAAAAAAAAAGAACACCACAACGTCCAAGCTGCAGCTGCTTGATTCACGGTACACCAAGGCTGGCTGCAAGGGCGATCACGAAGCTTCGGCAACTGGAAGTTGAGGATTAGTTCAGCCTGCGATAGGTTCAGGGAATGCGCCGAACTGTCTCATCTCGCCCACGGCAGCAAGGGCTGACGAAGTGATCAGTGTGCTGGGCGAGTGTGACACAAGCGGACGTGCGTGTTGCATAAGAGAAGATTCAATACGGGCATGTGTTTACGCTGGACATATTGATAAAATTTGAATTCCTACCACTCCAATCATCCCCAGATGCCCTCCTTGGCCGGGGGTGGTGCACTCTGGCAAGCACAGGCGTCCGATACTGTGGCTGCAGCTGTGGTGGTAGATTTCACCGACCTCTGAGGGTTGGGGCCAGCGGCACGCTTCGTGTGGACATAGGGACGAGAGCACGAGGAATGTGTGGGTGTTTTAGCGCTCTCCGATATCTGGTCATGACAGCTACTGCTACGGACTGGGTCGTGGGTTAAGCGTGTCACGTTTACAGCTTCTCAGAACATCGCAGTGGACTCTGTCTTGCATAGGTATTTGTTGTTGTTGCTACAATCCCATCAAATGGTGGCCCCCGTTCTCCCTCCTTCTTCGTAGTGGTGTAGCGGCGCGAACCAGTCAACTTAGAAATTCTTTAGCACTTTAAAAAGAAAATACACTTAGTAGACCTGTAGAGATCGGGAACTATAACCATGATGGTAAAAATTTACGCCGAAATTTGAAATTCGAACTATAATTTCATACATCACCACTTCCAACTTTGATGTCGAATAACAATAGGTTTGGATTATTTAATGAAATTTCTCATCAAAAACATAACAATGTTGTTTATGCATGCGAAATACTGTGCAATGTCGATTTTTTTTTTATTTTGAGTAGTTTTAAACTGTATGTTGCAAGTTGTTTAAACGCTTTATTAACGATTTAATTAATATTTCCCTTGGCACATCTTCTGAAGCAACATTTTTGACTTCTTCCATATGTGGTATTCCGCACCAGATTTAATAAGTCCTGAGGCAGTTCGTGAAATGCACCACAAGCAAGTGGGCCAGGATGGCTGCGGCAGTTTAGAGCCCATGGCGAAATGAAATACCCCATGCTAGTTCATATGTCATCCGCAAAGCAGACTACAGCTCTCTCTCTCTCTCTCTCTCTCTCTCTCTCTCTTCGTATGCAACAACCTTCTCTTTAAAGTGTATTTTGAGTCAGCCTGCTCTTACTTTTGTGACGTGGTCAATTTGTGAGTGTGTGAAAAAGCTACCGAGTCCGCCTTATATTCTTTACATCACAATCATGTGACCGGAGATTAATTACACAGGTCTGCGACTAAAAAACTGCACAGGATTTTTTAACATTTTCTTATAGATTTTGACCTCCCAAAAAAAGGAAAAAATATTCAAAAAATTCTATCACATAGGTTTTTATGTATATTGCAGTATTTATCTTCATTAGTAATAAACATATGTCTTAATTTAATAATTATTAAAAATATCAACTATAATTGATAAAATAAACTTAAATTTAAAAATTTTCAATGTTAACTATTCTTTGTTACCACTTACAGGTTTTACCGTGAACTCCTGGGCGCCAGGAGCAAATGCAAACAATCTTATTGTTCAGTTTTATCGTGTTGCGACAAATCAAATGACGATTTGTATCTCGCAAGAAATGAAGAGAAACTCTCAGTAGATATATTGCTATTCAAGTGAACAGTGCTGTTGTTTCTGTCTAGTCATGGCTACAAGAGGTTGTGTTATTTCTCCAAACAGTTTTTGCTATATCTGTGGTGAATACACTATTAAAAGTCAATAGAGAAACATAAGTGATTTTGCTTACTTTAAATTAAAACTTGGTGATCAAGATAAACCATGGGCCCCGCATAAGGTGTGTAGAAGATGTGAAGAAGATCTTCGTTTGTGGTTTAAGCGTAAGAAAAATGCATTTCGATTTGGAATTCCTATGATATGGCGTGAGCAGAAAAACCATACCACTGATTGCTACTTCTGCTCAGTTGACGTAAAGGGATTCAATTCAAAAACAAAAGAAGTATAAGTTATTCTAACCTTGACTCAGCTATACTTCCAGTGCCCCATAGCTCTGAAACACCTATCCCACAACCACCTTCCAGTTTGGATGAATAACCGAGTGAGTTGGAGGACGAAGCTACCTTACCTCCTGAGGGTGAATCAAGCTCAGATTTTTCTTCAGACGAAGATGAAAGGCCTCAACTATTTTCTCAAACTGAGCTCAATGATCTAGTAAGAGATTTAGGTCTTTCAAAAGATGCAGCCGAACTGTTAGGTTCCAGATTAAAAAATAAAAACCTTTTATCATCTGACACCTCATTTTATGGTACAGACACCGAGAAAAAGAATTTACCCAGTTTATCTCAAAAGAAGGAAATTTAGTTTTTTGCAATGATGTGGAAGGACTCATGCATTGCTTTGATATGCAGTATGACTGATCTGAAAGGCGCCTATTCATTGATTCATCCAAAACTAGGCTTAAAGTATTATTATTGCACAATGGAAATAAATTTGCATCGCTTCCGATGGGACATTCTGTGCATATGGACGAAAACTATAACGATTTGACCATTATCCTGGAAAAAATCAAATATCAGGACCATCAATGGATGGTTTGTGGGGACTTCAAAATACTCACAATGCTTTTGGGTGAGCAGGCAGGCTATACTAAATACCCATGCTTCTTATGCTTGTGGGAAGTAGAGCCAGAGAACAGCAATGGACTAAAAGTGATTGGCCACCCCGAGAAACTTTAAAACCTGTGGAGAAAAATGTTATCAATAATACTTTGGTACCACCAGAACAGGTTTTATTGCCCCCTCTCCATATCAAATTGGGGCTGGTGAAACAATTTGTAAAATCGCTGCAAAAGGAGGGGGACTGTTTTAAATATCTATGTACAAAATTCTCGAAGCTGTCAGAAGCAAAGTGGAAAGATGGAGTTTTCACTGGCCCCGACATAAAGAAACTTTTAACCGACACCCTCTTTATGAAAAGTATGAATGAGAAGGAAAAAGAAGCTTGGGTATCGTTCAAGAATGTAGTGCGAAAGTTTTTGGGAAGTAATAAGGGCCGGCCGCGGTGGTCTAGCGGTTCAGGCGCTCAGTCCGCAACCGCGGGACTGCTACGGTCGCAGGTTCGAATCCTGCCTCGGGCATGGGTGTGTGTGATGTCCTTAGGTTAGTTAGGTTTAAGTAGTTCTAAGTTCTAGGGGACTGCTGACCACAGATGTTAAGTCCCATAGTGCTCAGAGCCATTTGAACCATTTTTTGAAGTAATAAGGATCCTGACCACAAAACCATTGTTCAACGGATGTTAACAGCATACGAAACTCAAAGCTGCAAGATGAGCTTGAAAGTCCATTTTTTACACTCCCACACAGACAGTTTTCCTGAAAACATGGGAGCTTACAGTGAAGAACAGGGAGAGCAGTTTCACCAGGATGCCCGTGATATCAAGAGACGGTACCAAGGAAGGTGGGATGTCACTATGCTTGCTGACTACTGTTGGATGCTTAAGCGGGAAACTAAAGATATAAATCGGAAAAGGACTCGGCGAAGTATCAAAGAAAAGAAGAAAAGGTTTCATAAAAAACATGAATAAGTGTAATATTCTCACTATATGTTTCAAAATAATGTTTCATTGGTTGTACAAAAATATGTTTGATAATTTTGAACAAACGAGTGCTTTTACCCATTTTTTGTTTGAATTTGCGAAAAAACCTTATTTGATAGAAAAAAAATGGACATCACTTCTGAAATGAGCGCATCCTAAAACATATTATTCAGTAAAAATATATCACGCAACTTATAATTTTTTCAGACCTGTGTTGTTTATTAATTTCAGCAGTATTTCAGGATCGATTACCAATCAGGTATTTCCTTTGGAAAGAAGCCATCTCTCGCATGCACTGATATCCGACAGGTTGGTTCACGCATGCAGACCACTTGGGACAGCAAACGAAAGCCGACAGCGGTGTTGCGAGATTTTTGGCGTTTCCAAAATCCATCCAGTACGTCCCGACTCCGGGCACCCTGCGCGCATGGTGCGATGCGAGGAAGTTTATCAGATATCTTTAAGCAGTCTGTGACAGTGTAAATGGGTGTTTCCTTACGCGATGGGAATGAAGGAGCATCGCTATTGTTTAAATGTTCCATGCATCACCTTTTATGCCATAAATTGTTTAAGTAAACAATATTCCACACATTGTCTAAATTGTTTAAACAATATTCCACATACTGCAATCGATTTTACACCAAATTCTTTAAATAAATGAATAACCCATCTACACCTACGTGATTACTCTGCTATTCACAATAAAGTGCCTGGCACAGGGTTCAATGAACCACCTTCAAGCTGTCTCTCTACTGTTCCACTCTCGAACGGCACGCGGGAAAAACAAGCACTTAAATTTTTCTGTGCCAGCCCTCATTTCTCTTATTTTATCGTGATGATCATTTCTCCTCATGTAGGTGGGTGCCAACAGAATGTTTTCGCAATCGGAGGAGAAAACTGGTGATTGAAATTTCATGAGAAGATCCTGTCGCAACGACAAACGTCTTTGTTTTAATGATTGCCACTCCAATTCACGTATCGTGTCTGTGGCACTATCTCCCCTACTTCGCGAGCCGCCCTTCTTTGTACTTTTTCGATGCCATCCATCAGTCCTACCTGATGCGGATCCCACACCGCACAGCAATACTCCACAGTATGGCGGGTAAGCGTGGTGTAAGCAGTCTCTTTAGTAGAACTGTTGCACTTTCTAAGTGTTCTGCCAATGAGTCGTAGTCTTTGGTTTGCTCTACCCAGAACATTATCTACGTGATCGTTCCAATTTAGGTTATTTGTAATTGTAAGCCGTGACTATTTAGTTGAATTTACAGCCTTCAGATTAGTGTGACTTATCGCGTAATCGAAATTCAGCGGATTTCTTTTAGTACTCATGTGAATAACTTCATACTTTTCTTTATTAAGGGTCAATTGCCAATTTTCGCACCATACAAATATCTTATCTAAATCATTTTGCAACTCCTTTTGGTCACCTGATGCCTTTTTTTTAAGACGCTAAATGACAGCATCATCTGCAAACAATCTAGGACGGCTACTAAGATTGTCTCCTATATCGTGAATATAGATCAGGAGCAATAGAGGGCCTATAACACTTCCTTTGGGGAACGCCGGATATTACTTCTGTTTTACTCGATGATTTTCCATCTGTTACTACAAACTGTGTCCTTTCTGCAAGAAATCACGAATCCAGTCGCACAACTGAGGCGATATCCCATAGGCACGCAGTTTGGTTAGAAGACGCTTGTGAGGAAAGGTGTCAAAGGTTTCTGGAAATCTAAAAATATGGAATCAATTTGACATCCCCTGTCGATAGCACTCATTATTTCATGAGTACAAAGAGCTAGTTGTGTTCCGTGCTGATTATGTGTCAATAAATTGTTTCCTTCGAGGGACTTCATAATGTTCGAATATAGCATATGTTCCAAAACCCTACTGCAAATCGACGTTAGTGATGTGGGCCTGTAATTCAACGGATTTCTACTACTTCCCTTTTTTGGTATTGGTGTGACTTGAGCAATTTTCCAGTCTTTAGGGACGGATTTTTCTGTGAGCGAGCAGTTGTATATAATTGCTAAATGTAGAGCTATTGTATCAGCATACTCTGAGAGGAACCTGACTGGTATACAATCTGGACCCGAAGACTTGCCTTTATTAAGTGATTTAAACTGCTTTGTGACACCGAGGATATCTACTTCTATGTCTGTCATCTTGGCAGTTGTTTTTGATTGGAACTATTCCATGCATGGCTTCATATCCATAAATTGTTTAAATAAATATTTCACACATTATCTAAATTATTCAAACAATATTCCATACACTGCAATCGATTTCCCACCAAATTCTTTAAATAAATAAATAAACTATATTGTATGAATTGTTTAAACAACATTCCATACACCGTAATCAAGTTCCCATCAATTTTTTAAATAAATTAACTATTTTCATACACACTCTTGCAAAACCATAAATTGTTTAAATAAACAATATTCCTCACATTGTCTAAATTGTTTAAACAATATTCCATACACCGAAATCGATTTCCCTCCAAATCGCCAATCAAATGAGTCTTTATCCTGCCAATTTCTGGGTGGGGAGAGGAGGGAGAAGTGTGCTAGTATCAGTGAGGGTAGTTCCCAGAGGGATGAGGGAGGAGAAGGGGGAGGGAGAGGAGGAGGAGGGGGGACAATATGTTAAGGACTTGTCAATGAAAAGGATGGATTGTCCCCAGGGCTCATAATCCTCTTAGCAGAATAAATACTCCCCTGAATGTATACTTACCCCTGCTTTAGGTGACCCACACTAACAAAACGCCCTGATGTCAATGTTGTCCCACTACTGCCAGGTAGATACAGTATTTTGTGATTTCTGAAACGTATTTGACTTAGTACTGCAGCTATTGTCGTGAGTGTAATTCAAGACTGGTTTGAGAATTTCTCGACAGGGACACCACAGTATTTTATCTTAGATGGAGAAACATTGACAGATGTTGAAATTATTTCAGACGTGCCCCAGGGAAATGTGCTGAGACCCTTACTGTTCATGTTGTTTATTAATGGCCTTGCAGATAATATTAACAGTAACTTCAGAATTTTCGAAGAAAAGGCACTCATTTATAATGAAGTATTGACTGAAAAAACTGCACAAATACTCAGTCAGATCTTCAAAATATCTCAAACTGGTGTCAAGACTGTCAGCTGCCTTTACATGTTCAGAGATGTAAAATTGTGCGTTTCACAAAACGAAGATACATAGTATCCTATGACTGCAATATCAATGAGTCACAACTTGAATCAGTCGACTCATACAAATACCTAGGTGTACGAAATGCAACGGTCACACAGTCTAGGTCGTGGGTAAAACAGGTGGCAAACTTTGTTACAGTGCTACTATACTGGAAGAATGCAATCAACCTACAAATCAGACTGCCTACGAACCACTGGTGCGATCCATCCTAGAATATTCCCAAGTTTGTAGGACTCATACCAAATAGGACTCACATCGAATATTAAAAGTACACAAAGGTGGGTAACATGAATGGTTACAGATTTGCTTGACCTATGGGAAAGTGTCACAGGAATGCTGAAACACCTGAACTCGTAAGATACTTGAAGAGCGACCCCTGCTTTAAAAGTTTCATGAACTAGTTTTAAGAGAGGAATCTAGAGATATTCTACAATCCTCTATGTATCTTTGCAGTACGGTAGGGGAGATAAGATTAGACCAAAAATCTGGAATGGTTGGTGTTCAGCTTTAAGATACACAATGTGAACAAAAGCATCCGGACACCCCAAAAAACATACGTTTTTCATATTATGTGCATTGTGCTGCCATCTACTGCCAGGTACTCCGTATCAGCGACCTCATTAGACATTGTGAGAGAGCAGAATGGGGCCCTCCGTGGAACTCACGGACATCGAACGTGGTCGGGTGATTGGGTGTCACTTGTGTCACACGTCTGTACGCGAGATTTCCACGCTCCTAAACATTCCTAGGTCCACGGTTTCCGATGTGATAGTGAAGTAGAAACGTGAAGGGACACGTACATCACAAAAGCGGACATGCCAACCTCGTCTGTTGACCGACAGAGACGGCCAACAGTTGAATAGGGTCATAATGTGTAATAGGCAGACATCTATCCAGTCCATCATACAGGAATTCCAAACTGCGTCAAGATACACTGCTAGTACAACGACAGCTAGGCAGGAGGTGATAAAACTTGGATTTCATGGTCGAGCAGCTGCTCTTAAGCCACACATCACGTCGGTAAATGCCAGACGACGCCTCGCTTGGTGTAAGGACGTAAACATTGGACGATTGAACAGTGGGAAAACGTTGTGTGGAGTAACAAATCACGGTACACAATGGGGCGATCCGATGCTAGGGAGTGGGTATGGCGAATGCTCGGTGAACGTCATCTCCCAGCGTGTATAGTGCCAACAGTAAAATTCGGAGGCGGTGGTGTTATGGTATGCTCGTGTTTTCATGAAGGGGCTTGCAACCCTTTTGTTTTGCGTGGCACTATCACAGCACAGGCCTAAAATGATGTTTTAAGCACCTTCTTACTTTCCACTGCTGAAGAGCAATCCGGGAATGGCGATTGCATCTTTCAACACGATCGAGCACCTGTTCATAATGCACGGCCTGTGACGGAGTGGTTACACGACAATAACATCCCTGTAATGGACTGGCCTACACAGAGTTCTGACCTGAATCCTTTGGGATGTTCTGGAACGCCGACTTCGTGCCAGGCCTCACTGACCTACATCGATACCTCTCTTCAGTACAGCATTCCGTGAACAAACCTTCCAGCACCTGAGTGAACATATACCTGCGAGAGTGGAAGCTGTCATCACAGCTAAGGGTGCGCCAACACCATATTGAATTCCAGCATTACCGATAGAGGGCGCCACAAACTAGTAAGTCATTTTCAGCCAGATGTCCGGATACTTTTGATCACATAGTATTAAAGAGCATTTTCTACACACCTCGAGCTGCACTTGAAAAGTAAATTTGCCAAACCCATTCTCGGCTGTACAACCCATCTTCAGTGGCATACTACGTGCCTTCTATAGCAGTGATAGGCGTGTGAGTAAATACGATAGAATATGAAATCCGTCCTATCACATAGCACACATGTTGTCGTGTATGTTATTGCTGTCAAATCGCAGGCAGCGATAACTTTTGATCACGTCTGACATAACTATAATGCCGCTAGAGGGCTCCTAATTGTAGTGAGTAACTTGACAGCGTGCTGTAATCGATTTTCGAATTCGAAGAGTTGGTCCGCACATGATACACCCTCTCCTTGAGCACGACAATGCCACACCACGTACGAGTGACGCGATATCGGCAACAGTCCGAAGCCCTGGGTTCACGGTCATCGATCATCCTCTTTGCAGTCCCGACTTGGCCCCACCAGATTTTCAGCTGTTTCCGAAACATAAAGAACACCTTCGAGCACTTGTCTTTGACAGTGCTGAAACGGTGTAATCATGGGTAAGATTTTCAAAAAAGTCAAACATTCTACAGTAACGGAATCAACAAACCGGTCCCTCGTTGATAGAAATGTGTTCGTCGCCCGGGTGACTATACTGAGAAGTAAATATGTAGACATGAAAAATAAAAACGTAGAATACTAATATTGTTTGTTCAACTTAAAAAGCTTTAAGAGTTTTCACAGGGGCACTACTTTTCTGCACGCCCTCGTATGACACTTATTTTGAAAATATTTTTTCCCCTTCCAGTAGATTATTCTTGAAAAACTCAGCAGCACATTAAAAATAAACCAACACAGACAGAAGCAAATATTCACAATATTATTCCTTCTCAAATGTACGTTAATGTTCATTCTTGAAACGCAAGGAAAGTAATAGTTAAACCAATCTTCTTCATCAGTGTGTAACTTTGGAAAACAAAATCTAAGATGATATTTTTTATTTCGAATTTTTTTTATAAAGGAAAAATGTATCCCCTGTGCTTGAAAGGGCTGAAACTGATGATTCACACAAATCGAGTGATACAGGCAAACTTCATTCACAAATTTAGCGCTTGGGATAAATGCTATACCTGTCCCACTGAGATAGACATAGGAGACGGTGACAGACGTAATAATATAAACAGTGCGAGACATTGTATATAATTCAAAGCCTGCAACAGTAGGAAACTGTCGGTACTGCTTGCTGGTAATTCAAGCGATGGTAACAATGTGAAACAATGACTCCTTACTCTTCTCACTTAATTAATGCAAGGGGTGAAAACCGCGGTCATTTCGATACTTTCAGTGTATACAATGCCTAAGAAGGTAGTGCTCCAAAAATTTTCTTTCAGTTTTATGATGGAGGAACTTATCATTCATAATAATTAAACAATACTTTAAAAATTGAATACATATTGGTGAATAACGGCTTCTTTTTCATCACTGTTACTGATCCCGAGCGACCTAAAACGAAATGTATGAAGAACGGACAAGATGAACGGAGTCCAACAGGAAAACGGGTCAAACACAATGTAGCAAACGGGAATCTTCAGAATGCGCTAACTCAACAACGGTCTTCTACGCCTGACTCATTAAAAGGTGCGAGAAACAAATAAGAACTGTGTTTGCAGCGAAGAGCGTGCAACTGAACCTCAGAAGCCGTAAAATGCTAAACACGGAGTGGATAGTACTACTTTCCAAACACATCGAGTGGATGGAAAACGGCAAAAAAATATGAAACACTATCAGAGTCAATAAAAACGAAAATGTGTTGGAAGTATGACTCGCAAAACAATAAAGGGGTTGGGCTGATTTGATGGAAGAGACCAAACAGCGAGGTCGGTCTCATTGGATTAGAGCAGGACGGGGAAGGATATCGGCCGTGCCCTTTCAAAGGATTCATCCCGACCTTTGACTGAAGCGATTTGGGGAAATCACGGAAAACCTAAATCAGGATGGCCGGGCGCGGGATTGAACCGTCGTCCTCCCGAATGCGAGTCCAGTGTGCTAACCATTGCGCCACCTCGCTCGGTAGAACACTAAAAAAGAAAGTATAACAAAGAGGTATAAAAAAGTACAATCAAAATTGCCACGTGGATTATGCTTGAAGATATGCAGAGTATCCTAAGAGGTGCTCCATATCTGATAAGTAATTTATGGAATTCATCTTGTATAAACACCCTGACAGCTAGTGGGTGAATTGTTTTAATTTTACAACCAGGCTCGGTCTTTCAGATCATTTTCTACATCTACATCTACATCTATACTCTGCAAGCCACCTGACGGTGTGTGGCGGAGGGTACCTTGAGTACCTCTATCGGTTCTCCCTTCTATTCCAGTCTCGTATTGTTCGTGGAAAGAAGGATTGTCGGTATGCTTCTGTGTGGGCTCTAATCTCTCTGATTTTATCCTCATGGTCTCTTCGCGAGATATACGTAGGAGGGAGCAATATACTGCTTGACTCTTCGGTGAAGGTATGTTCTCGAAACTTCAACCAAAGCCCGTACCGAGCTACTGAGCGTCTCTCCTGCAGAGTCTTCCACTGGAGTTTATCTATCATCTCCGTAACGCTTTCGCGATTACTAAATGATCCTGTAACGATGCGCGCTGCTCTCCGTTGGATCATGTCTATCTCTTCTATCAACCCCGTCTGATACGGATCCCAAACTGCTGAGCAGTATTCAAGCAGTGGGCGAACAAGCGTACTGTAACCTACTTCCTTTGTTTTCGGATTGCATTTCCTTAGGATTCCTCCAATGAATCTCAGTCTGGCATCTGCTTTACCGACGATCAACTTTATATGATCATTCCATTTTAAATCACTCCTAATGCCTACTCCCAGATAATTTATGGAATTAACTGCTTCCAGTTGCTGACCTGCTATTTTGTAGCTAAATGATAAGGGAACTATCTTTCTATGTATTCGCAGCACATTACACTTGTCTACATTGAGATTCAATTGCCATTCCCTGCACCATGCGTCAATTCGCTGCAGATCCTCCTGCATTTCAGTACAATTTTCCATTGTTACAACCTCTCGATACACCACAGCATCATCCGCAAAACGCCTCAGTGACCTTCCGATGTCATCCACAAGGTCATTTATGTATATTGTGAATAACAACGGTCCTATGACACTCCCCTGTGGCACACCTGAAATCACTCTTACTTCGGAAGACTTCTCTCCATTGAGAATGACATGCTGCGTTCTGTTATCTAGGAACTCTTCAATCCAATCACACAATTTGTCTGATAGTCCATATGCTCTTACTTTGTCCATTAAACGACTGTGGGGAACTGTATCGAACGCCTTGCGGAAGTCAACAAACACGGCATCTACCTGTGAACCCGTGTCTATGGCCCACTGAGTCTCGTGGACGAATAGCGCGAGCTGGGTTTCACACGACCGTCTTTTTCGAAACCCATGCTGATTCCTACAGAGTAGATTTCTAGTCTCCAGAAAAGTCATTATACTCGAACATAATACGTGTTCAAAAATTCTACAACTGATCGACGTTAGAGATATAGATCTATAGTTCTGCACATCTGTTCGACGTCCCTTCTTGAAAACGGGGATGACCTGTGCCCTTTTCCAATCCTTTGGAACGCTACGCTCTTCTAGGGACCTACGGTACACCGCTGCAAGAAGGGGGGCAAGTTCTTTCGCGTACTCTGTGTAAAATCGAACTGGTATCCCATCAGGTCCAGCGGCCTTTCCTCTTTTGAGCGATTTTAATTGTTTCTCTATCCCTCTGTCGTCTATTTCGATATCTACCATTTTGTCTTCTGTGCGACAATCTAGAGAAGGAACTACAGTGGAGTCTTCCTTTCGGCCTTTAGTCTGTCATCCTCTGTTTCAGTACCATTTTGGTCACAGAGTGTCTGGACATTTTGTTTTGATCCACCTACCGCTTTGACATAAGACCAAAATTTCTTAGGATTTTCTGCAAAGTCAGTACATCGAACTTTACTTCCGAATTCATTGAGCGCCTCTCGCACAGCCCTCCTCACACTACATTTCGCTTCGTGTAATTTTTGTTTGTCTGCGAGGCTTTGGCTATGTTTATGTTTGCTGCGAAGTTCCCTTTGCTTCCGCAGAAGTTTCCTAACTCGGTTGTTGTACAACGGTGGCTCTTTTCCATCTCTTACGATCTTGCTTGGCACATACGCGTCTAACGCATATTGTACGATGGTTTTGAATTTTGTCCACTGATCCTCAGCACTATCTGTACTTGAGACAAAACTTTTTGTTGAGCCGTCAGGTACTCTGTAATCTGCTTTTTGTCACTTTTGCTAAACAGAAAAATCTTACTACCTTTTTTAATATTTCTATTTACGGCTGGAATCATCGATGCAGTAACCGCTTTATGATCGCTGATTCCCTGTTCAGCGTTAACTGTTTCAAATAGTTCGGGTCTGTTTGCCACCAGAAGGTCTAATATGCTATCGCCACGAGTCGGTTTCTCTGTTTAACTGCTCAAGGTAGTTTTCAGATAAAGCACTTAAAAAAATTTCACTGGATTCTTTGTCCCTGCCACCCGTTATGAACGTTTGCGTCTCCCAGTCTATATCCGGCAAATTAAAATCTCCACCCAGAACTATAACATGGTGGGGAAATCTACTCGAAATATTTTCCAAATTATCCTTCAGGTGCTCAGCCACTACAGCTGTTGAGCCAGGGGCCGTATAGAGACAGGCACAAAAACATCCCGTAGTGCACACATTTTCCCATAATAGCTTCAAAACACGTTTATCAAGTCAATCTGTGTCAAAAAGTTCTTTAAAATCTAAAACTTCGTGAACTTGTTAAAAAATCATGTGAAAGTGTCTACAATGTGGTGATGTTTTTGTGCCTGAAGATGATTCGAAAGATTTAAACTGCAAAATGAAAACAATTCGGTGTGTATAAGGGTAGCCCGAACTCCATGACAAACCTGGGAGGTTGTTCTAGGGCATTTTATAAGCATTTTGGTATCAGGGACCAGTGATGTCCAGTAGCTTGTTGCACAGTAATAATGGAATTATGAATTATTCGGTTTGTTACGTCAGCTGCTTTTGTTTTTGTGAACATACCTTCACATCAGTGAGAAAGCATGTTATATGCTGCCACCAAAATCTAAAACACGGAACACAAAGTAATGCAGCAGTCTGCAGACAAATGGAAAAGTCTCTTCGGGAATGACACAGCAAAGAGTCGTTCTGCCGCGTTTCTGCTGCATCAGTGAATCGATACACGAGGTGCATATCGACCAATTCTTCATCAGTAAACCTATCCATAGCATTGCTATCACTATGAATTTGTAACTAACACAAGCAGAAAAACAAATACAGAACCGGTCAGTAATGAATGCAAATTTGAGGGCGAAGCGTGTAGCGAGTTAGGACAGCTAAGCGTTAATTTGTCAACTGATACCTGCAATAATTTGTCTATGGTGGTTGGCTGAATCCGTTTCAGTTTTCATTACATACAAATCTTCCACCTGAGCTCCCATGTCCCATGGTATCCCTAAGTGGCGCCTTGTGTTCAAATGGTTCAAATAGCTCTGAGCACTATGGGACTTAACATCGGAGGTTATCAGTCCCCTAGAACTTAGAACTACTTAAACCTAACCTAACCTAACTATCCTAAGGACATCACACACATCCATGCCCGAGGCAGGATTCGAAGCTGCGACCGTAGCAGTCGCGCGGTTCCGGACTGAAGCGCCTAGAACCGCTCGGCCTCACCGGCCGGCGCGTCTTGTGTCACTTGGGCTTTAAACTGCTCCTGACTATACCATTACTGTGCTTAAAAAAATGAACTGGAGATCTGGGTGAAACTGGAAATGCGGAGTAATGAGTGCCGCATGAACGAGGTTCCACTTGTATGAAACTAATGAAATATTAATGTCTTTGGCGGAAAAACCAGCAGTAACGTGTATCACTAAAAGTACAATGCTTGGTGCCTTAACCCCTACAGACACCAAGAGCAGTACTCATTACCCCAACACTGCAATCAAGATCACTCTATTGTATGTGACGACGCCAAACCCCTTCTGGAACCAATTTGAGATAAGGAAGCCTGGTTCAGAAACAACACAGTCGAAAGATAAGAAGCCAAAGGTGTTTTCGAATAACTTGAATAGTGGAATACAATAACATATTAACCGTTAATTTGCTCTGTACTTCATTAAGTAGGTGCTGTAGTTATGGGGTAGGTAAAACCCTCCAGTGACATCAAGTTGAGGCGGCGTCCTTATGGATGGAGGTGGGTGGAAGTCGGGGGGTCGGGAGATGGCAGGTACAGGAAACGTCACTAGTAAGTAATTGGATTATTGATCCATGGATAATTTTACAATGCTATATCTGCAGATGACATAATATGGACACTGGTTAATCGGACTCTCATAAAGGTCTGTAAGACTATAATCTGTATTTACGAACTGGAGTGTGCAGTATCCGAACAAAACATTAATGAATACTGATTAGTGGACATTAATATGGGGAGTATCTACCTTAGTCTTTGTTAGGTCTTGAACTCTGCTGGGGGTTGAGATGTCTGAATGTCTGTGAAGGACTGGCTGCCCATTATTTCTCAAGAGATCACTACCAGACTGGGTGTTTGTGTTGTCATCGTTTCATCATCATTCATGAAAGTGGCGAGATTGGACTGAGCAAAGGTTGGGAATTTGTATGGGCGCTGATAACCACGCAGTTGAGCGGCCCACAAGCCAAACATCATCATCACTACCAGAGTTGGTAATGATGTTGGGCACTGCGATCTGGAGTGAAGTTTACGACCTAACTCAGCTCAAAGTCATTCTACTAGTTTCAGGTCACGAACCTGGGCAAGCCAGTCCATTTCAAGATGGTTACTGTCCAAAAACCATCGCCTCAGAGATACTGCTTTATGAGAGGGTGCACTGTCATTCTGATACAATCATTGGCTCTGAACAGTTCCTCTACAACACCACCACCTCCCTACTTCACTGTCAGTACTGCACACGATGGTAGGCAACGTTCTCCAGATATTCACCAAACTCAGACTTTTCCATCGTATTGCCACAGCGTATAGCGTGATTCATCACTCTAAATCACTTGTTTCCATTCAACCACTGTCCAGTGACGGCAGTCTTTACAGCAGCTGAAGCATCACTTATAACTGTCTACAGGAATGTGTAGTTTACGAGGAGCTGCTTGAACATTATATCCCATTTCTTTTAACTACCGCCGGCCGGTGTGGCCAAGCGGTTCTGCCGATTCCTTTCTTTTCCCTGCTACAGCAGGACATGTCACAGGTATGAAAATAACTTCGTGGGTCAGTTAATTTTGATAGCATACTTACGTGGAATGGCACTAACTTAAATGTAATTTTACACTTCAGACCCGATTTAACAGGCACAAAAATTTTAATGAGCTTCAGACAGTGGCGGATGCATATGGGCATATGGGGGGGAGGGGGGCGCTCGGGGCCGAACGCATTGATACTATCTCCGCCCCTGCCAGTCAGCCCGCAAGCTATTCGTTTGTTTCTTTCGTCAGTCGACTGGAGTGAAGTTATCGAGTAGTTGTACTTTCCTACGTAGCATGCGCGTCCGCGTTTCTGTCTGGCACATAGACAGATAACAAATACCTAAGAGAACAGTCGCGGCCATTCTAGTGATCTCGATACATTATTCTGTCTGGCATTTGTTCGAGAAAAGTCACGAATATTCTACTGTTTTCTTGCGCAGAGAACCTTCGAGGTCGACAATAAAGGAGGACCGACTTAATGGATTAGCTCTGTTGCACACTCACCTTGACATTTATTGTCCTATTTATTATATAATTAACCAATTTGCCAGGAAGAGTAGGCACATATGATTCATCATTTAAGGAAGAGAACCACAATTCTAACATTTTATATCATAAGATGGCTTTGTCTTGTGTATGTATTTAATCAGTTTAAATAAAACTTTCTTAAACTCTGAATGTGACGATTATTTTTTATTACAGTAAAAGTAAAGGTAGCTCAAGATATCTTTAGCGCCCCCTCCTTGAGGTTTTTCTGTATCCTCCACTGGCTTCAGTACTACAACAACATGGGGCTTCCAAAACCTTCCTGAAGATAATGTAGACACTTTACAGCATACCGTATCTCTCTGTGCTACGTAACTTTAGAAACTATGTTCTCGCATCACACCAGATTTTACCTGTGTATTTTACGTATACAAGTAGGGTAATTTTGAACCTATGTATCTCGGAAACAGATAAAGACATCACGAAAAATTTCAAGGTGGTTCTATACCGTGATCTTAGGAACATATCGTTAAAATTTCCAACCATTTTGCACGCATAGTCGCCTTGAAATCTGCAGCTCGGTTTTGGTATCCAAAAGTATTGTTTTCCATGTTTTCTCAGGACCTGGCTGTGAACTAAATGGTGCCTCCACAGGCCCCTTAAGGCACACCGTAGACCACATCTAATGCAAAAAGAACCGACTGATCTGCTCCATTTCCCTAAGCTGGAGGAAGTGTGTAATGTTTAAACTTTGACCCTGTACTGTAGGGTAGTTACAGTGGTGCGATCCTTCTGTTGGGTATTCAAATGGTCACTTTCCCAAGTGTCCTCCAGAACACTTCATCTTGCCTTTCTCCCACCAACAAAGCCCGAAGTATGAGCCTTCGAAAAATTCCGCTTTTATGTACGGCGTTTTGGAACATACAGTGACATAACAAAACATCGGGACGCCAAGAAGGATTGTGCCACGTAAACGAAAGATGGTAAGCGTATTTCAACATCTGAAAGATGATGTCGAAACAGATTTCTCACTAGTCGCTTAAGAGTGGCGATAGTAACGCCACTACGTACTGGCAAATCAGGTTTGCTTTAAACATATGCTGTAACGGTTGTCAGAGCTTGTTTGTTACCTTTGAGACTGGACATAGTGAGGTGATATTAGTTAAGACTGCCCTTAAGGCCACTCAGACGCGTTTATCAACACTTGATTGAGTTTAGACGATGTCACGTAACAGGGCTACAAGGAGCTGGATGTTCCCTCTGCGTTTGCAGAAAGACTTGGCAGGAATGTAGCCACTGTACACGATTGCTGACAGCGGTCACGAGAAGACTGGACTGTGGATGGCCAGGTAGTACTACTGAGAGGGAAGACCACCGTGTTGGGCATATGACACTGGTGCATTGGCTGCATCTGCAGCACCAGTTTGAGCAACATTTGGCACCACAATGACACAACGAACTGTTAAAAATCTGTTACTTCAAGTACAGCTCCGAACCAGAAGCCCTGTATCGTGCATTCCGCTGACCCCAAACCACTATAATTTGCGACTTCAGTGGCGTCAAGCGAGAGTTCATTGGAGGGCAGTGTGGAGCTCGTTGTGTGATAAAAGCTGGTTCTGACTTGGTGCCAGTGATGGCTGTGTGTTGTTTAAGACAAGGCGAGTTGAGTGCCTGCAACGAACCCTTCTGTGTGCTGGAGACACTGGACCTACATCTGGAGTTATGGTATGGGGCGCAATTTCATATGATAGCAGGAGCATTCTCGTGATTATCTCACGCACCCTGACTGCAAATTTGTATGTCAGTCAGGCGATTCGACCTGTTGTGCTGCCATTCATGAATAGTATTCCAGTGGGTATTTTCCAAGAGGCTTATGCTCGCCCATATACCGCTATTGTAGCTCAACTAGCTCTACAGAGAGTCAATATGTTGCCTTGGCCTGCTTGATCACCAGATCCCTCCAATCGAGCACATATGATACACCTTTGGATGACAACTCCAGCGCCATCCACAAACAACATTAACCATCCCCGTACTGACTGACAAAGTGTCCGCCCCCGCTAGCTGAGCGGTCAGCGCAACTCAATGTCAATCCTAAGGGCCCGGGTTCGATTCCCAGCTGGGTCAGAGATTTTCTCCACTCAGGGACTGGGTGTTGTGTTGTCCTAATCACCATCATTTCATCCCCATCAATGTGCAAGTCGCCGAAGTGGTGTCAAATCGAAGGGCTTGCACCCAGTGAATGGTCTACCTGACGGGAGGACCTAGTCACATGACATTTACATTTTACTGACAAAGTGCAACAGGCATGGAATTTCATCCTGCAAACTGACATCTGGTACCTGTACATCACTATGCATGCACCTTTGCATGCTTGCATTCAACATTCTGGTGGTTAAACTGATTGTCAATGCACCAACATTTCACAACATCAATGGTTTACCTTGCATTTAAATTAACCTGTGGTCTTGCAGTGTTCATCATTTAAATATGTACCTAGACAAATGTATTCCCAAAATGTTGTTGCTCCGCAAGAATTATCTTTTTGGTGCTGTGACTTTTCTTGATAGTTTATTAGGTAGCACATGCCATTGCATGTGTACCAATAATCCTTCATTCCAAGAGGTATGTTGTAGCAAATGGTTCATAGCTTGCATGTGTGATATTCATATACAGGCAAACAAATGTGTATCATAGCAAAGCTTTGTGGATGTGTATGACACACAGTTGGAAAACCTGAATAGAGGAGTTTCGAAGCATCTGCAGTATGATATTATAGGAAAATGCTGAAAATTAAATTGATTGATAACATAAGAATGAAGGATGTCCTCTGGAGAATCATTGAGGAATTGAAAATGTGGAAAACATGGACTATATGATGGGACAAGATGACAGGGCTTGTGCAATACTACAGGAAACTGTAAAGAGCAAACAGTGTAGGGGAAGATCGAAGCTGGAATATATACAACAAATAATTGAGATATTTGTTGCAAGTACTGCTCTGAGATGAAGAGGTTGGCACAAGAACCGAAAGCACGATGGTTGACGAAATGAAAGCCCAAAAAAAGAAAGCTGAGAAGTTGTATTTAGCCAAGTACCCACAAGGAGGCATCCAGTGCACAAATTGTTCCCTAGATTGTTTCAGCAGTTAAGGGAAACAAGGCAAGTCATATGGGCAGGGAGGGGGAGTCACAGATTCTTGCAATCTCTCTCCTCCCACTGTCAAATCTAAGTTGATGTCACTACTACCTTAACACGCTATAGACTCCTACAATTATAGTAACAATAACAATAAAATATTTTTCATGATGAAACTTGGTTTACATCAGTCAGTACATTGTTTTTGCGTAACTTGCTTAAAACTCCATTTTATGGAACTGCAGCATTTGTAAGGTATACATCCAATAGTGTGAGAAGTAGATATAGTGTGCAACTTATTTAAGAACTATAGTCCTAATAGCAACAAATTTTCATATTTTACAACATCCAAATTTACAAGTATAAAATCAAAGTATGCACTCACCATGATCAGTGTTTCACTCAGTAGTACCATTATGATCATAGATCTACAAAATACAGCTACGTGAGTTGTAAATGAGGAGAAACCTGCTGTTTCATTCAGACTCTTCCACCTACATTCTGGAAATCAGTCTCTGTGTTTTTCCTTTTTTCTTATTTTTTTTCTTAGTGGGATGGTAGGTGTTTCTCTTTCTGCCTAAGTTTACTTAGCTTCCTGTGGTTTAACAAGCATACCTGTGGACTCTTGAACAGTGATGAATTTAATTAACTTTTCATAACTGGGATTCACAGTCATGTGAAATTTCTTGAAAGACATCATGTTTATGCCAGTGACTGTAAGGCTTTTTATTTCCACTACTGCAATTTCAGGCTTAGGCCATTATTAACTTGTGTGCAGTTACAAGAAATGAGTGGTTCATTGGCTCTTACCTGTTTTCTCCTTCATTAAATGGACCCAAAAAAATTGCTTTTCTACAGAGACATGCTCATCCATGTCATTAGAAGATATAACACTTGATCCCCATGTAGATTATGTGATTGTAACATGATGGAGTCACCAGCATTGTTTGAACAGGTCCAACAGAAACTTCCTGGCAGATTAAAACTGTGCAGGACTGAGACTCAAACTAGGGACCTTTGCCTTTCGTGGGCAAGTGCTCTACCAACTGAGCTACCCAAGCACGATTCACGCCCTGTCCTCACAGCTTCACTTCTGCCAGCACCTTGTCTCCTACCTTCCAAACTTTACAGAAGCTCTCCTGCGAACCTTGCAGAACTAGCACTCCTGAAAGAAAGGATATTGCTGAGACATGGCTTAGCCACAGACTGGGGGAAGTTTCCAGAATGAGAATTTCACTCTGCAGCGCAGTGTGCGCAAAGGACCCGAGTACGAGTCTCAGTCCGGCACACAGTTTTAATCTGCCAGGAAGTTTCATATCAGCGCACACTCCACTGCAGAGTGAAAATCTCATTCTGGAAACATCCCCCCAGGCTGTGGCTAAGCCATGTCTCCGCAATATCCTTTCTTTCAGGAGTGTTAGTTCTGCAAGGTTCGCAGGAGAGCTTCTGTAAAGTTTGGAAGGTGGGAGATGAGGTACTGGCAGAAGTGGAGCTGTGAGGATGGGGTGTCAGTCATGCTTGGGTAGCTCAGTTGGTAGAGCACCTGCCCGCAAAAGGCAAAGGTCCCAAGTTCAAGTCTCGGTGCGGCACACAGTTTTAATCTGCCAGGAAGTTTCATATCGGCACACACTCCGCTGCAGAGTGAAAATCTCATTCTGCAAACATCCCCCAGGCTGTGGCTAAGCCATGTCTCCGCAATATCCTTTCTTTCAGGAGTGCTAGTTCTGCAAGGTTCGCAGGAGAGCAGAAGTTTGGAAGGTAGGAGACAAGGTACTGGCAGAAGTGAAGCTGTGAGGACAGGGCGTGAGTCGTGCTTGGGTAGCTCAGTTGGTAGAGCACTTGTCCGGGAAAGGCAAAGGTCCAAAGTTCGGGTCTCGGTCGAGCACACAGTTTTAATCTACGAGGAAGTTTCATATCAGTGCACACTCCGCTGCAGAGTGAAAATCTCATTCAGGTACAACAGAATTTCGTGCTCTGATGTCATACCAGGATGGATAGGGTACACCACTCGGGCAACTGCTGTGGACGTAGCACCTAATGGAAGTGATGTAGATAAATAAAATAATTATGATAAGATTCGTCCATGAATTTTTATCATTGTGTCACCAGACAAAAAGTAAATTTGAACTTTCCCTATTTTATAGCTTTCAACTTAGTTGTTATCAGACTTTCATTCTCTTTTTCAATTCCATACATTTGCTTCCCTTCATTAAATCTGGGTGTATGTATCATTATCACAGAATGATACAGTATGTCAAGATTCAGGGGCCATTTTTAGATTCAAACTATACAAGTGGACACTTGAGCTGTCAAGCCCATAGGGTCACCACGTGCACCAAAGTGCAACATGTCTATACAAGGAGCAAAACTGACACGGGATACGAAAACATTCCAGTAAGCATGAGTCTGCATAAGAGCTGTTTGTGAATAATTGTGAATGTCCATTTATTTTTAAAGTTCTTGCAAAGTGTACAAGGAAAAGCAACTAATTTCTTATGGGAATTGGGGGAGGGTGCAAATTGATATGTTGCTTGGGTGGAAAAGTTTTCTCAAACTGCCCTGTCCAAGCTGTGGCTTTGTCATTTCTCTGCAGTACCCTTTCTTCCAGGAGTGCTAGTACCAGAAGAGCTTCTGTGAAATTTGGGAGATGTACTGCAGAAGCGAAGTTGTGAGGCAGAGTCATGAATCATGCTTAGATAGTAGAGCACTTCACCCATGAAAGGCAAAGCTCCCATATTCAGCTCCCCGTCTGGAACAATATTTCAATCTACTTAACAGTTGCTAGCTTGAGGGCTAGCTGATGATGCACAAGTCACTCTCCACTTCAAACACTTACTTTCACCAAAGTAACAGAACCAAGATATCTTCAACATAGCAATTATTTCTAGACCAACCGTTCATCACTCTGTCAACAGAATATAGTTTGGAGTGTACATCACTGTATATGTCTGCTTGTGTCTGTATATGTGTGGATGGATATGTGTGTGTGTGCGAGTGTATACCCATCCTTTTTCCCCCTAAGGTAAGTCTTTCCGCTCCTGGGATTGGAATGACTCCTTACCCTCTCCCTTAAAACCCAAATCCTTTTGTCTTTCCCTCTCCTTCCCTCTTTCCTGATGAGGCAACCGTTGGTTGTGAAAGCTAGAATTTTGTGTGTATGTTTGTGTTTGTTTTGTGTCTATCGACGTGTGAGCGCTTTCATTTGGTAAGTCACATCATCTTTGTTTTTTAGATATAAAACAAAGATGATGTGACTTACCAAACGAAAGCACTGGCAGGTCGATAGACACACAAACATACACACAAAATTCAAGCTTTCACAACAAACTGTTGCCTCATCAGGAAAGAGGGAAGGAGAGGGAAAGACGAAAGGATGTGGGTTTTAAGGGAGAGGGTAAGGAGTCATTCCAATCCCGGGAGCGGAAAGACTTACCTTAGGGGGAAAAAAGGACGGGTATACACTCGCGCACACACACATATCCATCCACACATGTGTGGAATGACTCCTTACCCTCTCCCTTAAAACCCACATCCTTTCGGCTTTCCCTCTCCTTCCCTCTTTCCTGATGAGGCAACAGTTTGTTGCGAAAGCTTGAATTTTTTGTGTATGTTTGTGTTTGTTTGTTTGTCTATCGACCTGCCAGCACTTTCGTTTGGTAAGTCATATCATCTTTGTTTTTAGATATATATATATATTTACTGAAGGAGGACTACATTCAGTACTATCTGAATAAAGCTGGAAATTGTGAAATTATTGTATTAATACTGATGATAAAATGTGGTAAAATACAACTTACATCAAAAAGTTTGATGACTGGCATAATTATGAAAGGCAAACAGAAGATATAAAAACAATATTATTATTTGTCCTCAATCTCTATTAGCCACAATACTTCATGACAGTGTTTATAAAGCATCGAAAAACTGTCAGCAAAGGCTTATTTTGTAACTGATCAAAGCATTTATGTCAAACTTCTCTGAAGATGCAGCACAATTTCCTGCAGGTGCCATGGTATCCTTTTCTTGAACAAGCTCTTAATACTGGAGTGTGTCAACTATGATGATATGGCCAGGAGCACCCACACCTATGAGCATGGGAGGGAGGGGGGGCATGCTCCTTCGCTTCCCCCACCCAGTTCTCAGGGAAAGGAAAAAATACAGTGTATTTAGGTGTTTTCATTCAAGAAAATGACTTAAAAGTCCGT
Source organism: Schistocerca piceifrons (assembly GCF_021461385.2). Lineage (NCBI taxonomy): Eukaryota > Metazoa > Arthropoda > Insecta > Orthoptera > Acrididae > Schistocerca > Schistocerca piceifrons. The sequence continues at coordinate 275,475,681 of NC_060145.1, forward strand.
ATTTCTCTGGTTTTTAAAATGGTTGAACTTGAAAAATTTTTATGGCTACTTGCATGTTGTCACTCATCTTCCGAAATGTTAAAAATACACCATTTCCCACGTCTACGCCTCCCCTTGCAAATTATTTATAGGCAGCCTTCGATATGGCTCAAATAACATCTGCAGAAGTTCTTGTCCTGAATATATGTATTCTGAATCAAAGACTCTCTATATCAATCTTTTCAAGCACGTAAGTGTTCTGTCATGGTGATGATAAAATTTTGAGAAATATGACACAAGCTTGTTGTGATTTGTTGAAAAGTTGCACTTCTATCAAATTCACAGGATATAGAGCAGTTAGGCCATTTGTTTTCTCTTGGGAAAGTGAAGTATATGCTTGCCCTTACTTAGATTAATTCTTTTGTAAGTACATTTGTATTTCACAGATGTCATTAACTTCTCTGATATGTTTATGAAGTTATAATCAAGTGTTATAATGGCAGTTTGCCCATTGATATGTATTTCATCACATATAGTTACGTTTGTGATCAGCAGCCAATTGCTATACTGGACAGTAATTTTCTGCATTTCACAATAATCTTTTTAGGGTACACAATAATCATCTTGGATTCTGCAGTTCCATAAACAGCATTGTCCTCAGGAGATGTTAGAGAACAAAAGAGATTACCTAATATACCATCTGTGTGTGTTGTGAACACTGACGCTCTTGCTGCATTTATTACTATTAGTGGTACTATTTATTAGCAGATCCGCATAATTCACCAGTCACGGTGTGACAGACTGCATCTTATTTACAATATTAACGAATTGCAATACAAGTATTATCTGTATGACATTAAAAATAATTTGAACAAAATATATATTTTATTTTAAAATACATTTATGATAAACATAGATTGCATCAATAAATTTAATATTTGGAGAAAGTTTGTCATACCCATTCACTGTTATCTGAGACAAAAAATCCCTGTAGTAATTACAGCTTCCCCCGCAGTAAGATCTGCATATGCAAGAGTAGTGAACAACATTCTCAGAGCAATTGTCAGAAAGTTCTCTCTTGTTTTAGATGGTTGGGAGTTTGCTGCATTTATGGTCTCTTTGTTGTAAGTATTGAGGTTGTATACATTATGCCTATTGCTGAATGTACTTAGGTTCCCTGTGAAACTGATAAGGCACAATAACATATACTGGCCATAAAGAGTCATTATTCCATGCAGGGCTCTTGCTTACTACTTAGTAAGATAATTTGTACTTAGTTTTTTTACAGTAATGACCCACACTTGTAGCCCATATGGAATACGGCTGTGGAATATAGTGTGATATGTAGTTACCAGATAGTCTGTAATTAGTCTTTTCAATCTCTTCAGGAGGTACAACACGTGACAATTTCTTGCGCGCACAGGCCTTCTCATTATATCAGTTTCACTAAAGTATGTGATCAATAGATCAGAATAGATCCATAGCTGAGAAGTTCCACAGTTTCCACTCTCTCCAGGCATGTGTTTTTGGGAGGCTGCATGCCAATGAGTGAACCACTCTTTGTTCATTTTGAAATGGCACATCTACCCAGGTATAATTATTTCCCTTGGCAATAAGAGTAGTGTAATCAGCTAATTATAGGTGTGAGCATCTTGGCTTCAGATCGTTTACAAAGATCCCTCAGTTATTTCTGATATTATGCTTATGCTGGATGGAGACTTATTAACCAGAACAATAGGTTCAGGTCTGCCTGTTGTAAACTTCCCAATGTAGTCAAATATAGGCTGAACTAGATGTCCAACAACAAAATTTTGAATATCCTTCAGGGATATTTTCTGAGTATTTGGGCATTAGGAATCCATGGTCTCCAATAGCTCACTACAGAGTAATAACACAACTATGATTTTTTCATTAACTGTCCCAATTACTTTGTTTCTGTGAAAATACCTCCAAAATAGTAATAAAATACTGTAATTTGCTATACCCAATGGATTTCTTCTTCAGGGGATAAATAATAATTATATTATTAGTCCATAAAGAGCCCCTCAAAACCACACATTTCTTCTATCAAAATAGCCAAAAAAACTTTAACAACCTCCAAAACTTCATCACTGCAGGTCTGGTTCATAATGTATGTGCTTATCTAAAACATGGGGTATATTTTGCTTAAAATAGCAGTCATAAACTACACAGATGATTTTTTAGAAGCATCACAATCTGGCAGACATCATGAACTTATTATTCGCATATTTATACAAAACCCAAAAGAGCAGTGTAATTCAGAGAACTGAGATGCAAATATGGATTCAGGCTGTTGTGGTCTTTAGTCCTAAGACTAATTTGATGTAGATTTTCATGATAGTCTACCTTGAGCATGTCACTTCATCTTGGCATAAATACTGCAACTTACATCTATTTGAACCTGATTGCTGTAGATGAGTTTTGATATTCCAATTTAAGTTTCATCTCCCATGCTTCTTTTCAATGCCAAATTAACTAAAATTTTAATCCTCGGGATGTGACCTACCAGCTGTTTCTTTCTTTTGCACAAGTTGTGCTCTAAATTTATTTGTCCTCTATTTCATTCAGTATCTCTTTGGTTACTTATCTGATCTATCCACCTAAGCTCCAGCATTCTTCTGTAGCTCCACATTTCAAAAATTTCTATTCTATTTCCATCAGTATTGTTTACCACATTTGTTTCATTTCTGTATATGGCTACACTCCAGACAAATACTTTCACAAAAAAATTGCTAGTACCGAGATTTAGTGTGTTTTTCTTTTCTGAAAAGCTTTCCTTGCTGTTGCAATATGTCAGTTTACTTATATTTTGTATCATCAATAGTTCTGCTGTTCTCAACTACTTTGATCAAGCAAGGAGGCACACTGGTTAGCATACTAGACTCACATTCAGGAAGATGACAGTTCAGATCTGCATCTGGCCTCCAGATTTAGGTTTTCCGTCATTTTGCTAAATAACTCCTGGGATGTATCCTCTGAAAGAGGCTACCTTCCTTCCCTATCCTTGAAATATTCCAAGTCTCTAATGACTCCAGTGTCAACAGAATGCTAAACCCTAATCTTCCTTCAACTATTTTGCTACCCAAATAGAAAAACTTGTCCGCCACTTTCTGTGTCTCATTTCTGAATCCAATTCACTTAACATCATTGATTTAATTTGACTACATTAGACTATTTTTGCTTTACTTTTGCTGATGGTCATCCTGTAGCCTTCAATGAATTAAATTCATCTTCCAAGTCCTTTGCAGTCTGTCAGAAATATAATCTCATTGGAAAACCTTGAAAGTTTATATTTCTTCTCCTTGAACTTCAATTCCCTTGCATAATTACTTCATGGGTCCCTTCACAGTTTGCTCAAAATACGGACTGAGTTACATGAGTTGAAACACAGAAGAGGATTCAGGCTGTAGGAGAAAGAAGGGTAAAGTTGCCAGGTTGAGAAAAGTGGTCACTGCTTATTTGATGTCTTCAACAGCGCTGCTTCCCACCAAGAAGTGGTCAGACTAGGTGTAATAAACACTATTAGTGTTACCAGTGATACTGACAAAGGAAGCTTTCTTCATTGTCTTTCTCTGAAAACATTTAGGTTTTTGGGTCATTTAAAGTAAGGTAAGTCACTTATATTGTTTGAGTTGCATCACTTTTATATAGAGCAATAGGTTTTTGCAATTTCACACTTTACATAATGCCTTTTGTCTTACAAATATAAGACGCTATTGTTTTCTTTGGTTGCACTATTTACTGTGTGAACCACTGGTACAGACATGGTGTTCAATCAGAAAAACTGCCCACGCTACACATTGGAAAAAGCAGCCAAGGCAACCACAGGTGGCCATTATTTCTAACCTGTTTATCCCAATGACAATTAGCTAATTCCATATTTTATGCACAGTATAACAACTAAACTCAAAACACTGCAAATCATTTTATGCATAAAACTAATATCTGTTATCCTGTTCTTCTGCAAGGGTTTTCAAGAGCTTCAAGATGCCAACAAAATACATCTGGAAAACAGAGGAACAAACATGAGACCTTGTTGTGATGGCAATTGAAGCAATAAAGAGTGATATAATGTCTTTTTCAGCAGCAGCCAAGTCATTCAATGTTTCATGTAATATGCTAAAACAAAGAGTTATAGGGAAAAATAGAGATTCAGTTGGCAGTAAAAAGGTTACGGGTAGCTCAAGGGCAGTTTCCAGTGACGAACAAGAGCAAGAAATCCTTAATTACATTTTTTGAAATGGAAAAGAGATTTTATGGAATAACAGTGAATGACCTGAGGCAATTAGCATTCAAGTTGGCAGAGGGTAACAAAATACAGGCAAAGATTTGGTGGTATGCTTTAGAAAACAGCATCTTAATATTAGACTTAGGAAGACAAAATCTGCCTCTTCTGACAGTTCAGCCCAAGGACAGCAAAGCGTTTGCACTCATAGGAAGACAACAAGTCAGAGCCGTTATATCATCTGATAAAGGTTCAGCATCAACTTTTATAGTGCATGTCTGCAGAAGGAAATTTCATTCTGCCTTTTGTAATCTTCCCTGGGATGAAGAATGAAGGTTGAATTTAAAAATGGGTCTCAGCCAGGAACTGAATTTGTGTGCCACTCTAGCTGGTGGTTGAATAGAGCAATTTTTTTGGATTGTTTTGAACATTTTTTTAACAAGCAAAATCAACTGCTCAAGATCTATTTATACTAATCTTAGATGGTCGCTGTACCCATACTAAGAACATAGGCTTCATTGACAAGGCCATGAAAAATCATACAACTGTTTTGTCCTTGGCTCCACACTGTAGCCACAAGCACCAACCTTTTTATGTGGCGTTCATGTCTCCTTTTAAAACCTTCTACATACAAGCTTGTGAAAAATTTCTTTGCACTAATCCAGGAAGAACTATTACACAGTTTCAAATATGTGCACTCTTGGATGAAGTGTTTCTTCATGCAGCCATTTCAGCGAAAGCAATCAATGGCTTTAGAAAGTGTGGAATTTTTCCTCCAGATCCTAACATGTTTGCTGATGAAGACTACACTGCAGCTGAGGTTACTGATATTCCTTTTGGTCGGGGCACTAATATTGTGCCTTGTTCAAATATAGGTCCTTCTCATTGCAAAACTGCTGAGTCTTCTGCAAATGCTGGTTCTCTGGACATCAAACTATTGTGTCTTCTTCAAATAGACCTACTGGTTCATTTCAGGAACCAACTTATGAGGATGTCTTCAAGTGCAGGCTGCCTTCAAAATATAGATGATAAGCCTTCTCTAACAAAAGGTTTCCATCAAGGTACGATCACTGAAGAACGTCTCTCCGAGTACCCACCAGGTGGGTCCCGCACAACCCCGGCCGATGTAAAACTTTTGCATAAGAAGTAAAGTGTGAATCAAAGACAAACTAGGAGTGAAAGAGGAAATACTGCTGTAATCACACCAAGTTTTTATAACAATGTGTTGGCTGAAGCTAAAAGATGAAGTATGAAGAGCTTTTAATGAAAAATAGGAAGTACGTAGAAAAACAAACAGATAAGGCCAATATTCTACAATGTAATGCAACATAAAATGTGGCTAAGAAGCTAAAAGTGGAACCAAATGCTACACAAGTTCTTCTAAAAAGAAACTTTTTGAAGAAGAAATGGAAGAAGAAAATTCCACTTTTGAAGTCAGCCAGACAGACACCTTTTCCTGCAAGCAAATGTTTTCTGGATCTAAATAAAATTAAGGATGGATAAGACATCAGAGCTGTAAATGCGGGGCTTGTGAACTGTGCACTGGATGTGATGAGGATGATGACAACACGAATTTTGCATATGACTTAATTTTGTTCCTGAATGGATAAACTGAGAATGAGTTAAACTGAATACTAACCCATAGTAAATTGTTGATTTCTTCATTTACAGAATGAGATGTATGTGCCACGAACTTCTGTTAATAGCAATGGTTTTAAGAATATTCAATTTCACTTAGAGTGGTCATTTTATCCCACCTTCCCCTAGTTGACAATATATTAGAACTGAAGAAGATAACAAAAGTATTAAAAAGAATGCAGAGATCTGAGCCAGATTTTGTGAGACTATACTTGGCTTTCTTTTCAGAGAATCCTTTGCAAAAGCCAAACTGAAAGGCAGTTAATGTGCTGTGCTACAAAAAATGAGTCTGTGTTCTATTGTACACCACTTTCTCAAAACATTGTAAGAAGTCTGAGAAGAGGCAGGTGAGTCTGAAATCAGAGGTTATTTGCTTGCCTGCATTTTTTGTGGGAATGTGTTGGTTTATATACTGAAGACCCTCAGTAAATATGCCTTGTGCTATGCAGCAGTTACAAATATAGGTCAATGAGGATCCCATAACGTGCATAAAAGTTTTTAATACACTTTTTAAAAAAATGTAAAAGTAAGAAGAATTACTGCTTTCACAACATAATTTATGTAATTTCTTTGAAGCTATATTTCTGACACTAATTCATGCTGGTGGTTAAAACAGTGAGTGCTGGAGTAAATCTAATACGGTTTAATTTGATTATTTATGAACAGGTGCTATGTCTGCTGCCAACTGTGTAATAATGACACATAGTTTTTGCTTTGGTATTTCAGTGTTTTATTCCTATGTAGATTACGTATATTTTAGCCGTTTTGATAAAGAACAGAACAATATTGTGGTACAGTCTAGTTGTTACAAAATAGTTTAAATCATATGTTTTATCCATCCATTCTCCTTCTTCTTCTTAATTTTACCCTCATTTGTTACAGAGAAAAACAGGATTCTAAATGCTGAAGCAATATGTTTAAGAAAGAATTCAGTTTGACACAAACTTAATCTCTGTAAATCACTTTCCAGTACTTCTCTGAGAAGTTTTATCTAAACTTTATGATCAAGATATTCTCTAGACACTACTTTTATAACTGAATCTAACAATCTGGTGTGTTTTATTGTCAGTATTTGACCATCATTGCTAGATAAAACATTTGTTATTGCTCTTACATCTAATAAGTGAGGGTATTTTTTGGTCTAATAACTTTTTGTATGCACTATGTCCTTCATGCATATCAGGGCTTTTGCATTGGGAAGTAATTCAAAGCTAGACAATAATGACTCTGTATTGCACTAATAAGTATGATCAGACAGGAAATAATATTAAAGTCTCCACAAAGACAAAGTTTTGACTTCCTCTTTTTCTAAGTACTTGATAAAAGTGAAGACAAGTCTTGTTGATAGTCTGAGAAATGTCAGCACTTACAGTTTGTGTGCTTTCAGATCAACTACTGTTATATTGTAATCAAAGACTTGTTCAACACAAAATCCCTGAACTTTTGGATGCTGAGAGTTTCATGTAAGCCACTTCTCATTTTTACAGATCCTATGATATTAACATGTAATAACTACAAGCTCTGTTAAATTTCAGTGATTTCTAATTGAAGTTCAATTAATGACAACACAGCTACTGATATTCCATGTTCCCTTTAATTTTCCTGTACTTATATCAAAAGTTCATTCTTGTTATTCTTTGAGATTCTTATATTTTGGTCCAAGTTCTTTATTTTGGTTTCTTAATAATTGTTTCAACTGCATATTTGCTTTGTAGTTCTGTCTGTCAGAGGAATTCACTAAAACAAGACCAAGCAGGAACATTGGAAATCACTGGTATGGAGTACCTGCAATGGTATGGAATACCTTTGGTTGGACTGAACTGAATGCTGCTGGCAACTGCCTGTTCAAGTATTCTCCTGTCAAAAACATTAAGTTGTAAGTTATATAACATGTGATGATACCAAAGCTCTATACAAAAAATGTATATCATGAGTCCCATGAAATTATGAGTAAAACCAAATCACAAATTATAAGATATAACAGAAAATTATGTTTATTCATTCAACATCCAGGAATGAGAGTATGCAGTCAACTCTATACAAAAAATGTATATCATGAGCCCAATGAAATTATGAGTAAAACCAAATCACAAATTATAAGATATAACAGAAAACTATGTTTATTCATTCAACATACAGGAATGAAAGTATGCAGTCACATTGTGACGTACATAGCCAGCCAGCTCTCCAAGAAATTCATGATTTAACTGAAACAATTTTGTGTACATCACTAAAAGTGCTGAATTTCTAGTTACAAAATTGTAGGTTTTCATTGAACTTCAGATATTTTCTCAGTGCTTACTTTATGTTCTGTATACAATCATGTAGCTGCAATCTTTATATATAATATGATTCTTTAGTAAACCAAAATAGAATAAAATAAGAAAGAAAATGTAAAGCTCCTGTGTTTTTGCGTGTGCCTGTCAGCAACTCCGCACTTCTGCTATTTGGTCAGTGGTCTGCATTGTTCTTAAAGTATTTACACCACCAGAATTTCCCATACTATATCAAATGTTGTAGGTCAGATGATTGCACGACTGTCTTTTTCATTTTTGTATCAGTGCAATTTGATATTTTTCTATGGTCATTTACTTGTATTAACAAATGTCTGATCCTCCATTTAATATAAAATTTAACTCAATTTTTTTATGTGTATTGCCTTTGAACTGACTTATCACCACTGCAAAAATGATTCCTAGGCCAAATAAAAATGAAATAAAATGGAAAGGGGGTATGTTCTAAAGATATTAATACACTAAGACTGATTTATTGATTGAAAAACCAGTGAGGTGATATACTAACTCCTTGTTAAGTAATATGGCCAATTTTATGTATTAGTCTTAGTTCATGAACATGTAATGCTATGTCAGGTCCCCACTTCCCTTTCTTTCCCCCTTCCTGCTTTCCCCAGCCCACTTGCCAGATGTCCAGCAGTGGCTCAGGAAGAGGAGTGGGGAGAAATGAGGTCCAGTTGAGTAGCAGCAGCAGAAAGCACAGGTAGGGGGAACTGGAGAAAGAAGAGACAGGTGTATTGTAGCCTGCACTGGGCAAGGGGGCTTGGCACTCTATGTGGAGGGGGCACTGGAAAGCTGGAGTTGTATAACATAGAAGGACAGAAGTGGGCAATGTTACACAAGCAAGAACGCCTGGCATCCGAGGAGCTCAGTAGCTGTCAGTGTGTAAAGTCAGGGGAGACAGTTCAGAATGTTTTGGTGCAGCTGGTGAAGCACTTCCTGTATCAGCTGCATAAGGAACTGTATCTGATTAACACTAGGTTTTGAAAATGTGCATTTTAGCTCAGTGACAAAAGGAATATATTTTCTGTGCATCAGCAGGATATCTCAGTCATCATGACCGGCACAGCAGGTAAACAATACAATATTCCTTTACTTGTAACAATATGATAGTTGAAACTGAAGATGCCAGTACACAACACATCCTCATGAGTTTAAATGCCACAATGTGCCCTCATCATTCTTTCACTGGCACATAATTCCAATATTTCAATATAAGAAAAAATGTGATCTTATAAATAGCATGAAAGTTTTTAAGCATAAGTGTAAAAATGTATTTCTTATCATTTCCCCTTCTCCTTGTCTTATTTTGCTCCTTCATGGAATGAAAGGAGCAATTTAAGCCTTTTATAATTTATGTTCAAGTGCACAAAACTGTGGATTTTTACTCATGTACAGTGAGGTTTTGCATTACAGCACTTGTTTAGTATTTCCATCCAAATGAAATATTTGTGAGATAAAATCTCAGTTAGCAGCAAAAATAAATATGATTAAAATGTCTAGCATTGAGCTATCAAGAAATATATGGAACTGGTCTATAAAGGGACAAAAAAAATTAGGAGCGTAAACAACTTAAAAAATTTAGAAGTGCACTTGTTATTAACCAATCAAAAAATTATTTGATTGTATAGGTATGATGATTGATGATTCTTGTTAGCTTCATGACAAGTAACAATGTTCATTGCTATCATGTTTCTGCTGTCACCAATGTAAATGGCTGTCATAATTTGTTCATTAACAGTGAAGTCATACAAATGTTAACCAAGATGTAATAGGGAAAGAGCAGTTATTAGGTATACAAGAGAGAGCAACAGCTTATCTCGAAGCACTGGTAGCAGCTTTTCTGCTAATCTTATTGTGTTAAATTTAGCCAGTGAAAGCAGAAATAATGTGTAGCAGTAAACAGTGGTTGTGTATTGGTAACACAGCACTTAGATTTATTTTTTAACAGTTGCTTCTCTTTTGTTAATCCCACATCCTGAAAGTAATCTATCAGTATGCGATTTGTGGAACACAATAAATGATGAAAGAATGGAATCAGTAAGTTAATAGCCTTGCCATAGAATAATCAATCTGTCCTGTAAGTTCTGTTTTTGAATGGTTTATCATTCATTAAATAAAACTCTTAGCACATTAGATCATAAGGGACATAAAAATACAACTTAATTTTTTGGTCAGGAAGTAATAATAGACATCTATAAATAATAACACCAATACACTTTTGTTTATTATTTGATAATGAAATGAGCAAATATGAAAGAAAGAAAGTTTCACTAACAAGAGGACAGAGTGACCCAATTTTGCAGACCTGTCAGCTGTAGAGGCTGCTTAACAGTAGTGACACTGCAGTCTTGAGACAGCCCTGTGACCCACTTATTTGAATGGTCTGATGCACTGACAGCTCTCTCCACGTGCTCTCCCCACATAGCAAGCAATCTACTTCCTCCTTCACTACAGACTGTTCTGCTGCAAAAAAAGGTCAACTGCACCACCATGCATAACATTTCTTACAAAAGGGATAAAATGATTTTGTCAGAAGCTAATACAGAGGAAGATTTAGCGCAAGATTTATTTAGCACTAGCGTCACCTAAACACTTACATTCATCTTATTTGTCCCATTTATCTCTTACAAGGAAAAATTTCTAAATAAATACATAAAGTGAGTCTATTTCATTTAACATCTGCGTACAGAAAACACTAGTATTTTGCCTTCATGCTTCTATTTTTCATCAGAACAAAGATGAAGAAATGTTTGTGCACACTTTTGTGTGATTTTAAACAATCTGATCCCTGTCCTGGTGAACAGAAGTTAGAAAACTCATAATTATAACCTCCATTTCAATATGTCAGTATTCCACTTCTCCCTTTTTTAAGGGAGGTGATGCTTTTGTTATTTCAGGTTTTAATGACTGTAGATCTTGACATTTCTGCAGTTTTTCAAAAATGTATTCATTGAGTTCCTATAGTTAATTAATTTCTCTTGCTCCTTTTTTGAAAAAATATTTTTGGCACTACCAAGTGCGGGCAAGTGCTCTACCAACTGAGCTACCCAAGCATGACTCACGGCCCGTCCTCACAGCTTTACTTCTGCCAGTAACTCTTCTCCTACCTTCCAAACTTAACAGAAGCTCTCCGCTGCAGAGTGAAAATCTCATTCATTTATCTGCTAACTTGTCGCCATTTGAAAACTTGCTGCTACTTTCCTTTTTATCCAAGTCCTTTAGACTCAAAGAGCATCTTTTCTTGTCTTCTTGTTACTAAACAGGGAAAGTACACACCCGTCAAGCCAATCAATATGGTAGTCAATTTTTTGTTGTTTGTGCTATGATTCCATGTTTGTCTATAAAATAATTAACCACTGAAAAATGTAGACCTGTCTGATTACTGTGCAGATCTTTCACTTGCTACCACTTAGGCTGTGGTGATTGAGAGCCATAATGACACTTCTAAAAAATTGGCCATTTCGACATATCTGTTTCACCACGGTCTTAATGTTAAAGCTGGAAAATTGTTGAATGACTGTAAGCATGAGGTATTATGATTATCACAACTTAAATTTTGTGGTGGTAGTGACAGTGTTTCTAGTGTTGCAAAATTTCTTTTGCCTTCATCTCAAAACATGAATTTTATAGATACATCATCATGACTCTAAATCGTTGTAGAGTGACTGTCATTGCTGCAAATTTATGTACGTAACCTCTGGATTATACCTGTGAGGCTGTATGAATACCACACATTTTTGACACTGAAATTGGACAATTATGAGGAACACAATTTTTTTGGGTATGTTACCTGCTTTGACTAATGATAGTGAGATTTTTTATGCAAAAACCATTAAAACAATGTGAGCTGCTCATTGAGAAATGGAGAGATACACGTTGGAAACCAGTGTGAGAGACTGGAAAACTAATCAGGGTACACAACACCAAAGTGAAGTGATTATGATTTTTATGTTGACGAAATGGAAGTTGTAGGGACATGAAGCCAGATTAATGGATGATGGTAGATGAACCAAGAAAGCTCTCTGCCAGATCCAAAGAGATGAGGAGAGAGCAAGATGACGACCTAAAGGACGGCAGGATAGAATGATTGACTGATTTTTGTTTGGTACTGTTAAATTACATTCTGTACCAAGTTTGTACTGTGGGTAGTTACTATTAGAAATTATATGTTTAGTTGAAGATCATAACACATGGAAAAACTGTAGATGACGCTGTTATTCGCCAATGAATGTCAACTGGTTGCTCTCGATGATAATGTTGACTAGGAATTGAACGTAATGGAACCACTAGTCTGTAGATGTGGCCACCATAGTGAAGTGCACCAAGGAGGTTATGCAGTTGAACCGCATGGTTAGTTGCACCATACGGGTTAACTATAGTCGATGACAAACGATGGTGTTTCGCGCAGGTCAAGGCACGGACGGTCCAGTTCCTAGCGACAGTAGCGGTGCACGCATACACATGTTTTCGTTTGAGGAAAGCGTGTATCCTACAAATTATTATGTAGAATTTGTCGCTTACCATCACCAGATATAACAACTTGTAACAGATGGAATAAAAATTCACTAAATAGCTCGCTTCGATCACGTTTGATGCTCACTCTGGCTGCTACATTCACAGCAGAGCACACAGGATACTGCGTCCGTCGGAGGATGTCTGACGTAGGTGTGCAGAACGAGTCTAAACACGCCCGCCATCATTTCTGACTCCAACTGCAGCGAACCGCTAAGGGAGCGGAAATTGCGAAACTGAGGCGAGGAGTAGCAAAGTTTGGATGGGAGTCCAGAAAAGTTCGGGAAATTGTGTTATGCTGTTAGCTGCTTACCTACATCATGGTGAGCATTTCTTTTCTGGCCATGAAACCAGTAGCGAAGTTTAGTAGAAGACTGTTTCCTACACGAAATCAAAAAACTACAGCGCTATTAAAAGTGTTTTACATAATGAACTCGTACGTCACCAGAAGTTGTTCAGGGTTCATTTCTGAGTGTTTCAGCATAAGGGACCCGTGGTCTTCCACACAGTGTGGTCTACGGTACCGTACAGGGTAATAATGTAGTCATTATTCATTTGGTTCGTCATCCGAGACACCTTTATTTCTGTGAAAATACCTTCACGACGGTGAAAATGCTTGTAATGTGAAATCACTAAAATGTACAACACAAAATAACAGAGTAATGGAACAATCCTGAGATACAAAAGTACTGTAACGTGGTTGTCGTCGCTGCAGAAAAACTGAGCATACCCTGTCTTCTATTGTTGTGTGAACCTGTACGTGAGGTAGGCTACATGTCAGGCAACTTGTGGTGTCTCACTTAAATTACCGGCAAAACCAAACCGCGAGACAACGTAGCAGAACTGTCTACAAGTTTGAGGGCGAAGAGTAAATTAAGTATTATTATTGCCCACATCGAGTACCGTGAATTTGTTTCCAAACAAGACGCACAGCACAGACTTTGAAAATTGCATTCTTGTGCAGATATTTTTAATGTAATACAGAAACAAAGATAAAGTATGAACTAATGAGCCACTGGATACCACGGGTGACTTATGCCAAAATACTTTTAAAATACCCCCGGACAGCCTCCGAAATTCCATCGGTTGAATTCGGGTGCACCTCGTACATAAAAACAAAAACTACAATACGTTTTTCCACTTTCTTGAGTATTTACTTTAGCTTTCATCTCAAAATCTTTCATTTCCGACAGTACTAATTTCTAGCAACTTCTCGTTGCGAGCGGTCTAAGGTTGCAGTCGTGGACTGTGCGGCTGGACCCGGCGGAGGTTCGAGTCGTCCCTCGGGCATGGGTGTGTGTGTTTGACCTTAGGATAATTTAGGTTAAGTAGTGTGTAAGCTTAGGGACTGATGACCTTAGCAGTTAAGTCCCGTAAGATTTCACACACATTTGAACTTTTTTTTTCGTTGCGTTGTTATTGTTATTACTAAAGTATGCATACGATTTTATCTCAGGTTGATTTTTATTTCTTTTATTGCATTTATCGACATTTTAATCGAATTTATTTCTGCTAATCTTCGGGTGGGCGCTGATAACCCCGTCGTTGAGTGCCCCTAAACACACACGCACTGACACACACACACACACACACACACACACACACGTTATTGCTGAAGCTGGTGCCTACTGGTTAGCATATCGGTTTCTTCTACCCATGGTTACGGCTTTAAACCCGGCAGAAATGGATGGCTCTTTCTTCTTCCTCTTTTCTGGTTAAGAAACAATACATCGCATACATTGTAATACAAAAATATAGCCTCTAAGAAAGCTATGGATTCATCTTTACTGCACTTCCTGTAAAAATCAAACCTTGGAATTCGCGTCCACATGTTTACTAGTGAGGCAGTAGGGGAAATAAAATTGAGGTGAAACTGACCTCTGTAGTTTCGAACAACATCCGAGGCCTAGTTGACAATTGTATTATTGTCGTTAGCTGTCATTAGTCTGTGCACGAACGTAGCTATCCCACAGTGCAGGGTCAAAATTTAAATATTAGACGTTTCCTCCAGACCAGGGAAATTTAGGAATTCGGTTGAAAAACGGCACTGAGCACTATGGGACTTAACTGCTGAGGTCATCAGTCCCTAGAACTCAGAACTACTTAAATCTAACTAAGCTAAGGACATCACACGCATCCATGCGCGAGGCAGGATTCGAACCTGCGACGTAGCGGTCGCGCGGTTCCAGACTGTAGCGCCTAGACCGCTCGGCCACTCCGGCCGGCCCAATTCGGTTGGTTCTATCGTCTTTAGTGTGGTCTGGTTTAGGCATCAGGCAGCTTATAACGCCATCATTTTTTCATGCGCTGTTTTGAGAGGACTCCGAAAAACAATGATATTTGTCCATGAAAAATACCAGTTGTGGGGATGACCAGTTCTATAATTTCTATTCGAATCTTTTACAACATGTTCTTAAGATGATGTTCTCAGACAACTTTCAAACTTTTTTCGGTATCATCACCAGTTACCGAGATCTAGGTTCAAAGTTATCGAATTTACGCACATAAAATACACTCCTGGAAATTGAAATAAGAACACCGTGAATTCATTGTCCCAGGAAGGGGAAACTTTATTGACACATTCCTGGGGTCAGATACATCACATGATCACACTGACAGAACCACAGGCACATAGACACAGGCAACAGAGCATGCACAATGTCGGCACTAGTACAGTGTATATCCACCTTTCGCAGCAATGCAGGCTGCTATTCTCCCATGGAGACGATCGTAGAGATGCTGGATGTAGTCCTGTGGAACGGCTTGCCATGTCATTTCCACCTGGCGCCTCAGTAGGACCAGCGTTCGTGCTGGACGTGCAGACCGCGTGAGACGACGCTTCATCCAGTCCCAAACATGCTCAATGGGGGACAGATCCGGAGATCTTGCTGGCGGGGTAGTTGACTTACACCTTCTAGAGCACGTTGGGTGGCACGGGATACATGCGGACGTGCATTGTCCTGTTGGAACAGCAAGTTCCCTTGCCGGTATAGGAATGGTAGAACGATGGGTTCGATGACGGTTTGGATGTACCGTGCACTATTCAGTGTCCCCTCAACGATCACCAGTGGTGTACGGCCAGTGTAGGAGATCGCTCCCCACACCATGATGCCGGGTGTTGGCCCTGTGTGCCTCGGTCGTATGCAGTCCTGATTGTGGCGCTCACCTGCACGGCGCCAAACACGCATACGACCATCATTGGCACCAAGGCAGAAGCGACTCTCATCGCTGAAGACGACACGTCTCCATTCGTCCCTCCATTCACGCCTGTCGCGACACCACTGGAGGCGGGCTGCACGATGTTGGGGCGTGAGCGGAAGACGGCCTAACGGTGTGCGGGACCGTAGCCCAGCTTCATGGAGACGGTTGCGAATGGTCCTCGCCGATACCCCAGGAGCAACAGTGTCCCTAATTTGCTGGGAAGTGGCGGTGCGGTCCCCTACGGCACTGCGTAGGATCCTACGGTCTTGGCGTGCATCCGTGCGTCGCTGCGGTCCGGTCCCAGGTCGACGGGCACGTGCACCTTCCGCCGACCACTGGCGACAACATCGATGTACTGTGGAGACCTCACGCCCCACGTGTTGAGCAATTCGGCGGTACGTCCACCCGGCCTCCCGCATGCCCACTATACGCCCTCGCTCAAAGTCCGTCAACTGCACATACGGTTCACGTCCACGCTGTCGCCGCATGCTACCAGTGTTAAAGACTGCGATGGAGCTCCGTATGCCACGGCAAACTGGCTGACACTGACGGCGGCGGTGCACAAATGCTGCGCAGCTAGCGCCATTCGACGGCCAACACCGCGGTTCCCGGTGTGTCCGCTGTGCCGTGCGTGTGATCATTGCTTGTACAGCCCTCTCGCAGTGTCCGGAGCAAGTATGGTGGGTCTGACACACCGGTGTCAATGTGTTCTTTTTTCCATTTCCAGGAGTGTATGCACGTCTCATCCAGTTTGAAGGGTAAATGTAGTTTTAACTGACGTAGTGAACACTGGCAAGGATTCTAAGGTCACCAAACTATGTTTTTAGTCAACATTTTTCACCAATAATTATGACGTACTGTGTCTATATGCTGATCTGACAGAAGCCCAGGGACACCTCCTAGTATCGTGTCGGACCTCCCTTTTCTCAGCGTAGTGCAGCAGCTCGCCGTGGTATAGACTCAACAAGTCGACGGAAGTCCCCTGCAGAAATATGGAGCCATGCTGCCTCTACAGCCGTCCATAATCATGAAAGTGTTACCGGTGCAGGATTTTGTGCACGAACGGATCTCTCGATTACATCCCATAAATGTTCGATGGGATTCACGTAGGGCGATCTGGGTCGCCAAATCATGTTCTTCAAACCAAGGTGGAACTGCTTGTAGCCTAGTTACATGGCGCATTGTCATCGATAGAAATTTCATCGTTGTTTGGGAACGTGAAGTCTACGAATGGCTGTGGACGCTCTCCAAATAGGCGAACATAACCGTTTCAGTAATCGGTTCAGTTTGACCGGAGGACCCAATCCACTCCATGTAAAAACAGTCCACACCAGCTTGCACAATACCTTGTTCACAACTTGCGCCCACGGCTTCGAGGGGTCTGCGATACACTCGCACCCTACCATCAACCCTTTCCAGCCGGAATCGGGACTCATTTGACCAGGCCACGGTTTCTAGTCGTCTAGGGTTCAACTGATACGGACACGAGCGCAGCAGAAGCGCTGCAGGTGTTGTGCTGTTAGCAAAGGCACTCGCGCCGGTCGTCTGCTGCCATAGCCCATTAACGCCAGATTTCGCCGCACTGTAGTAAGGGATACCTTCGTCGGACGTCCCATCTTAATTTCTGCGGCTGTTTCCCGCGGTGTTGCTTATCTGTTAGCGCTGACAACTCTACGCAAACGCCGCTGCTCGCAGTCGTAAAACGAAGGCCGTCGGCCATTGCGTTGTCCGTGGTGAGATGTAATGCCTGAAATTTGGTCTTGTCAGCATGTTCTTGATACTTTGTACCTCGGAATATTGAGTTGCCTAACGGTTGAAATTGTAATTTTGTCACAGACAGCAAAGGACTTGGAAGAGCAGTTCAATGGAATGGACAGCGTCTTGAAAGGAGGATATAAGATGAACATCAACAAAAGCAAAACGAGGATAATGGAATGTAGTCGAATTAAGTCGGGTGATGCTGAGGGAATTAGATTAGGAAATGAGACACTTAAAGTAGTAAAGGAGTTATGCTATTTGGGGAGCAAAATAACTGATGATGGTCGATGTAGAGAGGATATAAAATGTAGACCGGCAATGGCAAGGAAAGCGTTTCTGAAGAAGAGAAATTTGTTAACATCGAGTATAGATTTAAGTGTCAGGAAGTCGTTTCTGAAAGTATTTGTATGGAGTGTAGCCATGTATGGAAGTGAAACATGGACGATAAATAGTTTGGACAAGAAGAGAATAGAAGCTTTCTAAATGTGGTGCTACAAAAGAATGCTGAAGATTAGATGGGTAGGTCACATAACTAATGAGGAGGTACTAAATAGAGTTGGGGAGAAGAGGAGTTTGTGGCACAAGTTGACTAGAAGCAGGGATCGGTTGGTAGGACATGTTCTGAGGCATCAAGGGATCACCAATTTAGTATTGGAGGGCAGCGTGGAGGGTAAAGATCGTAGAGGGGGACGAAGAGATGAATACACGTAGAAGATTCAGAAGGATGTAGGTTGCAGCAAGTACTGGGAGATGAAGAAGCTTGCACAGGATGGGGTTGCATGGAGAGCTGCATCAAACCAGTTTCAGGACTGAAGACCACAACAACAACAACAACAACGATTTCAGAAATGGAATGCCGGCCGAAGTGGTCGTGCGGTTCTAGGCACTACAGTCTGGAGCCGAGCCACCGCTACGGTCGCAGGTTCGAATCCTGCCTCGGGCATGGATGTGTGTGATGTCCTTAGGTTAGTTAGGTTTAATTAGTTCTAAGTTCTAGGCGACTGATGACCTCAGAAGTTAAGTCGCATAATGCTCAGAGCCAGAGAAATGGAATGGAATGTCCCATGCGCCTAGCTGCAACTACGATTCTGCGATCAAAGTCCGTTAATTTCGGTCGTGCGGCCATAATCACATCGTAAACGTTCTCACGTTAATCACCCGACTACAAATGACAGCTCCGCCAATGCAGTGCCCTTTTATACCTTGTGTACTCCTATCTGCCGCTATCTATGTATGTGCATATCGCTATCCCCTTATCGTAAATTTTGTCACCTCAGCGTGTAATGGGCACTTCCCGCCTGTACAAGTATGCCCAAAGTGCTACAGCAGTGACAAAGCATGGGCTAAAATAGTCTTAACATGCCTGAAAAGAACTTAAAATGATTGTCAAATTCACTCAAATAATTCGAATAATATTTTTGCACACTTGTGACGCAAATCATAAGTCGGGCGTTTTCGACCGATTGTGAGCGGTGAGCGAACTATCCAGAAAAAAAGTAAAGCAAACGACTTGTGTTAATCTCATATTATTCATACTTATTTGTTTGTATAGGACAAAGTATATAAATGTGTCGAAGTATATAAAGAAACTGTCAGTAGTTTAGTGGTTTACAAAATTAGTCTTATAGGAGTATAAGCAGTGCACCCTGGTGTAGGAAGCAAGAGAATGGAACCAGTGGAAAAAAGCTCCTATCGCAGCACAAAAAGGCGAATTTGTTGTTCTTTAAAAGACTGACAGAAAAGTGAGGAATCAGCTGCATCACTGCTCAACCCGCCTTCCTCATCAAAAATTTTGGCATGCGATGATGCGCACATATTCGCGCTTTTTTGTGCTGAAAGGCAATAGCAGAGGGACAATGACAGTGTAAATAAAAGCAGTGTGGGTAAAAGAGAGGTGAGACTGTAGAAATGAAAAATACAGATGAATGGAGGCCACACGTTGGCTTTGGTGAGGTGGGGGGGGGGGGCGGGGGAGGGGGGGCCTCGATTCTCGCAGATCGGCAAACGTTTACACGTAGGTATAGGGGAGGGCGCATTTTAGACCTAAATTTTAAACACTTGGTGTAGGAGGAAAATTAATTGGACCCTCGAATTGTGAGCTGCCGAAGTACGCTGGAGACAGTGACAGTGGGAAAGAAACACAAATGGAGACAGTGTAAGTGTGTGACGAGAAGTAACAGTGGGATATACAAGGAGAAAAAGGAGACAGCAGGAGAGAGATATATAGACAGTGGCATTATGAGAGAGGTGCCGACTATGGAGGCTTAATTACAAAGAGCGACTGGGTAAAAGGATTTAGAATGATCGGTGTTAAAACAGCGCGAATATGATGGCATGCCAAAATTTTTGGTGAGGAAGGCGGAATGAAGTTTCAGGCAGTTGGTTCGCCTCTTTTCCGTCAGAATCTTTCAAAGAGGAACGTATTCGCCTTTTTTGTGCTCCGATAGGAGCATTTTCCATTGGTAGATACTGTGTAATACTTCGTTATTTTGTAACTTCTTTGATATTGTTTTTATGACAAATATCACAAACATTACTAAACCATCTTTTGATATGCTTTTTCTATACACTGTGACCTGAGAACTATAAATTCAGAGCAACAGAAAAATTCTATACTCATAGATTTCCGGAAACCGTTCGATGTTGTACCACCGCTGTAGACTTAACAAAAGTCCGGAGACCGGGCATACGGAATAGAATGTCAGTTATATCGGAGACTTTTAGAGTGATACAATGAAGTAGTCGCGTATGTCGCATTTGGCCGGGAATCCCATTGTGGCGAATTCGGTCGTCTGGTCCAAGTCTTTTTATTAGACTCAACTTCAGGCGACTTGCGCGTCGATGGTGATGAGATGATGATGAAGACACACACACGTGCACGTACGCACGCACTCCCACACAAACACATACACAGTCAAGAGCGAATGGAAGTCCCAACCAGACAAGGTACTGAAACCCGGGGAAGGGGAGGGGGGGGGGGGGGGGCTGATCGAGGGTCAGCAACCCTAATAACAAGACCGCGAGCTGTTGTATCCTTCACGGAGAGGTTCGTCAGACACTGCAAACGACAGGAGTGTCCCAGGGTAGCGTGAAAGAGCCGTCCTGGTTCTCTCATATTGCTTTGACACAGTTGTGTACACTGTACGGGAAAGTTTCGTTGTCGACCAACTGTAGAAGGATTCGAGATGACTTGATACTTCATTTCTGTTTGCCGTGAGGCATGGCAGTTGCTTAAAATGTTTAACAATTGTAAGAAAACGCGAACGGATGGGAGAAACATTTCTGCAGTGTTTGAATACAGCGTTAGTTGTTTAATGCCTCACTCTGTCACGTCGATTACATATAATAATTTTAATAGGCGAACACACGAAATCGATTGCAACAAAGTCGAATGGCGGCCTATGAAGTGTTGAGAAAATTCTGGGATAGTACAAAGGAGGCCAAGCAGAGAACTCGAGACCGAAATGTTGAGAGGAACATCATCATTCTTTTCAATTCAAAATACACAGATTACTACACCTTGTGCAGAATCGCAAGAAAATCGCAAACTACCGTTGTCAACACCGTACTGCATAGTTAGGTCGTGGGATTCTTGCCGGTCCAACGTTAGTATTATGTCTACCAAAGAAATGTGTTGCCAATCAACTGATATTCCACCTCGTGTTCATTATTCATCATATGACTGACGACCCGCCATGGTTTCGCACAGGTAGCACTGAGTATCTACAGCCGAAACACGTGTCTGTCTTGGCAGTAATAAATTACATACACAAACCTCGCTCGTGAGTCAATCTATTACTCAAAAGCGCATCAAAATCGCTACAGTAGCTCCTGAGATTAGCCTTCACATACGAATACAGACAACAAAACCGGGCAGGGAACTTTAACTTATAATATTTGTAGATATACAAGGCGATCAGAAGAGAGTTGCCAATCAGATCATTGTATGCGCAGATTGAAGAGGCCAGCCAAATAAAAATGTGTCAAGCTGTTCTCATAGCATAGATGACAGCGCACGAGACTGTCAGCCTGTGGCTCGGGGTCGATCCTTATTACCGTACAATGTCCGCCCCAGTAGCTGAGTGGTCAGCGTGACGGATTGCCGTCCTCTGGGCCCGGGTTCGATTCCCGGCTGGGTCGGAGATTTTCTCCGCTCAGGGACTGGGTGTTGTGTTGTGTTCATCATCATTTCATCCCCATCCGGCGTGCAGGTCGCCCAATGTGGCGCCGAATGTAATAAGACCTGCGATATGGCGGCCGGACCTGCCCCGCGAGGGGCCTCCCGGCCAATGGCGCCAAACGCTCATTTCCACCGTACAATGACCAATTTTTGTATTGCTCTTTTGCCCGGTTTTAGGAAACCACAAGATACGGCGAAATGCTCGTACAGCATTGAAGGTCGGGAGTCCGCATCTGGTTAAGCTCGGTCGCCGAGTTGCAAGTCTTTTCAGTCGACGCCATACGGGGCGACTTGTGTGTCGATGATGGTGAAAACAAAACACCCAGTCCCAGAGTGGAGAAAAACTCCAACCTAGCAAGGAATCGAACACGTGTCCGCAGCAAGGCAAGCAAACGCGCCGACCGCGCCAGCTTTTTACTGCTTTTTCCACGAGATACCGCCCGCTCTGGTAGCTGATCGCTCCGTAGCTTCCATCATTGCCACTAGACGTCCTTCCAAATGCCAATTAAACAGATAACAATACATGTATTACATACTCGTCATTATTATAATTATACAAACCTTCCTTGTGAATGAGTCTCTTTATTAGTGCAAGTACATCAAAATCTCTACAATAGCACTTTTTTTAAATTTTTATCTAGTTAAGACAGTAATCTCAATGGAACATTTTAAAATTAAAGCAGTTTTGATCGCAATACAATATTTATTAAAAATGGAAACCAGTTTCGGCCAAATAGCGCCCGTCTTAAGACCATATGCATTGAAATTTAAGTACAATATAGAGGGAAATCTGATAACAGTTAATGTCAGATACATAAAATATGACCAAAGGTAAAACACGCTATTGCAGTGTCTGTATTATTCCTAATTACAATGCAATGTATCTTTGTACATGCATGCATGTCCAAAGGAACAGTCTCTGCGGCGACTACAGCCATTATGAAATACTTTAAATGTATTCGCCGTTGTGAATATCGACAATCGTCAGTTGTAGAATGGAATGGCTGAAGACATATGGAAATTTGGGTGTTGTACTGAGTCGTGCACGGATAGCCAAATGGTCAGGCGACTGCTCGCGATAAGTGGGAAATCAGGGTTGGTCCAACAGAAATGCTCACTGTCGTCATTCCGTTCTACGTTTGATGGTTGTCCATACAAAATTTAAATAAGTTATACCCATGATGGTAGGTGGTTGCGGGGAACGGAGCAGATATGCTAGATGCTTAGGGTAGAGGGGTCTAAGGCGCTGCAGTCATGGACTGTGAGGCTGGTCCCGATGGAGGTTCGCGTCCTCCCTCGGGCATGGGTGTGTGTGTTTGTCCTTAGGGTAATTTAGGTTAAGTAGTGTGTAAGCTTATGGACTGATGACCTTAGCAGTTAAGTCCCATAAGATTTCACATACATTTGAACATTTTTGCTTAGGGTAGAGGGGCTATGGATGCTCTGCTCACCGCTTTTCGCATTTCGTCTGTAACAGCCAATCACGCATACTGACGTAAAAAGCGTTATTACAAATCGTGTGCAGATAAAACAATTGTATAAATATTAAGTTACGTTATATTACTTGAATATCTGGTACATAAAGCAGTTTGTCAAATTACATCCAAATAGATACAGGAGAATATACAAGAGAATAGCCAGTTGAAATCGGCTGTCAGTACGGAATTGCCTTCTATGAACATCTGAAGAAAATTCGTAGAGCGTATAATCATGACAGACGTAAAGCTACAGCGTTCCTGAGATTAGCCTTCGCATACAGCGGGGGACTTTAATAAGTATAGGTAGATTTTCGAGTTAGTAAAGCGACGGTATCTACGAGTGATTTATAGGTCTCAACCCCGTCTAAACTGTTTCTGTAATGCCTGACACAAAAGTGCTTACAGATGTAACGAAGGTAACAGGCATCTCAGCGGGAGATACATTCTACGATGAAGTGTGTGGTTATGGCCGATCATTCCTGATACCTGTAGAAATTTCGGTGCTGACAGCTCAGTTGTTCGCTATCTTTCAAGCCATACTATATGCAACACAGTTAAAAATCGACAGAGTCCTGTTACGTACCGATTCCATGGAAATTCTGTTATCCCTTACAATAACAGTTCAAGGAAAACGTTAAACTGTCTAGCACATGACATTCTGAGACGTCTACTGAACCTTCGCCACTACAAAGAACAAAATGAGCCCTAGTTTCCTTGCTACACAATTCTTGCAAATATTCTCAGTTCGAATATAAGTTTCCGTGAGAAGGAAAATCTTCTGTCCACGAATCAGAACGGTTATAGACAACATAGCTCGTGCGAAGCTCAGCTTGCCCTTTCTCACATGACATTCTGGATGGAGGGCAACAGCCAGATTTCATATTCCTAGATTCCAGAAAAGGATTTGACACGGTGTCCCATTGCAGACTGTTAACGAAGATACGAGTATAGGGAACAGGTTCCCAGATATGTTAGTAGCTAGCAAACTTCTTAAGTAACAGTCCAGTACGCTGTCCTCGATGGCGAGTGTTCATTAATGACAAGGACATCGTCAGGAGTGCACCAGAGAAGTGTGACAGAACCGTAGTTATTTTATATTTACAAAATAATCTAGCAGACAGGGAAGCAGCAATCTGCGGTTGTTTGCTGATGATGCTGTGGTGTACGGGAAGGTGTCGAAATAAAGTAGCTGTAGGAGGAGACAAAATGACGTAGACAAAATTTCTAGTTGGTGTGATGAATGGGAGCTAACTCTAAAATTAGGAAAATTTAAGTGAATGCAGGTGAGTGGGAAAAACAAACCCACAATGTTCGAACGTAATTTTAGTAACGTGCAACTTGACACAGTCACATGATTTAAATATTTGGGCGTAATGTTGCAAAGCGATATGAAATGGAAAGAGCATGTGAGGATTGTAGTAAGGATGGTGAATGGTCGGCTTCAGTTTATTTCGAGAACTGTGGGAAAGTGTTGTTCATCTGTAAAGGAAGCTAGTGCGACCTATTCTTGAGTGCTGCGCGAGTGTTTGGGAACCGCACCAGGTCGATTGAGGGCAGACGTCAAAGCAATTCAGAAGCGGGCTGCTAGATTTGTTACCGGTAAGTTCGAACAACACGCAAGTGTTGCGGAGATGCTTCGGGAACTCGAGTGGGGATCCCTGGAGGGATGGCGGCGTCCTTTTCGAGGAACGCTTATGAGAAAATTTAGAGAACCGGCATTTGAAGCTGACTGCCGAACAATTCCACTGCTGCCAACTTACAGTGCACGTAAGGACCACGAAGATAAGATACAAGAAATTAGGGATCGTATGGAAGCACACAGACAGTTGCGTTTCCCGCGTTCTATCTCAGAGTGGAATAGGAAACGAAATGACTGTAGTTGCAGTCACGAACGATGGCGGTCGAGTTTAGGCTAGTTTTGCGCACCTACATCACGAGTTCTCCGACGGCCAATGAGCGTTCAGCAGTGTTCTGAGCGCTCTGCTGTGAATGTTGTCTGCAATGTGAGCATGTACGCAATCGTAAAGAGTTATTTAATGATTTTGTACTACATTTGGTGTGATTTATCATGGTTGACGGCGCTGATGAAAGGCAAATTCTGCCAAGCGAGCGAGCGACATAATTTGCAGGATATGCGCATTCCTCAAGAGCAAAGCATATTTAGCCGCATACCACAACTGCCGCTTGGAACTGGCAACACTGCTATCCCCGTCCTTGTCTCGACCTGTGCAAAGCGCCATCGTTCGTGGCTCGCACTATAGCGTTGGTGTAGAGTACCCTCCACCACGCATCGTACGGTGGATTGCGGCGTATATACGTAAATGTAGATGTATAAATATAAGTAAGGAGAAAAACTTGAAATTGCCTAACATGCCAGAGAAATAAATCGCCAAAGTTGATGACCTTGCAGCAACATATTTAAAAATAAATCGTAAGACGTCTTACGATATCGAAAGACCTCCATAAATCGAAATGTTTCCGGTGGGTACCGGGCCACAACGATTTAATGAAATGATATAATGGCATGACGTCACTGACAGCAAGACGCCATCTCGGGTAGTTCGGCGATTTGCGTGTCGATGAGAATGAGATGAAATAATGAGGGTGTGGCGGTTCATTTGGTGTATGAAAAACTGAGTTAACCTGAAAGTAACTTCACTCTTCAGTTTCCAAGCTTATAGTAAAAATGAAAGTTTATCTGGGGTGAACAAGCAGCAATAAGGATGTAAGACGAAAATTCCCTGAGAACACTGATAAAACAGCACAAATTTCGGGACTCGGATACTAGAATACGTATCTGACTACGTTAGGAACATTACGCTTCATGTCTGCAGAAAGCAATGTCAACTATATTCTTGATAAAAGCTACAGGCAATGCGCCTCGTATTATTAAACCCCTGCCTGACTTTCAGTAGTTCAGTTAGATCAGCAAAGGCCTGGCGCAATGATAATCTGGTCAATGCATAAAGAACACAAATCAACGGTAGTATCAATCCGGTTTTAAAAAAATAAGAAAAAAGCCAGCTGCTTATTGTATTACCATTGTTTTGCACTTCAGCCGCATCTGCGAGCACTTCCGGGTACTCCATCCCACGGGATGTGTTACTGCGTGGCGGCTCGTACGTTATTTGCTTGCAACGGATTTTCACAAAATGGTTAATAATAAGATTTTCTTCTCACTTGCCGCTCTCCTCCCATCACTCAACAAACGTTTGGAATTCACTATCGAAGCTCTTTATTTGGAATTAATATTTTAGAAGGGCCGTTGGTGGGGTGGCTTGCGTGCCTCAGCGACACAAACGCTAGGTGCAACCACAACGGAGGGATACCTGTTGAGAGAACAGACAAACGTGTGGTTCCTGAAAAGGGGCAGCAGCCTTTTCAGCAGTTGCAGAGGCAACAGTCTGGATGATTGACTGATCTGGCCTTGTAACATCAACCAAAACGGCCTTGTATTTGTATGGAGTGTAGCCATGTGTAGCCATGCAGGGAAGTAAAACACGGACGATAATAGTTTAGACAAGAAGAGAACAGAAACTTTCGAAATGTAGTGCAACAGAAGAATACTGAAGATTAGATGGGTAGATCACGTAACGAAGTACCGACGCAACTTGACTAGATGAAGGGGTCGGTTGGTAGTTCTGAGGCATCAAGGGATCACCAATTTAGTATTGGCGGAAAGCGTGGAGGGTAAAAATCGTAGAGGAAGACCAAGAGATGAATACACTAAGCAGATTCAGAAGGATGTAGGTTGCAGTAGGTACTCGGAGGTGAAGAAGCATGCACAGGATAGAGTAGCATGGAGAGCTGCATCAGACCAGTCTCTGGACTAAAGACAACAACAACAGCAAAAAGGATGTACACTGTGTGATAAAAAGTATCGGGACTCCCTATCTAATTTGGATTTGACCCTTAGACGTCATTAGAAGCGGACCCGTCAATATAAGAGGAAGCGGTCATTATTGTGATGTCGGAGAGAAGTAATAACAGCAGAATTTGTCGGCTAGGAGAGCTCAGTGTCTTCCAGCGTGGACTAGTAGCCATTGCATGTCACTTCAGTAATCAACCCATCAGGGACATTTCTACCCTTCTAAAGTTGCCCATGTTGACTGCTCGCGATTTGACTGTAAAGTGGAAATGCAACGGTAGAACTGCAGTTAAACCAAGATTAGGCAGACTGCAATGTACCTACGGATAGGGACCGCTGAGCGTTGACGAGGCGGGTTGTAGGAAATCACATTAATTGAGGGGAAGAAGAACGCAAAATCCCCAAAACTGGCTGAGTTTCACGGAAGCTCGAAATTTAGTGCGGACATCAATGAGAGATGCTTTTAATAGTTTCCACAATGAAATATTCTCTCAAAATATGGCAGAAAACCCAAAGAGATTCTGGTCGTATGTAAAGTACACCAGTGGCAAAAAACAGTCAATATCGTCACTGCGCGACAGCGATGGAAATGTTACCGATGATGGTGCCACTAAAGCGGAGTTACTAAATTTTCTTCACGAAAGAAGACGAAGTAAATATTCCAGAATTCGAAACCAGAACAGCTGTTAGCATGAGTGAAACGAAAGTAGAAATCTTAGGTTTTGCGAATAACTCAGATCACTGTAGAAAGGCAAGTCTTCCGTTCCAAATGGTATACCAATCAGGTTCCTTCAGAGTATGCAGACACAATAGCGCCTTTCTTAGCAATCATATACAACCGCTCACTTGAGGAAAGGTCTGTTCGTAAAGAGTGGAATATAGCACAGGTCACACCAATAATCAAGGAAGGAAATGGGAGTAACCCATTGAATTACAGATCAATGTCACTGACCTCAATTTGCAGTAGGATTTTGGAGCACGTACTGTACTCGAACACTATGAATCACCTTGAATAAAATGACTTATTGATACATAACCAACACGGATTCAGAAAATATCGTTCTTATGCAACATAGCTAGCTCTTTATTCCCATGAAGTAATGAGTGCCGTCGACAAGGGATCTCAGATCGATTCCATATTCCTAGATTTCCAGAAGGCCTTTGATACCGTTCCTCACAAGCGACTATTAATCAGATTGCATGCATATGGATTATCGTCTCAGTTGTGTGACTCGATTCGTGATTTTCTCTCAGAGAGGTCACAGTTCGTAGTGATAGACGGTAAATCATCGAGTAGAACAGAAGTGGTATCTGGCGTTCCGCAAGGTAGTGTCATAGGCCCTCTTCAGTTCCTGATTTACATAAATCATATAGGTGATAATCTGAGCAGCCCCCTTAGACTGTTTGCAGATGACGCTGTAATTTACCGTCTAGTAAAATCATCAGACGATCAATTCCAATTACAAAATGATCTAGAGAGAATTTCTGTATGGTGCGAAAAGTGGCAATTGGCACTAAACAAAGAAAAGTGCGAGTTCATCCACGTGGGTACTAAAAGAAATCCGATAAATTTTGGGTATACGATAAATCGCACAAATCTAAGGGCTGTCAATTCGACAAAATACCTAGGAATTACAATTACGAGCAAATTAAATTGGGAAGACCACATAGATAATATTGTGGGGAAGTCGAAACAAGTCCGCAGCTCGTGGTCGTGCGATAGCGTTCTCGCTTCCCGCGCCCGGGTTCCTGGGTTCGATTCCCGGCGGGGTCAGGGATTTTCTCTGCCTCGTGATGACTGGGTGTTGTGTGATGTCCTTAGGTTAGTTAGGTTTAAGTAGTTCTAAGTTCTAAGGGACTGATGACCATAGATGTTAAGTCCCATAGTGCTCAGAGCCATTTGAACCAATTTGAACCAAGTCGAAACAAAGACTGCGCTTTGTTGGCAGAACACTTAGAAGATGCGACAAACCCACTAGAGAGACAGTCTACATTACTCGTGTCCATCCTCTGCTGGAATACTGCTGCGCGGTGTGGGATCCTTACCAGGTAGGATTGACGAAGAACATCGAAAAAGTGCAAAGAAGGACAGCTCGTTTCGTGTTATCGTGCAATAGGGGTGAGAGTGTCACTCATATGATTGGCGAATTGGGGTGGCAGTCACTGAAAGAAAGGCAGTTTTCTATGCGGTGAGATCTATTTACGAAATTTCAAAAAAATGGTTCAAATGGCTCTGAGGACTATGGGACTCAACTTCTGAGGTCATCAGTCCCCTAGAACTTGGAACTACTTAAGCCTAGCTAACCTAAGGACATCACACACATCCATACCCGAGGCAGGATTCGAACCTGCGACTGTAGCGGCCTCGACGAAATTTCAATCACCAAATTTCTCTTCCAAATGCGAAAATATTTTGTTGACAGCCACCTACGTAGGGAGAAATGATCATCGTAATAAAATAAGAGAAATCAGAGCTCGAACGGAAAGATTTAGATGTTCCTTTTTCCCATGCGCCATTCGAAAGTGGAATGGTAGAGAGGTAGTATGAAAATGGTTCGATGAACCCTCTGCCAGGCACTTAAGTGTGAATTGCAGAGTAACCATGTAGATATAGAAGATACCGATCGTTAGTTACAAAGTACGAACAGCAGAGAAACTATCATGATGACTGTGCACAGGATGTTGAGTAGAATGGAGTACACCGGTCGAGTAACTCTTCATAAACCAGTGCTAAGGGACGCTTGAGGCGGCGTTGAGATCGAAGCCTCCGGACAATGGATGCATGGCAGGAGAAGTTTGAGCGATGAATTACGCTCTACCCTGTGACAAACCGTGGAAGAGTTTGGATTTGGCAACTATCTTGACGACGTTACGTGCCGTAATTTGTATAGTCAACAGTGAATTACGATGGAGGTACCGCTACGGTTTGCGGGTGGTTTCCGTGGCTGGAATGTGGAAGTTTATGAATACATTCCAAGCATTTTGTGCTGCGTACAGTGGAGGAACAGTTCGCAGGCGATGATTGTTTGTGCCAGGGTAACGATATAATGTCGTGTGACTAGGGCCTCCCGTCGGGTAGGCTGTTCACCGGGTGCAAGTCTTTTGATTTGACGCCACTTCGGCGACTTGCGTGTCGATGGGGATGAAATGATGATGAATAGGACAACACAAGATCCAGTTCCTGAGCGGAGAAAATCTCCGGCCCTGCCGGGAATCGAACCCAGGCCCTTAAGATTGACAGTCAGTCGCGCTCACCACTCAGCTACCGGGGGCGGACAGGGTAACAATGGACCCTGTCAAAAAGCATCCTCTATGATGAACGGTACGGGGACATTACTTATTTACTTACTCCTCGGCTCTACAGCCCTTGAAGGGCCTTCGCCTGCATCACAATATCCTCCCATTCTATCCGATCCATGGCTTTCCGTCTCCATCCTCTGACACCTAGCTTTTTCATGTCTTCTTCAACTCCGTCCACCCATCTCTTTCTGGGGCGCCCCCTCCGCCAGTCTGGCTCCAGTCTTGCCATCAAAAATCCTCTTACATGCTGTCTTCTTCCATTCTGACCACGTGCACTGCCCACCGCAGCCTTCTTATTTTAATGGTAGTGACAGTGTCAGGCTCTTCTAAAAGGTGTTGTAGTTCTGCATTCGTACGAATGCGCCAACTTTCTTGATCATATATTGGGCCATATATTTTACGTAGCACCTTTCTCTCCCAAATGCTAATGATCCTCTCCTCATTTATAGTCATTGTCCACGTTTCGGCACAATACATAACACTGGTCTTATAATTGTTTTGTAAATGAGGATTTTGGATTTTCGTGATAGAAGCGAACTCCTAAGCATGGGTAATGCGGCAAAGTAGCATCTGTTACCTGCTGCTATTCTGGTTTTCACTTCACTGCGCCGGCCGTGGTGGCCGAGCAGTTCTACTCGCTTCAGTCCGGAACCGTGCGACCACTACAGTCGCAGGTTCGAATCCTGCCTCGGGCATGGATGTGTGTGATGTCCTTAGGTTGGTTAGGTTTAAGTAGTTCTAAGTTCTAGGGGACTGATGACCACGGCAGTTAAGTCCCATAGTGCTCAGAGACATTTGAGCCATTTGTCTCAGTGATAGTCGACCCAATGTAGTTGAAGTCTCTCACCCTTTCAAACTCCCTGTCAGCTATTCTGAGATTTGGTACGTTTTGTTGGTTGTTCATTGCCATATACTTGGTCTTTTCGAATTTGACTGTCAGGCCAAGTTCTCTTGCACCTTTCTCCAGTTGTTGATTGGTTTCGCCTAGTACAGCAGTGTTTCGTGCGAGTAAAGCCACATCGTCAGCGTAGGCTAGGTACTGCAGTAAACGATTTAAGAAGGTTCCTCCTTTATTTAACTCTATCTGACTTACGACTATTTCATTATAGCATTTGTAAAATAGACTGATATGCCCATAGTCCTGACCAGAACCCAAAGGAAAACCTCTAGGATGAGGTAGAACGTCGACTTCCTCCCAGACTGTAGTGTCCAACTTCACTATCTTCCCTTGTTTTCCGCTCTACATCTACATCTACATACATACCCCGCAATCCACCATACGGTGCGTGGCGGAGGGTACCTCGTACCACAATTAGCATCTTCTCTCCCTGTTCCACTCCCAAACAGAACGAGGGAAAAATGACTGCCTATATGCCTCTGTACGAGCCTTAATCTCTCTTATCTTATCTTTGTTGTCTTTCCGCGAAATGTAAGTTGGCGGCAGTAAAATTGTACTGCAGTCAGCCTCAAATGCTGGTTCTCTAAATTTCCTCAGTAGAGATTCACGAAAAGAACG
Source organism: Schistocerca piceifrons (assembly GCF_021461385.2). NCBI lineage: Eukaryota > Metazoa > Arthropoda > Insecta > Orthoptera > Acrididae > Schistocerca > Schistocerca piceifrons. The sequence continues at coordinate 275,507,654 of NC_060145.1, forward strand.
CCTCCTTTCCTCTAGAGACTCCCACCCGAGTTCCTGAAGCATTTCCGTAACACTCGCGTGATGATCAAACCTACCAGTAACAAATCTAGTAGCCCGCCTCTGAATTGCTTCCATGTCCTCCCTCAATCCGACCTGATAGGGATCCCAAACGCTCGAGCAGTACTCAAGAATAGGTCGTATTAATATTTTATAAGCGGTTTCCTTTACAGATGAACCACATCTTCCCAAAATTCTACCAATGAACCGAAGACGACTATCCGCCTTCCCCACAACTGCCATTACATGCTTGTCCCTCTACATATCGCTCTGCAATGTTACGCCCAAATGTTTAATCACAGTGACTGTGTCAAGCGCTACACTACTAATGGAATATTCTAACATTACGGGATTCTTTTTCCTATTCATCTGCATTAATTTACATTTACCTATATTTAGAGTTAGCTGCCATTCTTTACACCAACCACAAATCCTGTCCAAGTCATCTTGTATCCTCCTACAGTCACTCAACGACAACACATTCCCGTACACCACAGCATCATCAGCAAACAGCCGCACATTGCTATCCACCCTATCCAAAAGATCATTTATGTAGATAGAAAACAACAGCGGACCTACCACACTTCCCTGGGGCATTCCAGATGATACCCTCATGTCCGATGAACACTCACCATCGAGGACAACGTACTGGGTTGTATTACTTAAAAATTCTTTGAGCCACTCACATATTTGGGAACCAATCCCATATGCTCGTACCTTAGTTAGGAGTCTGCAGTGAGGCACCGAGTCAAACGCTTTCCGGAAGTCAAGGAATATGGCATCCGTCTGATACCCTTCATCCATGGTTCGCAAGATATCATGTGAAAAAAAACAGTCTGGCATTCCTCCACAGACATTGAGTCCTAGCAACCGTCATAAAGACACAGGGTGCCCCACCCCATTTTGATGTCCACTAACAGATGTCCAGATACTTTCGACCAGATAGTATAACTATAGCGTCACAATGGGTAAAGGACACGCTGACCAGTTTGCCAAAAACGTGCGACATCTCGTACGCTCTACAATACCTCGTCCGTTCTGTAAGTACTATGATGCCTCCCAGGAAAGGCAAAAGCAAATGGTCATCGTTACGTAATGAGAAGACTAACTTCAAGGAAGTTGGTACTGAGATATCCAACAGGATAAAAATAACTCTATGGTCGTCTGCATTAACCTAGAACGAGGAAGATATAGCATCGACGATTCCTTGAATAGACGAAGCAATTTCAGAGAAGACCTTATCTGGACACGGTCGTATGTCTCCGTGTCTGAGCTTCAGTAGTAGCTCCACGTGCGAGACGGAATACGCTAGTAAACGCCTCGCCTTAGCTGGCCTTCTGTCGTGGCCGGTAACCGGCATTCCATAGGAGAAATTCCCTCGGGCTGGCCGCTCAGCTGGCGGCCTATGCGTCGGACAGGCGCTATTTGTATGGAATCTGTGCCTCATACAAGTACACTTTCTCCGCCACAGACCAGTGGACGTTCCGTCGCTCGGCACTCCCAGCAATGTCGTCCCGATGGGCAGCTCGAAGAACCGAGCTCGCGTGTATGTACCGACAGATGTCTTTGGACACTGCGCTGAATGATCTGGATTCCATTACCAGGCGGTAATTCCTGCATTTCTGGCAGGAGAATGTCAGGGTTGCGTTTCACGCAACTTTCTGAAGCCAAATAAGGAGGGGTTTTGAGATGGAACCGACGACATTCACGAGCCGCCGAAGTTTCATAAAGGACAAGACCTCCACAAGTTCAATCTTCTCAAACTAATAACTCTCCTGTATGGTTCGATGCGGACCGCTACGACTTCCTCACCTGTGCCAACCTCTTCATCTCATCTCAGACCAGAACTTACACTCCACAAGCTCAATTACTTGTTGGATATACTGCAAAATCTGTTTTCCCCTACACTTTTTGCCTTCAACGATAGAGCTCCCTTTAGACCTATAGCAGTTATGTCTCATGTCCTCCCCACTTCTTATCTCATCAGTACATAAAATTTTCAGCGTCCATCTGCAACCCCTTCTTCGCGATTTTCTCAAAGCTCATGCGTGATTCACCTCTGTGCTCTGGACGTGCAGTCTCAAGAATTTAAAATAAGGCCCATGTTGATATTATTAGTCTCCTTTTAGCGAGGAATACCCTCTTGCATTAAAAGGTCTCAAATTTAGAACCCAGTTTCACAAACCAAATGAGATTAACTGCTATGGTTCTCTCCCCAAAAGTGGCTCTGAGACTGTCAATAATATTGCACAACTATATTGCACAATATTATTGACGTTCTCCTTAGACTGCTCAATAATACTGTTAATAATACTGCTCAATAATACTTTGCTTCGGAATGTTGGACGATAATGGTGTTGGTGATGTGATAATTAGTTTTCTTTGTTGCAAGCAGAGAAAAAAGTGGATGAAAACGGGTCCAAGGGGCGTCAATGATCACTGATGAAAAATTGTTGAGAGAATTGAGGATGAACAAAAAAGATATTGTTATAACGCTTTGTTTCTTGATGGTCCAATATTTGACACACTACTGGAAATGGTTCTCCCCATACATTGGCGTCCCCATACATAGGCGTTGCCCTCTCCCCCTCTCCCCTTGACAAATTTCAGCGGACGCCAATGTCACCATCATCAAAGAAACAAAATAATTCAACGTGAGACGCAGCTCCACTAAGTTAGCACTTATCTATTACACTACGTTATCTTGCTACTGGCAACTCTTTCGAAGACTTGTAGACATAGTTCTGGAAATGGGTCACAGTTATTGATTAATATGAAATAAAATCGTCATAACTTTTCAACTGTTTGTGTTGGGACTTTCACACTGCACAGTTGGCCACGAGGCATGATGGGAACTAGTTTGCGCTGAATGGTTTGATTTAGCGACGAAGCCCACTTCCATTTGGAGGGGTTCTTCAATAAGCAAAATTGGTGCATTTAGGTGACTGAGAATCCGCATTTTGCGATCTTCACCCTCACGGTGACTGTGTGGTGTGCAACGTCCGGTCACGGGATAATCTGTGCAATATTCCTTGATGGCATGGTGATTACCGAACGGTACGTGAAGGTTTTGGAAGATAATTTCATCCCCATTATCCCTTGTGACCCTGATTTCTACAACACGTAGCAGGAGAGTGTCTGATGTTCCGGGCGGGGAGCACTTTAGGGACGGTATTCTGGCTCTGGGGTACCCAGAGGCCATTGGCATGGGCATCGATTGGCCACCATATTCTCCGACAGACGCATGTGACTCCTTTTTATGGGGCTATATTAAAGACAAGGTGTACAGCAATAACCCCAAAACCATTGCTGAGTAAAACAGCATTCAGGAGGTCATCGACAGCGTAAATGTTTCGACACTTCAACGGATCATGCAGAATTTCACTATTCGTCTACGCCACATCATCGCCAATCATGGATAGCATATCGAACATGTCATAACTTAAATACGAATATCTGTAGTGACATTTACGCGTTGAATAAAGTGTGTGCACGCCGTGATTTGTAACTAATTTAGGTTTTCTTTCATATAGATCAATAATTGTCACCCTCTACATGCACTAAAGGATTATATTCGGTTAAGTAATGTACGTACAGAGATAAATATCTACCTACCTTATAATTCAAAATTTTGCATTAATTAATTTCCTTTATAAACAACTTCCTTCGTGACAGGTCCCTATATTTTCTGAGCAACAAATCATTCGATACATCATTAACATTTCTGCATTTGTACTCATCTACCCTAATATCCCACTATTTGTGGAATGATTTATACATTTTGATACAACCTAACATTAACGCTCTTTCGTTTTGTTTTGAACTCATTTTTCAACGCAACAACAACAAATCTAAACTAGCCTCGCCCCCTCTTCTGTGTAGGACGCGAGAGACTGACAAGAATATTGTCGATTCTGCGCACAGATGGCAGCAATACTTTGAGGCAGCGCAGTATATTTCCAAAGTTTTTTATGTTCACAGTATTATTGCGCAACCTCTCAACCTCAATCCCTGACAGTCAGTAACTGCGCAACCGGGAAATACTGTCAATATTGTTGACCGTCTAGGGGCCGATCAATAATAACATTTCACCACGCTGATTATCGGTGGACGAAGTGAAATTTCCCTTCATAATCTTTATATTACTGGACAGTTTCGTTTGTAATGTTGGTTACAGATAGCCATTCTGATGGACTGCACTTATGTTTGCTAGAAACTCTTCACTCTGTCACATAGTTGGTCTGATATTCCCTACAGTCGTATTTTCTTCATTAGGCGGCAATGCGGAACTGCACTGAATCCCTTTCGGAAGTCAGGGAACAAGGCATCTACTTGGGCGCCTGCATCTACCGTCTTCTCGATTTCGCGGACGAACGAGGCGAGCTGTGTGAGATACGACCGTCGTTTTCGGAACCCTCGTCGATTCCTGAAGAGGAGATTGCCGGACTACAGAAATGTCGTAGTACCCGAGCATAAAACAATGCAAGTAGAAAAACCGCAGAACGATAAACCATTGTCTCGACAGACCACCCTTCTGCTGCTGGATTCCGACACGTGTTGGTAGAAGTTTCTCCTTCTTACATGAGGCGAAACGTTTAAATGCGATTTCTGAATGAGAAACCCGCTGCATAACGCTTCCTCATATACAGAATGCAAACAATGTGCAGTTTGACGTCTGTTGCGTGCCCCCTTCGCAGTGCTGCAGTTTTAATGATCAGCTGTATTACGAGGGTGGTTTCAAAAGTTCTCGGAACGGAATAGAAAAAAGTACTTATGTCACTGAAACATCTTTTATTTTTTAATATAGTCTCCTTGCAGATTAATGCACTTGGTCTAACGATGTTCCAGTGCCTTGATCCCATCTCGAAAATGAGTTTCCTCCAGGCCTGCAAAATAGTTGTAAACTCTGGCTATCAATTATTCGTTTGAAGTGAATCTTCGTCCACCAAGAAAAATTTTCGGTTTTGGGAAGAGGTGCAAGTCTGACAGAGCCGTATCAGGTGGACAAGGTGGGTGTGGCAACAATTCATACCTTAGTTCGTGTAATTTTGCCATGGCGACGGCACATGAGTGCGGGCGTGCATTGTCTTGATGGAAGATGCTAAACCTGCTAAACCTGGCTATTTTTCGCGTATCTTTTGTTGCAATTAGTCCAGGTTAGCATAGATTCTCCAGTAATTGTTTGCCCAGCGGAGAGATAATCTACAAACAGTATCCCATTTGCATCCCAGAACACTCATGCCATGACCTTTCTCGCCGAATGAATTGCCTTTGCTTTCTTTGGTGGCGGAAAATCAGCTTGTTTCCACTGCTTTTACTGTTGTTTTGTCACTGGGCTACAGTAGTGCACCCAAGTTCCATCTGTGGTCACAAACCGTCGCAAAAGATCTTGTTCGTTTCTCCTAAAATGTCCATTCTCATGCGTGTTTGATCCAGCATATAATTTTTTCATTTCTAATTCTTCAGTTAAAATGTGATATACCCTTTCAGATAACATCTGGAAAGCATGAGTAATTTCACGCACTTTCAATCGGCGATCCTCCGTGAGCATTTTGTGCACTTTTGCCATGATTTCTGGAGCATTGACGCATCTTTGCCGACCACTGCGCGCATCATCATCCAAGCTCTCCTGGCCAAATTTAAACTCATTTGTCCACTTGGCAACAGTTGAATATGATGGATCAGAGTCCTCCAGAGTATTCTGAAAATCGGCATAAATGTCCTTTGTTTTCATACCTTTCTTTACGAAGTACTTAATCACTACTCGAATCTCGATATTTTCCATCTTCGCAAATCACTACGCGAGAACAACAGAGCCACATCACCGCCACAGCTCTCTTCCAAGAGCACTGACGTGGCACGTGTTTACAGGCCACAGTGCAATGAATATCACGTGAACAACTAGTTGCGCTAGCGCTGACCTCTCGTGGTGATTCCGAAAACTTTTCAAACCACCCTCGTAAATACACAACAACTGTGGTTAATCGGCGGCGCCAATCCCTGGCAGATGTCTGAAAGTTAGCATATACTTTCAGCACCGGTGAGTATCGCTTCATAAAAATATCCAGAACAACACGTTAAGTGCAGCAACGTTGCGATCTCTAGTTTACGGCTGAGAAACTCATTTTATCTGCGAAAGATATTTCTTGTAAAGCCCTATTGATGTTCACTGGAACACTGCTAGAGATTGAGAAATCTGCATCCCCTTTTATTTATTTTATTTTATTTATTGATTTATTTAACCTGGCAAGATTAGGGCCATCAGGCCCTCTCTTACATCTAACCAGGCATTCTACTTATTTTACATTCATATGTTTTAGTAGGCATGTTAAACTACATCTAGTACAAAAAGTGAAATAAACAATTTGAAGGCACACCTGGAAAAATACATACATATAGAGTTTATATTCTTAGGTCACAAGTTCTGTTATAATTAGACATTATTGAAGAGACAGATTTTAAATAGGAGTGCCGGCAGCAGGGAGTATGAGGGAGACTCATGGTGAAGGGAGGAGAAGAATAGAGACATGATGAAACATAATTAAGGAAATATAAAGGAATAGAAGATTGCGTGGCTAATAGAGAAAGATGAAGAGGAAGGCATCTCAGGAGCAAGATAGGAGACGCTAGCTTTGCTATTTGACAGATGAGGGGATTGTCCTTGTACATTAATTTTGTGGAGAACTTTGTGAGGATGATAGTAGGAAATGCTTCAACTTCTTCTTAAAAGCAGCAGGAGATCGAATTTTGCGCAAGGTAAGGGGCAGTTTGTTCCAGAGGCGGACAGCGGCAGCTGAGAAGGAGTTTGCAAAAGTTTTTGTTTTGTGAGTGGGCACAGTTAGGATACCAAATAAGAGTGACCTCGTGTTTCGATTATGATGACATGACAGGTTTTTAATCTCTGAAGCAAGGTACTGGGGTGCTTGCGCGATGAGGAGTCGGTGGAGTAGACATAGAGTGTGGTAGTCACGCAATTTGTCCGGCCGCAGCCACCCTAGCTCGGAGTATGAAGCACTAACATGATCATATCGGCGAATGTTGCAGGTGTAACGCACACAGGCATTCATGGTTAGCTCTAGCCGTCATTTGTTTTCACTACTCATGCCTTGTTGAATCACATCACAATAGTGGAGGTTCGGTAGAACGAGTGCTTGCACGAGCTGGCGTTTCAAGTCCTGTGGAAATATGTTCCGAAACTTTTTGAGAGCATAGAGACAAGCAGACGTCTTTCGGCACACTGCGACTGTATTCTCCGCCCAGTTCAGATGCTCATCCAAAGTTACACCCAAGTTCTTCACTGTTTTCTGATATGGTATTGGAGTACCGTCGAGCAGAATAGGAGGTAGCCGTTCGCGGAAATCTGAACTTATTAATTTCTGATGGGCTATTAAGATTACTTGCGTCTTTTTTGCATTTAGTTTAAGCCCCAGGTTTTTCGCCCATCTCACTACTGAAGACAGATCATCATTCATCTGAGCGATTGCAGTGTTTACATCTTCAGGTCTGACGCTTAGGTAGAGCTGGAGGTCGTCGGCATAGAAATGATATTTACAGGAGGACAGAACCGACGAAATATCGTTGACGTATAAAGAAAACAAAAGTGGTCCTAAGACTGATCCTTGTGGCACTCCCGAGGAAACATGTTTCCAGGAAGATTTTTCATTTACGCAGACAACACATTGCTGTCTGTCTTTTAAGTAGCTTTCAAACCATCTCATTGCACTATCAGAGAAATTAAACTGTTGCATTTTTCTGAGCAATATGTCAAAGTTAACAGTGTCAAAAGCTTTGCTGAAGTCCAGTAGCGTCAATATTGTTGCCTTTCGATTGTCGATGGCATATTTCAGGTCATCAGTTACTTTAATTAGAGCAGTGTTTGTGCTGTGATGTTTACGGAAACCGGATTGAAATTTGTCATATAGGCTGAATTCATGCAAGTGTTCAGTGATTTGGTCATGAACAATATATTCAAGTGCTTTGGAAACAGACGCACTGAACCTTTCTAAATAAGCGCAGCGCGATCCGTCAAAGTCTGGTTTGACATCCTAGAGAATGCCATAGTAACGCCAAAAAAGTTGAGGATGTTTAAACCTGACATTATCATACCGCATCACCTACTGGATGGATGGATTTTACGTATCTATTACTAACAATGATGAACTTGGAAGTATCATTTTGTCCGGCTCATACTGATATATTAGTTAACATGAAGTTAGTATAATAGCTCGCATGAGAGAACATTGGGGAGAACTGCCTAAATTGTACGACTTTTGATATTGTATTTATCATTGCTTAAACAGTAAGTTACAAAATTACTCAAACAATGGCATCCTCAGCTGCAGGACGTTGTACTTGGTATCTAACTTAAAGACTAAGAATTGTGAGAAAAATAAATACATTATACACTTCGAAACATGTGCAAGTGGTATAAATTAGGAATTTCGTTTCCTAATTACTACCAGTGAGTGCATAAACCGTGCCGCTCATATAAACTAATTCCCTGAGCGTGAAGAAATGTGAGTTTAAGGAATCCTTCCACGGTTTTATTCTTACATCACTATTTTCAGGCATTGCAGTATAACTTTTTCCCTCCTTTCTCCATCATTACACCCTTTGCACGAATCCAAATTTTTGATTTCATGTATGCAGCCATTTCTTCCATTCTATCTTCCTTGCACAACTGGCTGCACTAATTCTCTGTTTTACGAATGAGTTTTTGTGGTGGCTTACTCGCAGAGTTTCAAAACCACTTCTTACTGGCAGCTGTACCTATAGCTAGTTCTACATTTTTTCGCCTTTGCTTCGGTCACTTTTCTTACGTTCGACATTCTTAAACCGATCGTCATCTCTTCAAATGTAAAATATGGTCTTCCACTTTGTCTTCAACACCGCCAAAAATTTTCATACCCCAGTTTCCATTTTCCTTTTTATTTTCAGCATGTCTCTTAATTTTTTAGCTTAGGCCCATTTTATATGCGTACACAATCATTTAATCCATAATCCGCATTTAAATATACCGTTCATCTTCGCCTCACTTTCCATAACGCCTTTCTGTTCCCATATTGTAATACAAAATAACTGTTCAATTAATAATTTGGAGTAAAGAACACATTAGAAAGTTCATGACATTTTTTGTAAACATTATGTTGCATTAATAATGTTAAACGTACTTTTAAGCTCGCTATACGAGTTAATTTCTCTAATTGTACCAGTACAACATCAACAGTAGGAGCAACATCGCTATTTTCTCTTTGTAGATTTCCTACAAACGAGTCACTACGAGTACAGAATCACGATTGTCTGGAAACCAAGATTATTTCATGTGCAGCCAGCCCTAAATAAAACATTATGTTCCCACTTACTTCATAGCGATAGTTCTCTTCGTCACGTACACAAAACGTTAGATGAAAACTATAAAAAAAATCAGCGTTGTCTTCAGACGATCTGTTTCTCACCACACAGAGCTCATGGCCGAAAATATTACTGAGAAAGCACATAGATTTCGCTGACCTCACTCATTGTCGGTTAGTACAAGAGCTACGAATTTCATATCAGCGGTACAAATTAGGAGTCGGTACAATTGGGAAACTCTGCACTACAGTCTACCTTCTCACATTCCACCCTATAATTTAACGGAAACAAACCTTAACGTACATTGCAATATGGTCATCTGGATCCACTGCATAGCCACCATCTCTCCCATATACACTCCTGGAAATTGAAATAAGAACACCGTGAATTCATTGTCCCAGGAAGGGGAAACTTTATTGACACATTCCTGGGGTCAGATACATCACATGATCACACTGACAGAACCACAGGCACATAGACACAGGCAACAGAGCATGCACAATGTCGGCACTAGTACAGTGTATATCCACCTTTCGCAGCAATGCAGGCTGCTATTCTCCCATGGAGACGATCGTAGAGATGCTGGATGTAGTCCTGTGGAACGGCTTGCCATGTCATTTCCACCTGGCGCCTCAGTAGGACCAGCGTTCGTGCTGGACGTGCAGACCGCGTGAGACGACGCTTCATCCAGTCCCAAACATGCTCAATGGGGGACAGATCCGGAGATCTTGCTGGCGGGGTAGTTGACTTACACCTTCTAGAGCACGTTGGGTGGCACGGGATACATGCGGACGTGCATTGTCCTGTTGGAACAGCAAGTTCCCTTGCCGGTCTAGGAATGGTAGAACGATGGGTTCGATGACGGTTTGGATGTACCGTGCACTATTCAGTGTCCCCTCAACGATCACCAGTGGTGTACGGCCAGTGTAGGAGATCGCTCCCCACACCATGATGCCGGGTGTTGGCCCTGTGTGCCTCGGTCGTATGCAGTCCTGATTGTGGCGCTCACCTGCACGGCGCCAAACACGCATACGACCATCATTGGCACCAAGGCAGAAGCGACTCTCATCGCTGAAGACGACACGTCTCCATTCGTCCCTCCATTCACGCCTGTCGCGACACCACTGGAGGCGGGCTGCACGATGTTGGGGCGTGAGCGGAAGACGGCCTAACGGTGTGCGGGACCGTAGCCCAGCTTCATGGAGACGGTTGCGAATGGTCCTCGCCGATACCCCAGGAGCAACAGTGTCCCTAATTTGCTGGGAAGTGGCGGTGCGGTCCCCTACGGCACTGCGTAGGATCCTACGGTCTTGGCGTGCATCCGTGCGTCGCTGCGGTCCGGTCCCAGGTCGACGGGCACGTGCACCTTCCGCCGACCACTGGCGACAACATCGATGTACTGTGGAGACCTCACGCCCCACGTGTTGAGCAATTCGGCGGTACGTCCACCCGGCCTCCCGCATGCCCACTATACGCCCTCGCTCAAAGTCCGTCAACTGCACATACGGTTCACGTCCACGCTGTCGCGGCATGCTACCAGTGTTAAAGACTGCGATGGAGCTCCGTATGCCACGGCAAACTGGCTGACACTGACGGCGGCGGTGCACAAATGCTGCGCAGCTAGCGCCATTCGACGGCCAACACCGCGGTTCCTGGTGTGTCCGCTGTGCCGTGCGTGTGATCATTGCTTGTACAGCCCTCTCGCAGTGTCCGGAGCAAGTATGGTGGGTCTGACACACCGGTGTCAATGTGTTCTTTTTTCCATTTCCAGGAGTGTATATCCACAAGGTCATTTCCAGACAGAGTGTAACTCTCAGACAAAACTGTTGTCGCTGTTGAGTATTTCTTACCTTGTGAAGGCAGCCTTTTTAGTATACAAAACACACCTTTAGAAGTCTGAGATGTTTACGGTTTGGTGTAGATACCATTGTCAGAAATGCACGCGCTGCGCAAAAGTCATCAGCTGATACATCTTGTATCTTCTGATACTTGAATGGATACATGTCCGTCCCGTGCAGGACCTTCCACAATTGCCGTTGGAGGCATTAACTTACTTGGCGTTGACTCGTCTGCTGAGGGTGTCCTCAATTCGCTGTTAGAAAGTGTCTCAAACTGAACAGTTTGCACAAGATGAGGTCTACCAGTTTCTCGACCCATCGGTCTAGTATTAAGGACCCTGTTTCACGAAGACTGGTATCAAATCTTTGAAATATGACATAATTTGGTTACGTCTTCCCTGGAAAACATTCTGCAAGCAGGCACCTTGCTTCTCTTCATTGTTACTACAGCCCCCTGGCCCCATATGGGCGGGAGAGGAATTGGGGGCGGCCGCGGTGGTCGAACGGTTCTAGGCGCTTCATTCCGGAACCGCGTGACTGCTACGGTCGCAGGTTCGAATCCTGCCTCGGGCATGGATGTGTGTGATGTCCTTAGGTTAGTTAGGTTTAAGGAGTTCTAAGTTCTAGGGGACTGATGACCTCAGATGTTAAGTCCCATAGTGCTCAGAGCCATTTGAGGAATGGGTGGGAGGGGGGGGGGGGGGGGGGGACTTTCAACGGTGCAACATCACTCTCTTCAACCAAGAACTTTAGCAATATAAATAAAGACTTACAAACAAGATTCAATGATGCAAATTTGAAAAGATCTTTAAAATTCATAAGCAGACGAATGTTTGATCCCATTTACGTAAAATTACAGTGTTCTTTTTCTTGGTTTTTTTAAAAATTAAAATCAAAAAGACTGAAAGGTAAAGACTAAAAAGATACTTAAAACACCTTGAAAAATACGGCAGTTTCGTTAACCCTAGAACGCTAAATGGGAGAAAATGTTACATTGCTACTTACTCGTCGTGAAGTTTGCTATGTCATAATTTATAGGTTATGTATTAGTTAATTACAATTATTAGATCACCAATGATATACTGCGTATCAAATTAAGCACAAAATGTCCTATTTTATACCCTACTGCAATCGAAAATTTTACGAGGATTTATTAACCTAGAGTTAAAAAGGAGCACTACACTTGCACTAAAAAGTTGAAAGTAATGCACTGCGTAAAACGGAGGGGAAAATACGTTCTGTAGGTTCGAAGAGTGTGGATGCCCATGCACTTTTCTGAGAAATGGGAATGATGGTCGTCATATTCGTCGCGCTCTACGGACAGACTGTCGTTATCGGTAATCTTCTGACAGGTGGTAGTGCAGTACTCTCGTAAAACAGGTAAGACGAAAAATATTAGTGTTTATTCTGCTAACCAGGTAGATTCCTGGATAAGAGGTATGTTCAGAAAGTAAGCGTGCTGTGTCCATACCTGGCTGTGGTTCTTTCGTTTTTCGAGGGTTGGCAATGCTAAGTCCTAGAGGGGGATCCCTTGACCAAAGCGAGCATCGTAGGAACACGGTAGTACCTAAACATTCGTTTTTGGGTAAGAACTCCCGCCAAGTGCAAGCCACGTGCTGTGGTCGTCTTCCTACTCGCAGAAGGAATTATACACGTATCGAATTTTTTCGCGAATCAAAACAGTTTACGACAAAACGTTACGAATAGGACCGAGTGTGTTTAAGTGGTGTAGGGAGTTTAGTCGAGGCAGAACAAGAGTTCATGACGAACGGAGGAGCCGGAAGATCTTCCATTTTAATTGATAAGTTAGTGCAAAAAATCGAAGAAACTTTTAGTGAAGACCGCCGATAGACAGTAGAGGAAATCTCTGCGAAGTTTCCACAGCTCTCCAGAACTCTCTCATACGATAGGCTCACAAAAACGCTAGGATACTGGAAACTGTGCCCAAGATGGGTCCCAAAACAGTTAACAGAGCAACACGAGTAAAATCGGGTCAACAGGACCCGCAAGTTTCTTGAGCGACTTGAACTGGAAGGTGACGATTCTCTGAGGTCTTTTCTGACTGAAAATGAAACGTAGATGGCTCATCACAAGTCTGAGACACAAAGACAGTGGTCACAGTGGAGTCACAATAATTTCCCACCTGCCAAAAAATTCAAAACGGCGATTTCGGGCAAAAAATCATGCTCAACGTTATTTTGAGATCATACAAGAACTCAAAATCAGCTTTCAGTGCAAAATGAGGTAGATACTGACGAGTGGAGCGTGTTTGCTGCACGACAACGCACAACCTCACACAGCCTAATTCACCAAGGCGCTCTTGGGCTCATTTGGTTGGGATATTTTGAAGCACGCCCATATTCCACTGCCTTGGTGCCTTCAGTTCATCGTCTTTTCCCTTCCTGCAAGGCACACGTAAGTGGAATTAAATTTTCAACAAACGAGCAGGTGTAGAATGAGGTTCTCAAATGGGGGATGGAGCTGCCGGAAGAGTTCTTCGAGAAGGAGGTAGAGAAGCATGTGCCATGCCTCACCACATGTATTGAAGGGGATGGCGATTATGTAGAAAAATAGTTAAAAAGTTCAGCAGTACCCTGAAATTTTTTTCGAATTTGCTTTTTTCTAAAAAAAATACAAAAATATAGTACACGTGCTTTCTCAACAACCCTTTTATGTTCCTCGTGCTTTGCAGCAGCCTAGTTACATCCTCGATGGCTATAAGGCTGCTACTGTCTTTCCTGTTAGAACTGAATTTGTATTTATACTTCCACAGCCTTCCAGAATTTCGTTCTATAAATATTAGGTGTACAACTTTGCTTCCCCCGTTTTTTCCCCAACATTTGAGGCTTTAATGAAACAAACTGGTTACACATGTATCATTCAAAGTATTTTCCATCGCTGGTCACTACTTTCTCCCATCTTTCGGGCAGTGTACGAATCCCGCGTCGAAAAAATTTTTCATCTTTTGAAGCGATCCACGAATCGATCCAATTTGAGACTTCTTCATGAGATCGGAAGTGTTGCGCAGCTAGGCCATGCGCCATTGATCTAAACAGGTGATAGTCAGAGGGAGTAATGTCTGGAGAATACGGCGGGTGGGTAGGACTTCCCATTTTCACGTTTCCAAGTACGTTTTGACCTCTTTTGCAACGTGGGATCGAGCTTTGTAGTGCTGCAAAATCACTTAATGGTGCTTCCGGCTGTATTGCGGCCGTTTGTCTTTTAATGCTCTGCTCAAATGCATTAATTGCGTTCGATGACGAGCACCTGTGGTTGTTTCACTTGGTTTTAACACCTCATAGGACACGACGCCGAACTGGTTCCACCAAATGCAGAGCATGATCTTGGAGCAGTGAATATTCGGTTTGGCTGCCGACTTGGAAGCATGGGTGGGATATCCCCATGATTTTTAGCGTTTAGGGTTATCGCAATGAACCCATTTTTCGTCCCCGGTCACAATGCCATGCAGAAATCCCTTCCGTTTTTGCCTCTGAAGCAACTGATCACAATCACACATATGCCGTTGAACGTCCCATGGTTTCAGCTCACACGGGACCCAAGTTCCTTCTTTCTGAATCATGCCCATGGCCTTGAGACGTTGTGAAATGGCTTGCTGTGTCACTCCTACTAATCGTGCCAATTCTTCTTGAGTTTGACGCGAGTCTTCACTCAGCAATGTCTCCAATTCTGCATCTTCGAAAACATTCTCTCTTTTACCACTATGCCGGTCTACGACGTTAAAATCACTGTTCTTGAAGCGTAGAAACCACTCACGACACGTTCTTTCTCTAATAGTGTCCTTAACATACGCACTTGACAGCATTCGATGATAGCCGCTGTTTCCTTCACACTGAACCTAAACAGTAACACCTCCTGCAAATGACGAGAATTAGGCTCGTAAACTGACATTTTCAATCAAGAACAACTTTATGATGCAGACACAAATCGACTAATGTTTGAATGAGGTTATGTTGACCAAGGTCCAAGCTAGCTGCCTGACATCTGGGATCTGTTTCTTTCGACCGCTACTTACCGCTGTCACCATCTATCGGCAAACGGCGGAAGCAAAGTTGTACACTTTGTACTTTATTAGCTATCACGTTTTTGCTGTTAAAATTTATTTCTAGTGAGACAAGCGATGGTACTCATCGTTACTCATTGAAGTCTTGCAACTATCTCGCCATACGTGGCACTCCAGTGTCCTACTGAAGCATGTCAGATGGATTCGCCAACACGATATTGCAACGGAACAGCTCTTTCCGGTCTGAGCGTAACCAAATTAGCAATCCTAAAAACTACTTGCGGCTATCCAAAAGTACAGTACGCATAAGTAAAAAAATAATCGTAAAATTATAACGCGAAACTCTGCTAAAGTCAGCCAATGAGTAGCCGTCGTCACAACTTGTGTATCGAATAAAATTACATATCCACTCCAGTGACACACTTTACCGTTAATCGTTCATTTTAAGGTAAAGCAGTCAACAACATAAAGATCGTTGCGAATACTACCATGCGTTACTCGGCATTGTCCTATTGGAGTTGGTATGCCCTTGCCTCCCTCGACCTTTGGACTTATTTGGTTCAAATGGCTCTGAGCACTATGGGACTTAACATCTGAGGTCCTCAATCCCCTAGAACTTAGAACTACTTAAACCTAACTAACCTAAGGACATCACACACATCCATGCCCAAGGCAGGATTCGAACCTGCGACCGTAGCAGTTGCGCGGTTCCGGACTGAAGAGTCTAGAACGGCTCGGCCACCGCGGGCGGCTTGATTTACCTAGCTAGTTACACACTGAGGTGACGAAAGTCATGGGACAGCGATATGCGCATGTACAGAAGGCGGCAGTATCGCGTACACAAGGTATAAAATGCCATAGTATTTATGGAGCTGTCATTTGTAGTCAAATGACTCATGTGAAAAGGTTTCCTATGTGATTATGGCCGCGAGAAGGGAAGTAACAGACTCTAAATGCGGAATAGTTGTTGGAGCTAGACACTCCATTTCGCAAATCGTTAGGGGGTTTAATATTCCGAGACCCACACTGTCTAGAGTGTGCCGAGAATACCAAATTTCAAACACTACCTTTCGCCACGGACAACGCATTGACCGACGGTCTTCAAACGACCGAGAACAGCGGTGTTTCTGTAGAGTTGTCAGTGTTAACATACAAATAACACTGCGTGAAATAACTGCAGGAATCAATGTGGGACGTCCGACGAACGTATCCGTTAGGACAGAGCGGTGAAATTTGGTGTTAATGGGCTACGGTAGCAGACGACCGACACGAGTGCCTTCGCTAACAGCACGACAGCGCCTGCAGCGCCTCTCCTGCGCTCGTGACCATATCGATTGGACCCTAGACGACTGGAAAACGTTGGCCTGGTCAAATGTGTTCCGATTTCGGTTGGTAAGAGCTGATGGGAGGGCTCGAGTGCGGCGCAGACCCGAGCTGTCAACAAGGCACTGTCCGGGCTGGGGTCGCTCCGTAATGGTGTGGGCGTTGTTTACATGGAATGGACTGAATCCTCTGTTTCAACTAAACTGACCATTGACTGGAAATGGTTATGTTCGACTACTTGGAGACTATTTGCACCGATTCATGGATTTGATGTTCCTGAACAACAATGGATTATGTTCGAGTATAATGACTTTTCTGGAGACTAGAAATCTACTCTGTAGGAATCAGCATGGGTTTCGAAAAAGCCGATCGTGTGAAACGCAGCTCGCGCTATTCGTCCACGAGACTCCGAGGGCCATAGACACGGGTTCTCAGATAGATGCCGTGTTTCTTGACTTCCGCAAGGCGTTCGATACAGTTCCCCACAGTCGTTTAATGAACAAAGTAAGAGCGTACGGACTGTCAGACCAATTGTGTGATTGGACTGAAGAGTTCCTAGATAACAGAGCGCAGCATGTCATTCTCAATGGAGAGAAGTCTTCCGAAGTAAGAGTGATTTCAGGTGTGCCGCAGGGGAGTGTCGTAGGACCTTTGCTATTCACAATATACATAAATGACCTTGTGGATGACATCGGAAGTTCACTGAGGCTTTTTGCGGATGATGCTGTGCTATATCGAGAGGTTGTAACAATGGAAAATTGTGCTGAAATGCAGGAGGATCTGCAGCGAATTGACGCATGGTGCAGGGAATGGCAATTGAATCTCAATGTAGACAAGTGTGATGTGCTGCGAATACATAGAAAGAAAGATCCCTTATCATTTAGCTACAATATAGCAGGCAGCAACTGGAAGCAGTTAATGCCATAAATTATCTGGGAGTACGCATTAGGAGTGATTTAAAATTGAATCATCATATAAAGTTGATCGTCGGTAAAGCAGATGCCAGACTGAGATTCATTGGAAGAATCCTAAGGAAATGCAATCCGAAAACAAAGGAAGTAGGTTACAGTACGCTTGATCTCCCACTGCTTGAATACTGCTCAGCAGTGTGGCATCCGTACCAGATAGGGTTGATAGAAGAGATAGAGAAGATCCAACGGAGAGCAGCGCGCTTCGTTACAGGATCATTTAGCAATCGCGAAAGCGTTAGGGAAATGATACATAAGCTCCAATGGAAGACTCTGCAGGAGAGACGCTCAGTAGCTCTGTACGGGTTTTTGTTGAAGTTTCGAGAACATACCTTCACCGAGGAGTCAGCAGTATATTGCTCCCTCCTACGTATATCTCGCGAAGAGACCATGAGGATAAAATCAGAGAGATTAGAGCCCACACAGAGGCATACCGACAATCCTTCTTTCCACGAACAATACGAGACTGGAACAGAAGGGAGAACCGATAGTGGTACTAAAGGTACCCTCCGCCACACACCGTCAGGTGGCTTGCGGAGTATGGATGTAGATGTAGATGTAGATCTGGTATGGATGAAAATACGCACATGTCACTACGCCACAGCTGTTTGCGATAGTTTGAAGAACATTCTACACAATTCGAGTGCCCTACATGAGTGTCATCGAACATTTATGAGACATATTCGAAAGGTCAGTTCGCGCACAAAATCCTGCACCGGCAACACTTTCGGTATTATGGACGTCTATAGAGGCAGCATGGCTCAATATTTCTGCATGGGACTTCGTACGACTTGTTGAGTCCATGCCATGTCGAGCTGCTGCACTACGCTGAGCAAAAGGAGGTCCGACACGGTATTAGGAGGTATCCCATGACTTGAGTGACCTAAGAAACGTGAATTCAAAACCAAGGTGCAACTCGGTATTTTGACACATCAACGAACATCGCCAAAGATCAAAGAAATGAGAAGTGACAGATAAAGCTCCTAGGATCGAACGCAGAACGAGCCAGAGACTTTTGGATTTATAGTACGGCACTTCAGCACAGAGCCACCGAGCCACAGAGTCAAACGTTCTAATGGTCTCGTAGTATTTAAGGCTGCATTGCGAGTGTCAACGACAACCGTCGTCAGACGCTGTCGCAGGAGGTCGCCCGATAACATCGGACGACAGCTTCCTCACCGCGCATCCGATTTCATTCCTCAGTTTTTGGCGGGGTCGAGTAGGTTAGGTTAGGTTAGAATCTGTTCTGTGTATGAATTACATTAAATATTAATCTCCAAGGGCGGGGTTATTACCACGACGTCTCTGTGCTTGGAGACGAGTGCTGCAGTGCGGCGTTCGCTGTTAAAAACATGCCCAATGAGCTGTGTATGTCTCGAAAAGAAAGTGACCAGTACTGTAGGCTCTCTCTTCAGTTACTGGAATTAATAGACAATAACCGTGTCTTACGTGTTTGTGTGATTTCAGTGATACACCTCATTAAGGAACTCTCCAAAACAAGTTGCTGAGACTATTGTTTGTTATGCTACAGTGGCGACTTCGGTGTATAAATGTTTTGACAATGAGGTTATGAGCACATAAGGGTTAGTTTACTTGGGGAAAGTAGGTGTTATCTGTGTGTAAAAATGGCTATGAGCACTATGGGACTTAACATCGACGATAATCAGTCCCCTAGAACTTAGAACTACTTAAACCTAACTAACCTAAGGACATCACACAACACCCAGTCATCACGAGGCAGAGAAAATCCCTGACCCCGCCGGGAATCGAACCCGGGAACCCGGACGCGGGAAGCGAGAACGCTACCGCACGACCACGAGCTGCGGACTATCTGTGTGTAACTATGCAAGTATTATTTTATTAGTAAAAGGTAGATTTGCTGTTTCACAGCAGCACACTTCAATTTAGAAAAGGTGAATATACGTGCAATACTGGCAGAAGGTAAATCACATTCTAGTGCAAGAAACTTCACTGCTCTTTAAACACTTGCCCAGTGGATTTGCGAAAGGATGTAACAAGATTTCTGGTGCCAATATCATTAAAGATTGACTATAGCTTTTAATAAAGAAAATCAATTATATTATGGTGTCTTTTAGTGCGCTTGCACGAAGCATAACTCCAAAATTCGGGATAGAATAAATTAAAAATTTCGTAGTATATGGAGTGCAAAACTGAAAACATTAACTTTTAAGTTAGTATTTAGGGCATCGTAAATATCTTCCAACATATCACACAAAAACTTTGAAATGGTACTTTTCAGAACGTGATATAGGCCTAATCATTGGAAAGATGTAATCACCAGATTTCAAATAACAAAGTGCATCCTTAATGTGACAACCGGATTTTTTTAACAGTGCTCAAATCACACCTCTACAAGCATTAGAAATCTGTTTTGCAAAATTTATTTGAAGTTCTGCAGATGTGCGTTAATTACCTTCAATGACTGTCAGTCAGCATACGTGTGGAAGTTTGGAATAAGATACTCTGAATAGCTAAAGCACTGTGAAGTGTAAACACATAAGGGCACCACATTCGCAAGCCGCTTCATGTAACAGAATGACCAGCTTGCTGGCATGAAAACGCTAGTAAGCAGTAATAAAACTTTGTAGGCAGCTAACGTCCACCTACCACAACCCAAAAAGACCCGCTACAGTAACCTTAAACATATCATACAGCGTCTTCCCCCCGTCATTTGAACAATCTTCCGTCGGAGGTTCGAGTCCTCCCTTGGGCATGGGTGTGTGTGTTGTTCTTAGCATAAGTTAGTTTAAGTAGTGTGTAAGTCTAGGGACCGATGACCTAAGCAGTTTGGTCCCATAGGAATTCACACGCATTTGAACATTTGAACGAACTATTTTTCCAGGTTACAATCTACACTTAAAATTCCCGATAAAGGTTTTGCCTACTTGTGGTTTCCAATAAACCAGCGATTTCAGTCCATAGATGTCCGCCCCCGGTAGCTGAGTGGTCAGCGCGACAGGGCCCGAGTTCGATTTCCGGCTGGGTCGGAGATTTTCTCCGCTCAGGGACTCAATGTTATGTTATCATCATCATTTCATCCCCATCGACGGGAAAGACGCCGAAAAGGCGTCAAATCGAAAAACTTGCACCCGGCGGACGGTCTACCCGACGGGAGGCCCTAGTCACACGACATTTATTTAAAAAGTCCATAGGTTGCGAACTGTATCCAAATTATGATATTTTTCATCCTCAGGATGCCACAAAGTAGTCCTCTGAGTAAACTTATCAGTTTCTCGCTGTCCATGTTTCGTGTCGTGTGTGCCATTATGACCGAAAAAGCAACTGATTTGAATTTTACCGAGTGTCTCCTGAGATCTGTACGTTCGTGCGGTGAGATCGGCTACCTTGTACCGCACACGTACTGGCGTCCTGATTCGAAAAGATCTGGCGTCTTCAGACGTTTTCGGTCGTCGGCAGAATCCAATGATATCGGTGTCACTGTGATCGGAGCACAATGAATAACTACCGGTCTGGCTACAGGGACTGCCAATTACTTGTAAACATTATTCAACGGAATCACGGTACAAGGTACGTTACGATTAACAGTGAAAACTGACGTAGGTGAAAGTATGCGACAACACAGCAGAAGTAAAAGCGCTTTCGTAACGATCAGTCCGCAAACAAGCAGTTTGCGAGATAACTGCGACTGTGTGCTTATGGGCCGCCACTCACTCCGTTATGAAATATTGCCCCAGTTAATACAACTACATTTGAAATGCAAGCTTCCTGATTAAAGCCCCATCTAATTGGGCTCAATTTTCACCACCGCCTATATTAACGAGAAATATAGTAGTACATCTGGATCGGAAAACCAAAGTGATTGACTGTTGGACAAGGAAGGAAATGATGTCGGTGCGCCGTTAGGCGCAAGCGCAATACGGGTTCGGTAGCCGTCGCTGTGCGGTTGCGTACCGAGTACCTTCACCTGTTCCCCGTTAACGTGCTGTGTCTAATGACCGCGATGTCAACGGTACGTCGAACTCTGGTCTTCCTGCCCGTTAACCTGCATTATCGAGTTCGCTCTAAAGGATCTTAATAGTCTCATCAATAGCCAAAGAAGTTTCACAGTTATCAAATTCCACAAAAGAATCGTATCATACTAATTAACGAGCGTACGAGAACAAATTTTGGTAGTGGCAAATTCCTATGGGACGAAATTGCTGAGGTCATCGGTCCCTAGGCTTACACACTACTTAATCTAACTTAATTTACGCTAAGGACAACACAAAAACCCTTGCCCAAGGAAGGACTCTAACCTCCAACGGGGGGAGCCGTGGCAAGTTGCCTCAGACCGCACGGCTACCCCCCGCGGCCGAGAACAAATCTCAGCAATTACACTGTTACACTGAGCTGACAAAAGTCATGGGATACCTTCCAATACACTACTGGCCATTAAAAATACTACACCACGATGATGACGTGCTACAGACGCAAAATTTAACCGACAGGAAGAAAATACTGTGATATGCAAATGATTAGCTTTTCAGAGCATTCACACAAGGTTGGCGCGGGTGGCCACACCTACAACGTGCTGACATGAGGAAAGTTTCCAACCGATTTCTGACACACAAACAGCAGTTGACCGGCGTTGCCTCGTGAAACGTTGTTGTGATGCCTCGTGTAAGTAGGAGAAATGCGTACCATCACGTTTCAAACTTTGATAAAGGTCTGATTGTAGCCTATCGCGATTGCGGTATATCGTATCGCGACATTGGTGCTCGCGTTGGTCGAGATCCAATGACTGTTAGCAGAATATGGAATCGGTGGGTTCAAAAGGGTAATACGGAACGCCGTGCTGGATCCCAACGGCCTCGCATCACTAGCAGTCGAGATGACAGGCATCTTATCAGCATGGCTGTAACGGATCGTGCAGCCACGTCTCGATCCTTGGGTCAACAGATGGGGACGTTTGCAAGACAACAACCATCTTCACGAGCAGTTCGACGACGTTTGCAGCAATATGGACTATCAGCGCGGAGACCATGGCTGCGGTTACCCTTGACGCTGCATCACAGACAGGAGCGCCTGCGATGGTGTACTCAACGACGAACCTGGGTGCACGAATGGCAAAACGTCATTTTTTTTCGGATGAATCCAGGTTCTGTTTACAGCATCATGATGCTCGCATCCGTGTTTCGCGACATCGCGGTGAACGCACATTGGAAGCGTGTATTCGTCGTCGGCATACTGGCGTATCACCCGGCGTGATGGTATGGGGTGCCATTGGTTACACGTCTCGGTCACCGCTTATTCGCATTGACGGCACTTTGAACAGTGGCCGTTACATTTCAGATGAGTTACGACCCGTGGCTCTACCCTTCATTCGATCCCTACGAAACCCTACATTTCAACAGGATAATGCACGACCGCATGTTGCAGGTCCTGTACGGGTCTTTCTGGATACAGAAAATGTTCGACTGGTGTCCTTGCCAGCACATTCTCCAGATCTCTCACCAACTGAAAACGTCTGGTCATTGGTGGCCGAGCAACTGGCTCGTCACAATACGCCAGTCACTACTCTTGATGAACTGTGATATCGTGATGAAGCTGCATGGGCAGCTGTACCTGTACACGCCATCCAAGCTCTGTTTGACTCAGTGCCCAGGCGTATCAAGGCCGTTATTACGGCCAGAGGTGGTTGTTCTGGGTACTCATTTCTCAGGATCCATCCACCCAAATTCCGTGAAAATGTAATCACATGTCAGTTCTAGTATAATATATTTGTCCAATGAATACCCGTTTATCATCTGCATTTCTTCTTGGTGTAGCAATTTTAATGACCAGTAGTGTATGTACATATCGCTATCCCATGACTTTTGTAAGCTCAGTGAATGTTACAGATTGTAGTTGTTGTCCATAGCTGACTGGCAACCAGCAGCTGAATTAGCTGAGCGATATTGCCAGAGTCGGGAACTTTCGGCATTATAAATCCTTAAAATAGGCAGGCAAAAAGGCGATATAATTAGCTGAAGTCATAGAAAAACCTTATTGATTTTTATTTTCTGCTACCCGTCACTTTTATTTGTTTCATGTTTAATTTAACATACCGCAACCTGTTTTTAACATGTTCTCATTCACACGTTTATGCATACAGGAGTTCGTTACTTAAAAAATTGTCTTAAACTAAATTAACATAGATCTTTTTGTTACTGTTCGCCGCTGGAGTGGCTGCTGGGGTATCTCGAGGGGTGGAGGTGTCATTGATTGGCCAGAAATTACTGTCCACTGATATTTTCTGCAGGTGTGGAGTATGTCTCGTACGTTATTGTGACTGACACTATATCTGCAACGGTCAGTAAGGAAACGCTGTTGGTAGCCTCTTCTTGGTTCAGGGGCGGTCAGTTGCTCAACAGTTAGACGTCTATTCGCCCATAAACATCTCCACACTCAACGGTCGCCCCTGTCATCTCTGGCCGTGGAACACCACTGTTGCCTCGCCAGCTTCTTTTGGATAGCACCGTTTTACTTTAAACACGATGGCACGCGAACAGTTTAGAAACTTAGGCCTTTCGGAAATGCTTCCACCCTTGGCCCGAAATGCTTCCATCCTTGGCCCGAAAGCCAATGATCATCCCCTTTTTACGTCGGGTAAATCCCTCCGTTCTCAAATTATGACAAAGGGTGCACTGTTTTCCGCGGCACCCCCCCCCCCCCCCTGCCACCGACAGACATTATACACCCTCCACTGCTAGTGCTACCACCTGCCGTCTCTGAGTATCTATTGCACGTTAGACGTCAAACATAGTCGGTGGTCACATTAATGTCCCTCGGCCGTGTATACGTCAAGTTGCACTATACTTCGGATTCCACGTGAAACAATACGTCCCTCTGTAACTGAGGGCGACAGCCACAGCAGTGATCAAAGAAGTCAAGGGGATACCATCCGCAATAGTACCAGTCCTCTTAAATCTGCAGATTGCAGACATTATTATTATTATACAGGATTGATTAATACAAAGATCAATTAATAACAACATTTTACTGTATTTCCGTTACCTTCTGCCATGCCTCACTATTCAGAGGATCCACCTTGCATACACCGCGGTACTCCACTATTTTAATGATGCGGTCTTTCTAAGAACGCAGTAGTCTGCTCTCTTTCGGTCTGCCAATTAAAAACTGTCTTTGGCTACCAATGATATGGCGTTCCCAATATGTGTCTATACCAGTTTAACGATTTTTCTTCAGTTCCATCATTGTTTCATTTGTCCATATCCTAGCTCTTGCTTCATTGACCACTATTCTACCTGGTGAGCGAGATACGGGAGACAGGGAAAATACCCTCAAGGCTTCAAGAAAAATGTAATAATTCCAATTCCAAAGAAAGCAGGTGCTGTCGGGTGTGGGTATTACCGAACTATTAGGTAAATAAGTCATGGTTGCAAAATACTGACACGAATTATTTACAGAAGAATGGAAAAACTGGTAGAAACCGACCTCAGGGAGGATTACTTTGGATTCCGGAGAAATGCTGGAAGATGCGAGGTAATACTGACCCTACGACTTCTCTTATAAAATAGGTTAAGGCATGGCTAACCTACATGTATAGCATTTATATACAGGGTGTTACAAAAAGGTACGGCCAAACTTTCAGGAAACATTCCTCACACACAAATAAAGAAAAGATGTTATGTGGACATGTGTCCGGAAACGCTTAATTTCCATGTTAGAGCTCATTTTAGTTTCGTCCACCTACGCTCAATGGAGCACGTTATCATGATTTCATACGGGATACTCTACCTGTGCTGCTAGAACATGTGCCTTTACAAGTACGACACAACATGTGGTTCATGCACGATGGAGCTCCTGCACATTTCAGTGGAAGTGTTCGTACGCTTCTCAACAACAGATTCGGTGACCGATGGATTGGTACAGGCGGACGAGTTCCATGGCCTCCACGCTCTCCTGACCTCAACCATCTTGACTTTCATTTATGGGGGCATTTGAAAGCTCTTGTCTACGCAACCTCGGTACCAAATGTAGAGACTCCTCGTGCTCGTATTGTGGACGGCTGTGATACAAAACGCCATTATCCAGGGCTGCATCAACGCATCAGGGATTCCATGCGACGTAGGGTGGATGCATGTATCCTCGCTAACGGAGGACATTTTGAATATTTCCTGTAACAAAGTGTTTGAAGTCACGCTGGTACGTTCTGTTGCTGTGTGTTTCCATTCCATGATTAATGTGATTTGAAGAGAAGTAACAAAATGAGCTCTAACATGGGAAGTAAGCGTTTCCGGACACATGTCCACATAACATATTTTCTTTCTTTGTGTGTGAGGAATGTTTCCTGAAGGTTTGGCCGTACCTTTTTGTAACACCCTGTATTTCCTGAAAGTTTGGCCGTACCTTTTTGTAACACCCTGTATACACTGACGGAAAAGGTCACAATAACAAAAAAAAATTGATGTAGTGTACTGAAATTTCGGGAATACATTTAAGTGATTCACGTTGCAAGATTACAGGTTAATGTAAGCGCGAGATAAGCCATTGCTAATGTGAAATGTTGCTACATTAAGAACCGTTGTAGCACCCTGAATGTTAAATGCAGGTAAGCATTGCGTTGCGCAGGTGCCGGATGTCAGTTTGCGAGATGGAGTTTCACGCCTGTTGCACTTGGTCGGCCAGTATAGGGATGATAATTATGGATAATGCTGGAATCTTCTTCCAGTGATGTCCCATATGTGCTTGATTGGAGACAGATCTGATGATCGAGCAGGTCAAGGCAATATTTCGACACTCTGTAGAGCATGCTGGGTTACAATAGAGGTATGTGGACGAGCGTTACTTTGTTGGAAAACATCCCCTGGAGTGCAGTTCATGAATGGCAGCACAGCAGGTCTTATCATCAGATTGACGTACAAATTAAAAGTCAGGTTACGTGGGATAACAACGAGAGTGGTCCAGCTGTCGTACAGAATCGAACCCCAGACCATAACTGCAGGAGTATGTCCAGAGTGTCTAGCACGCAGACAGGTTGCTTGCAGGCTCTCAACTGGCCTCCTAACCAACACACGGCCATTACTGGCACTGAGGCAGAACCAGCCTTCATCAGAAAACACAGCAGACCTCGACCCTGACCTACAATGAGCTCTCGCTTGATGCCACTGAAGTCGCAAACGGCAGTGGTTTGGGGCCAGAGGAACGCACGCTGCTGGCCGATTGGCTCGGAGCTCTCCTTGAAGTAACTGATTTGCAACACTTCGTTGTGTCACTGTGGCGCCAGCTGCTGCTCACATTCTGCTCCAGTTGTAGTACGACGTGCTAGAGCCATAAGCCGAGCACGATGGTCTTCCCTCTCGGTAGTGCAACGTTGCGGTCTTGTAGCGGCCGCACATTCCCTTGACCACCGCTGCCAGCAGTCTTGTTCAGCGGGTATATTCCTGCCGGGTCTTTTTGTAACATCCCAGGAGCAGCCAGCTTCTTGTAGCCCTAGTACACGACCTCGTTTAAACTCAGTGAGGTACTGATAATGACGTCTTTGTCGCCTTAAAAGCATTATTAAGTACTCTAACAATACCACCACTTGCAAAGTAGATTATAAATCAGATTAATAATGTTGCTCACGCAGCAATGTTCGCTTTATCGGGCAACAACAAAGTTATTGACTGTGGATGGTATCGTCAGAATGGAAATAATGAAGTCACTGTAAAAAAGTCATTAATTTTGGCACTTATCTTGAATGGATTCATACGTAGATTTCGTCGAAGTTGTTATGGTTCATCTTGTTGATTCTAGGGTGATTCCACTTTGACTGCTAGAAGGTCCAGATCTGTATTTTAGTAATATTTGAAGACCTAACAAATGCGTTTTTCAGGAAATTCTTAATGAACAAACAATCCCAGATCAGAACAATGGTATGGTAGAAATAATTTTTGACTTGGTGTTCACGATCCACATTTTTATTAAACTTCTTGTAAATTCACATATACTTCTTCTTAATTGTCACATCATCAAGAAAACAGTTTTGTATCAGTCTTCATATATTTAATTTCCACTTTAACCAAACACGAGACTTGACTGTTCTTTTACAAAGCGAAATAACGACTTAACTTCTGCAAAGTGAAACACAGACTGCTCTGTGCGCATTCGTGCCAAAACGGTTACAAGTAAGTCAAAGATTATGACAGTCTCACAGAAATGAATACACACAGGAACCGTATCACTGTAATATATCGATACAACGGAGTACCTATACATTAATAAAATCAAATGTGAATATTGTCACAAGAATATGTCTGTTACTTCGCAGAAACGTACTACGATATTACTGGTATCGAGAACTGTGGTTAGAGTACCGTAGTGGTCACGTAAATAAAGAACCATTACAGTATCATCAACTCATCGCATCCGGTCTCAAAAGTAACTAACGCTCGAGACCGTTACAGCGTGTATTTACAGCAAACCTGATTTTACACTCTTACGTGGCTGCCACGAAATTTCATAGACATCATCTTACAGCTGTAGAAACTCTCCTACCAACTTTCGTTTATGTCGCACAATTCTTTCTTGGTGTTAAGATTTTTTCCCCGTCAGGGTATATTTGTAGAAAGGTTTTGACTATTTTGATTGGCATACACTTTAATTTTCTGAAGGTAGCAGCGATAAAATACTGGTAGCGAAACGTTCTATGGAACATGTACAGGAACCCTAAGGCAGTTAAAAGAGTCAGAGAGAATGATAGGGAAGCAGTGGTTGAGAAGGGAGTGAGACAGGGTTGTAGTCTATCTCCAGTGTTATTCAATCTGTATATTGTAACACGCTGTGAAGTGAAGCAAGGAGAAATTTGGAAACAGGGCTGAAGTTCAGGGACAAGAAATAAAAACATTATTGGTTGCCGATGACATTGTAATTCTGTCAGAACCAACAAAGGACTTAGAAGCGCAGTTGAACGGAATGAGCGGTCTCTTGAAAGGAAGATATAAGATGAACATTAAAAGAAAGCAAAGCAAGAGAAATGGAAAGTTGTGGCGATGCTGAAAGAATTAGATTAGGAAGCGAACCAATACAAGTAGTAGCTGAGTTTTGCTATTTGAGCCGTGAAACAACTTATAATTGTCGAAGATGGGAGGATATAAAATGTAGACTGGCAATGGCAAGAA
Organism: Schistocerca piceifrons; assembly: GCF_021461385.2. Classification (NCBI taxonomy): domain Eukaryota; kingdom Metazoa; phylum Arthropoda; class Insecta; order Orthoptera; family Acrididae; genus Schistocerca; species Schistocerca piceifrons. Next base: position 275,536,317 of record NC_060145.1, read on the forward strand.
AAGAGTTTCTGAAGAAATTTGTTAACATCGAATATAGATATAAATGCTAGGAAGCCTTTTCTGAAGATATTTGTATCGAGTGTAGCCCTGTACGGATGTGTACCGTGGATGACAAGCATTTCAGACAACAACTGAATAGAAGCTTTTGAACAGTAGCGCTACAGAAGAGTACCGAAGATTAAATGGATATATCGCATAACTAATGAGGAGGTACTGAACAGACTTAGGGAGAAAAGAAATACGTGGCATGACTTGACTTAAACAAGTGCTCTGTTGAAAGGACATATTCTGAGCGTCAAGGATTTTTTAATTTAGTGCTGAAGGAAATGTGGGGAGAATAAATTGTAGAGGGAGACCAACAGACGAGGACTGCAAGCAGTTTAAATGGACATGGGTTGTAGTAGTTATTCGGAGATGAAGAGATAGAGTAGCGATGAGACAGCCTCAAGCCAGTCTTCGGGATAACGACCACAACAACTACTACTATTACTTCATCACTAGGTTTTTTTCTGAATTCTTGATCTCCTGGCTTTCCAAGGATCGTTGGACATTCTGTTTAGGGACATTTCGCCGCTGCGGCTAGAGTACGGTGCTCCTCCGGTCAGATCTCTCTGGTACTAATCCCCGACGAAGACGTCAGCTTTTCGGGTCGATAACAAAGCAGCCTGCTAACTAACGGTACCAGAGAGGGGCAATTATCACGCCATAATGAGAAAGCGGCAGCGTCATGCTACCAAATACGTTGCCCTAGCAACCGAAGCCAGGTGGCTGGGAAGAGGGGGGACCAAGAGTTTCTTTTGGTTCGCCAGCTGTTGGGACCAGCAGACCGTGCTGCACGGAAGAACGCTCTCTTCCGCAACGCCGCGCCGACGAGCACGCCTTGAGGTCGTGTCCTACGTAATAACCGTCAGAAGCGACCGACAGCGAGCGACGTCTGCATGCGCGACACTCCAGCAACAAGCAGAAGCATCGGCGAAAAGCCCGGGTGTCCTGCGTGCGCGCGGCCACCTCCCGCTACTAGAGAGCCGACCAGCTGTTTCTATAAAACGGCGCCCCTAAACTGTCGAATACTGTAACTCGAGAGTAAGGCTACACAATTAGCTTTACTTCGGAAAATAAGGCGAAAAGGAGTGCTGTACATAAAAATTTACAAAGGGGGGAATCTCCATTCAGAATTTCATGATTTATATCATCAAGGACGAAGAGGGCTATGCGAGAGGCGTTCCATGAAATCGAAAGTAAAGTTCTATATACTGACTTGGCAGAAAATCCTAAGAAATTTTGGTCTTATGTCAAAGCGGTATGTGGATCAAAACAAAATATCCACACATTCTGTGACCAAAATGGTACTGAAACAGAGGATGACAGACTAATGCTAAATGTCTTTTTCCAAAGCTGTTTCACAGAGGAAGACTCCACTGTAGTTCCTTCTCTAGATTGTCGCACATATGACAAAATGGTAGATATCGAAATAGATATCAGAGGGATAGAAAAAATTAAAATCGCCCAAAAGAGGAAAGGCCGCTGGACCTGACGGGATACCAGTTCGATTTTACACAGAGTACGCGAAGGAACTTGCCCCCCTTCTTGCAGCGGTGTACCATAGGTCTCTAGAAGAGCGTAGCGCTCCAAAGGGTTGGAAAACGGCACAGGTCATCCCCGCTTTCAAGAAGGGACGTCGAACAGATGTGCAGAACTATAGACCTATATCTCTGACGTCGATCAGTTGTAGATTTTTGAAACACGTATTATGTTCGAGTATAATGACTTTTCTGGAGACTAGAAATCTACTCTGTAGGAATCAGCGCCGGCCGGTGTGGCCGAGCGGTTCTAGGCGCTTCAGTCTGGAACCGCGCAACTGCTGCGGTCGCAGGTTCGAATCCTGCCTCGGGCATGGATGTGTGTGATGTCCTTAGGTTAGTCAGGTTTAAGTAGTTCTGAATTCTAGGGGACTGATAACCTCAGATGTTAAGTACCATAGCCCTCAGAGAAATTTTTTGTAGGAATCAGCATGGGTTTCGAAAAAGACGATCGTGTGAAACTTAGCTCGTGCTATTCGTCCACGAGACTCCGAGGGCCATAGACACGGGTTCCCAAGTAGATGACGTGTTTCTTGACTTCCGCAAGGCGTTTGATACAGTTCCCCACAGTCGTTTAACGAACAAAGTAAGAGCATATGGGCTATCAGACCAATTGTGTGATTGGATTGAAGAGTTCCTAGATAACAGAACGCAGCATGTCATTCTCAATGGAGAGAAGTCTTCCGAAGTAAGAGTGATTTCAGGTGTGCCGAAGGGGAGTGTCGTAGGACCTTTGCTATTCACAATATACATAAATGACCTTGTGGATAACATCGGAAGTTCACTGAGGTTTTTTGCGGATGATGCTGTAGTTTATCGAGAGGTTGTAACAATGGAAAATTGTACTGAAATGCAGGAGGATCTGCAACGAGTTGACGCATGGTGCAGGGAATGACAATTGAATCTCAATGTAGACAAGTGTAATGTGCTGCGAATACACAGAAAGGAAGATCCTTTATCATTTAGCTAAAATATAGCAGGTCAGCAACTGGAAGCAGTTAATTTCATAAATTATCTGAGAGTAGGCATTAGGAGTAATTTAAAATGGAATGACCATATAAAATTAATCGTCGGTAAAGCAGATGCCAAACTGAAATTCATTGGAAGAATCCTAAGGAAATGCAATCCGAAAACAAAGGAAGTAGGTTACAGTACGCTTGTTCGCCCACTGCTTGAATACTGCTCAGCAGTGTGGGATCCGTATCAGATAGGGTTGATAGAGGAGATAGAGAAGATACAACGGAGAGCAGCGCGCTTCGTTACAGGATCATTTAGTAATTACGAAAGCGTAACGGAGATGATAGATAAACTCCAGTGGAAGACTCTGCAAGAGAGACGCTCAGTAGCTCGGTACGGGCTTTTGTTGAAGTTCCGAGAACATACCTTCACCGAGGAGTCAAGCAGTATATTGCTCCCTCCTAAGTATATCTCGCGAAGAGACCATGAGGATAAAATCAGAGAGATTAGAGCCCACACAGAGGCATATCGACAATCTTTCTTTCCACGAACAATACCAGACTGGAATAGAAGGGAGAACCGATAGAGGTACTCAGGGTACCCTCCGCCACATACCGTCAGGTGGCTTGCGGAGTGTAGATGTACATGTATATCGCCAGATAAGTTCTTCTAATACACGTGAATGAGTAGCGGAGCATTCGACTATCTCATCAATAAATTAAAGGCAATGTTTTTTACATGTTCAATGACTTTTAACATCCGATAAATGTGGGAGAATGACTGACAACCTTAAATACAAAAGAATAGCATGGCACCTGAAAGCCTCCTGTGATGTAACAGTAGCGTAGTCGGTTTGTACTTGTGGGTAATCTAAAGACCTGTGTTCGATTGCGACTGCTACATATATTTTAACTGACTCAGCTGCAATTCTTTATACTAAGTTTTATATATACTGTTACACTGCATTGCTAAGTGTATTTTTATGGTCTTGCCAAACTACTTGATCTTTAAGTGTACTCAAACTTGTCCCAGCATGTCACACACATTAAATTCCTAATAAGATACAACGAACAACCATTAAATTTTACTGACATTTGGTTGATGCGAACGTAATTCATCAGCAGACGTTATTAAGGCCAAGCGTTTCAGTTAATCTAAGTATGAGCACAGCAAACAATACTTTTGAAAAGTATATCAAACGTTTTGTGAAATTATTTGTCTAAAAGTATGAAATGAAAATATTAGAGAAACATTTGATGCATCTTATTTTCTGTTCGTGATTTCGAGCATCATTCAAAGGCACGTGGAATGTTCATCTATTTATTTCTTTTAGACAAATCATTTCACAAAACATTTCACCGATTTCTTTCATTTTTTATTTTCTTTTCAGAATAACTTATCGACGCCTCGTTTGCCTACCTAACGTCTTCTGTTCTCGCAAATCCTAACTTTGGTACTTGATTCAAAGGAAGCCTTTTTGACTTTCAATTATCGCTCCAATGTATCTTCTTATTACACAATAACTAAGCTTTGAACACATGAACTTTTTGACACTTGATTTACATACACTATGTGAGCAAAAGTATCCGGGCACCCCCAAAAACATATGTTTTTCGTATTAGGTGCATTGTGCTGCCACCTACTGCCAGGTACTCCATATCAGCGAGCGCAGTAGTCATTAGACATCGTGAGAGAGCAGAATAGGACGCTCCGAAGAACTCACGGACTTCGAAAGTGGTCAGGTGATTGATTGGGTGTCACTTGTGTCATACGTCTGTACGCGAGATTTCCACACTCCTAAACATCTCTAGGTCCATTGATTCCGATGTGATAATGAAGTGGAAACATGAAGTACAGCACAAAAGCGTACAGGCCGACCTCGTCTGTTGACTGACAAAGACCGCCGACAGTTGAAGAGGATCGTAATGTGTCATGTAAGCACCTTCTTGCTTCACACTGTTGAAGGGCAATTTGGGGATGGCGATTGCACCTTTCAACACGATCGAGCACCTGTTCATAATGCACTGCCTGTGGCGGAGTGGTTACACGACAATAGCATCCCTGTAACGGACTGACCAGCACAGAATCCTGACCTGAATCCTATGAACACCTCTAGGATGTTTTGGAACGCCGACTTCGTGCCAAGCCTCATCGATACCTCTCCTCGGTACGGCACTTCGTGAAAAATGGGCTGCCATTCCCCAAGAAACATTCCAGCACCTGAGTGGATGTATGCCTGCGAGAGTGGAAGCAGTCATCAAGGCTAAGGATGGGTCAACACCATATTGAATTTCAGCATTACTGATGGATAGCGCCACGAACTTGTAAGTCATTTTAAGCCAGGTGTCCGGATACTTTTGATCACATAGTGTAGCTTGCAGCAGCTTTTCGTGAAATATTTCAGTTTTTCTCAACTCAATATTTAAACTATCCTTAATTACTCTGATTACTATTAAATATTTTCATGCAAAATTAGATCTGACGCTGGTCAGTTGAATACCCCGTTTGCCTATTTCTCTCTCTTACGTTGTCTATCAAAATTCGAACAAAACCTCATTGTGTAATCTATAGGGAGACTTGTTTTCGCTCTGCTCACACGTTTGACAGAAGCGTATTTAGTGTTACTCATATGAAAAAATAGTCTTTTCTTGCGTGCTGTCATTTTCCAAAAACGTTCGTTTCGATAATATCTTGAACCGCTTATGAGTACGGCGATTCTTACGCGAACTTGATTCCTGATGCGCACGAATGCATACGGACGCGTCGCGAGCGACCCGTCCGCTGATATAACAACCAATATCTCGGGAGGATGAAAAGAATAACATTCCGCTCTCACCTCTGAATACAGTTTAGACATCCCCAGAATGAGATTTTCACTCTGCAGCGGAGTGTGCGCTGATATGAAACTTCCTGGCAGATTAAAACTGTGTGCCCGACCGAGACTCGAACTCGGGACCTTTGCCTTTCGCGGCCAAGTGCTCTACCACCTGAGCTACCGAAGCACGACTCACGCCCGGTCCTCACAACTTTACTTCTGCCACTGGCAGAAGTAAAGCTGTGAGGACCGGGCGTGAGTCGTGCCAGTCGTGCCAGTGGCAGAAGTAAAGCTGTGAGGGTGGGGCGTGAGTCGTGCTTCGGTAGCTCAGGTGTGCCGGCACGGTAGCTCAGCGTGTTCGGTCAGAGGGCTACGTGCCATCTGTAATAAAAAAACTGAGTCAATCGATCAACAACGAACATAAACTGATGTCTTACGGCGTCCGCCCCGAGCAGACACAACGAAAAAAAAAAAAAAAAAAAAAAAAAAAAAAAAAAAGGTGGTAGAGCACTTGCCCGCGAAAGGCAAAGGTCCCGAGTTCGAGTCTCGGTCGGGCACACAGTTTTGATCTGCCAGGAAGTTACAGTTTAGACATATTTGTTACATTTCATACGCAATAATGTATAACCTAAAATGGACTGAACGGAAAATCTACGTAATGTGATCTCACCTCCGCAAACTCTTAAAAATTTCGTGCACCCACGTACTCAGTTTCGTGCAACACACTAAGTATGACGAATAGCGAATTAAATTCAGAACTTTATGAAGTTAAGATATCAAGCTGTAAGAATCAACTTTTTTCACCGAATAGTGTTCTTAAAATCAGATGATAAGTATTTCATAGCTGCCGGCTTGTCCGCTCCACTGCTTTGCCGAGAAGACTTGAAGCCGCAAATTAGTCTAGTGTGATATTCATTTCATTGGTAGATATTAAGAGAAGCAGTGAAACACAGGACTCCAGGAGCGGTTGAGAAGTGGTGCTGCATGACGTGCGGCGTTACCTATCGGTCAGTGCTGAGTGCAGTTGCTCTTCCAAACAGCAGTCCACACGAGCAAACCAGTTGCGTCTCTACCTACGGTTACTAGTGCTTTAGGTACTGGAGCTAGGCATGGTTCTGTTTAAAAAGAATAGCTCGATGTTGTCATACGGCCGAGCCGCACACGTCTGCTTTCATGCGCTGCAGCTAATTCACTGCAGATAAGAATCTACAGCTGCGATCCTGCAGTCAAATAGTCTGTGCATAGGCTAGAATTGGGGGTTAATTAAATACACAGAAATATAAAATAAAAGATAAACGATTAATTTAATAAAAAACGTTCTATTCTAACATCCGTGATTGATGAAGGCGACTGAGTATTGTGTTGAGTAATGTTTATTCGAGAAAGGGCATCTCAAGTAAACGGGAAGTGGCCCTACGATATTGTTAAAACACAGACAGAAAATTTTCAAATGCAGTAAAGTTACGTTTAGAGCTTTACTAGAATGGTAGCAAAAACCCCAAACTAAATTGTGATCAAAGACTCGCCAAAACTAAGTCCAGCTTGTGATCACAATACACGAAGCATTCTCCGACTGAAAATAGTTCGGAGTTTAACATGACAGTTCACAAATTAACACGTGTGATACGAAGAATAGTAACTCATTCTCTGTCTATTCTCAGTTCCGTAAATCAAGAGGCAGAAGTTAAAGAGTCCTACTCTGGAGAACGTTCAGACTTCTCAAAATATAAAGTACCTTTAGAAGTCTTCTAGCGACCGTTCACCGCCCAGAAACAATCACCTACTCGGCGAAATCACGCTCGTTACCCTAGTCAGGTCTGGCTTCTTCTAGAACTTGCCACCAAAGTGTTGGATCACTCCCTTGCGCTCTTCACTCAAAAAATCCAGTCTCCACCTGAGTCCCGTAGTGTTCCGCTGCTGTCTGCTTTTCCATTGGCTGACGGCCATTCCCACCAATAACACGTCGTTCTAATGTGCTGCAGCCATGATTTGAGTCATCTTGACCACTTCTCACACTTAACTAATATATTACAACAATATTTAAATAAAAATGTTATAAATACCGTCATAATCTATAATTTACCATAATTATAAATAAAATTTGTCCGTAAGTGAATGTGTAAGTAGTCTTTCCTAAGTGCGCTCACGTTAAGTGGCAACGAATTGTCGTTAAATACACTACTGGCCATTAAATTGCTACACCAAGAAGAAATGCAGATGATAAACGGGTATTCATTGGACAAATATATTATGCTAGAACTGACATGTCATTACATTTTCATGCAATTTGGGTGCATAGATTCTGAGAAATCAGTACCCAGAACAACAACCTCTGGCCGTAATAACGGCCTTGATACGCCTGGGCAATGAGTCAAACAGAGCTTGGATGGCGTGTACAGGTACAGCTGCCCAAGCAGCTTCAACACGATATCACAGTTCATCAAGAGTAGTGACTGGCGTATTGTGACGAGCCATTTGCTCAGCCACCATTGAAGAGACGTTTTTAATTGGTGAGAGATCTGGAGAATGTGTTAGCCAAGGCAGCAGTCGAACATTTTCTGTATCCGGAAAGGCCAGTACAGGACCTGCAACATGCGGTCGTACATTATCCTGCTGAAATGTAGGGTTTCGCGGGGATCGAATGAAGGGTAGAGCCACGGGTCGTAACGTATCTGAAATGTAACGTCCACTGTTCAAAGTGCCGTCAATGCGGTGACCGAGACGTGTAACCAGTGGCACCCCATACCATCACGCCGGGTGATACGACAGTATGGCAATGACGAATACACGCTTCCAATGTGCGTTCACCGCGATTTCGCCAAACACGGATGCGACCATCATGAAGCTATAAACAGAACCTGGATTCATCCGAAAAAATGACGTTTTGCCATTCGTGTAACCAGGTTCGTCGTTGAGTACATCATAGCAGGCGCTCCTGTCTGTGATGGAGCGTCAAGGGTAACCGTAACCATGGTCTCCGCGCTGATAGTCCATATTGCTGCAAACGTCGTCGAACTGTCCGTGCAGATGGTTGTTATCTTGTAAACGTCCCCATTTGTTGACTCAGGGATCGATACGTGGCTGCACGATCCGTTACAGCCATCCGGATAAGATGCCTGTCATCTCGAGTGCTAGTGATACGAGGCCGTAGGGATCCAGCGCGGCGTTCCGTATTACCCTCTTGAACCTCCTGAACCCACCGATTCCATATTCTGCTAACAGTCATTGGATCTCTACCAACCCGAGCAGTAAAGTCGCGATGCGATAAACCGCAATCGCGAAAGGCTACAATCCGACCTTTATCAAAGTCGGGAACTTGATGGTACGCATTTCTCCTCCTTACACGAGGCATCACAACAACGTTTCCCCAGGCAACGCCGGTCAACTGCTGTTTGTGTATGAGAAATCGGTTGGAAACTTTCCTCGTGTCAGCACGTTGTAGGTGTCGCCACCGGCGCCAACCTTGTGTGAATGCTGTGAAAAGCTAATCATTTGCATATCACAGCATCTTCTTGCTGTTGGTTAAATTTCGCGTCTGTAGCACGCCATCTTCATGCTGTAGCAATTTTAATGACCAGTAGCGTATTATTTAAATAATTATTTATGCCTTCTTGACACAAGCGTCTTTTGTTTCTCTGTTAACTTGTGGTGTGGGCTAACAAATGCGACTGACTACCTTTAAAATAGCACAGTTTTTTAAATATCACTAGCAATCAAGAATTAAATAACGTAACTGGCAAAATAGTAAACTGGATTAATTTGAGACAGCTCTATTGAATGAGCATGTAAAATTTCGCTTTTAAAAATCCCTTTTATTTGTCACGGAAAAAAGGCAACGTTTTCCAATAACGGGTGATCAAAAAGTTTGTATAAATTTGAAAACTTAATAAACCACGAAATAATGTAGATAGAGCGGTAAAAATTGACACACATGCTTGGTATGACATGGGGTTTTATTAGGACCAAAAAAAAAACAAAGTTCACAAAATATCCCACAGATGGCGCTGGACAGCAAAACGTCAGTGACTGCGCATGACAATCGTGTTACAGAATCGCATCATCCGCAGCCTGGCTGATAAACACCTGATGGAACGTACGATGTTTATGCAGGATGGCGCTCTACCCCATATTGCTAGTTGTATGAAAGATCTCCTGCGCGCGTCGTTTGGTGATGATCGTGTGCTCAGCCGCCACTTTCGTCATGCTTAGCCTCCCAGGTCCCCAGACCGTGCCATTATTGGCTTTGGGGTTACCTGAAGTCGCAAGCGTATCGTGATCGACCGACATCTCTAGGGATGCTGAAAGACAACATCCGACGCCAATGACTCACCATAACTCCGGACATGCTTTACAGTGCTGTTCATAACATTATTCCTCGACTACAGCTATTGTTGAGGAATGTTGGTGGACATATTGACCATTTCCTGTAAAGAACATCATCTTTGCTTTGTCTTACTTTGTTATGCTAATTATTGCAATTCTGATCAGATGAAGCGCCATCTGTCGGACATTTTTGAACTTTTGTATTTTTTTGGTTCTAATAAAACCCCATGTCATTCCAAGCATGTGTGTCAATTTGTACCTCTCTATCTACATTATTCTGTGATTTATTCAATTTTCAAATTTATACTGACTTTTTGATCACCCAGTATATATATATATATATATATATTTTGCAGCCCCGTCGGCAACTGTGATAGACTAATATATTGAAGAGTCAGCCTCAGTTGCGCAAATTTTCTGATCTTACCAGGTTTCGGCTAAATCAATCTAACCTTCTTCAGAAGCATAAAATTACTATAACATGCCAGACTAAGGCACAGTCGACATTACAATTAAAACCTATAGTACCGTGGTACCATGCCGAATTAAGTAGTTTTAATTATGTCAAAACAACATCGCTTTGGTTCACTCTGAGACTCCTGGACACTTCCCTTGTTGAGAGCCCTTCCTGGCACAAAGTAACAATGCGGACGCGATTGGACCGTGTTATTGAGCGTCTAGGCATCGTTGAACTACAGACAACACGAGCCGTGTACATCCTTCTTGGTGTAATGACTGGAACTGCTATTCACAATATACATAACTGACCTTGTGGATAACATCGGAAGTTCACTGAGGCTTTTTGCGGATGATGCTGTGGTGTATCGAGAGGTTGTAACAATGGAAAATTGTACTGAAATGCAGGAGGATCTGCAACGAGTTGACGCATGGTGCAGGGAATGGCAATTGAATCTCAATGTAGACAAGTGTAATGTGCTGCGAATACATAGAAAGATAGTTCCCTTATCATTTAGCTACAAAATAGCAGGTCAGCAACTGGAAGCAGTTAATTCCATAAATTATTTGGGAGTACGCATTAGGAGTGATTTAAAATGGAATGACCATATAAAGTTAATCGTTGGTAAAGCAGACGCCAGACTGAGATTCATTGGAAGAATCCTAAGGAAATGCAATCCGAAAACAAAGGAAGTAGGTTACAGTACGCTTGTTCGCCCACTGCTTGAATACTGCTCAGCAGTGTGGGATCCGTATCAGATAGTGTTGATAGAGGAGATGGATAGGATCCAACGGAGAGCAGCGCGCTTCGTTACGGGATCATTTAGTAATCGCGAAAGCGTTACAGAGATGATAGCTAAACTCCAGTGGAAGACTCTGCAGGAGAGACGCTCAGTAGCTCGGTACGGGCTTTCGTTGAAGTTTCGAGAACATACCTTCACCGAAGAGTCAAGCAGTACATTGCTCCCCCCTACGTACATCTCGCGAAGAGATCATGAGGATAAAATCAGAGAGATTAGAGCCCACACATAGGCATACCGACAATCCTTCTTTCCACGAACAATACGAGACTGGAATAGAAGGGAGAACCGATAGAGGTACTCAAGGTACCCTCCCCCACACACTGATCGACTGTCGGACACCCTCCGTCTAATAGCCGCTGCTCATGCATGGTTGTTTTCATCTTTGGGCAGGTTTAGGGACATCCCTGAACAGTCAAAGGAAATGTGTCTGCGATAGAGTATCCACAGTCAACGTCTATCTTCAGGAGTTCTGGGAACCGGGGTGATGCAAAACTTTTTTTGATGTGTGTAGAACCGTAATGCCATTTTCCAACAGGGCAGTGCTCGTCCGCACATGGTCCGTGTGTCTACAAACTGCCTGCGTGACACTGAGGTACTCCCACAGCCAGCATGACCCCCGGTCTGTCCCCAATATAACATATGTAGGATCAGCTCGGATGTCAACCCCTTCCCAGCGCCAGTATCGAGGATATTAAGGACCAGTTACAACAGCAGTGAGAGGATACAACGATCTTATGACAGCCTTTCCAATCGAACCTGTGCATGCATCCAAGCCAGAGACAGTGCTACGTCATGCTTATGCACTGTCCTGTCACATCAATGAGATCACAAATCAGAAGCCTGAATAACCACGTTTTACAGCGTGGACCGCTGTGAGATGTACAGAAAGAGTCACTTAAGTTCTGGAAGGTACCGACAGGGATGTGTGGCCATACTGACTCCTGTGCCATAGCCATCTGCGCTAGGTTTCTCGGTTGAAGACCGATGGCGTGAACAGTCCGATCGAGATGGTCCCACAGATTCTCAATTGGGTTTAAATCCGTGGATTTTGGTCGCCATGGGAGTATAGCAAATTCATCCTCGTGCTCTTCGAATAACAAACGTGAACCGCGAGCAGTGTGACATGTTGCACTGTCCTGCTCTTAGATGCTGTCATGCCAAGGAAGAACAAACTACAGGTAGGGGTGGACATGGTTCCTTAGGAGAGATGCGTACTTATGTTGATCTATTGCGCCTTCCGGAATGATAAGATTACCCACGTAATGCCATGAAAACATTCCCCAGACCACAATGCCTCCTCCTCTGGCCTTTAACCAACCGATGATTGTTGCAGGGTGTTTGCTTTCAGACGTTTCATGCCATACATGCCAGTGGCCATCTGGCCAATGGTGGGTGAAACGTTATTATCTGAAAACGCCACTCGATGGACGTTCAGTTGTGGTACTAGCGTGCAAATTCTATTCTTAGTCGCCGATGATCAGCAGTCAGCATGGGTGCATGAAGCAGGCATCTGCTGCAGAGGCCTGTAGGCAGCAACGTTCGCTCAATGGTCGTTAAGGAGACACTGTTGGTAGCCCCAGGGATCATCTGGGTGGTCAGTTCAATCCGTAGCCGTGTTCACCCCCATCACCTATGGTCTGTAGTTCCGCTGTTGCCTCGGCCCGCCAACAGTTGTCTCAACGCCGGTTTTGGATAGAGCCATTTTCATATGCGCGGTATACTTTAACCATCACGGCACGCGAACATTTTACATATTTAGCCGTTTCGGCAATGCTTCCACCCTTACCCAGAAAGCCAAGGATCATACACTTTTCTCCATCACATAGATCATTCAGTTTCCGCTTTACGACAACGACTGTACTAAAGGCTTTATTGTTTTCTGAATCTTCTCGACACGCTTTGTATACCCTCCAGTGTAGACAGTCTAAGAAAATCCCTGACAGAGCGCAGCGCTGTTGCCAGTTTTCAATTGTGAATTGTTTACCGCTGCAGGAGCGAACAATATGTCTCCAGAGCACTGTTAATATTCAGGCATTCCCCCAGAAACGTCTATAAAATCACGCTACATTATTGGTTGAGGTAGTCCTGCGAAGTTGCTATGTCCGGCCCACTGCAGCTGTCAGAGATCAACTTTCGCCGAATCAACTGTCCTTTGCGCATAGTTATTGCCCGTTGACGTCGAGCATAGGTGGTGGTCACATTAATGTGTCTCGACAGCCTCATAATGCTAATTTCTTTCTAAATTTGACACGATTTTGTAATCACTGAAATAACACCGTACGAGCTTTCAAAGCTTGAACTTTCATGTTATTTCTTAAAAAAAAAAAAATATGGTTCAAATAGCTCTGAGCACTATGGTACTTAACTGCTGAGGTCATCAGTCCCCTAGAACTTAGAACTACTTTAACCTAACCGACCTAAGGACATCACACACATCCAAGCCCGAGGCAGGATTCGAACCTGGGACCGTAGCGGTCACGTGGTTCCAGATTGTAGCGCCTAGAACCGCTCGGCCACTCCGGCCGGCCTTATTTCTTCCTTCTCTTCTGGGTGCTTCAGTCTTTCTTACCAGTCAGTGTAAATGATAATTGAAGCAAAAACATTCCAGTAAATATGTGTCTGGAAACGAGGTGTCTGGGAGATAATTTCAAACACCTTCGGATTATCTCGTAAATCTTGACAGAGTGGTGTGATTCGCTTCTCCAGTTTGTCAACAGTATGAACTAGAGTGCTGTGCATTTCGTTTTTGAGATGTCCCCAAACAGAAAAGTACAGAGCGTTGTGGGCAGGTGATCTTGGGGAACTCACTTATACCTCTTGGACCATACTAGCGGTTAGGATGCCGGTCTTACATGAACTGCAAAACGCGCTGGTGCCAACCCATACGTGGACCACATCTCCGAACAATAAGTCGTGGGTAAAATTTGAACTCACTTAGATGGGGGCTTAATGGAAAAGTTAAAATTTCAATTACATTTGTACTAAGTAGTATATTTAATACTGAATAAAGTGGTGGCTCCTATTAAAAATTTCACGGCGATCTCGCAAACAGCTTGTTCGCGGATACATGTCGTATAATGCAGCGTTTTTGCATCTATTACCGCATACGTTTTATTCGTGTCAGTTTTCTGTATTAATTATGAAACGCGATGTACAGAGTCAGCAGCTCGTGGTCTTGCGGTAGCGTTCTCTCTTCCCGCGGATGGGGTCCCGGGTTCGATTCCTGGAGGGCTCCAGATTTTTTCCCTGCCTCGAAATGACTGGCTGTTGTGTCGTCTTCATCACCATCATTCATCCCCATTACGGTCCGAGGAAGGCAATGGCAAACCACCTTCACTAGGACCTTGCCTAGTACAGCAGTGCGGGTCTACCGCATCGTCCCGTACGCTCCTCGGATTATGGGATCTCATCGTCATCATGTACATATCATCAACATATTAATTGCTGTTAGACGCCTGTTGAAACTGGAGCCTGAATAATAACTCAGGCGTTTCTGTGCAATGCTCAAGGAAGTGTCCAAGTGCAAATCTTTTACAATTAATCTTTATGAGAATGCTGCAGTTCTTTTTGAGTTATTCCACAGCATTAACCACAATACCTTTATTAGGGTGGTAGTGTTGCAATACCTAAAGCAGGGCCTCTCACACACGGAAAATCGCGCGCATGCAAAGTAATGTGCAGAGAGTGTGCACGGCGCATTGGTCCAACTCGGCTTAATTTGCCTCAATTCGGCTTGCGTGGTGTAACTACCGTAGTGGGCTGCGGACTGCGTTGATCATGGTTTTTTCAACACTGAAATAGATGAGGGAAGAATTACTGGAATAAAGGAACAACCTACTTCGAAAAAAGCAAAGATTTCGGAACGTCCATTTAAACCGGAGTAGGGACAATCTTACTTTTTTTTTGTTAGCTGTGACGATAAAGCCAAATGTGAGACGCACCGTACAGTAATTAAGTTTATAAGAAAATCGTCTATTGAAAGATACTACAGTAAGTTGCAATCAAAAAAGTACAGTGAAATCATAGGGGACATCAGAGAGGAAGAATTAAGAAAGTTGCTAACCCTTTCAGAAGAGAATTCTTCATCCACAGATGAGGTTTGTATCGGTATTCAAGCATATTTGTTTTAGTCAAATGTCATGTGAAACTAAGTGAAGTTTGTTTACACTCGCCGACTAGGGTGGCCGAGCGGTTCTAGGCGCTACAGTCTGGAACCGCGCGACCGCTACGGTCGCTGGTTCGAATCCTGCCTCGGGCATGGATGTGTGTGATGTCCTTACGTTAGTTAGGTTTAAGTAGTTCTAAGTTCTAGGGGACTGATGACCTCAGATGTTAAGTCCCATAGTGCTCAGAGCCATTTGAACCATTTTGTTTACATGCCTCTCAAATGTGTATTCGTTTTCGCATGTGTTATTCCTAACACAATCCTTTTTCGTTAATTTAGGGTGAAGAAGATGAAGTGTGCTGCGAAAGGACTCTTAGAGCTAGTTATAAAGTTCCTCTGCGTTTAGCAAGAGATGAGAAGCCATTTATGGAAGGACCATTAACAAACAGTATTTTGTTGGACATAGCACAAACAATGAAACACACATTAGCTTCCGCATACAGCAGATTACCAGTTTCCAGGATGACAATATAAGGCGAATCAGCGATATTGCAAGGAATTTGTATGAATAACTAAAAAAATTGAAAACCTCCTAGCGTACTCCATCGTCGTTAATGAACCCGTGGGTATTAACGACACGGCTCCGTTAGACAGTTTTTTGCGCGGCGTGGACGACGACTTACATGCAACGGAAGAGCTCCTGTATATGATTTCGGGGAAGGACACCGCTACAGGGGCAGATAGTTTAGAAACGGTTGAAATTGCAGCTGAAGGAATAGCACTCACTTGGGAAAATGTGTTTTCTGTAACTACACACGCGCCAGCAATGCGCGGCAAAGCAAAAAGAAAACAGAGGTCAAGTCTTGCAGAATGTCGAGACAGGCGGAGCGAGCCACACGAGCGACGGGAGATAGAGAGTGATATTGCGCAAAGTTAAGGAGAAGGGGTTTGCAATGTCGTCAACGTGGCGAAGCCGTCTTCTGCACTGCGTGATACGCTGGAGTAAACACCCTGAGAGGCCCTGAGCTACAGTCTTGTAGAGCTGTTAACACGGTGTTCCTAAATTGATACCGCAGATCGTTCTGAACGTCATGTTAGGCTAGGTACATTTTAGGGGTATGTCTAGACTTACAACACAAAATATCAGCATAGGACATTAGGAAATTCTTGCCTCAATCGAAATTATTAGGCATGGTTCTGTTGGAGGTGCCCTTGCCTTCCTTTCGATCTCTTTTCGCAGTGGTAATTGTGTCAGTTGAAAACTGAGTTCCTTTGTGTTATTTTTTATGATTAATGGTACATCACTGACAAATGTCAAGAAAAACGTGATACCGACTCCTTCCTAATAGATTCTAATTTGTTCCCTATTTGAATTCACTGCAAAACTTGCTTTGATTAACTTGTATATGTGGTATCAAGAAGTTCCCTGTAGTCTGCGTACAAAGATAAAGCAGTCCTGCAATAATAATGGACTGGAGTATTCTCATGGAAGCCATAAAAGATGTTCGTGTAGAGTGGAAAGACAGAAGACAGATAAAGGAATTCTACACAAGTCGGAAAGTGGTAGTAAGGATTGATGAGAAAACACATGAGACTGATGTTGGAAAAAGTATCAGAGAGAGTGTTGTTTGTCACTAACGCTTTACAGTATTTTTGTGATGAGAAACTATCAGACAAAGCACTGGAAAAAACAGGACGTGTAATGCCAGGAGATAAATGCACAAAGACCATTATCTATGTCAGTGCCAAAGTAATATTGGCTGTATCAGAGGAAGAACTCCAACATATGAGGGAGAGGAGAGTAAACGCAGGAAATGGGTGTGAGATGAGGATTACTGTGGGAAAGATTGAAGGGATGACAATCACCAAACGCAAAGGTTCCACCAAAATATTACTGGACTTTGGAAAAAGTAAAATTTTACATACTGAAAAGTTTGGTGACCGACAACGTATGCATAGGCGCCCGAAATCGGAGAGTGTGGTTGGGGGAGAGGCACTTGCGCACCCCTCACCCCCCCCCCCCCCCCCCGCCCACCATCCCCAACACACTACTCAGGAAGCTGGAGTATAGTGTTTTTATTCATTACAGAACCTATTTGCAGCGAAGACTGACTGGATAGACGTCAGTTCTGTGGGATATAATAAGTTTTTTTGTCACGCATAAAATTTAATTCTAGCGGTATGACATGTCTCGAAAGTGAGGGAATAATTTACATAAAAATGGTTCTTCTAGAGTCTTGATCACCCCTCCGTGGATAAATTTCCGCGGCCGCCCATAAAAGGAAACTGTGTGAGTAAATAAGAAGTGGTATATTTACACGCTAAATAACTTTTAAAAGATTTTTTGATAGGAAAATAAAAATTCCGATAGAATTAAGAAAGATATGCACCAAGTCTTTTATCTGTACTGAAGTATTGTAAGGCAGCGAAACAAGAATAGTAAAAAAGTAAGAAAAAAATACTTCGTTAGGTTTAAAATGTGGTTGTAGAGAAAAATGCTGAAGTGAAATGGTCTGACTGAATGACGAATGAAAAAGCACTTCTAAGAATACAAGAGGAAAAAATCTAGTAAAATGTTAAAAGCGAAGCTCCCCACTATATGTTTCTGTATGAAATTTAGCCCGAATTTACCTCCAACTCTAAAAAAAAAGAAAAAAAACACCTATTATCAAAACTAGGCACCCACAAACTGTTACCCACTTTAAAACTCGTATGCTAAATCTTTGACTAAGCAGAACTTAATTCGAATTAAGCTGTAACTGGTCTGAATACATGTTGTCTTTATATTAAATGGGCAACTGAAGTAAAAGAATTATCTGACCCTAATCAAAATTTCCACTTACCTGGCGTCTTGACAACATTGTTGCAGGTGTCTCGAAAGCACAACAGCAAACAGTAAGCAGGAAGCAGCTAAGCTAATTTTCTATTTTTTTCGATAAAATTTCCACACAATATGCGTACCATATGATGCAAAGTGGTGATGCGTAACGATAAACCTTCTTTAAACAGCATGATGAGGACAGCAACTATTCCTATGAAATGATATTCCAAGACAATGATTTTAGAGTGAAGTATATATTCGAAGGGCAGAGTAAAATGTCGCGTGATCGTCACCCATAACATTGCTCTGAATAATACTACGCTTAATAAAGTGAACAATGATTTGAAAAGGATTCAGTGATAACAGAGAATTTCTATAAAAACCAAACAGCTTAATTAGCTGATATCTTAATGCACGAAGCAGGGAGGTGGAGTGGTCTTTCTCTCAGCTCTAAGAAAGCTAACTATTGACAATAAGGGTCAAGTGAAGCAGGGGATACAGCCTGTCGGCTTTGACCATTGACGTCATACATTACTCATAGATAATAATATCTTCACTTTCAGCCATAGATAATAATGGCGTGCGACGAGGGCCTCCCGTCGGGTAAGCCGCTCGCCTGGTGCAAGTCTTTCGATTTGACGCCACTTCGGCGACTTGCGCGTCGATGGGGACGAAACGATGATGATTAGGACAACACAACACCCAGTCCCTGAGCGGAAAAAATCTCCGACCCAGCCGGGAATCGAACCCGGGCCCTTGGGATTGACAGTCTGTCGCGCTGACCACTCAGCTACCGGAGGCGGAGTCATAGATAATAAAACAGTTCTGTGTTCCGGATAAGCGCTGTCATTGTACATTAAAATAATTGAGACTGGTTTTAAAAGAGATCGCTACATATTGCTCAAAATATTCTTCATATGCATTTGTTTAAATAATTGGTTGTTTGCAATTCATTCGGTATTTAATTTCATTCTTACTGATATTGAGGTAATTTGGACTATTAGTTTCTTATTTTAGGACAATTTTTAGTATATAATTTTCGTTTGTAGGTATGGATTTATCTGTTCCGATGAACCTGGATGATTTGAAAGAGGCTATGGGCATAGACATGTTGCCCACGATTTGTTTTTTTACAAATGATGTCGTGAATGCAGCGAAAACATGCGCCCCACAAGTCTATCTCGTCGCCGTACTCACGACTTACTCATATGGCGCTGCAGCAAAGATCGGTTGTGGCGGTCCATTAGACGAGGGACGTGGTTTGAAAAATCTAAGCTCGCCTTGAGAGACATTATGAAAATCTCGTACTGTTGGTGTTTGAGATATCCTGTGTGTCCATGAATATCGTGTGAGTAAGCGTACAGTTGTGGATTGGTACCCTTTTTGTAGGGAAGTTTGTTGGGAATACATGAAATATAGGGGGCCGCGGGGGGCGGGTTTTATGGTCGAAATTGAGGAGTCGCATCTTGGCAAAAGGAAGTACAACAGGGGGGAACCTCCGGTGGGATTATGGGTTCGGTGGGCTGTAGTTTCAGGACAAGAGTGTGACGATGTAATGTTTAAAGTAGTACCCAGTCGAAGGAAGGAAGGAAGTTTTGGTCAGTTTAATTGAAGATCACATTGCAGAGGGTTCCGTTGTAACTTCAGATGGGTTTTCTTCATATAGGGATTTAGGGGAAAGGGGTTATCAGCATCTCGTAGTTAATCACAATACTGAGTTCAGATCATTGTCCACAGGGGCTTGCACAAATAGCGTAGAGGGTTATTGGTCAGGTGTGAAATCTCTTGCAGTGAAGGGAAAACGCTGGATTTCCACAATTCAAAGTCACTTAGCTGAATATTCATGGAGGCGTAGTACTCTCCAAACATATTGCTAGTTTAAATGTTCACTATGTATGTTTTCATGTACTCCAGGATGTAATAGCAATTTCCCAGCTGTCGTTCTTCTTTCGTTTCCCAGCACTACTATCAGTACGATTTTTTCGGATATGTACTAGCAATATTAAAGGCGAAACACCCGACACAACTAAAATTTGTATCCTATCCTTCATTTGACCTTTACAATGACACTACCTATTCGAAAAGAACGATATATGTAACATTGATGAGATTTACCTATATATGTGAATTGGAGAGCAAGATACAAATGTTGTGTATAGCTATACAGGTGAACTAAAGAATGGGGTACTATTGTCACTGCTGTGATCAAAACTATAACTTTCAGTCGATACTATTAGCATCGAAGGTGAAGAAAAAAACTGTACCCCATAGTGAAGTATGGGATACAAATTACATTATTGCCTCTTCACGTAGTTCAATTGAGGTACAGGTTGCAAATGTAACGTACGTCGCCGGTCGGAGTGGCCGTGCGGTTCTAGGCGCTACAGTCTGGAGCAGCGTGACCGCTACGGTCGCAGGTTCGAATCATGCCTCGGGCATGGATGTGTGTGATGTCCTTAGGTTAGTTAGGTTTAAGTAGTTCTAAGTTCTAGGGGACTGATAACCACAGCAGTTAAGTCCCATAGTGCTCAGAGCCATTTGAACCATTTTGTAACGTACGTCCATTTCCACTAGTGGTAGCGAAGGCGAAAGAAACAACACATGCAAAATTTTTATCACGTGCTTCAGTTGACCTATATAGTTCAACTGAACAACAGGATAAAATGCTAACGAAAACGAAGAAATCGGCTTACGCTAAACTTGTATCCCGTACTGCAGTTAACCAATACAGTTCGAATGAGGTTCCAGACACAACCCATATATATGTGACGTGAAGTATTCTACGTTACCAATATTTCCATCCATTTTTTCCCTTTCATTTTCCACAGAAATAATACGATACAAACACGCGATATCCTTAACGTGAAAATACTACTTGCCTTGATATATGTCAACTATATTTTTCGTCTCTCGCATTTCTTTGTTTCTGAACAGTCTTGTCAGCTCTTTCATCCGTGTAATAAATACTTTCTGGCCAATTCTGGCGTCATTGGTCAAAGCCGACGGGTTGTATCGCCTGCTTCACTAGACCCGACAATAATCATTCAGACAAACCAGCCGCGCAATGCTACAGTCTTACCTCAAACATCTTCTCTTCAAAAATATTTCAAAATTTATATTATTTGCGCCTTCCAATATGTACATCATATTCATCCTTGCTGTCTTTTATAATAAATCTTTCTTCTCTAAAAGATACAATCACAAAGCAGTATACCACTACTGAATATGTCCGCCACCCACCACACTTCAATTAAGAATGTATCAGACTGCGCAGACGCAAAGACTGTGCCACAACAAGATCAAAGATTGTTTAACCGTAACATAAATTGCTCTCTCTCTGACGAGCACATCGGTAACTTACAAGATCAAAAGGATGTACCCATCTTACATATTTTTGCTGGGGACACATATTCCTAAGAAATTTCCTGCAGGGATAGATACTGAAGCAAAGATTGTAGGAGAGAAGCGGAGAGAAAGAAGAATATTTGGAAGGCTGGATGACGTTAAAGAAGGATGAAGTTAGCAGGAGATTAAGCGTCAAGCCGATATCCATCATGACACAGATCGGCCAAAGAAGAAGAAGACTGTTATATCGCTCGTAGCCTGGTTCAAGCCTTTCGATTTGAAGACAGTTCAGCCGCCTGGGTGTCAGTTCCGCTAGTTGTCTTACCAAGATGCTTATCATTTGACATCCCGGTGCTGAATGAACCCCAATCCAGACTCCTCTCAGAAGTCTCCGATTGTTATCGAGAATCGTTGGGCCACTGATGCGCTAATCGATAGACTACGGAGGTTGCCTAAGACAACAACAGCCAAGATCGCATCACCAGAGACTAATTAGATATTCTGCACCACTGGGTTTTCCAAAACCGCAGTTGCGGTTGAGCTTGTGACGAACACATGGCGGGACATTGTCAGCACTGCAGCTGGAACACGACGAGCCATGACCTTCTTCCATACAGCAGCCTTGCTGGGGTGTTGTAAGCAAACAAACCGGTTGTCTCACACAGCAGTCGAAGACGATAAGGAGCCAAGTTAAGGAAAGGGGAAAGGCAGAAATACCCCTCCACCGCATAGGAGATTTCCATTCTTTGTACGTGAGAGACTTACGCAACCAGCTGATATTAGAACAACACGGTTACTCAGTATAGTATTACAATTAAGAATAATCACATCTCCTTAATATGTAAAAGCATGTAATAAACAGGAGCTCCACCAATCAATGCCATATTGATACATTATGAACAAAGTGTGCAAATTATACGAGAGCTACACTATCTGATGAAAAGTATACGGATATACGGATACCTACTGGTGGCCATTAATGTGAGGTACTTCAGCGTTCAGATTTGAGATGGCTTAAACTATGCTGGGGACACTTTACATAAGGTTGTAACGTCCCCTTAGAAAAATTGTAACGTCCCCTTAGAAAAATTATGGCCGTGCGGTTCTAGGCGCTACAATCTGGAACCCGCGTGACCGCTACGGTCGCAGGTTCGAATCCTGTCTCGGGCATGGATGTGTGTGATGTCCTTACTTTAGTTAGGTTTAAGTAGTTCTAAGTTCTAGGGGACTGATGACCACAGATGTTAAGTCCCATACCGCTCAGACCCATTTGAACCATTTTTAGAAAAATAATGAATAACTCTGCAGGTAAACCTCCTGCGTTATTTGATTTACAAACATCTGAGCAAAATTGAACGTATTCAGACAGACTCTTTACTTATTCTTATCATCACTAAACTGACACACAATATTTTAGCGCAACGCAATCTGACTTTCAATAATCCCTACAAAAGAATGGCCCTGGCTAAAAATAACCTCTACGTTTCATGAGTGACTTACCTCACAAAAATCTTCGTTACTCGAACTACTGGAATACAGCAAGCGCCAATACTGCCAGCTAAATAAAAGATTCAGACAATTGAAGGCACTAACTACTGATAGGCATAGTTAGCAAATGAAAGATTTTGATGGAGAACAAACAATGTATTTACCTTAATAGTGTTCAGAAGTCATTATATATATATCAGTTCATGATATCCATTCATACAAATTTCGCTTTTCTGACGGACACACGTCCAGGTCAGCCACAGACTGCACACAGCGCAGCCAGTGATTTTCATACAGAGCGCTAATTGACGTTATCAACATAAAACCCTAAACAGCCTACTTACATATGTTATTCCAATAACAACAGTTTTTCGATGAAAGAATGTATTTTTTTTAAGAGCCATCGATAGCTAGTGAAACGAGAAGTGCTGTGGGTTTTGGATGTTTTTTCATAAGCTCTTGGAATTCTTCAAAGTTGCTCTCTGAATAAAACACTGTCTCTGATTTCTCTCGCAGTTGCGTCTGTACAACATGTTAGTGAGGTGATACTGCGTAAACTCCGCTGTATTTTGGCAAAAGAAGCAAATTTTAACATGATAGCAAGAGAAATGTAGGTTTTACTGAAAATTTGCTACTCTCGACGCTTCTCTGAATGTTACAAATGGTTAACGATCCAGGCGAAAATAAATCGCTGTTTTTTTTAGTGGAATTCTTTTTAGATACTAACGAATGTAGAGGTACTGTAGATCTTTTTGAAAGATCGCCATGCAAGTGCCGGCCTCTGTGGCCGAGCGGTTCTAGGCGCTTGAGTCCAGAACCGCGCTGCTGCTACGGTCGCAGGTTCGAATCCTGCCTGGGGCATGGATGTATGTGATGTCCTTAGGTTAGTTAGGTTTAAGTAGTTCTAAGTCTAGGAGACTGATGACCTCCGATGTTAAGTCCCATAGTGCTTAGAGCCATTTGAACCATCACCATGCAAGTGTAGCCGTGGACGGACTCCACTTAATATTTACAAAAAATTATGAGTGTTGGCTTCAGTTTAGAATGGCACTTGCCCTCCAGCGCTCAGCATTTACCCTACATACAAATGTATTTCGAATACATTGATAGAAGGATCCTTTATTGTATGATTATATGATAGCGGAACAAACACTGGTAGCAGCTATTTCTGTAAAATATCTGGGAGTATGCGTACGGAACGATTTGAAGTGGAATGATCATATAAAATTAATTGTTGGTAAGGTGGGTGCCAGGTTGACGTTCATTGGGAGAGTCCTTAGAAAATGTAGTCCATCAACAAAGGAGGTGGCTTACAAGACACTCGTTCGAACTATACTTGAGTATTGCTCATCAATGTGGGATCCGTACCAGGTCGGGTTGACAGAGGAGATAGAGAAGATCCAAAGAAGAGCGGCGCGTTTCGCCACAGGGTTATTTGGTAAAGGCGATAGCGTTACGGAGATGTTTATCAAACTCAAGTGGCAGACTCTGCAAGAGAGGCGCTCTGCATCGCGGTGTAGCTTCAGGTTTGGAGAGGGTGCGTTTCTAGATGAGGTATCGAATATATTGCTTCCCCCTACTTATACCTCCCGAGGAGATCACGAATGTAAAATTAGAGAGATTCGAGCGCACACGGAGGCTTTGCGGCAGTCGTTCGTCCCGCGAACCATACGCGACTGGAACAGGAAAGTGAGGTAATGAAAGTGGCACGTAAAGTGCCCTCCGCCACGAACTTTTGGGTGGCTTGCGGAGTATAAATGTAGATGTAGACAGTGCCTGCCGAGTAATCCCCACAGTTGCCGCTCTCCGCACCCGTGCCCTGCCTATTGCGGATCTAGCGGTCACGTTATTTTGCGCGGACTCTACTAACCGTACAGCATATACAGTGCAACAAACAGAGCGGAACACTCTTTAAAATGACTAAATAGTACTGTCTGGAATCTAAGTTAGCTGTTTACTGGCTACAGCTCGAGTGGTTTCTCGAATAGCTACTTGTGTGTGCGCAGCTCCGCCGGCAGAGACGGAAGCGCCTCCGCGGGCCCAGAAGGAGCCGCCATCGCCGTTCCTGAGGGGCCTTCCTGAGCCGCTGCCCGAGCACCAGCTGCCCGCTGTCCAGGAGCTGCGCCGCTGGCTGAACACGCAGCCGCACCTGCCGCCGCTAACAGGTCTGTACCCTCGCCCACCCACGTCCTGTGGCAAAGTCAGACACTGACAGAGAAACTATCACGTCACACCAACGACCAACTCCAGGAAAATTAAGTTCTTATGAGGGGTACTCATAAAGTGTTAATCAACACCTCGAATGTATCTAACTGGGACCATGAATTCTAGTGATGACGCAAGTCCTTCTCCTAATGTTCACCCTTCAATGTGGCACTGTTCTCAGCGACAGTAGACTTGACGGAGTACTTGGTTGTAAGAATCTGAGTTTTCGCTGTTCAGGAAACGTTCCACCTCGAGAACGACCACGTCGTCACTCTGGAGATGCTGCCACGGAATGGTTTGTTAAGAGGGGTAGGACGTTAAACGGGCCGTCTTGGAGCAGGAGAGACACCACAAGACTTTTTAATTACCACTAGCTATACGTTTACGAATAAATTCACAAAACTTTGTCAGCATGACCAGGAAGGATTCAGAATTCACATTCATAGCAGTGGAAGGTAGATTAAAACAGAAGAAACTGCAAAAAGGTGGGAATTTAAGGAGATGGGACCTGCATAAACTGAAAGAACCAGAGGTTGTAGAGAGTTTCAGGGAGAGCATAAGGGAACAATTGACAGGAATGGGGGAAAGAAATACAGTAGAAGAAGAATGGGTAGCTTTGAGGGATGAAATAGTGAAGGCAGCAGAGGATCAAGTAGGTAAAAAGACGAGGGCTAGTAGAAACCCTTGGGCAACAGAAGAAATATTGAATTCAATTGATGAAAGGAGAAAATATAAAAACGCAGTAAATGAAGCAGGCAAAAAGGAATACAAACGACTCAAAAATGATATCGACAGGAAGTGCAAAATGGCTAAGCAGGGATGGCTAGAGGACAACTGTAAGGATGTAGAGGCTTATCTCACTAGGTGTAAGTTAGATACTGCCAACAGGAAAATTAAAGAGACCTTTGGAGAAAGGAGAACCACTTCCATGAATATCAAGAGCTTTGAAGCAAAAAAGGGAAAGCAGAAAGATGGAAGGAGTATATAGAGGGCCTATACAAGGGCGATGTACTTGAGGACAATATTATGGAAATGGAAGAGGATGTAGATGAAGATGAAACGGAAGATATGATATTGCGTGAGGAGTTTGACAGAGCACTCAAAGACCTGAGTCGAAACAAGGCCCCGGGAGTAGACAACAATCCATTAGAACTACTGACGACCTTGGGAGAGTCAGTCCTGAGAAAACTCTACCATCTGGTGAGCAAGATGTATAAGACAGGCGAAATACCCTCAGACTTCAAGAAGAATATAATAATCCCAATCGCAAAGAAAGCAGGTGTTGACAGATGTGAAAATTACCGAATTATCAGTTTAATAAGTCACAGGTGCAAAATACTAACGCGAATTCTTTACAGACGAATGGAAAAACTGGTAGAAGTCGACGTCGGGGAAGATCAGTTTGGATTCCGTAGAAATGTTGGAACACGTGAGGCAATACTGACCCTACGACTTATCTTAGAAGAAAGATTAAGGAAAAGCAAACCTACGTTTCTGGGATTTGTAGACTTAGAGAAAACTTTTGACAATGTTGTTTGGAATACTCTCTTTGAAATTCTGAAGGTGGTAGGGGTAACATACAGAGAGTGAAAGGCTATTTACAATTTGTACAGAAAGCAGATGGCAGTTATACGAGTCGAGGGGTATGAAAGGGAAGCAGTGGTTGGGAAGGGAGTGAGACAGGGTTGTAGCCTATCCCCGATGTTATTCAATCTGTATATTGAGCAAACAATAAAGGAAACAAAATAAAAATTCGGAGTAGGTATTAAAATCCATGGAGAAGAAATATAAACTTTGAGGTTCGCCGATGACATTGTAATTCTGTCAGAGACAGCAAAGGACTTGCAAGAGCAGTTGAATGGAATGGACAGTGCCTTGAAAGGAGGATATAAGATGAACATCAACAAAAGCAAAACGAGGATAATGGAATGTAGTCGAATTAAGTCGGGTGATGCTGAGGGAATTAGATTAGGAAATGACACACTTAAAGTAGTAAAGGAGTTTTGCTATTTGGGGAGCAAAATAACTGATGATGGTCGAAGTAGAGAGGATATAAAATGTAGACTGGCAATGGCAAGGAAAGCGTTTCTTAAGAAGAGAAATTTGTTAACATCGAGTATAAATTTAAGTGTCAGGAAGTCGTTTCTCAAGGTATTTGTATGGAGTGTAGCCATGTATGGGAGTGAAACGTGGACGATAAATAGCTTAGACAAGAAGAGAATAGAAGCTTTCGAAATGTGGTGCTACAGAAGAATGCTGAAGATTAGATGGGTTGATCACATAACTAATGAGGAGGTATTGAATAGAATTGGGGAGAAGAGTAGCTTGTAGCACAACTTGACTAGAAGAAGGGATCGGTTGGTAGGACATGTTCTGAGGCATCAAGGGATCACCAATTTAGTATTGGAGGGTAGCATGAAGGGTAAAAATCGTAGAGCGAGACCAAGAGATGAATACACTAAGTAGATTCAGAAGGATGTAGGCTGCAGTAGGTACTGGGAGATGAAGAAGCTTGCACAGGATAGAGTAGCATGTCGAGCTGCATCAAACCAGTCTCAGGACTGAAGACCACAACAACAACAGCAGTGGAAGTTCAAAAACATAACAAAATTAATTTTGTTTTACATGTGAAAATTCATCATTTTTTCACTTATCACTGGCTGCGTTTGTTGCAGTATGTACACGTTTCTTCATAAGTAAGAGAGATTGTTCGATAAATTTTGCACAGCATACAAACCATACTTACAGGTGTATGAAGCTCTAGAGTCTAGAAATTATTTAATTTATAAAAAAATGAAGGTGCTGTTACATTTTAAACTTCATGTTTAGGAAAAACTCAAATTTATAGTTAATTATCTCAATTGTTACCACAGTTTTCAATAGATTTGGAAAATTCTAGAGTTTAATACACCTGTAAGAATGGTTTGTATGCTGTGCAAAATTCATCGAAGAATCTCCCTTACTTATGACGAAAAGTGTACCTATAGCAACAAATGCAGCCAATGGTAAGTGAGAAAAGGTCAAATTTCAAATGTAAAAAAAAAATTCTTATATTTTTGAACTTCCACTGGTATAAGTGTAAATCCTGAATTCATTCTGGTCATTTTGGCAAAGTTTTATGAATTTATTCGTAAAAGTATAGACAGTGGAAATTAAAATGTCCTCTGGTGCCTCTCCTGCTCCAAGTCGTCGCGTTTGACGTCCTACCCCCCACCTTAATGCCAAAGAAGCAGCACGTGTGACTGTTCTCCAGAATAAACGGGGGTCTTGTCATGGAGCAAAATTCCTATCTATCGAATTGATACGAAACCCTAAAGTACCCTACACAACCACCAATTGACCGGCCGACAAATTGGACGCGTGTGGAGTTTTAGCCAGCAAACCGACTGACTTTTGCTGTCGACTGTCGGTAGGAAATGAGTACCCGGCAAGCAGCCCCCCTCCATACCACACCTCACCCCCCGACAAATTGTGCTGTGTAGAGATGTCGTGCCAACTGACCGGCAAAAGTTCACCTTCTGTCACCGCGAGCTGCATTAAATGCTAGTCTCATACACATGACACTGTGAAGGGGACAAAACTTTAATGACAGTTCCTGGAGACATTTATGACTTGCAGATGTATGTGGGACACGTCATGTCAAGAATATACCAATAGGTGTGCAAGAAATGAAGCACTTGTTTCATTTTTTTAACGAATCCATAATGTTTTCATGTGGCACACAGACTAGAACATACAGGGTGAGTCAGGAGGAAAGGTACGACGGTGAGTGAAATGAAAACCTTAAATTTGTAATAACAAATCCCCAATTTCACTCCGTTATCATGTAACTTGGTAATCGTGCTACAAACAGCGTGCAGAATGGCCTGTAGGTGGCAGCATTCTGCGGATGCACATATACCGTCGCAGTATCAGTATAAAGATGGCCGCCCCACTTGCGACTTTCACCAGGGAAGGACAGCGTTCTGTTGAAATTCATCGACGAATGAAGGTTCAGTAGCGTGATGCATGTTTGCCACAGCCGTAAGTCTACGAATGGAGTAGGAAATTCGCAAATGGTGTGACTTCAGTGGAAGATGCTCCTCGTCCAGGTCAGGCACAACGAGTTGTGACTCCACAGAACATTGCAGCAGTTGAAGCCATAGTGAAGGAAAACCGCCGAGTGACACTGAATGACTCAAAGACGCAATGGGAGGAAAGAAGTTCCATTCTGATGAAGAGGTACGCCACGTGGTGCATGAGTGGTTGCGCGGACTAGCAAAAGAATTTTTTTCTAAAGGAATTTATGCAATTACGCTACAATAGTGTAGGTTCAGCAGAGTGAGTGATTGCACCAGTTTACGTTTCGGAACCTGTGGAAATAGGTTCCGAGAGCTCTGTAGGGCAAATAGGCAAGCGAAACTCGTCCTGCACGTGGTGATATTATTATTCGCCCAAGTGAGGTGCTGATACAATGGTGCATCCAAGTTCTTGTGATGCCGTCTTGGGAGACTGTCGAGAAGTATGGAGGACATTTTTTCACGGAATTCAGGAGCAACTAATTTCTGATGGGGTGCTAAAATTTCTTTGGCGCTCTTCACATTTATTTTAAGTATCAAATTTTGTGCTCACCTGAACGCTGAATACCAGCTGGAGGATTGAAATGTTGATATTCTGCGGCTCTGGTACTAAGGCTGGAGTTAACAACTCGTCGACGGAGAGGATACTGTGAAGAGATGCGCATCTTCGGATTGGGGAAGGAAATCGAAGTGTTAAGAGGACACGTCTAGGCATTTGCCTCACTCGATTCAGGTAACCTCTAAGAAATCTAAATCGGGGTTCCCGAACAGATACTCGTATTTGAACAGTGATGCTTCCAAATGCGATGACGACACGCCATCTAACCCTGGTGCGGGAGTGAATAGAATGGAGTTAGCACTCTGGAAGTACTGTCAGAATTCGTAATTTCTTTGCGCTTTCCAGGTCTGTAGTGCACCTCGCTAACGCGCTATTGTACAGTGGTTCTCGACTTAGAGATAACCGGTTTCAGTTAAGTTCTAAAAGAAATCCATTGAATTTTGATTACATGATAAATCATACAAATCTAAAGGACGTCAGTTCAACCGTATACCTAGGGATAACACATATTAACAACTTAAATTGGAACGCTGTGGGTAAGGTGAACAAAAGCCTGCGTTTTATTGTCAGATTGCCAGAACAGAAGATGCAACATATCCACTAAAGGACTGCTTGCACTACGCTTGACCGTCCTCTGCTAGAGTACTGCTGTGCGTTTCGCAATTTCACTTGAATGGAAGAGGGAATTTTTTCGAAGCTGCTCACCATAATTGAAAATTATATTTACCGATAAGATTACAATATGAGGCACTCAATAAAATCAAAACGGCACCTAGCTGGGTGGCGCAGTGGTTAGCACACTGGACTCGCAAACGGGAGGACGACGGTTCAAAACCGCGTCCGGCCACCCTGATATAGGTTTTTCGTGATTTCCCTAAATCGCTTCAGGCAAATGCGAGGATGATTCCTTTGAAAGGGCACGGCCGACTTCCTTCCCTATCCGATGGAAATGAAGACCTTGCCGTTTGGTCCCCTCCCCCAATCAACCAACCAAAACAAAAAAAGCCGGCCTTTGTGGCCGATCGGTTCTAGGCGCTTCAGTCTGGAACCGCGCGACAGCTACGGTCGCAGGTTCGAATCCTGCCTCGGGCATGGATGTGTGTGATGTCCTTAGGTTAGTTAGGTTTAAGTAGTTCTAAGTTCTAGGGGCTGATGACCTCAGATGTTAAGTCCCATAGTGCTCAGAGCCATTTGAACCAAAACAAAAAAGTAGGTATCCCGTATATGCATTTTAGTCAACGTTTCATAAGTGTGTAGCTTGTGTTTACTTTCTGATATACACTGGCAGTCACGAAAAGATTTCTGGCCACGAGGGAACATTCCAGCAAGAATTGCAAGAGACACATAATTTATAATAAGGAACGTCGACTACTGCAGGTAATACTTGTATCAAATCAATAAGAAAGTCGCAGAATCGTTTAGAAAACAAAAGGAGAATAAAAGTTTAGATGCTAAGCTCCTACTTTTTGCTTCTCAGGTCACAACGCTGTCAACTAACCTATGACTTGAACATGGCAGCCAGGCCTCTGTATGTGGTATAAACTGTCTAAAGACTGTATCTACAAATGTCATTATTTGACATTCAACTAAGACAAACTGTATCAAAAGGACGAGATTTGATAGCTCACCATTGTGCCGTAGCATTGAAACGGTATACATTCATAGCACACAAGTTATAACATTAAAAACATCAAATACAGGAAGCCCTAACTACCTATATGTAGTTTCTAGTCACTTTATCATAACAAGTAGTAGCTAAAATTACGTGTTTACGAGAGATTATCAATTTTCCAATCCTTTTAAACAACTTATCTTCATATCACGTACTCTTTGATAAAGAATACCCACCAAATACATAGTTTAGCTCTACACGGTATGGCGGGTCCTGAGTTCTGCTTGCGACGTAAAACGATCACGTTTCTCACCACGAGACACAAACCGGACTTGCCACATTCTTTATTTCACGCTCCGCATTGCAGTGGAACGTAGAATTCCACGATGGGACGTCACGAGCTCCTCATCCACGTGCATTTCCGCATACCGTGGGAGAATGGCTTAAGCGTAGGCTGTGTACCGGAATCGGGTTACATTCCCTCACTTCCCTGATCATCAACAAGCCGTACGTGACACTAAACTACACACAAACACACACACACACAAACACACACACACACAATTAGAATCAGATACGTAGTTGGGACACGTTCCATGCAAACCGCCCACGTCATGGTTCAAATGGCTCTGAGCACTATTCGACTTAACTTCTGAGGTCATCAGTCGCCTAGAACTTAGAACTAATTAAACCTAACTAACCTAAGGACATCACACACATCCATGCCCGAGGCAGGATTCGAACCTGCGACCGCAGCGGTCACGCGGTTCCAGACTGAAGCGCCTTTAACCGCACGGCCACACCGGCCGCCCCCCCCCCCCCCCCACGTCATCTGCAAAGGCCTGCACCAGGCTTCTCTATGATAGCCCCTTTTCAGTCTATCTCAGTTAGAAAGTGTAATTTTTTTTCCCGGCTCGTGACATACGGATCATCCTACTTGCACGGGTCCCCAATTGCAGCACAGATTATTCTCTATCAAATATCTTCTCTGTGGAAAATAATGCGTATGGAACTGTCATCGGACAACAAACTTCCTCTTCAAATTTCTAGGTTCGCACTTTTTAATCGGAAAAATTTGTAAGCGACTGTGCTTATGTTGAACTAAACGTCCGCGAGGATGTGAAATTTGTTTATCTTGTATAATCTGTTAGTTACCACGAGCTTGCTTTATCGCTCGTCTAGCTTATCACTCACTGCTTGTATCTGGACTCCGAAATCCTGTTATCGCAAAACAATATACCAACACTGTTTCTGGTTTATCATGCAAACTCTCTGATATCGAGTTTGGAAACGCGATTTTAGCCACGGATTTTGCTTCCACAACTGAATTCGCCCCCATACAAAAGCTTTTGAAACCTGCTGAGGTTGTCAGGTTCCCACTAGCATTTAAAAATGTCAACCAACACGTACGGAGTGATTCTCTGTGCAGCGAAAGAGAAGAAGGAATATTAAACTGAGCGCGAAATCGTCCACCTTCTACATTCAACTCGAGAGCAACAGTTACATTGCTCACAAAAATCGAAACCGAATAGCTGGTTGCCAGAGGTCATTCGTGTCTAACTATGCAGATGATGTGACGATAGCCCGATGTTGGACTGCGAGTGAATGTGAGGCCAGGGATACCCGCCGTTATGGTTCAGGTCGACCTCGCCTGTGTACCGAAAGAGAGGATCACCGTATTGGGCAGTAAGCGAGTCGCAACACCTTCCCCCCTGTGGTTGTCATTCAAGAACAAGTAATGGGCTTCCTGAAACATTGTCTTCCAACCTGTGCCATTCATCACACACCAGCAGGAGAAAATTAGCGGATTACGGTCCTGTGCTTAAGGGTACCGTTAACACCACAATACAAACGGCTGCCTTTGCAATGGTGCCACGACTGGGAAGCATGGCATGCTGATGAACGGCGTTGCAATGTGTTCAGCGGTTAATCGTTGCTCATCACTACCCCGGATGTCCATAGTCGGCAAACAGGCGTGGACCTGGGCAGAGGTCACACACTTGAATTGTTTTGGAGAGGAACAGGCGTCATGGTGTGGGGGAGGAATATGTGAAAACTGCACGCAGTGGAATCTTCACCCAACCAGAAATCTGTGAATTTTACACCCAGTATACCTGGAATCTACCTGCTCACTACGTCACAGTCTACCTCTACCCCGAGCCCTCGCTCACTCCCTCACTACGCCCACAGTGGGATGTTTCGGAATCCACACTGTTTGACATGGAGCAGGTGTTTTTCTTCTGGACACATCATTACGTTTGAGCTCAGAATATATGCTAAGATTTTACAACAAACGGATCTCAAGGACACTGAACGTTAATTTTTGGGTTCACGTCTGTACTTTCCTCCAACTACTGGCATTGTTTTCTCTTCGAGCCGTGTGGACGCCACCATGTAAACAAAATGTTCTACTGCTGGAAGAAGAACAAGAGCGCCACTAATAATCCGCTTAAGATATTCCCTCTGACATAAGCATATGGCACTGGTTTTAAAGCTTATATCATACCTCTCATTCTTTTATGTCGCATACTCTGTCCCAACAAGAGAAATTGTTATGCATTGTCAGCTGAAAACGTTTTTTTTTCCTTTTTTACTAAGTTATGACGTTACGTACGTTGTGATAAACACTCCGTTCTTTTAAAGTTCATCTTACTTAATACACAATTTTACAGTGCTCATGTATTTTCCCCTTCGCAACAACGACAATTATATGCAGAATTATCGTTAGCCTCACATAATGCTCGCACCACTGCAAAGATGAGTAATTTAGATATTAGTGTCAGTAGTGTTGAGAAACAGCTGAAATCGCTAAAATTCAACAAAGTTTCAGGACTCGATGGAATCATTATCATATTCTACAGCAGATTTCCATCTGAGTTAGCGCCTCTTTTCACCATAATTTGTCGTAGACTCCTCGGACGAAAAATAGTGCCCAATAGTTGGAAGAAAGCACAGGTCACACCCGTCTACAAGAAGCGTACAGACGTGAACCACGACATCCTTGAGATCCATTTGCTGTAGAATCTTAGCACGCATGTTGAGCTCAAACGTAGTGAGGTGTGTAGAAGAAAAAGACCTTCTTCATGTCAAACAGTGTGAATTCCGACAACATCACCAATGTGGAACTCAACATGCTTTTTTTTCATATGACTTCCGGAAAGGCATAGATCAAGGCACTTAGGTAGATACAGTGTTTCTCGATTTCCTAAAAGCATTTGACTCAGTACCACATCTGCAATTACTATCAAAAGTACGATCGTATCAAGCGAAATTAGTAATTGGATTGAGGGTTTTTTGGTAGGGAGGAAGCGGCAATTTATCTTGGATAGAGAGTCGTCGATATATGTAGAGGTAACTTCAGGTGTGTCCCAGGAAAGTGTGTTGGGTCGTTTGCTGTTCACGTTGAATACTAATGACCTTGGGGAACTATATCAATAATAATCTCAGACTTTTTGCAGATGGTGAAGTCACGTCTAATGAAGTATGGTAAGAACGAAGCTGTACAAATATCCCGTTAGAACTTGATAAGATTTCCAAGTGATGAAAAGATAGGCAAATTGTTTTAAATGTCCTGAAATGTAACATCGTGCCTTCACAATCGAAAACAACTTGGTATCCTATGACTACAATATCAAAGAGTCGTAACTGGTATTGGTCAACTCATACAAATACCTAGGCGTAGCAATTTGTAGGGATATGAAATGTAACGACCTCATAGACTCAGCAGATTCCACACTTTGGTTAATAGGTAGAATATTAGGGGAATGCAGTCCGTTGACAAAGGACATTGCTTGTAACAAAATGGTGTGGCCCGTCCTAGAATATTGCTCAAGTGTGTGGGATCCATACCAAATTGAGTAACAGGAGATATTGAACCCATACAGAGAACGGCAACACTAACAGTCACAGGTTTGTTTGACCCATGGAAGAATATCACAGAGATTCTGAGAAAATTTAACTAGCAGACGGTCGAAGATCAAGCAAATTATCCCGAGAAAGCCTCCTCCATAAATTTCAAGAACCAGCTCTAAATAATAACTCCAAGAATATACTAAAACCCGCCCTACGCATCGGTCCAGTAGGGATAGCGTGGACGAGTTCAGACTAATTAAAGCGACCTCTGAGCCGCTTCAGCGATCATTCTTCCCGTGATCGATAAATGGATAAAACGTTAAAAAAACCTTAATAACTGCTACAATCTGGAGTACCCTCTGTCGTGCACTTCACAGCAGTTTGCACAGCATTAGTGTAGACATACACTCCTGGAAATTGAAATAAGAACACTGTGAATTCATTGTCCCAGGAAGGGGAAACTTTATTGACACATTCCTGGGGTCAGATACATCACATGATCACACTGACAGAACCACAGGCACATAGACACAGGCAACAGAGCATGCACAATGTCGGCACTAGTACAGTGTATATCCACCTTTCGCAGCAATGCAGGCTGCTATTCTCCCATGGAGACGATCGTAGAGATGCTGGATGTAGTCCTGTGGAACGGCTTGCCATGCCATTTCCACCTGGCGCCTCAGTTGGACCAGCGTTCGTGCTGGACGTGCAGACCGCGTGAGACGACGCTTCATCCAGTCCCAAACATGCTCAAGGGGGGACAGATCCGGAGATCTTGCTGGCCAGGGTAGTTGACTTACACCTTCTAGAGCACGTTGGGTGGCACGGGATACATGCGGACGTGCATTGTCCTGTTGGAACAGCAAGTTCCCTTGCCGGTCTAGGAATGGTAGAACGATGGGTTCGATGACGGTTTGGATGTACCGTGCACTATTCAGTGTCCCCTCGACGATCACCAGTGGTGTACGGCCAGTGTAGGAGATCGCTCCCCACACCATGATGCCGGGTGTTGGCCCTGTGTGCCTCGGTCGTATGCAGTCCTGATTGTGGCGCTCACCTGCACGGCGCCAAATACGCATACGACCATCATTGGCACCAAGGCAGAAGCGACTCTCATCGCTGAAGACAACACGTCTCCATTCGTCCCTCCATTCACGCCTGTCGCGACACCACTGGAGGCGGGCTGCACGATGTTGGGGCGTGAGCGGAAGACGGCCTAACGGTGTGCGGGACCGTAGCCCAGCTTCATGGAGACGGTTGCGAATGGTCCTCGCCGATACCCCAGGAGCAACAGTGTCCCTAATTTGCTGGGAAGTGGCGGTGTGGTCCCCTACGGCACTGCGTAGGATCCTACGGTCTTGGCGTGCATCCGTGCGTCGCTGCGGTCCGGTCCCAGGTCGACGGGCACGTGCACCTTCCGCCGACCACTGGCGACAACATCGATGTACTGTGGAGACCTCACGCCCCACGTGTTGAGCAATTCGGCGGTACGTCCACCCGGCCTCCCGCATGCCCACTATACGCCCTCGCTCAAAGTCCGTCAACTGCACATACGGTTCACGTCCACGCTGTCGCGGCATGCTACCAGTGTTAAAGACTGCGATGGAGCTCCGTATACCACGGCAAACTGGCTGACACTGACGGCGGCGGTGCACAAATGCTGCGCAGCTAGCGCCATTCGACGGCCAACACCGCGGTTCCTGGTGTGTGCGCTGTGCCGTGCGTGTGATCATTGCTTGTACAGCCCTCTCGCAGTGTCCGGAGCAAGTATGGTGGGTCTGACACACCGGTGTCAATGTGTTCTTTTTTCCATTTCCAGGAGTGTAGAATTATTGTTATAAAGAAAATTGTTTCATATTTTAAGCTACATACAGTGGACGCGTGCACGTAGTGCCAGCAGTGGAAGAGGCTGCGTACAACTCATGTCACCTATACCGGGCGAACACCACCGCTAAAATTTTGGAGGTTGTTCGGAATATTTTCTGGGTATTTTGTTGTAAGGGACCCGTAGTCTCTTATAGAGTAGTAATGTCAGTATGATTTACTTCGGTTGTTACCTGAATTATCTCTATTTCTGTGAAAATACGTCAATTACAGTGGAAAAGCCTGTAATACACAATCTTCAAAACATAGCAGCACGAAAAGATCCGGAAATTCGGGGGTTCATGTGTACAGAAGCTAAACCATTGTTATGTTACAGCCGTCGCTGCGAGAACAGCTGAGCATATCGTCGTTGTGGCGTTTTTCCATTGCATTCAGTTAAACCACAGACGGGACGCACATCAGCCGTTTCTTTCAGTAAAACTACCCGTACTGGTGTGTATCAGTGTTAATGTACAATTAAAAGAGCCGCAAAAAAACAAATCCGAGACAGAACTGAGTAATAATGAATACAAGCTTGAGGACCAGGAGTACAGTGGGCATAACTGTTGTCAACAGCAATTGCTGTGAGTGAATGGAACAGGTCTGCTTCCAAACAATACACAGAGCGCATATCGTCGACATTTTCATTGTTGTGCATATATTCGTAATCCAATACTGATACAACGTCCAAGAAATCAAACGAAATGTAATTATTTCTTAATGAACCAATGGGGACCACGGGTTCCTCATAACAAAATACTCGGAAAATACCCGAGAATAGCCTCCGAAATATTGTCCGTGGAATTCTTCTCCACCCTACATACACGCATAATTGCCTTTTTGTTAGAATCAGAATCTATCTTATGTACATTACAAGTACAGTATACTGATCCACAGGAACAGACCATATCGAGGAGAAGAGATACTACTTAAACAAGTGGCTGCAATTCGGTTTTAATGTTTACGATTGGTTTTTGAAGATGTGATCGAAAGCAAAAAGAAACTTATTGGATCCGACAGAAAATCAGGAAAATTGTATAGGCATTACAGTTCTTCTTCGAGCATCTCCAGTCCTGTTAATCAGCCCAACCGGTTAAGGGCCCTCGGATCTTCTAACTGCCAGGCAAGTTATGGAGTTGGGACGAGGGGATCAGTGGACTCTTCCCTGCCCTTTTCTGGCTGCAAATTTCATTAGGTACAGATTTTAGCGGGTGCAGTTTACAAGAGCCCCGGTCACAACTTCAGGTCACATCTGGTAGTGATTGAGGGAACTCTGACTGCATAATGGCACATTATGGGCATCGTGTATTCTCAAGTGATACCTCTCACGCAACAATATAGTGGTAGCAGTCTTCAAAAGGACAATACTCGCTTGCACATTGTAGATGCCTGTATCAACCGTCTGCGTCCCCAGTAGTGGAGCCGACTCGAACGGAACTACATCCTAGTGCCAGTATTCAGGATATCAAGTCCCAGTTACAACAGCTTTGTGCCAGCTTGCTTAGGTTATAAGATACAGTGGCTTTATGACACTCTTCCCTATCGAATCAGAGCATCTATGCAGACCAGACGGGATGACGTTTCGTACTGAGAAGTCGGCTTACACTGCCAAGTTCTTTGTAAACTTGATTCTGTTTTGTTATCAGGCATATTCTGTGACGGTGACTGGATATGTTATGTTATCCATCTTCTGACGGTGGCTGTATTCGCTAAAACATTTTTATGTTTAGTAAACAAATTTAAGAAGACAAATATATCATGTTGCTCACATAGTTCAATACTGTTGTAAAATAATTTTTCTGCGATTCAAGATTGTTTTAAATTCTATACAACTTCAAATAAACTAGTATCTTAATTTTTGTATGGGACATATTGTTGCAGAATTAAAATTTAAAATTGTTCCCATCCTCCGGTTCTGTATAACTTTTACAGGAGGTTTCGCTTGGTACGAGGCAAATGCTGGAACTGGTAACCCCTCACAAATATTCTCAACTGTGACTCCCTTTGCCCCACTGCCAGTTCGACTGAGAATTTTTTGTCTCTCCAATGGGCCATTACGAAAAACAGCCCGCTCTACCTACTGAATGAACAGTAAGCTCTGACAAAAGAAAGCCATCAGTACTGTTGTTGAGAGCTGACAGTAGGCTAGAATCGTATAAGACCTTGCTGAGCTTAGCCGATTTTAATAACTGAAAAGCTTGCATGATGGCCTCTGCCTCGGTGCTAAACAGTGACATTTCTGTGGCCGCGAGTATGACTAAATGTTTGGAGGTCAAGAAAAAAAATTCGCTATCCACATATAGTTATTTTCGAACTGTCAGTGAATGTTTTAATCCCATTCCGCCCCAGAATTTGCACATTTGTTTTAAAAACGTTAATAACGTCTGGCGCTTCCTTTCTTAGGAGATGATACATTTGGCCGAGCGCACCAACCTCGGTCAAAAAGTAAGATAACCAGGGTCCCGTAACCACGGTTTTAAGTACCTCTCGTATAAAATGTCGCTGTGGTACACCAACGCTAAATGCCGGTCAGCAAACCGTCGTCAGTCAACCATGAGTTTGCCCGCGGCTAACTACGTGTATCGCAATGGAAGGCAGTCTGTAGATCAAAGATGTTGACAGAGATATGAATTTGCACCAGACTGCCTATATGCATAAGTTTTCGAGACAATCGCTGGTGAGTGACGTCATTATCATTTGCTGTCACTTTCGTCAAAAAAGTAGAGTAGAAGTATGTTTAAAATAAATACTTCGCAGTTAGTCCATTCGTTTATGTTTGGCGAATTGAAAACAAAAGAAGAATACATTTTTCAAAGTACAAGATGGACATAACTTCTCGAATTGGTGCGGGAGAATGAAGCAGTTCTTCAAAATAAAAGATCTGACGGCTGCAGCATAAAAGCAGAGATGTACAGTGTCCCGTTTCGGTCATTATTTTTTGTGTGTGTTTTTCTCCGTACGGTTCGAATACCCACGTCATTTAAATACAAAATTCGTCAAATATATGCTAAGTAACACGTCTGTCATTTTTTATGAACATTCACGTGGTCTGCTGTCTAACTACATACAAAAATCCAGTTTTCACTGAAAACCAAAGTTCTTAATTACCGATCTTTTGTAAAAGTTAATAAAGGTGATGTAACTAAAGAAACTATATTTTTTAAAAAATCGTTTTGTGTTCTACACTTCCTTTAAACGATAGTAGAATATGCCCTTTGTTTAAAAATTTCATCCCACCTGCATTCGATTCCAGGGTCCTCAACCTGCGAGCAATCACGCTGTCACAGAACTACATTACTTTAAAAACATGTTATTTATTTTAGCATG
The DNA here is from genome assembly GCF_021461385.2 of Schistocerca piceifrons. Taxonomy (NCBI): domain Eukaryota; kingdom Metazoa; phylum Arthropoda; class Insecta; order Orthoptera; family Acrididae; genus Schistocerca; species Schistocerca piceifrons. The sequence goes on from NC_060145.1 coordinate 275,576,489, forward strand.
TTAAACATGGTCGGCGAAATTAGTAGTGTATTTGCTCAAGATTTTTTGGCAGATGATTCGAACAGCTTCGGGACAGGTACATTTCAGTTTTGAACTTGACGTACCGTAAATATAAAAAATATTACAAAAATCCTATTGTTGTGTGGCGTCCTTGTTAGAGAAAAATAGGCAAGGTGGTCACACGTAGAGGCACAATTTAACCCTATTCCTGATAAATGTGATTCATAAATTAATAAACCTACTGCGGCCATCTTACGTATAGGGTGCGGTATCGGCGCCTTGAGTCTGTCTCAGCGCATCGAAACACGCCGCCATCTTAATACCTTACGCTTGTAAAACCCTGGCCATTTGGCGAAAATTGGCGTGAGCCATGGTCAGATTTAACCGCGTTGAACGCCCTCGTTTCCCTCTGACCGTGGTCGGTGCACCAGAATTTTGCGTTGAAGAGGTTTAAATGCCACATTTACCGCGGTCAACTTTTAATAGAGGTCGGTGGACTCCGTCGGTCGCGTAGGTGAAAAACGGGAATTTCGAATTCAAAATGGTTCAAATGGCTCTGAGCACTATGGGACTTAACATCTATGGTCATCAGTCCCCTAGAACTTAGAACTACTTAAACCTAACTAACCTAAGGACATCACACAACACCCAGTCATCACGAGGCAGAGAAAATCCCTGACCCCGCCGTGAATCGAACCCGGGAACCCGGGCGTGGGAAGCGAAGACGCTACCGCATGACCACGAGCTGCGGACCACAATTTCCAATTGCCGGTTAGTTCGGTGAACTGGGTAGTAGTGAAGCGTTCCTGTAATGGCCCTTGTAAACAATCAGACTTGTCTGTCAGATTCAGTGTTGGCTATCCACGGGTTTGTCAAACAAGAGCGCAGACGAACCAACCACGTTCGCCAAATTTAACCTCACTCTGGAAGCCGTTGTCACGCTGTGTGTATCATGTCACAAAGTATTTTGACTCTAGTGGGCTATGTACGAGATGCAATCCTGGATACAAACTTTCAATCTCCGAAATCTGCTCCTATTGCCAGATATCTCAAAATAATAGATGTCTGGCAAGCAACTGGCTATTGTTTAACAAACGCACACGTAGACAGTGAAGCTTATTTGTCAACTCGAGCGCCAATCAGAATTTCTCTCAAACACGTCAAACAGTCTACGTTCCACAAGACTAAAACGTCAAGCAAAGCTGCACACTGCCAAATATTTTGACAGACACGTGAAATTTGACAGACTGTTCGTTCGTTGCCAACGGCCTTTAAACCATGGTTACTAATAAGCACTGCGCTTTTTGTTACAATGAGAAACAGCGATTGGGCCGAGAACGCTTGTGTAATTGTGAAAATTGCCCGTATGAGTACATTAAGGATACACAGAAGAGTTTCGTGGAATGACTGAAGACTTTTGGCCAGGTAGAGCAATCGAACAACAATGAAATGAAATTTGAAATCATTGCAGACATGTATCTGTATCCTTAGCTAGATTTCGAAGCACCCACAGGTAGCAGGGCTAAAGCTTAGCTAGATTTCGAAGCACCCACAGGTAGCAGGGCTAAAGCTTTCCCCATGTGTGCGACAAAAGCTTTCCTGCAGTAGCAAAGTGCCCGGAAGTGTACAGCTACAGAAGTTCGCGTAGTTTTCTTTCCATTGCTGGTGACCCGAAAGACAATGGTGGCGAAGTCGCTTTACGGATCACAAACTATAGGGAATGTTTCCAGGAAACAACGGGCAAGATATTTGGACTGTGCGGAAGTTCCGTTCAGTTGCGTGTAAGAGTTACGACCCCGTAGCGAGCATAGCATTTCTGTGGGCTGGTTTTGTCTGCCTTTCGCGTTTCCTTTGCTGTCAGATGAAATTCATTTGCAGCACGCAGAATCTTTTCACACCTCACAATCAGTTGTACACTTTATATGAGGTAATGCTGAGTTCTGTCGACTAGTATTTGATCATTTCACAGACTGGTAGTCTCGATCACATTATTGAATCAAATGCAAATTGAGGTATTTGATCTGTAGTAGCTATACCATTGTGGATACAGTTATGTCGTTATTATGTTTTTATCTGAAGGCAGCAATCTTTGGCCTATGGTGATGTGCGCTACCATTTGGCTTCATATTCTACGTTATTCACTTTGTGCGTATATCTAGCATCGTTGAGTGCGGCGGAAAATATTGTAGCTTTATGAATCAGTAAATTAGGTTGCTTTGGCTGTCAAACTGTTCACCTTTAACTTCCGAAAGACATGTGATACAGTTCTCCGTTATTGTCTAATGAATAAAATGCAAGCGTAATTAATATCAGACCATTTTAGAGATAGAACTGAAGAGTCCGTATCAAACATTATGTTGTCCTAACGGAGAGAAATCTTCAAATGCAAAAGTAACTTTGGGGGTAACTAGTGGAGCGTTGAAAGGTCCATTTATACGCAATGATCAGCCATGTAAAGATAAATTCTCTCAATCCGGAATTTATAAATTAACATGCGCTCAGTGTCCTGTCTTACAATGGACAGACTGGCTGTATGTTAAGAACGAGATTTCAGGTGCATGTGATTGTTAAAAAAGGCGCAAGTAAAAATACTTCTTCGCTAGCTGAACACTTAAAAGCTAATGGACACATGGAACCTATATTAGAATCGTTCCAAATTTTGCATTGTGCAGCCCAGAGCAAAAACTTGACTTGGGTGGAGGAATTAGACATGCTCAGCGCTATGCAGGATCTCAACGACTAGTGTCCGACAGGACAGATATACCCTGTTCACTTGGCTATGCAGTATCGTACCACCTCGTTATATGCCTTGGTCAGGTAATTTTTCTTTAATCCTCTCGGCTCCCTTATTGACCGCCTCTTTCTACCGTATATTTCGTCAGTGATCACTGTTATGAAAGCTAATCCGCGAAGTACGTCGATAGTTCAAGATCCCTGACCGTCAAATCTCGAAACATTTTCCTATAACAATCGATACTGTTGTTGACATATAATCTTTTTTTTCTGTTCGTGCTTCTACGGAATGAGGATACTTTGGTTCAATGCAAGTTGAGGAGTGGAGAAAGAATGTCATAGCTTACACGTCTAGAGCGGTCGTGAGAGGTGGAATGTTTGCCTGCTTTACCGTCAGTACAGGCAACCAACGGATGCGTTCGCCTCGTGCCGTTGAGCAACTGTGGTGTAAATATGGTACACAACTAACAAGGGTTCTCGGAAACGAATTATAGAGACATTCATGTTTAAACACACTCCTTACATTATTTACTTCTCAACTGGCTAACACAAGCTTACTGTGTGTTGTGTGCCACTGCAAACAACGTTATTTTATAGAAATTAGTAGTCGAAACGAAAAAGAAGTGAAGGCATCCTCAAATAGTCTGATAATGGCAGCATGGTCATTAAAAACGTTGCAGGTGAGCTAAAAGTAATTTTTCATACTGTTAAACATAAAATCAGCTATGGAAATATAGATTTTGGAAAAACAATTATCAAAGGAGTTTTACATGGTTCTAATTTGGCTAAGATGATGACATGTGGTCGAACTAAGGCAGAAGCAATTGTGAAAAAGGTTTTGGCTCCAAGAAGTGTTCAGAACTTCAATGATGTCTTACCAGATCCAGCTAAATCAAGCAGCTTTTTCTCTATTGCAGCCGATGCCTCCAGCCACAAAAACAGACAGATGTTCCCTCTAATTGGGGGTATTTTGATCCTGAAACGGTAATAAGAAATACTTAAAGACTTCATAGAACAGACTAATGAGACAACTTATGGTGTGCACAGCTTGATCAAGTCTCCACTAAATTTTCATAATTAACATATAAATGTAAGTTACAGGAAGCATAGTTATGTGTTCAAACTGCTTGACGAAGACGACAAGCATTTTGTGAAACCAAACGCTTAGATCACACACTGCATAATGCAATAATATGTGCACGTGATGCATTAGATGTAGGTACTGAAATGCTAGCCTTGAAAATATATGGGTATTTGTCTTTATCACCCGTACTAAGAAAATGCTGAAATTTATTGCTATCGAATCTCCCTTAAAACTCCCATAAAATCTTTATCAGTAAACACTTCCGGGCTAAGTTGCCGTGGTCGATCTGTAGAAATTCTTCTCCCTGACGTTTCGTTCTCAACTACGGAGAACATCTTCCGAGGTGAGTCGACGACTGGCTGCTAGGAGCTGGGGCCGCCGCTTATATGGAGATCGTAGAGGGCGCCACCACACGTCACATGGCGTCGGTGTGTGGCTATCTCTGGCTATCGTCTGTTCTCTCGATTGCAGGCAATCGATTGTCACGTGACTGATGCAACGTCGACCGCCATATATTGTTCAATTTTAATCCTTCTTCTTTACGATTAAAATTGTATTGTTGTTTGTGGATTTCAATTGCCTCTCTATACATACGTGTATAATAGTGCGACGTCCTCGCTAGCACGCTTTTCTCACCAAATTTTATTTCGTGATCTCCATCTTCAAAAACATGTTCCGCTACTGCCAATTTGTCGATATGTCCCAAGCGACAGTTTCTTTTGTGCTCCGTCAACCGTGTATTGATGCTTCTTTTTGTAGTTCCTATGTAAACCCTGCCACAATTGCACGGAATTTTATATACCGCTGGGGTGGCTATGGGGTGACGAGCATCTTTTGTTGATCTTAGGCATTCACTAATTTTCTTAGTAGGTCTGAAAATAGTCTCCACCTGAAACTTGGCTAGTACTTTTCCAATGCGATCAGTGATGTTATGGATGAACGGAAGAAATACTTTTCCAGCTGATGGTTGTTGCTGTCTCCTATTTCTAGGCATTTTTCTACTTGGGTGAAGTGCTCGGTTATTCTCGTTTTTCGTATAACCATTTTTCGCAAAAAGCCATTCGTAAATGATTTAGTTCTTCTTGTAAGTAGCCTGGTTCACAAATATTATTGGCCCTATCCACTAGTGTTTTTATGACCCCCCTATTTTGCCTAGGGTGGTGGTTTGAGTTCTTATGGAGGTAGCGATCAGTATGTGTACCTTTCCTGTAGACCTTATGGCCTAAGGTCCCATCCGCCCGTTTTATTACTGATACATCCAAAAAGTTAAGTTGTCCGTTCTTCTCTTTTTCCATATTAAATTTGATCTTTGGCTTGATGCTATTTAAGTGCACCAGGAAATCATTCAAGTCTTCTTCCTCATGATTCCATATTACAAAGGTATCATCAACATACCGATACCACTTCGAGGGGCTTTTTTTGGCCGACTGCAGTGCTTGATGTTCAAAATATTCCATGAATAAATTCGCAATTGCGGGGCTTAGGGGGCTTCCCATGGCTACCCCATCAATCTGTTCATAAAATTCACCATTGTACTGAAAATAGGTCGAGGATAGACAGTGTTGGAACAAGGCCACTATATCAGTAGGGAACATATCGGCTATATGAGAGAGAGCTTCATCAACTGGAACCATAGTGAACAAAGACACTATATCAAAGCTGACAAGGATGTCATTAGGACTGACAGTAATTTCCCTCAATTTCTCAATGAAGTAGTTGAGAACGAAACGTCTGGGAGAAGAATTTCTACAGATCGACCACGGCAACTTAGCCCGGAAGTGTTTACTGATAAAGACGCCGGCCGTGAAAGCCTACATGGGATGATTCCCATAAAATCATTGACAGATGTTGCTCATCTCCCTTAAAACCATAATCAAATGTTGGGCGTCCTAGGAAACAGGTTTTCTTGCAGAAATACAAGGACAATGTGACGACATTTGGACCACCATGGACCAAGTTGGCGATCACTGTTGCGAGTTTCCTTGACGCCACAGCAGAGAGGTTAGCCGATTGTGGTGCGCTGTGTGGAGGCTTCGAGGAGAACGAATTTTGCTAGACCGCATTGCTCAGTGTTATACAGGTCTAGCTCTTGACAAGGTAGTATAAGCTGTCATCGACTACACAACATCAATTCTGGTTCACATAGCCGTTGATCTGAACAGCAGCCTGTAACATTTTTAAAGTGTTAAAACCGGTGGTTGTGCTCTGTCTTTGACGAGATAACGCTTGCCCAACATTTCGTCCACTCTGTCCTGACCTACATCTATTCGAAGTGGAGGGTTCAAAAATGGCTCTGAGCACTATGGGACTTAACTTCTGAGGTCATCAATCCCCTAGAACTTAGAACTACATAAACCTAACTAACCTAAGGACATCACACATATCCATGCCTGAGGCAGGATTCGAACCTGCGGCCGAAGCGGTCGCGCGGTTCCAGACTGTAGCGCCTAGAACCGCTCGGCCACCCGGGCCGGCGGAGTGGAGGGGTTTGCCTGTCTGTCTGCCCAGATCTTAAGCAGCACAGCACAAGGTATCCGTATCATTCAAGTTTAGTCCAGCTTGATGCCTAGACAGGTTAGAACAGTTGTTATACCAGAGGGGACAGCCCTGTGTCCAAAATTTTGCACCACGTATCACCTACAAGTTTAATCGTGTATTCTTCTTCGTGCCAACTATACCAGTGAAGAAATGGTCCTATCAGAGCACAAAAGAGTCGAATGTGCTCCCGCTTAAAAGACTCCTAGCTAGCCGCTGTGGCCGAGCGGTTCTAGGCGCTTCTGTCCGGAACCGCGCTGCTGCTACGGTCGCAGGTTCGAATCCTGCCTCGCGCATGGATGTGTGTGTTGTCCTTCGGTTAGTTAGGTTTAAGTAGTTCTAAGTCTAGGGGACTGATGACCTCAGATGTTAAGGCCCGTAGTGCTTAGAGCCATCTGAACCATTTTCTTAAGACTCCTGACTAAACAAAGAGATACCAGTTGCCTCACTATGACTGAAAAGTGGGGTACCAGCTGCGTCATTGTACGTTCATCAGCACCTTATAAATTTTCCCAAATATTTTGACATGGGAACATATTTGTGATCATTTTAAAGTGCAGCTCACTCCCACAAGCGCCCCCCACTGTAACTTGCTCAAACATAGCTGTAAATCGCTCATACCCATCCACAACCACTTGCCCAGTCTCAGTCACTCATTCGTCGCAACTTGTCATTATCTCATTGTGTCTCTGTAGCCGTCACTGCCTCTTGTCTCACAGCCACAGTGTCCATCGTTCTGTCAAATGGTTCAAATGGCTCTGAGCACTATGGGACTCAACATCTTAGGTCATAAGTCCCCTAGAACTTAGAACTACCTTAAACCTAACTAACCTAAGGACATCACACACACCCATGCCCGAGGCAGGATTCGAACCTGCGACCGTAGCAGTCCCGCGGTTCCGGACTGCAGCGCCAGAACCGCACGGCCACCGCGGTCGGCTCGTTCTGTCCAACTATTACAATCTCCAATCATTGTCACTGTCTCCCTCTTGCTCTCTTATTGTTGATATCTCATTTATTCCTTCCCACTGCTGTTCTCTCTTCTCATTCTCGTTATATATACATATATCTCTCCCTCGTTGCTATTGTTATTGACTCTGATCATTATCTCTCACCATCTTCCAATTTCTCCTTGTCGTTATTCCTCTCCCACTAGCACCATCTACTTCATTCTTTCTCTACCATTGTTCTGTCACTGTCAATTACACTATGTGATCTTGTTAGGCGTATTGTGCTGCCACCTACTGCCAGGTACTCCACATTAGCGATCTCAGTAGTCATTAGACATCGTGAGAGAGCAGACTGGGCGCTCTGCGGAACTCACGAACTTGGAACGTGATCAAATGATTGGATATCACTTGTGTCTTACGTCTGCACGCGAGGTTTCCACACTCCTGAACACCCCTCGGTCCACTGTTTCCGATTTGATAGTGAAGTGGGAACGTGAAGGGACACTTAACAGCACAAAAGCGTACAAGCCGACCTCGTCTGTTGACTGATAGAGGCCGTCGACAGTTGAAGGGGGTCGTAATGTGTAATAGGCAGACATCTATCCAGACCGTCACACAGGAATTCCAAACTGTATCAGGATCCACTGCAAGTACTGTGACAGTTTGGCGGAAGGTGAGAAAACTTGGATTGCTTGGTCGAGCGGCTACTCATCAGTCACACATCACGCTGCTAAATGCCAGACGACGCCTCGCTTGGTGTAAGGAGCGTAAACATTGGACGATTGAACGGAGGAAAAACGTTGTGTGAAGTGACGAATCACGGTACACAATGTGGCGATCCGGTGCAGCGTGTGAATGTGGTGAATGCCCGGTGAACGTCATCTGCCAGTGTGTGTAATGCCAACAATAAAATTCGGAGGCTGTGGTGTTATGGTGTGGTCGTGTATTTTATGGAGGGGGCTTGCACCACTTGTTTTCTTGAGTGACACTATCACATCAAGGCGTACATTGATGTTTTAAGCACCTTCTTGCTTCCCACTGCTGAAGATCAATTTGGGGATGGCGACTGCATCATTCAACATCATCGGGCACCTGTTCATAATGCACTGCCTGTGGCGGAGTCGTTACACGATAATAACATCCCTGTAATGGACTGACCTGCACGGAGTCGTGACCTGAATCCTATAGAACACCTCTGGGATGAAACGAAACCTCTGGGATGTTTTGGAACGCCGACTTGGTGCCAAGCCTCACCGACCATCGATATCTTTCCTCAGTGCAGCACACCGTGAAGAATGGGCTGCCACTCCCCAAGAAACCTTCCAGCACCTGAGTGAACGTATGCCTGCGAGAGTGCAAGCTGTCGTCAACGTTAAGGGTGGCCCAACACCAAATTGAATTCCAGCATTACCGATGGAGGGCGTCACGAACTTGTAAGTCATTTTCAGTATGGTGTCCGGATACTTCTGATCACATACTGTATGTTCTACTAACACCGCGTCCCTCTTTTTCTCCCACACTGCCAATTGTCCTTCGCTCTTTCTATACGACAACCACTGCCTATTCCCTTCCAGTATTTATTACTTTTCCGTCTCTTCTCCACTGCCACTGCCTCCTTCGCACCCATCACAAAAAAAATGCGAATACGTTCACAAGCCAAAATTTTTGGGAAAATTTTTCAAGGTGCTGAGGAGGGTATAATGAAGCAGCTAGAGATTCACTTTTCAGTGAGAGTCTTTTAAGGAGGACCATACGCGCCTTTTTTGTGCTCCGATAAGAGTATGTTTCCGCTGATTCCTTTTATTCCCAGCTACAGCAGGGCATGTCACTCATATGAAAAGAACTTTATGGGTCATTAAAATGTTGATAGTATACTTAAGCGGAATTGAAATTTTACACCTTAGATCGGATATTATGCGCGCAAACATTTTGCATGTGTTCCAGTACTGCAGCTTGGGGTTCCCAGATTCCTTCTAATAATAACTGAGACACTTTACAGCATACTTCTCCGCGCTAAGTCACTTTATAAATTACGTTTTCGCCTCACGCCTAATTTTAAATGCGTATTTTACATGTACGTAGGAACCGGATAAAAGATATTATCAAGAAAATTTTCAAGGTTGTTGAAATCGGGATCTTCAGCCGTTTGATGTGCTTACCTGTGTTGGAGTCCTCAGTTCGGTTTTAGTACCCAAGAACCATGTTTTCGGGGTGTTTCTCGATAATGGATAAAGATTTTTGAAAACGAGCAGATGACACTTCTAGATAAATCCCTGTAGAATACACCGCTAAAATTCGAGAAATTTGCTATGGTTATTTATTTAAATATCTGCTGCTGACGGTGAAAACATGGTGAAAAACGCTTTTTTCGGGTATTCTCAGGAACCGTCCAAGAACTAAATGGAGCCTCCATAAGCTCCTTTAGGCGCGTAATAGACCAGATCTAATGCAAAATGAACCAACCAATTTGTTCCATTTGCCTGTTCTGGAAGAAGTGTGTAATATTAAAATTTAGAGCCTGTACTCTAGCATACAGTAAAATGATCCTTCTGTTGGATATACAGGGTGGTCCACTGATCGTGGCCGGGCCAAATATCTCACGAAATAAGCGTCAAAGGAAAAAACTACAAAGAACAAAACTTGTCTAGTTTGAAGGGGGAAACCAGATGGCGCTATGGTTGGCCCGCTAGATGGCGCTGCCATACGTCAAACGGATATCAACTGCGTTTTTTAAAATAGGAACCCACATTTTTTATTACATTTTCGTGTAGTATGGAAAGAAATATGAATGTTTTAGTCGGATCACTTTTTTCGCTTTGTGATGATGGCGCTGTAATAGTCACAAACATATGGCTCACAATTTCAGACGAACAGTTGGTAACAGGTAGGTTTTTTAAATTAAAATACATTGTTCCAATGTGATACATGTACCTTTGTGAACTTATCATTTCTGAGAACACATGTTATTACAGTATGATAACCTGTAAATACCACATTAATGCAATAAATGCTCAAAATGATGTCCGTCAGCCTCAATGCATTTGGCAATACGTTGCATGGGGGCTTAATTATTTATAATGAATGCAAATACTTTTAATTTTTCGGAGCTGTAAGTCCGATTACGAAGTCTCGTAAACGGTTGGCCCTCACTAGTTTTAGTACGCAATCTGACTGCATAGAATAACAACAAAGAATGAAAGAAAATTTCCGTTAACACAATTAATTAATTAAGTCCCCAGCAACTACAAAACGTACGAAACCAAAGCACAAGTGTAACTGTTCTGTGTGTGGAAGTGTGATTCAACGTACACGTCTGGCACGGTTCTTCTTCAATAAGACAAGAAATTTTAAATACCATTTATACTGAAGTAATTAAAAAATATATAAATACTATAATTGCGTAAGGAAACCAGAATTACACTCTAATACAAGTACACAAGCCAGATGCTTTGTTGACTGAACCTGTAATGACGCATTATTTAAGACATTGAAATAATGAAAAAAAGGGAATTTTTTTTACCTTCATATATATTGACGAAAAGCACTCTGATCATTACAATATCTCCATTCGAACAACATCTGCTGTCTAGCCCATCAAACAACTGCATACAACATGGCCACAAATAGCACAGCTATCAATATCCTCTCAGCAAGATCTGCACAAGCACTCACTACGACGACATCTCAACAACGACTTGACTCCTACTACTTCTCAACAAGCACTGACTACTGCCACATCTCGACAAGCACTGCCAGTGGAGGCGGCCGAATAAAACTCTTTGGCGCAATCTCTGGCGCTGTGGCTCAGTGTAGCCACCTTTCAACGTGTAACGACATTCCTCTCGACAGCGAGTAGTTCGCCTTCCGTAATGTTCGCACATGCATTGACATGCGCTGACTCAAGTTGTCAGGCGTTTTCGGTGGATCACGATGGCAAATATCCTACAACTTTCCCCACAGAAAGCAATCCGGGGACGTCAGATCCGGTGAACGTGCGGGCATGGTATGGTGCTTCAATTACCAATCCACCTGTCATGAAATATGCTATTGAGTACCGCTTCAACTGCACGCGACCTATGTGCCGGATATCCATCATGTTGGAAGTACATCGCCATTCTGACACGCAGTGAAACATCTTGTAGTAACATCGGTAGAACATTACGTAAGAAATCAGCATACATTGCACCATGTAGTTTGACATCAATAAAATGGGGGCCAATTATCCTTCCTCTCATAATGCCGCACCATACATTAACCCGCCAAGGTCGCTGATGTTCCACTTGTCGCAGCCATCGTGGATTTTCGGTTGCCCAGTAGTGCATATTATGCCGGTTTACGTTACCGCAGTTGGTGAATGACGCTTCGTCGCTAAATAGAACGCGTGCAAAAAATCTACCATCGTCTCGTAATTTCTTTTGTGCCCAGTGGCAGAACTGTAGACGACGTTCAAAGTCGTCGCCATGCAATTCCTGGTGCATAGAAATATGGTCCATGTTGAGCCTTCTCAACACCGACGTTTATAAGATTCCTGACTCTCGCGCTATTTGTCTGCTACTGATGTGCGGATTAGCCACGACAGCAGCTAAAACACCTACTTGGGCATCATCATTTGTTGCAGGTCGTGGTTGACGTTTCACATGTGGCTGAAAACATCATGATTCCTTAAATAACGTAACCATTCGTCGAACGGTCTGGACACTTGGATGATATCGTCCAGGATACCGAGCAGCATACTCAGCACACGCCGTTTGGGCATTTTGATCACAATAGCCATACATCAACATGATATAGACCTTTTCTGTAATTGGTAAACGGTCCATTTTAACACAGGTAATGTATCACGAAGCACATACCGTCCGCACTGGCGGAATGTTACGTGATACCACGTACTTATATGTTTGTGACTATTACAGCGCCATCTATCACAAAGCGAAAAAAGTGGCCCAACTAAAACAATCGTATTTCTTTACGTACTATAAGAATATGTAATAAAAAAAGGGGGTTCCTATTTTTAAAAAACGAAGTTGATATCCATTTGACCTATGGCAGCGCCATCTAGCGGCCAACCATAGCGCCATCCGATTTCCCGCTTCAAGCTAGACGAGTTTCGTTCTTTGTAGTTTTTTCGTTTGATGCTTATTTCGTGAGATATTTGGCCCGGTCACAATCAATGGACCACCCTGTATAAATGGTCCCTTGCTATGGGCCATCCAAAACACTTCAGCCTATCTTTCTATCACCAACAGAAACCGCGGTGTTAATTCCGTAAGAATACCGTTTTTGTGGGTGGCGTTTTGTAACATATTGGTAGTGCATGCTGTCACATACGTACCGACAACGCGCAGTAAGAAAAATTTCGTTATTTGCTATCCTTCCTGCTGTTTGCAATTTTGATGGGCAGTGGCGTTTTACCTCCTGCTACGAGTAACTCGCGAAAAGACCATGAAGATGGAGACTTCAGAGTTCGTATGGAGGCATGCCAAAAGTCGTTCTTCCCGGCCGCCGCGCATACCTGGGAGTACCAGTGGTCCCCGATGATCCTTCGCCAGAGTTCTTGTGGACTGATGGATGTAGATGCAACTGAAGAAAAACACACATCATGAATCAGACATATTTGACTTTAAATAAAGTTGCGATTTACCCTTTCAGTATAATGGGACGAGACCAAGAGGGCCCATCGACAGCAGGAATCCAGCTTTTGCGGTGTGACGCTGATGATGCGGCATTCGTGAAGCGTGGTTAGCTCTGACAACGGCAGTCCCCACAGTCTTGGACCGGTCAGCCTTTAACACGGCTCCCAGAGCCTTCCATCCGCCGTAGACACTGGAATGTGACACCCGCGCTGTCGCCGCGTGTGGACACCCGGCACCACAGATGCTGGCGAAACCCGCGCCGTTATATCACGCTCGCCTGACCGCCTGCAAGTTTGCTGAAACCACCCGACCTGGGCTAAAGCCCGCCTCTCAACATGGCGCTGGCGGGTTTCCCACTCGTTGCGTCCGCACGCGATCTTGTCTGTTCAGGTGCTGTGGCTGTAACAGGCCACTTTCTCTTTTATCTCTGAGGCGTTTCCGACACAGACCTTCATAACGTTGCTGCTTTTTGATTTCTCACTGTATCCACTCCAAGTAAAATACGAGGTACGTCTGTAGGAATTTGCAGTATTCTTTGAAGTGATACTTCTGGTCATTCACTGCAGACTAGCGGGCGAGGTACAGCTTTGGTAAGACACTGGACTAGCGGTCAGGAAGACAGTGGTTCAAGTCGCCATCTGTCATCCGGATTTACATTTCTCGTGGTTTCCCTGCATCCCTTAAGGGGCTCCGGAACGCCCTATACTTGCAATGTTAAAATAACGCTTATAAATTACATCTTTCCTCACAAAGTATTTGAGGTAGGAAGTTGAACTTTTTACAGATTATTTATTGGAATATGGGCTACAACTTAACACAGGGATTTTACAAAATTTTAGTTCAGTTATTAAAGATGATTTTTTTCAATTGTAATGAAAATTCACAACTTTTTTTGCAATTTTTTATTTATATATTCAAAAATATACAGTTTTTTGGAAAAAGGCTGTGTTAAATTATGCAGAATGTACTGTGTAACATTTACTGAAAGTTTGAAACAAATATGTTTGGAAGATCCTTAGAAAACATGTAATTAGTATGAGAAAATAAAAGTTTTGGGAATCGAGCGACAAAGATTGGATTAACTTTTTAGTGCATTCCAGGTCCATAGGATGGATTATCTTCATCCTCTGCAAACTCCTCCTCCAGCTTCCTCTTGTTCCTCCTCCTGTTTACTCTTGCTTGTATTTCTAGACTCTTTACAGCCCTGTCTGCAGGCCGAAGGCGTTCCTTGTCTAAAGCAAGCATCGCTCGTTGTGGTGTTCGTAGATTTTGCTACCATTTTCTTCAGTTGCAGTTACTGCAACACTGTTCCAAAAGGTGGTCATGTATGAACACTTATCACATTTCAGTTGTATTTCACTAGCAAGTCCTACGTGCTTTATTATGGAGAGTTCCAGACCAACTTCACTACAATGAATACATCTTACACAGTTTGAAAAAATTCCTTTAAGAACCGACATATCAAATATTTCATTCACATCCGATTCGCCATAAAACATTCATAGTTTTCACTCATTGAACCAAGCTTCTTCTGTGAAGTATTTTCTTTCCCACTTTGACTGCTATGGGCAGGTGTACTTGAGAGGTTAGGTTCACTCACTTGGTTATCGTCTTTATTGTTTACAGTAATAACACATACCTTTGGCTTTCCAACATTTCTCCTTTTCTTAAAAGCTTTCAGAGGATTTCTAATAACTTTACTTTTACTCATTATTATACTTCAACAAAACAGAGACTCAAGAAACGGAATTAATTACGAATATTTTCGAGATAACGACAGAGTAAATAAACATGAAACAATCGACAATCACACCAGCGATATATATTGAACCATCACAGGTTAGCCACAACACATACTTTATCTCACATCACTAAAATACCTGATGGACACGGACGTTAATAATAACACCATTTGACAGCAGTTTAACAGCGCCACAGTGGGTCACGCCCATGTAGAACACATTTCAAAAAAAATTTAAAAATAGATGTAGTCTTCGGAATTGAATAAATTATATATCTATTAAAAGGCAATAGTCTGCAGATTCAGAAAACGAAAAAAAGTAAAAATTGAAGTTTTCATGATTTTGAGCCTTTCCGGAGCCCCTTAAGGCGGATGCCCGGATGGTTCTTTGCGAAAGAACACAGTCGATTTCCTTCCCGGTCCCTCCCACATCCGAGCTAGTCCTCCTCCTCTAACAATCTCGACGTCGACGGAACGGTAAACATTTTCCTTCTTTCCTTAGCAAAACCACTTGTTTTGCTTTTTTAATTCAGAAGTATTTACAACAACATTATGAAATTGAAACTTCC
Organism: Schistocerca piceifrons; assembly: GCF_021461385.2. NCBI lineage: Eukaryota > Metazoa > Arthropoda > Insecta > Orthoptera > Acrididae > Schistocerca > Schistocerca piceifrons. The sequence continues at coordinate 275,591,734 of NC_060145.1, forward strand.
TAGCAGATTAAAACTGTGTGCCGGGCCGAGACTCGAACTCGGGACCTTTGCCTTTCGCGGGCAAGTGCTCTACCACTTTTTTTTTTATTTGTGTAAGACTGGGTCGTCTTCTTGAAATTAACTAAGGGTCCGTAAGTGTGATCGATGTCTATCTCGGCTTCTTCGTCTATCTCATCTCTCACCCGTCACACCCCATCTGGTCGGCGGGTCGGTAAATGTAAGTCGCAAGTAATTAGCGAAGTCTTGCCTATATTTCTTATGCTGTTGCAGCTTCGTGTGTCCATCCAGGAGAAAATGCCAAAAATCAATCTTGTCCTTTTCCGATTCGTTATACACGTAGCCCACCACCATTCCCCGCACCCATGTCACTGCATTGGTTTTTTGGACCGGGAAATAAGATTCTTGGGGGAAAAAAAGTGTGTGTGATGAAATTGTGTGAGGGGCGGAGCGTAACAGGAACGCCAATATCTGTTGTGCCAAGTGCCACACTTGAGCCGTCCCACTACATGCTAAACGATGTTCATCAGTGTCCACTGTTGCGCAGCCGAAACATAGTGGAGTGTCTGCCAAATGAATCGCGTGCCGCCGTTGATTCGTTGCGAACTTCCTGTTTATCACCACATACCATGTTGAGCGTACCGACGTTGGGAGGTAAACGTTCTGTATAACGCGCCATATCTGTCGCCAGTTCTTGTCTGGGTACTTCTTTTCCAGGGTATTCCTGGGGCACCGGCGCAGTAAGAGTTGGTATACGTCTCGCGTCGTCGGTAGTCGTGTTGTTGGGAAGGAATCTCTGACATAGCTAAGCTCCAAAAAAAAAAAGACTTGAAATGTGACAGCTTCGGTGAAATATGGCCCACATTGACTGGGGGCAGCATTGAAGTGGGCGCTAGTACATCGGCCAACGCACCCGAGATATTGCGAAACTGACCGCGCCACTGTCGGAAAATCGTACTGACGAATAACGCCCGTGCCTTTTCATATACGTTCACTAGACCAAGTCCACCCTCTCCAGGTGGTAGCGTAAGCGTTGTGTATCGGATCTTAAACAGGTGTCCCACACTCACGTAGGTTCCGAAAGTTGCTTGTATCCGTGATGCCATTGTGCGCGTTAAAGGCAGGACATGCGCTACGTGAGTGAGTCTCGGTGCTAGGTATACGTTAACATAGGTCACCCTCTGAATCATATCCAACGCTCTTAATTTCTGTAACAGCACCATTGTCCGCATCAGCTTCAATATGCGTCGGTAGTTAGCCGCTGCTGTCCGCTGCACATCCATGTGGAACGTAATACCTAGGCATTTTATGGTCTTAACTAAGATGAGCGGGCCTTCCTCCCCCGGTTGTAATCCTCGACCGACATTCATGCAGCGTGATTTTTGTAGATTAAGCACGCTTCCTGCCGCCATCCCGTATCGCTGTATCCATGCCAACGCCGTACGTACTTCTTCGCCTGTCCGTGCCACCAGCATCACATCGTCAGCATAAGCGCGGCAATGAAAGGTCAGTTGTGGCAACGGCACTCCCTCCAACCGTCTTCGGAGACCATATAGACAGGGTTCCAAAGCCATTGCATACAAAAATATCGAAAGGGGGCAACCTTGACGAACTGACCTTGAAATAACAATGTAGTCAGTGCCCCGCCCATTCACCGAGACCTTTGATCGTACGCCGTGTAACAGTCGCATGATCACTAGGATGAAGGCCTGTGGGATTCCCAATCTGCCCATCACCGCATGCAAAAATGTATGATCCACTCTGTCGAACGCATGATCGAAGTCAATAGCGACGAGTGCCCCACGCACTCGGCATGCCGCTGCTAATGCGATGATATCTCGGTAGTCACTGAGCGCCGTATGTACGTTGCTCTTACCGCCGAGGCAAGTTTGACCTATGAGGAGTCTATCAGAAAGTGAAGACCGCAGGCGAGCCCCAAGGATGCGCGCGAAAATCTTATAGTCGCAGTTCAAGAGAGTGAGTGGTCTATAATCTCCCGGCTTTCTGCCACCGCGTGGTTTGGGTATTGGGATGATGATACCCTCCGTGAATTCGGCAGGTATCTCAGTCTGCGGTAACAGGAGTTCGTTGTACATCTGAATCCAGGTCCGTCCCATGAGGTATGCAAAGGCGCGGTAAAATTCAATTGGGAAGCCGTCCTGTCCTGGGGACTTGTTCGGAGCCCCCCTGGCAATTGCGTCTGTCAGCTCGTCCTCTGTTATCGCTGTGATGAAAGTCTCTGCATCCAGTGGTGGTCCTCTATCTGGCATTTCCGAGATGACATCGTGTAGTGTCTCGTGGTTCACATGTACAGGTCCATATAACTGGCGGAAATAGTCGGTAAACACATGCGCAATATCACGCTGGTGCACAACTTGCTGGCCAGTTTCAGAGATTAGTTCCCTGATCAATGTCCTGCGTCGTCGTTGGCGTTCACGTACCACGTGGTGCATGGAGGGGGTTTCGGCAGCAATTGTGTCCGCCAATCTCGCCCGGACCATTATACCTTCCATTCCGAGTCACGTCAGCTGTAATAACTTGGCTTTTATCCTGCGCATGGCCGTGTGCCTTTCCGGCGATGGTTGTTGGGTCATCAGCTCCCTCAGGGCTGTAAAATAAAAATCAGCCGTTGTGCGGTTCCACTGCGATTTGTCCTGCCCGTATCGTATCAACGTTCTCCGTAACGTTGGTTTTGCGCATTTAATCCACCACTGGAGAAGCGAGGTGTATGCTCGTTGGCGGCGAACGCAGGTCTCCCAGGCCGCCTCTATCGACCGGTGACATTCACTGTCACGTAAAGGTGCACAATTCATTTTCCAGTGACCTTTACTCCGCCATATCTTCTGACGCGTTAGTGAAATCGTACAGACGTACGCCATATGATCCGTAAAAACCGCTGGCCAGATTTCGGCATCCAGTATCGCCGTCCGTAGAGCTCGTGTCACATACACTCTATCAAGTCTACTCGCCGAGTGTCCCGTGACAAACGTATAACCCGGTCTGTCACCATGCTGCAGTTCCCAGGTATCCAGAAGCGCCATTTCGGTAATCAACGCACGCAGTTCCATGCATGGCACATAATGAGGTACTTGGTCCTTTTTGTCGACGACACAATTAAAGTCGCCGCCCACTATGTAGTTATCAAAGCGTCCAGCGAACAGCGGTGCTATCTCTTCGGTGTAAAAAGTCGCCCATTCTCTTCGTTTTGTGGAGCCAGATGGTGCGTATAAATTGAGGAAACGAACGCCGTCGACAATGATCGCTATGCCGCGTGCCGAAGGGAGAGACCTGACGTCCTCCACTCCTATTCCTTCCCTGGTGAGAATCGCCACACCGCATCCACTTTCATCGTGCACTGAATAATGTGCCTCGTAACCGTAGAACTCTGGCGGCGATGTGAAACGCACTTCTTGCAGGAGTACAATATCTACGTCCGCAGCGCGTAACATATCTTTCAGCATTTTAATTTTAAGCGGTGTCCGTATGCCATTAATGTTTATCGTGGCAATGCGGTACGCCTGGCTTGTGTTCATCAGTTGTAGGGCGGTGTCATTAAGCGTCCATCTGCACCCCCGGCGCTCCTCAACACACTAAGTTGGTCAACATTTCCCGACCCCTCCCGGCCTCTGGCCAGGACTGTCCTCAATCGTCGCGTTCGTATTTTCATCCAGTTCCTGTTGGTCCATTTCTTGCGCCCAGTCCCCCAGCATATTTCCGGAACTGGTCGAAGGACAGGAGGTAACGTTGTCATCGCTCTGATGTTGGACAGTTGTCATCTCCACTTCCGCCTTCCGGTCACCAGAAGGAGAGTTCAAGTTATCGTCGCTGTGTAGTTCCTGCATCGTCATCTCGGTATCTGTTGAATCCACTGGTCTCAGGTCGATACTGTCGATGTAGTCCACTGTCCCCTCGGGACTATGGCTATCGTCAGCAGAAGTCAGACGACGCTTCTTTCTTCTCTTCGGCGAACGCTGTTTCCGTTGCCTTGCTTCCGCATCGGCTGTTGGGGTTGCGTACCCTCCGTCTTGGGCCTGGCCTATCACGCTCTCGGTGGAAGCACTGGCAGCCACCACGGATGAGCCTGGAGCAGCCGTCAGCTGCATCTCTTGTGTGGTGTCCTGTGTCTGCTGTGGTGGAACCGGTGGTCGGAGTTCCAGTCCGTTGGTGTCCATTTTCTCTATAGGGGGCAGCTGCTGGTGCCCATCGGAAGTCTCCCTCACTTCGCCTCTCAGGGCTTCCACAAAGGTCAACGGTAAGACAGTCGTCGGTTGTGGCGCCTGAACGTCATCCCGTGGAGTTTGCACTAAACGTCACTGGAGGCATTCCGAGCGGACGTGACCTTTTTCCCGCACCCCGAGCAAGTGCGAGGTTGCCCATCATAGATTATAATCGCTCGACAACCGCCTATGTACAAATAAGAGGGTACGTGCTTGCGCAGTTCTATCCGTATTTGTCTCACCCCATTTAAAACGGGGTACGTGGTAAAACTCGTCCATTTTTCGGCCACATGGGATAGAACTGTACTGTATGGTCGAAAGGCGTCGGTAACAAGTTCAGACGGGACCTCAAACGGAAGTTCGAAGACTCGTATAGTGCGGATCCCCATTCCCGCGTGATCGACTGTAACCGCACCAACATTCCCGTCGGCATGACAGAAACGATACCCGTTCGGTGATCGTTGTAGAAGTCTTTCGCAAGCAGCCTCGTCAACAAGCTTGACATAGACGATGCTTGAAACGAGCGATAAATTGATTCCCACAATTTCCTGTGGATCGATTTTTACCTCTTCTCTGAAGAAACGTTCAATCTCGTGTGCCTTTGGTCGTGCATAGTCGTTCGCAAAACTGAACTTCAAAGTCGTTTTTCTGTACGAGTGTGCCATCTCGTTCTAGACTCACAACACCGCACACGCGAAGCTGCTCTGGCATGAACAAACAGGCGCGCGCACCACAGCGCGGCCGGCAAGCAACACGGTCCGCACTGTGTCACTGCCGAAGGCAGACTGCCACTGAGTCATCCAAGCACGACTCACGCCCCGTCCTCACAGCTTTAATTCCGCCAGTACCTCGTCTCCTACCTTCCAAACTTCGCAGAAGCTCTCCTGTGGCTAAGCCATGTATCGGCAATATCCTTTCTTCCAGGAGTGCTACTTCTGCAAGGTATGCAGGAGAGCTTCTGCGAAGTTTGGAAGGTAGGAGACGAGGTACTGGCGGAATTAAAGCTGAGAGGACGGGGCGTGAGTCGTGCTTGGGTAAATCAGTGGTAGAGCACTTGCCCACCAAAGGCAAAGGTCCCGAGTTCGAGTCTCGGGCCGGCACACAGTTTTAATCTTTCAGGAAGTTTCATATCAGCGCACACTCCGCTGCAGAGTGAAAATTTCATTGTGGAAACATTATGAAATTGCTTATTATAGTGACTTAGGCCTAAATCTTCTGCATTACTGGAAACCTTTGCGAAAACATTTCTTGAAAGTGATGTTTGTCGTTTGATCATACTTGTTTTTCATAGATCAAATTTTCTCTCGTTTTTCCATGTTCCGAATCGCATCATCGAAAATCGAAGTTCAAACGACGGTTCGTCTGAGGAAGCTGGCGTATGTATCATAGTAATTGTTGATGCGTAGTAGCTCATGGTGCTAGTCGGAGATGTACGTCTAAAAATCTCCTTCGCTATTTTGTTTACTGGACAATAGGTAAAACAGCGCGTGCCCCTTCAACCAGTTGATGGCATTGTTCTTCGAGGCGGGATATAGCTCTTCTTCCGGGTATAAAAGGCACGTTGGCGTTATCAAATACGGCGGTTTTCTCTGCATAGTTGCTAATTTTTTTCTGATTGACAACCATATGTTGTTTGCAGTTCCACAGACAAATTGATGTTCATCTGTGCTGCAAGTGGTACACAAAAGGTAATCCGCCAGATGAATGGAATATAGTATGGAGTTCGCTGGAAATTTCGTATTCACAAAATAATACCACAATGACCGTACTTTTGTTGGTAAATTCTGGTTGTGTATGTTCCTCCAGATATCACGCCAAGAGTGACCGACGTATTTTTCTTCTATGATGTTCTTGGTCTGAAAGTTCATTAAGTTTTGGAAGATTTTCGTAACTTTGATCACATCTTTCTCGGGTGTACCCAGTCTAATGGAGTTATATTCTACAAAGAAATGTTTTAGGTGGTAGAGTTCATTTGGGATGTGGTGAACGTCAATTGGGCCGTCCTGGCTGGTCGGCGCTGTTTCATTTAACAGAAATGCGGCAACACTATTGACTGGCCGCTTCCACAGCTTATACGTTTTACAGACATACAATGCTTGTGCTTTACTGTACACGTCCATAAGATTCAGATGCCAGTCAGTAGAGCCAACGTTTGGTATCTGACTTTGAGGATGTAGCCGAGGCTGACGAAGAGGCCAAAAGGAGCCAAAATCCTGTTCGCCACTTCCCTCGGTATTGGCAGGGCATGAGAACCGTCATTTATTTTAGAGAATAAATAGATGTTCGCGAGAGCCACTCTTTGTATTTCAACAAGAGTACGGAGATTGTACTGACGTATACAGGCACGGATGGTGGTAAGGATTCTTTTGTACACTACTGGCCATTAAAATTGCTACACCACGAAGATGAAGTCTTACAGACGCGAAATCTAACCGACAGGAAGAAGATGGTGTGATATGAAAATGATTAGTTTCTCAGAGCATTCACACAAGGTTGGTGTCGGTGGCGACACTAGCAGTCGAGATGACGGGCATCTTATCCGCATGGCTGTAACGGATCGTGCAGCCACGTCTCGATCCCTGAGTCAACAGATGCCGACGTTTGCAAGACAACAACCATCTGCGCAAACAGTTCGACGACGATTGCAGCAGCATGGACTATCAGCTAGGAGACCGTGGCTGCGGTTACCCTTGACGCTGCATCACAGACAGGAGCTCCTGGGATGGTGTACTCGATGACGAGCATGGGTGCACGAATGGCAAAACGTCATTTATTCGGATGAATCCAGGTTCTGTTTGCAGCATCATGATGGTCGAATCCGTGTTTGGCGACATCGTCGTGAACGCACTTTGGAAACGTGTATTCGTCATCGCCATACTGGCGTATCACCCGGCGTGGTGGTATGGGGTGCCATTGGTTACACGTCTCGGTCACCTCTTGTTCCGATTGACGGCACTTTGAACAGTGGACGTTACATTTCAGATGTGTTACAACCCGTGGCTCTACCCTTCATTCGATCCCTGTGAAACCCTACATTTCAGCAGGATAATGCACGACCGCATGTTGCAGGTCCTATACGGGCCATTCTGGATACAGAAAATGTTCGACTGCTGCCCTGGCCAGCACAATCTCCAGATCTCTCACCAATTGAAAACGTCTGGTCAATGGTGGCCGAGCAACTGGCTCGTCACAATACGCCAGTCACTACTCTTGATGAACTGTGGTATCGTGCTGAAGTTGCATGGGCAGCTGTACCTGTACACGCCATCCAAGCTCTGTTTGACTCAATGCCGAGGCGTATCAAGGCCGTTATTACGGCCAGAGGTGGTTGTTCTGGGTACTGATTTCTCAGGATCTATGCACCCAAATTGCGTGAAAATGTAATGACATGTCAGTTCTAGTATAATATATTTGTCCAATGAATACCAGTTTATCATCTGCATTTTTTCTTCGTGTAGCAATTTTAATGACCAGTAGTGTAATTAACTGCGATGGTCTGCGGGATATTCCTTGTATATTCCACCCCAAGACATGTCATGGTGACAGTTTCCTTTATTGGCTGATGAATGGGACTTATTTCTATCCAGTTTCGCACCAGATGCTAATTCATATTTGTTTATTATGTCGAGTGCTTTCTCTACCTCGTCGTTGACTTTGACAATAAATGCAAAGTCATCGGCATATGCCCTGCTGACAATCCTACGGTCGCGTGTAGTCAGTCCTTGGAGACTATGGCTCAGGCGAAAAAGTAATGGCTCGATTGCTATTGCAAAGAGTGACATAGACATCGGGCACCGTTGTCGCACCGAACTTTTCATTGCATAGGGGCTACTGGATTGACTGTTTCGCATAATTGTCGATGTTGACTTCTGCAGAAGATTTGTAATAATGTCGATAAAACATTGCGGAAAGTTCATGGTGTGAAAAAGATAGGCAAGATCGACTCTATCGAACGCTTTCTCAAAGTCCAATAATACGATGGCGCACTTAATTTTACATGCTGCAGCAATGGAAATAATATCTCCGTAGTCGCACAGTGTGTGTTAGATGGACCTGTCTTTACCTACGCTCGACTGATATGATCCAGTTGAAACGTCCCCTTAGAACAATTATACATGACTGTCCTTTAACTGACACACAATATTTTTAGCGCAACGCAATCTGACTTTCAATAATCCCTACAAAAGAATGGCCCTGACTAACATTAACCTATACGTTTCACAAATCACTTACCTCACCAAAAATCTTCGTTACTCGAATTACTGCAATACAGCGAGCGCCACTACTGCCAGCTAACTAAATGATTCAAACTACGGAAGGCACTAACTACTGATGGGCATAGTTAGCAAATGAAAGATTTTAATAGAGAATAAACAATGTATTTACCTTAATAGGGTTGAAAAATCATAATATACATAGCAGTTCATGACATCCAGTCTTACAAATTTCAAAACTCCGCCATCTCTCTCCCCACATCCACCACTGCTGGCGGCTCACCTCCAACTGCGCAACGCCACGCGCTGTTCACATCCAGCTGCCGCTGCCCAACGCTACAATGGCAGACAACAATGCAAACTAGCCACAGACTGCACACAGCACAGCCAGTGATTTTCCTACAGAGCGCTACGTAACGTTGCCAATATAAAAACATAAACAGCCTACTTACACAGTGACTGTGCTCAGTACTGATTTTCATCTTTCATTTATGATGCGGGCAAATACTTTATAGTCAGAGTTTAGGAGAGTGATAGCCCTGAAATTTGCTACCGAATTTCCTGCAGGGTGTTTCGGGATTAGAGCTATGGTTCCTTCTAGGAAATCGTGTGGGCCGCCATTGGAGGGACTCATTAGTTCGTCACAGATACACGTTAATTTGGGAATCAACTGCCTTCTGAACATTTGATAAAACTCCGCCGGAATGCCATCGGGCCCAGGAGACTTGTTTTTCGGGCTTCGTGTTACAGCGTCTGAGACTTCTTCAGCTGTAATTTGAGTTAACAGGTTGTTTGCCTCTACCGGGTCGAGCCTGCCTGTTAATCCCGTCATGAAGTCATTGTCCGCCGGGATGTCCCTTGTCGTATTGCCTAATAACACTGTGAATCATTTGTGAATTTCGTCCGTGATGTGACTTTGCTACGTCAGTAATCTGCCGTCACAAGATCTTAGTTCAGTTATTATTTTCCTACGTTGCCCCTTCCCCTCATTGGTCACATGATATATAGATGTTTGCTCTCCTTGTCAGGCATCGTGAAGTCTTGCGCTTACTTGATGACCTTCCAGCTGTTTCCATTTCAATCTGAGAAGTTTACCCTGAATTCGTTTTATTTCCACGAAGTTGGCAGTTACTGACACATCATATTGGTACAGGTCACGAAGGACTTGGAAGTAATATTCTACAGTCCGTTTTTGCCAAACGTTTTTTCTCGCGGAGCAATTCATCAGCGATTTTCTTCTCGCGGGTTTCACACATTTCATCCACCATGTCAGTGACGATGTATATAAAGTGAATTTGTTCTCGCACGCGTTCCATACGTTATTGAATATTTCGTGGTATTCTGGGTCTTTTAGATGTTCCACGTTCAACTTCCACAAGCCTCGTCCTCTGTACGTTCTTGTCAGCGTGATCCAAAAAGATAGTGGGCCAAACTCTGTTTGAAGGACGTGCGTTTTTAGGTCGACTGTTACATAGACCCTGTCGATGCGACTAGCGGAATGATTCGTAATATGGGGGAAAATCGGCAATGCACCGTTCTTGAGCTCCCATGTGTCAACCAAGCGGAATTCTGTAATTACGGCTTCTGCACAGTTATTAAAATGCGGCGTCTGGTCTCTTGGAGACAGCACACAAGTACAGTCACCTCCAAAACTGATGTACTCGTAGCGGCCACCAAAAAGGGAACACCATCTTTATAAAATTCAACTCTTCGCCTCCTGTGCCCGGTGCCAGATAGTGCATAGATATGTATAAAACGCATATTGTAAATGGTGGCTGCTAGACCCTTGGCGTTTGCCAGTTTCTCGACATCTTTGATGATGATTCTTTCTTTGGTGAGCATCGCCGTTCCGAGGTCACGGTCGTTCCCTGGATTTACGACTGCATTGTAATCTGTGATGACATTCAGTCCAATATCTGTTACTTCATGTAACATAATAACATCAATATCGGCGGCATAGAGCATATCTTGCAAGTTTTTACGGTTTAATTCGCTACGGATCTTGTTTAGATCCAACGTCCCGATTCTATAAGCTTGTAATGAAGTCGTGATTAATTAAGTATACAAGTCGTTATGGCCCACTGTCGACGCAGCCTAAGGTTTTCCATGTAGTGAACGAGTCGACGTCTCGTCCCTCATTTGCTTGTCTTTCTGCACTGGAATCTTTCCTCCTGGTAGGTGTGACACTTCCTTCATTTCTTCGTCTGCGGGAAATTCTTCAATGTCATCTGCCCAGTTTCTCGTATCACTGTGTTGAGACAACTCTGTCTGTGGCCAACGTTGAGATGGAGTCCTGTTTTTCGTTTTCTTACTTGTGGGCCGCTTCGTTTCGCCATCCTGTTGCGTCTGCGTTTTCAGTTTTCGAAAGTCGTCTTTCCCCGTTGCCTGCGGGGTCTGTGGGTCTACGTCAAAATTGACAGATGTCATACCACTGATTCTGCGATCGATTTGTTATGCCTTTCCTGATTGTACCTTTTGGGAAGCGTCAGGTGGAGCTATCCTCCGTTTTTTATGCTTTTTGTGAGAAGATCCGGATTTCTGTCGCTCCTCTTTCTCGGAAGCCGTGCTGGGATCTTGGGCAGCATCCTCGTTCTCGTCTCGCTGTACATCTTGTTCAAAAGTTCCGTCACTTTTGGAAAGACATCCTGCTTATCTGACGGGCGCCGCTTCAGGAGACAGAACGACAGTCGTTACTTCAGTAGAGCTAGTGGTCATTGACAAAATTAGGCGTCTTTTCCGTCGCCACCGCTCACCACTGCGAAACTCAATGTCGTAGCAGTGTGAACACGGGTGGCCATAGCGTATGTCACTCGTAAGGTCGTCATCGTCATGGGAGGGACTGCTTTCTCCGCTGCTACCTGCGTCACTCTCCTCTGTATACATTCGGAACATACGTGTCCAGTCTGTCCACAGCCAGAGCAAGCACGCGGCTGTCCATCATACATCTCAACAGCTCTATAGCCGCATGCGTAAACATACGATGGAGTGTGCTGCTGAAGATCTATTTTTATTTGCCTGACACCATTTAAAAATGAAAACGTTTGAGAGATGGTCCACTTCTCCGCAATATTACTAATGCTTTGAGGACGCAATTAATCTGTTCCGCAGTTATTTCAAAGGGAAGTTCAAAAATCCGGACCATTCTAATCCCGAAACCTGCATGATCTACTTTGACATCACCGACGTTTCCATCATAGTGATTAAATTTAAAAGATCCGCCACATCCTTCAATAATCGTATCACAGCATTTAGGATTTAGTATCTTTACACAAACTGTATTAGTCGCAATCGATAAGTAGATCCCAATTACATCAGTGAAACTGAGCTTTACTACATCGCGCAAGAACTGTTCTATTTCGAATGCTCTAGGTCATGCAAAGCGTTCATCAAAGGTGAACTTCAAAGTATTTTTTCGGAGCGGTTGCATCATATTCACGTTCATTTCATTTTCAAATATACAGTTGGTGTGTAAACCGCTAGAGCGCCCAACTCACCACTTACTTGCCAGCACGCGGCCGGCCGCAGCGAGGACGTAAGCAAGGCCCGTCCGCGGAGCTCGCCCGCCGAAGCACTACCTGGCGCTGCTCAGGGATGTGTTGACACCGCAAACACACGGCGACACAATCTAGAGATGGACAGATACTAATCTGAATTACAATGAAATGAATACCCTTAGCTGTATACAGGCGTTGATTTACGTCAAGGCGAACAGTTGAAAATGTGTGCCCCGACTGGGACTCGAACCCGGGATCTCCTGCTTTGCGTTTGGTCTGGGCGGACGTCACATGACATCCATTCAAGTTGATCGTTGATTCCTTGACTCAGTTTTTTTATTGCACAGAGCACGCGGCCCTCTGACCGAACACGCTGGGCTACCGTGCCGGCTATTCATCTGAGCCACGGAGGCCACAGAGGATAGTGCGACTGCAGGGACTTATCTCTGGCACGCCTCCCGTGAGACTCACATTCGCAACTTATTGTCCCTCACTATATTCATAGTGCCCCTGCCCATCATACTCATTACTAGCTACTTTATCGCCGATTCCCGTAAGAGTTCGGGCACTGTTTGTGCATCCGCACAGAAGAAGATGGTCAAATGCTGACGAACCGATTCCACAGACCGAACGTGAGGAGAGCGGCTAGTGTAGTTGTTTAATACAAGCCATACAAAAATGCACGGAAGTATGTTTTTTAACACAAACCTACGTTTCTTTAAATGGAACCACGTTAGTTTTGTTAGCACATCTGAACATATAAACAAATACTTAATCAGTGCCGTTTGTTGCATTGTAAAATGTTAATTACATCCGGAGATATTGTAACCTAAAGTTGACGCTTGAAACCTCCGACGTTCAGTTGCGTGTTGTAACAAACACGGGCCACGGTCGGCGAGCAGCATCTGCAGGGACATGTTTACGATGACGACCGTGTTTACCAGTGTGGCTGTAGTGCACTGTTGTGGTTTGGTCTAGCTGTCGCAGTGTTCGCATGTAGCGCTTGCTGCTATTGTTATTCTGCATTCGTCTCCGCACGCAGACCAACTGTAGTACACCGTGTTACCAGACGTCTGTGATTGTGTAGTGTTGTAGGAACTGTGACCATGGTGTATTCGAACTCTGAAAAGGCGGAGATGATACTCTTCTACGGCGAGTGTCGACGAAATGCAGCTGAAGCCTGCAGGGTGTATGCAGAACGGTACCCGGACAGAGAGCATCCAACGTGCCGCACATTGCAAAACATATACCGCCAACAGTATGCAACAGGTATGGTCGTAGCACGCAAACGGGTCCGTAACAGGCCCGTCACAGGAGAAGCGGGTGCAGTTGGTGTGTTAGCTGCTGTTGCCATGAACCCACACATGAGTACACGTGACACTGCGAGAGCCGGTGGACTGAGCCAAAGTAGTGTCATGCGCATAATGCATCGTCATCGCTTTCACCCGTTTCATGTGTCGCTACATCAGCAATTACACGATGATGACTTTAATCATCGAGTGCAATTCTGTCAATGGGCATTAACAGAGAATGCGTTGCAGTTCTACCTGTTTACCGATGAAGTGGGTTTCATAAAACACGGGGCAGTGAATCTACGGAACATGCATTACTGGTCCGTGGACAATCCTCGCTGGCTCAGACAGGTAGAGCGACAGCGACCGTGGACTGTAAATGTATGGTGCGGAATCATTGGCGACCACCTCATTCGTCCTCACTTCATTGCAGGGGCCCAAACAGCTGCAACATACATCGCGTTTCTACAGAATGATCTGCCAACGTTGCTCGAAAATGTCCCACTGGAAACGCGTCGACGTATGTGGTTCAAATGGCTCTGAGCACTATGGGACTCAACTGCTGAGGTCATTAGTCCCCTAGAACTTAGAACTAGTTAAACCTAACTAACCTAAGGACATCACAAACATCCATGCCCGAGGCAGGATTCGAACCTGCGACCGTAGCGGTCTTGCGGTTCCAGACTGCAGCGCCTTTAACCGCACGGCCACTTCGGCCGGCGACGTATGTGGTATCAGCATGATGGTGCACCTGCACATTCCGCAATTAACACTAGGCTGACCCTTGACAGGATGTTCGACGGGCGTTTCATAGGACGTGGAGGACTCATAAATTGGCCAGCCCGTTCTCCTGATCTTACACCTCTGGACTTCTTTCTGTGGGGTACGTTGAAGGAGAACGTGTACCATGATGTGCCTACAACCCCAGAGGATATGAAACAACGTATTGTGGCTGCCTGCGGCGACATTACACCAGATGTACTGCGGCGTGTACGACATTCATTACGCCAGAGATTGCAATTGTGTGCAGCAAATGGTGGCCACCACATTGAACATCTATTGGCCTGACATGTCGGGACACACTCTATTCCACTCTGTAATTGAAAACGGAAACCACGTGTGTACGTGTACCTCACCCCTCATGGTAATGTACATGTGCGTCAGTGAAAAAGACCAATAAAAAGGTGTTAGCATGTGGACGTAATGTGCTGTTCCAGTCTCTTCTGTACCTAAGGTCCATCACCGTTCCCTTTGGATCCCTACGTATTTCGGTGCTCTCCGATACACACGATCGAACAGCGGAGTGGTACACAAGCGTCAACTTTAGGTTACAATATCTCCGGATGTAATTAACATTTTACAATGCAACAAACGGCACCGATTACGTATTTGTTTATATGTTCAGATGTGCTAACAAAACTAACGGTGTTCCATTTAAACAAACGTAAGTTTGTGTTAAAAAACATACTTCCGTGCATTTTTTATGGTTTGTATTAACCAATTACCCTAGCCCCTCTCCTCACGTTCCCTCTGTGAAATCGATTCGTCAGTATTTGATGTGGTTTACGAAATATATCCAGCGGTAATGTTAGGTGACTCACCATATATATATATATATATATATATATATATATATATATATATATATATATATATATATATATATATATGAAGATAGTATTTGTTCTTTCGGACATGTCTCACGGGAGGCGTACCAGAGATAAGTCCCTGCAGTCGCACTATCCTCGGTGGCTCAGATGGATAGAGCGTCTGCCATGTAAGCAGGAGATCACGGGTTCGAGTTCCGGTCGGGGCACACAACTGTCCCCGTTGACTTATATCAACACCTGTATGCAGCTTAGGGTATTCATTTCATTGTAACTTCATTCTAACGAGCTGCATGGTCACCGATGGATGGTATCTGTTCTTTCGGACATGTCCGAAAGAACAAAAGAAAATGGCTGAGCACTATGCGACTTAACTGCTGAGGTCATCAGTCGCCTAGAACTTAGAACTAATTAAACCTATCTAACCTAAGGACATCACACACGTCCATGCCCGAGGCAGGATTCGAACCTGCGACCGTAGCGGTCGCTCGGCTCCAGACTGTAGCGCCTAGAACCGCACGGCCACTCCGGCCGGCGAAAGAACAGATACCACCTTCATATATACAGGGTGGTCGGAAAATGTCTGAAACGCTCGTAGGGGTGTTGCAGGGCAGGTTGCACCGTGACGTAAATGTTAAGGAAAAATTCGATACGTTGCACCGTTTCAGAGTTATTTAGCATAGAATTTAGCTAATCGGGGCGTCGCGCTCTCACATTCAAGCGGCCTGCCAGGGGCGGTGTTGCCCAACGAGTGCTTTGTCTCGTTAGTTGAAACTTGAATAAGTGTCCAAGGAATAGAAAAGCAACTGGAATCACTCAATAGAGGAAAGTCCACTGGACCTGACGGGATATCAATTCGATTCTACACAGAGTACGCGAAAGAACTTGCCCCCCTTCTTACAGCCGTGTACCGCAAGTCTCTAGAGGAGCGGACGGTTCCAAATGATTGGAAAAGAGCACAGATAGTCCCAGTCTTCAAGAAGGGTCGTCGAGCAGATGCGCAAAACTATAGACCTATATCTCTGACGTCGATCTGTTGTAGAATTTTAGAACATGTTTTTTGCTCGAGTATCATGTCGTTTTTGGAAACCCAGAATCTACTATGTAGGAATCAACATGGATTCCGGAAACAGCGATCGTGTGAAACCCAACTCGCTTTATTTGTTCATGAGACCCAGAAAATATTAGATACAGGCTCCCAGGTAGATGCTATTTTTCTTGACTTCCGGAAGGCGTTCGATACAGTTCCGCACTGTCGCCTGATAAACAAAGTAAGAGCCTACGGAATATCAGACCAGCTGTGTGGCTGGATTGAAGAGTTTTTAGCAAACAGAACACAGCATGTTGTTATCAATGGAGAGACGTCTACAGACGTTAAAGTAACCTCTGGCGTGCCACAGGGGAGTGTTATGGGACCATTGCTTTTCACAATATATATAAATGACTTAGTAGATAGTGTCGGAAGTTCCATGCGGCTTTTCGCGGATGATGCTGTAGTATACAGAGAAGTTGCAGCATTAGAAAATTGTAGCGAAATGCAGGAAGATCTGCAGCGGATAGGCACTTGGTGCAGGGAGTGGCAACTGACCCTTAACATAGACAAATGTAATGTATTGCGAATACATAGAAAGAAGGATCCTTTATCGTATGATTATATGATAGCGGAACAAACACTGGTAGCAGTTACTTCTGTAATATATCTGGGAGTATGCATGCGGAACGATTTGAAGTGGAATGATCATATAAAAATAATTGTTGGTAAGGCGGGTACCAGGTTGAGATTCATTGGGAGAGTGCTTAGAAAATGTAGTCCATCAACAAAGGAGGTGGCTTACTAAACACTCGTTCGACCTATACTTGAGTATTGCTCATCAGTGTGGGATCCGTACCAGATCGGTTTGACGGAGGAGATAGAGAAGATCCAAAGAAGAGCGGCGCGTTTCGTCACAGGGTTATTTGGTAACCGTGATAGCGTTACGGAGATGTTTAATAAACTCAAGTGGCAGACTCTGTAAGAGAGGCGCTCTGCATCGCGGTGTAGCTTGCTCGCCAGGTTTCGAGAGGGTGCGTTTCTGGATGAGGTATCGAATATATTGCTTCCCCCTACTTATACCTCCCGAGGAGATCACGAATGTAAAATTAGAGAGATTAGAGCGCGCACGGAGGCTTTCAGACAGTCGTTCTTCCCGCGAACCATACGCGACTGGAACAGGAATGGGAGGTAATGACAGTGGCACGTAAAGTGCCCTCCGCCACACACCGTTGGGTGGCTTGCGGAGTATAAATGTAGATGTAGATGTAGATGTAGATGAATTCGGGAGCGCAACGACCTTATTGGCTAACTTCAATGCTAAATAACTCGGAAACGGCGCAAAGTATCGAATTTTTTTCTTAACATTTTTGTCTCTGTACAATCTGCCCTACAACGTCACGACAAGCGTTTCACACATTTTCTGACCACCCTGTATATACATACAGATACTAAATTGACTATACTTTTCAATATCTTTTCGAAAACTACGCGAAAACTGATGGTTGTTGACGTTGCTAACCAGAGATATTACCACTGAAACCAGTAAGCGATCTCTCAGAACGGCTGTCGAGGAATATCTATTTACATGAAATTCTCTTAATTCTTGGTCTCGTTAACACCACTTGACGACACGGACGAAGCGCTCGGCAAAGTAAATGGTGTACGATGTCCGAAATAGTGAGAAAAGTAGGTGTAAGCTATAGAGAAAGAAGTATAATATACAGTATATACAAGAACAAAGAGGAAGCAATAAAAATGGAAGACCAAGAAAGAAATGCTCGGATTGAAACAGGCGCGAGAAACAGATGTAATTTTTATCCCCTACCGTTCAATCTATATATTGAAGAAGCAATAAAGGCAGTCAAAGAAAAGTTCAAGAATGGAATTAAATTCAACTAGAACGAATATCATTGGTAAGATCCGTTCATGGCGAAAGTGAAGAACAATTACAGGACTTACTGAATTGAATGAAGAGTGTAATGAGTACAGAATATGGATTGAGAGAAAACCGAAGAAAGAGGGAAGTAATGAACATCATAAATGAGAGTGCGATAAACTTAATATGAAACCTCTCGATCATGAATTGGAGAAAGCTAAGGAATTATGCAACCTTGGAAATCAAAAATCGCATGACGAACGAAGAAAAAAGGAAAAAAAAAGCATATTAACGTAGGCAAAGAGGACATTCCTGGCTAAGTGAAGTGAGTTAGTACGAAACATCGGCCTAAAGAGCGGAAGAAATTTTTGGGGAATGTACGTTTGGAGCACAGCATCGTATGATAGTGAAACATGAACTGTGGAGGAAGCTGGGAGGAAAAGAACAGAAGCGTTTGAGATGTGGTGCTATACAATATTATTAAAAATAAGATTGACTGATAAGGTAAGGAATGAGCAGGCTGTCCGTAGAATCAGCGAAGAATGTAATACATCGGAAACACTAACACAAAGAAGGGACAGGATTATAGGACATCTGTTAACACGTCAGCGAATAACTTCCACGGTACTAGGAGCTGTAGAGGCCAAAAACCTTCGGGGAATATAGAGATTGGAATACATCCAACAGCTAACGGATAACATAGGCTGCAAGTGCTCCTGAGACGAAGAGGTTGGCACAATAGAGGAATTCTGACGAGCCGCATCAACCAGTCAGAAGAATGATGACTCAAAACAAATGAATAGGAATGGAAAAGGCGACCCTTGCTAACACTCGCTTGTGCGGTGCTGGTCGACTCCTGTGGTGGAAGAACTTTTCATCGCCAGTCTTTGGCCGGCAAAGGGAGGAGAAGCGATTTCGTATCTTTCTTGGTCAAGAAACTTCGTGCCAATATCCTTTATTAAATTCCAAATCTCTCCGGACTGCCTCGTGGAGTCATGGCACGTAACACTGTTATTGGGGATGCGTCCGTCGCAAGGGTGCGGGCTGCTTGGCGCTATTCGAGAGAGCCACGCTACGTTCCGTCCCTTCCAGAAAGGCTTTAAGAGGTACGACTTTACGACGTAGAGTAAAAGGGGATTCTGAAACCGTAAATTTTGTAGCTGATGCTTTCTCATAAAAAGCAAGGCTTAGCTGTAGTCAAAAGAAGATTAAGGCCATTTAGACGACCCCAGGGAACGAGAACAAAGCCGGACAGCTCTACGACCGCCTGGTCCAGTAAAACAAGAGTGAAGGGAGGTGGCCACAAGCGTACCTAAGAAGACCGAGAAGTCAGTGAGGTAAGCGAAGCGCTGTCATCCGTCGCCATGCTGTCTAGAGGCAGCAAAATATTGCTAGACTCTATAGGGTAGCTGATATGCTACAGGACGTAGAGAGAAACAAGATACATTCCGATTGTCGAATCATAAGCAATCGTAGTAAAAGTATTAGTTTTAGTACTACTAACGTAATCTTCATTAATATGCAACGGCGCAGTTTAATTGTTCTTACTTCACGAAACAGTCCACTAACGTTTCGGTGGTATCTTCTTCTACAGTCATGTCCACACGTCTGATCTGTTAGGAAATGAATAACGTTCCTCGCCGAGAGAAAGCTGTAGCGAAAACTAGCCTCAATACACGTCTGCATCTGTTGCATCAAATGTTTTCCGGTCTCAGTTTATCAGAGCTGTTAAACCATAGATAGTTTGAGAGTGAAAACTTCAATATATTGTCGTTTTCTTGATACAAAGCCACTGCCAAGCCTGTGCTAATATCAAGATACAAGTTCGACATACACACACACACACACACACACACACACACACACACACACACACACACAATCGCAGTAACTCATACTAGCCAGTTTATGGTATTTAACCAACCCTTTTACCTACCAGAAGGATTACAAAACGGATTGTCTGTGACAGAATGCTAGCTCAAATGTTACACAACGTCCCGACTTCCAAAATGTGCCACCCCGGTTCTAGTTACTTAGTAAATCACAGTTGACAGAAAAGTTTGCAATTTCTAGTGTCCGTATTTCTCACTCGTTCACATTCACTTTGCGGCACTCCACGGTCAAGTGTAACTCATTATACTTCAAAACTGTCACACTTAATCTGAGCTCCTTGTACCGGCGTCCGAACATGCTCAACGCCGAGCTTTTCCTAGACTTCAAAAAGCTCTTAAGATACGTGCGAAAGTACCGTCCTCTGGCTGATACCCATCATAGGCAATCCGATATCAGAATTAAACTGCGCAATCCCGCATCTTTTACATTTGACCAATCAGAACTTAATTATTTCTATGAGCAGTTTGTTAATTTAACATAATTATAAAGTCCAAAAATATCAGAATAACTCCCTCATTAAATACTTGAATTATTGTAAGATGTTTCATATTTTCCCAGCAGAATAATCCGGCTAGTTACACTTTACAAATTTGCCCTCAGAGTATGATTCACTCTGAACATACTGATACAATTCCCACACTACCATTTAGTCAGTTAAGGCACATAATTATCATTTATTATACTACTTTGGACCCACACCTTCATTCACACTAATAACTAAACATATTAAATCAGCAATAATTAATAGAAGTCATAATACCCACAAAAGATACAGTTTTGTTTCGTAAATGCACTGTTTTCGTTACTGGATTTTATAGTCCGTAAGATGCTGACACCTTTTTCCGGCAGCCGTAATTACTTGGAACTGCTGCGGGATCATCGAGCACGTCTGTCATGCTAGAACCATGAGTCATCATTGTCTCTGCTACCTACCGTCCAATTTTTTTTTTTATTTCCATAATTTGGGTTCGGGGTCACAAGGACCGTACAGCCAACAACGGTTACAAAGTGCCTAAGAAAAGTAGTCGCAAAAAAGCAGACTAGCACAAAATTACTATTTTAGCATATACTATTACTATTACTATTTTAGCATATAAACACACTCTTAAAGTAAAATAAAAGCGCAATCAGACAAACACCAGACAGCCGACGGCAGTGACGTCAATGACATTACCGTCCAACTTACGTAGGCGCGATGTAATGTGCAACGCCTCCAAATTAGTACCTGCCGTTCAAAAATCAAGGTGATGGTTGTAGAAATGCGGACATGTTATGCTTGTAATAGTCATGTTGTTTTTAGTGTGGTAGCAGTATATGCTGTTGGAAACGTATTAGTATCATTAGGTACAAGATAACTGTAAAATTAGCCGGCCGCTGTGACCGAGTGGTTCTAGGCGCTTCAGTCCGCACGCGGCTGCTACGGTCGCAGGTTCGAATCCTGCCTCGGGCATGGGTGTGTGTAATGTCCTTAGGTTAGTTAGTCTAGGGGACTGATGACCTCAGATGTTAAGTCCGATAGCGGTTAGAGCAAAATTAGTCAAGAAAATGTGAAATAACGAAAACCAATGATTCTTTTTCTGTTACGGTTAAGAAACACCCGACAGAGAGGAAAGAGAGGCCATAGGAAAGTTGGAGTAGCTTATACGTCGCCGTGTAAATATTCCAGAGCACAGTAGTAGAAAGAAATACAGATCAGGAGAAAATATTATGATAGACACTGTAAACTTTATCTTCAAAATAGAAAAAAAGAAAAAAAAAACAGATTATCATGAAGATTCACATCAAAGTAGTAACGGTCGATTGTTGTTATCAAAGAAGTTAACTATGATAAATTCACAATTTTGTGATTGGGACTGGGTTTCATTCTCTGCCTTGGCTTGATCAACAACACAAACATAACAGTAAAACAGTATACGTGCAAATCAGCCACTTGGGGTCTGCAACAGCACTTAACACACAACTCACATACTAGACGAAAAGAGAAGTCCTATGCAACAAAGGCCGCTGAGCCTACCCCTAGCGGTCTCCCAGTCAACCAGTTCTGTTGTTAATGGCGTTGTGAGGCGTTGCCACGAAAATTTGTTTACAAAGGTGATTGCTTTTGTGAAGTACTGTATTTTCTTAGTTTAACAATATCGTGAACGAGGAATCACACAATTATAAAAGTTCAGAATAAGTAGCTGTACGAACTGTACATCTGTGGCCGCAGTAGAAGCTGTTGTAGAAGAATGCCCTTGAGCCCAAATCAAAGAGTGTTCGCCAGAGCTCGCTAGGCGAGGTTTAAAACTGGTATCATCGCAGGGCTACTGGAAGACGTTCCTTTAGTTGCACGGTTCGTCGAACATGCTTTATATCAGTGTTTTTGAAAACACAGTGAAGGTGTGTCGTCGAATATGTGATTGAAGCCACAGATAAGTCGTTGAACGGCGTACGCCACACGTGGCCTTCTGCTTCTTTCTAACTCTCCCACACGCATCCTCTGTCAGCTGCTTACACGTTGCGCGCCTCTCGTCGCGTCCCATGCTCTGACATCCTACATCTACATCTGCATGGATACTCTGCAAATCACATATAAGTGCCTGGCAGAGGGTTCATCGAACCACCTTCACAATCATTCTCTATTATTCCACTTTCGTACAGCGTGCGGAAAAATGAACACCTATATCTTTCGGCGCGAGCTCTGACTTCCCTTTTTTTTATTATGGTGATCTTTTTTCCTTATGTAGCTCGGCGACAACAAAATATTTTCGCGTCCGAAGGAGGTAGTTGGTGATTGAAATTATGTGAGAAGATCCCGCTGCAGCGCAAAACACCATTGTTTTAATGATGTCCACCCCGTTGCGATCCATCTACATAGCCTGATCCATATTTCTTACCCTTACACTGTCATCGCACGGGACGTAGTGCTCTTCTACCAGGAATTCGCTGGCTAAACCATCGAGTCCAGACTCTTCTTCGCAACTTCCGCCGCTCTTCGTAGATGACCGGTAACAGTGTTAACGCAGCTGTTTTACGGGCGTCTGTTTTTTGTAAAAAAAAAAAAAAAAAGAGAGAGAGAGAGAGAGAGAAAAAGAAATGTGTGATTAGCTCGGCAGCCCAGACGCATCTGTCAACTGTCGCTGGTGAGCGCTGCTGTCGCAATGACGGTGAGGAGCGTGTTGTGTTCCGTGATATGTAGCAGGTCGTTTCAGGTCGCGCAGCAGCCACGACGGGCAGCACGTATGGCGTGCTTCGTGATGAGAAACACGTCCCATTTGAGGACGGTTATACGCCACTTTTAGAGTTATGTGAGTTAATTAGTGACCATAACCCCGACAAAAAAAAATGTTCGTGAGTCAAATGCCAAGTAGCTTCAGGGAATTAGTAAATTTCCTAAGATTTTTCTCTTGTAATAAGAAAAAGCACCTTCTTGGGTGTTGATCACTTCGGTTTTTAAGGGGAACTTGTGGTGCTTGTAGTGTGAGCGATCCAGAAATTAAAAGAAAATCTGAAAGCTTAGTTTAACGTTATTTGTTTACCGTTCCGCAAACATTGTGCGAACCACAATGCAGCCTCATTGTGAATGCTGTTCTCAGCCACTGGACGAGTTAGTTGTTGTTCGTAAGTATCTGTTAATCGACCGATTTGCTAATAAGCGATGGTAAGCTGGTGCGGAGGGGTATGTTCGGAAGGTTACCGTGACGTACTTACTAGAGGTAACGAAGGTACTTCAAGTACTATTTTCTGAATACTGACTCCTCTACAGGAAATTCTGAACTAATCAGCAATAGTGAACTTGACAGTCAGTTGCGAGTCAGTGGTAGGTCTAAAGGGCGCTTTAGGGATGTAAGGACCGGGTAGGACTCTGTTTACTTGACCCATTTCCCTTACAAACAAGATTTAGGTGTTGTTTCAAACCACAATTGAAACTGAGATAATCAAACACATTTCACCTTTTGGGAAGTAAACACAAAAGGTTAGCGATATGTTAATAGGCAGCAACAAGAAATGACAAGTATCACTTTGTGCTCTCTGCGTGTTTACCTGAAGGCCTCATTTATACGTGTTGAAGAGCTGTTGTGGCTGCCATTGAGGGAACGAGTGCAACCAGCCGAAGATACTGGCGCACACAGAATGAATGATACATGAAGTCTGGTCTCCAGTGTCATACCTGGATTACTCCAGCGACTGGCAGAGAAGTTCGAAGCTTTATCGTAATAGGACTTACTTATTCATAGTTCATGTATTTGGTAATGGATTAGCAACAACAAACAACATTACGTTGTACACGGTCCAATCACAGCATCTTCGACATCAACATGCAATAACCATTCATAGATGGCAGTTGAACTGCTTACTGCGAAGACTGTGAATCCATGATATATTTAACTCATTATCTAAACGTAAACATGTGCACAAATGTGCACTCTTACGAAATTCAACATCTAACAACCATCAGTGGAACGTTGTGTTTGTGGACATCCCAAGTTACACAACCTGCTTTTTAACTGCATTGTTTTTATTTTTGACAAACATGTGTTTTTATTTTTAACAAACATACTGTCCACTATAATGTCAACA
The DNA here is from genome assembly GCF_021461385.2 of Schistocerca piceifrons. Taxonomy (NCBI): domain Eukaryota; kingdom Metazoa; phylum Arthropoda; class Insecta; order Orthoptera; family Acrididae; genus Schistocerca; species Schistocerca piceifrons. The sequence goes on from NC_060145.1 coordinate 275,615,917, forward strand.
TGGCATGTGCGATACAGTCATAATGGGACTCGACGTAAAATTTTTGTATCCGACGGTGATTCAGATTTCCCGAATCGCACGGACGTGGACATCTCAGAGATACTAAAAAAGGAAACTCCTCATCGCACCCCCTCAGATTTAGTGGTAAAATGGCCCAACGGATAGCCCGTCAAAAACAAAACACAGATCAAGCACGAAAACAGTAAGAAGCAAAATTGAAACAGTGAAGGGTCCAAGCTCAAGGTTTGAAACACCGACCTAATTGCAAGATTCACGGTGTCGTGGTTGTGTGATCAAATTGTTGGACTACACCGTGGGAGACCCGTCTTCAAATCTCCCTTCTAGCCCTTTTTTTTCACAAAATTGTGAACTTTCAGTCCGGTTACTGACGTGTCTGTTCTTTTGTAGCATTGACTATTGTCATATTATACGCGGGTTATAGAATCGAGTCGTGTGGTTAGAAAATATTACCGCCGCAAGTAAATGTGATGAATAGTGAGAGCAGGTGAGATGCTGAGTAGACCTCTCACATAAATGAAAACAACAAATAAACGGATGTGAACTGCAATTATGTTACAACTAAGCAATTCAAGAGTCAAAACTTCCAACGCAAGAGTTATGTTATGAGTTGTGTAGAACAAATAAGAGTTAGGTACGTCTGGAGGTCCCTTCCATACACCACACTGTTGCAAACGGACGTTACACCACGACACTGGCACATATTTGAATACAGCGAACAGACACGTCAATGACCGTACGGGTAGTTCATAATTTTGTGAAAAAAGGGAGAGGCATGAGGGAGATATGAACACGGACCTCCCCCTTCGCAATCGAACACCGTGACAGCATTACCACGCCCGCCACCGTCGCAAGGTTTTTGATAAATGGTGGAACCGCTCCATGCCCACACAGGCATGATGGCCAACACAAAAGATCTACTGCCATCTCTGCGTAAGGGTTAATGTTAACTAAGTTAGGTCTTCGCGGGATGTGGGTACAGCGATGTTTGCGTACGCCTGGTTAAGATTAACCATTAATAGGCGCTCATCTGAAGACAGATTGGGTCAAAAGATGAATGACGGGTAGCGGTTTAAGGGCAGAGGAAAAAAAGTGCCAAGGCAAGGGCCAAGGGAAAAATCATCTGTGATAGTCGTGTCGGATAGCAAGAGCAGTAGCGGGTTGCCTGCTATCTGTAACAGATCCTGCAAGGGTTAGGTAAGTTAGTGGTGGGTATCATGCAGGCAGATAACTTTGACGTTGTGAGGCGTTGTTACTCGGCGGCTGCAGCTGGATACAGGCGCTGTCTTCCCGGCCAGCATCGGCATACCTGGAACAGTTGGGTTCATCTTTGGTTAGTGTCCGATAGTTCATATGCGGGATTTACAGTGAGAGCTATGTTGGCGGTTTGTTTGTACGTTAGTGCGCGAAGTTGCCGGCTTCCCTGCTGTTGCATGTTGGTACTGTGATAGAAGCTGGCACATCGAGTCGGTATTGCTGATGTGCAGGGGCTTTAGCTACCACCTACGGTTATGATCATAGTTCCCCACAATAAGGATGAAAAGATTGTTCGAGTGTCTCGAGTTCCGGTATAGTGTCGCGAGTTTCTCTAATACTTGCTTCAGGGTTTCAAGGCGGTATTCATTGCGAAGAGCCACGGTGCGAATGTAGCGTGGACCGTTGCTAATGATTTGTAGCACTTTGCAGGCAGCGCACGCTTGTAGGAGCTGCACGTCCCCGGACGAGAGCTGCGTTAAGTCATCGTCAGAGGTCTGACATGGACCTCGATACCATCCTATTTGGTGCGCTTCAATTGTTGAGCATTGGGTAGAATTGTTTGAGCCTCGCGCGCGCTCTGTTGGCAACGTATTCTACACTACTGGCCATTAAAATTGTTACACCAAGAAGGAATACAGATGATAAACGGGTATTCATTGGACAAATATATTATAGTACAACTGACATGTGAGTACATTTTCACGCAGTTTGGGTGCATAGATCCCGAGAAATCAGTACCCAGAACAACCACCTCTGGCCGTAATAACGGCCTTGATACGCCTGGGCATTGAGACAAACATAGCTCGGATGGCGTGTACGGGTACAGCTAACCGTGCAGCTTCAACACGATACCACAGTTCATCAAGAGTAATGGCTGGCGTATTGTGACGAGCCAGTTGCTCGGCCACCATTGAGCAGACGTTTTCAATTGGTGAGAGATCTGGAGAATGTGCTGGCCAGGGCAGCAGTCGAACATTCTCTGTATCCAGAAAGGCCCGTACAGGACCTGCAACATGCGGTCGTGCATTATCCTGCTGAAATGTAGGGTTTCACAAGGATCGAATGATGGGTAGAGCCACGGGTGGTAACACATCTGAAATGTAACGTCCACTGTTCAAAGTGCCGTCAATGCGAACAAAAGGTGACCGAGACGTGTAACCATACCATCACGCCGGGTGATACGCCAGTATGGCGATGACGAATACACGCTTCCAATGAGCGTTCACCGCGATGTCGCCAGACACGGATGCGACCATCATGATGCTATAAACAGAACCTGGATTCATCCGATGAAATTACGTTTTGCCATTCGTGCACCCACGTTCGTCGTCGAGTACACCATCCCAGGCGCTCCTGTCTGTGATGCAGCGTCAAGGGTAACCGCAGCCATGGTCTCCGAGCTGATAGACCATGCTGCTGCAAACGTCGTCGAACTGTTAGTGCAGATGGTTTTTGTCTTGCAAACGTACCCATCTATTGACTCAGGGATCGAGACGTGGCATGCGGATAAGATGCCTGTCATGTCGACTGCTAGTGATACGAGGCCGCTGGGATCCTGAACCCACCGATTCCTTATTCTGCTAACAGTCATTGGATCTCGACCAACGCGAGCAGCAATGTCGCTTGAAATGATCCACACTTTCTGTCAAAGATCATTACTGATGATGAGTCATGGTGCTATGGTTGCGACCCAGAAACAAAGCAACAGTCAAACCAGTGGAAGACGTCATCGTCACCACGCCCAAAAAAAGTCGTCAAGTCAAACCAAACTTCAAAACAATGCTGATTTGATTTTTGATGCCAAGGGCGTTGCTCATTCATAGATTGTTCCCCCAGGTCAGAGCGTCAATCAAACCTTTTATTTGGAAGTTTCAAGAAGATTGCACAACAGTGTTCGTCAAAAAAGACCTGATTTGTGGCAGACAGGAGACTCAAGCTTGCACGACAATGCACCTGCACACACAGCCATCTCTGTTAGTTTTTGGCTAAAAATGGCTGTCCCATCAACTTACTTGCCTGACCTGGCTCCGAGCACGGAAAGGGTGATCAAAGGACACCGATTCGACAACGCTGAAGCAATCAAGAAAAAAAACGAGGGAGGAACTGTCAGTCATTTCTAAAGATGACTACAAAAAAGGTAGGACAAACGTATTAGTTGTAATGGAGAGTATTTTGAAGGGGATAAGTTTGTTTCATAAACAATTTGAAAATATATAGCTTTTAATAAATAATTTCGGTTTTTTGCGTATTTCTTCGTAACTTAGCGAAAACTGCACCTCAATACATTTATGATGTCCCATTTTAGCTGTCTCACCCAGTATGTTGCGAACAGTAATGTTCCAATACAAATTCCGTGAGGTACGCCCGAAGTTAATTTTGCGTTTTTCGTTTCCTTTTTTTTCTGTCTTCTGGCTGGTTTGATGCGGCCTGCCACGAATTCCTTTCTTGTGCCAACCCTTTCATCTCAGAGTAGCACTTGCAACCTACGTCCTCAATTATTCGTTTTATGTATTCCAATCACTGACTCCCTTTAGAGATTTTATCGTCCATAGCTCCCTCTAATAGAAATCATTCCATGATGTGCTTAACACTTGTCCTACGAACCTCTCTCTTCCCCTTGCCAGTGTTTCCGATGTGCTCCTCTCTTCACCAGTTCCTCATTCATCACTCCATTTAATTTTTAATATCCTTCAACAGCACCACATCTCAAGCGCTTCGACCCTCGTCATTTGCGGTTTTCTCACAGTCCGTGGTTCACTACCACACACTACATTACTTAAATGTACAATCTCAAAAAAATTTTCCTCAAGGTGAGGCCTAGTTTTAAGACCAGTAGACTTCTCTTGGCCAGGAATGGCCTTCTTTCCTGTACTAATCTGATTTTTATCTTCTACTTGATACATCCATCATTTCTGATGATGCTTTCAAGACAGAAGAATTCCTCCATTTCGTTTACAATTTTGGTGTTACGTTTGCCGCTAATATTATTTCTGGTACTCCCTATTAAGTTCGTCTTTGTTAGGTTTATTCTCACTCCATAATTTGTGTACGCTAACCTGTTGATTCAGTTCAACAGATCCTGTAATTCCTGTTCACTTTCACTGATGATACCAATGTCATCAGCGAATCTTATCATTGATATCCTCTCGCCATGGAATTTAATCTCACTCTTGAACCTTCTTTTATTTTCGTCATTGCTTCCTTTAAGAGATCACATCCCTGTCTGATACCATTTCTACCCTGAACACTTCGTTCTTGATCTTCCATTCTTATTGTTCCCTCATGGTTCTTGTACATATTGTACATTACTCGTCTTTCCCCATTTTTCCCATAATTTCGAACATTTTTCACCATTCCGCATTCACATTGTCGAAAGCTTTTTCTAGGTTGACGTATCCTACGGACATGTCTTGATTTTTCTTAAGTGTTCCTCGCATTATGAAACGCAAAGTTAGAACTGCCTCCAGAACTGCCTCTCTAGCGCATTCATGTATTCTAAATCTGTACAAGAAGCTAAAATTGTTATCCAAGGGTAACTTCCTGACGTTTTATGACTCTGTGATTGTGATCAAAAACAGTAAGTTATCTGTATGCGCGAATAAAACTTCACTTATGAGGTACCCTTGCATCACTATAAACATTAGTCATTTTCCACTAGTGTATTTAAACTGCGAAAAAAGGTCGTTCGCTTGAGATTATCATTTAACCATGAAACAAAGTTCTGAAACAGTGCATCATTTGAGACAAAGATGATTATTGCTACTGTAGTCTCTTATTATTTTCTTACCGCACATTAAATGTAATTTTGTGTGAAGGGCTGTCTTCGAAAAGATCGGAAAACAAATTGCTGTTTAACGTCCCATCGACGAAAAAGTCGATAGAGTCGTTTCAGTTGAAAGCACCGCTGCGCGTGTGCAGTTGTAACTCACGTTTTGATGACAAATCCTTTTACGTTAAAACTGTCTACGTTGCTTCCTCAAAGGGGGGGGGGGGGGGGCATTCAAAGGAAACACGCAACCATCCGCCGAAAAACAAAGATGGTGTACGAATTCGCATTAAATTGGGGACGTGAACGCCATAAAATAGTACCTAAATATCTTTAAATGAGTGAAATGTCAATGACTGTCAACTAACGTTACGAACTGTTAATGAAAATAAGGCAATAAAATAAAATACCAACTACTTTAGTTGCACAGTGTCCATCTGTGATAAACTCCTTGAAAGAAATAAGTTTCCTGCATTGATTGATACTCATTTTTATTTTATCATCACAAGCATAGTCGGCTACTTGGTCAACATTATTAATACAAAAGTGCCCGTGAGGGAGACAAACTTAAAAAATTACTTTTTTAAATGTTACGCTAAAACTAATTACGTTGGCAGTTCGACTCAGACTTAACCGTTAAAAGCACAGTAGTTTCGTAGTCAGAAGTCCCGATGAATACAAAGATGTAGTTGTTTATTTTATGCTGTTGAGATTCACAAAACTGTTATGTAAAACTTAAACAAAGGTCAAAGTTACAATTTGTAGATGCTCGACTGAGCCGGCGGCATAATAATGACAGTCAGTGAAGACCTAAAAATATTTAATGTGGGAAATAATTCGTACAAAAAATTAGAAATCCTGGCTGGTGGGGGCTGAGGACCACTTTGTGCATTTTTCTCGAATAAATCGAAAACTACAGCGTCTAGTGAAAACATATTTCAGAGAAAAATTTAACTACATTGAATTTTCAACAAAAAAGATCCCGTTCTATTTTTCTGTAGGGCTAATAGTTTGCACATAGCGAGCGATAGGATATGAAACTCTCGCGTGCGGTTTACGACCAGCTATAACATTGCAGGTTGCATAACACGACAGTGGTAGGAGCTGCTGACTCGCCTTGTATATCATTAACTCACCTGTTTAGCATTGCAGTTTAATTTAGTATCGTTACACTACCAAACAGGTAATTTGCGTCTCAAACCAACATAGTTTTTCGTGCGGTTTACGACCAGCTATAACATTGCAGGTTGCATAACACGACAGTGGTAGGAGCTGCTGACTCGCCTTGTATATCATTAACTCACCTGTTTAGCATTGCAGTTTAATTTAGTATCGTTACACTACCAAACAGGTAATTTGCGTCTCAAATCAACATAGTTTTTTTCCCCAAATTTAATTATCACCATAACAAAGGAAGGAAGGAATATTAGGCTTTAACGTCCCGTGGACATCGAGGTCATCGGAGCACAAGTTCGGAAAATGGGATGGATGGGGAAGGAAATCGATCGCACCATTTCAAAAAAACCATAATGGTAGTTGCCGGGAGCGATTTAGGAAAATCGCGGAAAATCTAGATGGCAGCATACGGATTTGAACTGTAGTCCTCCCGCATGCGAGTCCAGTGTGCTAACCATTTGCGCCACGTCGTTCGGTACTAGTATGACACATCTTACAACTTTCTAACAGTGACATTAATAGAGCATTAATGTATAAATGTCAGAGTAAACATTTCTCTGGAAGTGAACGGGTCTGTGAAGGGAAACACCAAGTTAGTCGTACAGATCAGGTTCTTAAAGTGAATGTGGCACTCAGCAGCTACTTAGTTTCTTGTGCTAAAGAGAAAGCCACTGTATACAGACTCCACAGGCTGCAAACTGGATCACTCTCCGATAACAAACCGTTTCATCTCAGTTATTGACTAAGTCATGATGAAGTATATAGACGTTGTCGTTTTCAGCTGGATTGAAGTTACTGAAAAAGCAAGATACTTTATTTTTGTAGAACGTAGTAGTACTTGCCTCTACAGTGAGGCATTTTTTCACCGCAAAATGCTTTAACTCTTCATACACAGCATAAAATCCATTTAAGTACTATCATCTCTTAGCAAATAGAGAGTAATTTAGAAGTACCGCTCCTGAAATGAGAGCTCAGAATTACTAACTAGCAAGCCACGCTGCTTTGGATTTTCCACAGTTTTTCAGGGAGAATGCAGGGACATTTGCTAATATAAGGCTTTTACAGTCAGTTCCCTATTCCCTATTATTATGGCAGGTCAAGTAACTTCTACTGAACGGTGCACTACAGTGCAAAGTGACAGACACATGACAAAATTTTTCAGTATAGTCGCTAAATCTCTATATACAACACTTGGAACGTTCTACCAGTCATTCAGTTTCGCAATAATAGCAATTCGCTCCTTAGTTACGGCGCCATTCGAGAAGAGCTGTATCAATTTCCTCGTTGTTGGAAAATCTCCTTCCCCCATATACACCTTCAGCACCAGGAATGGCTAGAAGACAAATGTAAGAGCCGACCGCTGTGGTCGAGCGGTTCTAGGCGCTTCAGTCCGGAACCACGCGGCTTCTACGGTCGCAGGTTCGAATCCTGCCTCAGGCATGAATGTGTGTTATGTTAGTTAGGTTTGCGTAGTTCTTAGTGTAGGGGACTGATGACCTCAGATGTTAAGTCCCATTGTGCTTAGAGCCATTTGAACCATTTGAACAAATGTAAGGGTTTAGAAGGGTATGTCTCTAGAGGAATGATAAATAACGCCTACAAGAAAATTAAAGAGGCCTTTGGAGGGAAGAGAAGCAGCGGTATGAATATCAAGAGGTGAAATGGAGAGAAGATATAAAATGTGGACTGGCAATACCAAGAAAAGCGTTTCTGAAGAAGAGGAATCTGTTAGCATCGAATACAGGTTGAAGTGTAAGAAAGTCTTTTCTGAAATTATTTATATGGAGTGTAGTTATGTATGGAAGTGAAACATGGACAGTAAACAGTTAAGACAAGAAGAGAATAGAAGCTTTTGAAATGTAGAGCTACAGAAGAACGTTGAATATTTTATGGGTAGATCGCGCAACTAATGAGGAGTACTGAATAGAATTGGTGAGCGAAGAAATCTGTGACACAACTTGACTAAATGAAGGGATCAGTTGATAGGACACATCCTGCGACATCGAAGGATCACCAGTTTAGTATTGGAGTGAAGTGAGGGCAGTAAAAATTGCAGACGGGGACGAAGATATGAATACAGTAAGCCGATTCAGATGGATGTAGATTGTAGCAGTTATTCAGAGATGAAGAGGCTTGCATAGGCCAGATTAGGATGGAGAGCTGCTTCAAACCAGTCTTCGCACTGAAGACCACAACAACAACAACAACAACAACTTTTTCAGCTTGCCAAAAATAACTCTCGATCTGACTGTATGGTGGATGCTTTCAGACCTTCCATCGCAGATACGCTTGTGTTGTTTGCGCCGTGTGGGGTGTAGCATTGACATGCAGGAGAATAATGCCATTGCTTAAATTTCCATTTCTCTTGTCCTTTACGCATTGCGCAGTGGTGTAATTGTTACACAGTAGTAAACTGCGTTAATGGTTAGCCGTAAATTCTGTGTACACAGTCCTTCGCAGTGGAAGGTAAACGTTGGCCATGACCTTCTCTGCTGATGGCGCAACTTTACATTCCTTCTACGAAGAAGAGATGTTGTGTTTCCATTCCTTAGACGCTCTGTTTCCTGCAAGTGTCAAATAATGGACCCGTCTCATCGCACTTAATGACACGGTTTAGGAAACCATTGCCTTTCACTTTGTAAGGCCTAAGGAAGTCCAGAGACGCCATACACCTCGCGCATTTCATAATGCGAGGAACACTTAAAAGAAAAATCAAGACATGTCCGTAGGATACGTCAACCTAGAAGGTGACAGTGATTGCGGAACCGAGCGTACACACAACTCCGGATACTGCAGACGATCTCTGATGATGGAATGAGCGCTGCCGATTGAGATGCTCATCTGCTGAACAATATCCGCGATGCCACTCTGTGATTGATGCGAATCATCTCCTCGACGGCCCGGAGATTGTCGGCTGCAGTCGGTGCCGATAGCCTTCTTCCCTCATCAGCATCACCCAAGTATGTGCGGTCTCGGTAAAAACTGTTGGCAACATTTGACTACGGCTATACGTGACATGCATTTGATTCGCACACCACTAGAATTTCATCGTGAATTTGTGTTCAGTTTACATGTTTTGCGCGCAAGAACCGTACTGTGTCACGTACGAGGGGAGTTCGGTAAGCAGTGTAACATTTTTTTCTCGGACGTTTTCGGTTGAAAAAAAGCTCAATTTATTTTGAGGCATCGTGGAATATTCCCGCTTCGGCCCGTATACTACTGGCCATTAAAATTGCTACACCACAAAGATGACATGCTACAGACGCGAAATTTAACCGACACGAAGAAGATGCTTAGCTTTTCAGAGCATTCACACAAGGTTGGCGCCGGTGGCGACATCTACAACGTGCTCACAAGAGGAAAGTTTCCAATCAATTTCTCATACACAAACAGTAGTTGACCGGCGTTGCCTGGTGAAACGTTGTTGTGATGCCTCGTGTAAGGAGGAGAAATGCGTACCATCACGTTTCCGAATTTGACAAAGGTCGGATTATAGCCTATCGCGATTGCGGTTTATCGTATCGCGACATTGCTGCTCGCGTTGGTCGAGATCCAATGACTGTTAGCAGAAATGGAATCTGTGGGTTCAGAAGGGTAATACGGAACGCCGTGCTGGATCCCAACGGCCTCCTATCACTAGCAGTCGAAATGACAGGCATCTTATCCGCATGGCTGTAACGGATCGTGCAGTAACGTCTCGATCCCTGAGTCAACAGAGGGGTACGTTTGCAAGACAACGACGATCTGCACCAACAGTTCGAAGACGTTTGCAGCAGCACAGACTATCAGCTCGGAGACCGTGGCTGCTGTTACCCTTGACGCTGCATCACAGACAGGAGCGCCTGCGATGGTGCACTCAACGACGAACCTGGCTGCACGAATGGCAAAACGTCATTTTTTCGGATGAATCCAGGTTCTGTTTACAGCATCATGATGGTCGCATCCGTGTCTGGCGACATCGCGGTGAACGCACATTGTGTATTCGTCATCGATATACTGGCGTATCACCCGGCGTGATGGTATGGGGTGCCATTGGTTACACGTCTCGGTCACCTCTTGTTCGCACTGACGGCACTTTGAACAGTGGACGTTACATTTCAGATGTGTTACGACCCGTAGCTCTACCCTTCATTCGATGCCTGCGAAACCCTACATTTCAGCAGGATAATGCACGACTGCATACTGCAGGTCCTGTACGGGCCTTTCTGGATACAGAAAATGTTCGACTGCTGCCCTGACCGGCACATTCTCTAGATCTCTCACCAATTGAAAAAGTCTAGTCAATGGTGGCCGAGCAACTGGCTCGTCACAATACACCAGTCACTACTCTTGATGAACTGTGGTTTCGTGCTGAAGTTGCATGGGCAGCTGTACGTGTACACGCCATCCAAGCTCTGTTTGACTCAATGTCCAGGCGTATCAAGGCCGTTATTACGGCCAGAGGTGGTTGTTCTGGGTACTGATTTCTCAGGATCGATGCACCCAAATTGCGTGAAAATGTAATCACATGTCAGTTCTAGTATAATATATTTGTCCAATGAATACCCGTTTATCATCTGCATTTCGTCTGGGTATAGCAATTTTAATGGCCAGTATTGTAGTTTCATGAAGTTCCGATAGGTGTCATCGAATTCCTTTTGGCGGAAAACCAGAGCATCGTAGATACTCATAGGAGCTTCCAGAATGGCTGCTGACAGCTGGCAGTGAATAAAAGCACGGGAGTATCGCGATGATGACAGACACCTCGCCCAACGCGCAAACCCTTAGTGCCTGCGTGTCGGCCGGCTTCACACAGCTGTAGGCACGCGCGGATGCTCTCGTTCGAGGTGATGGACGTATCACAATCAAACACTTCGCTGCACAATTGGACACCTCTGTTCTAAGTGCTGACACACTCGTCCGCCAGTTGGGAAACTCAAATGTGTATGCCCGCTGGGTCCCAGTTGGGAAACTCAAATGTGTTTGCTCGCTGGGTCCCTCGCCGCCCACCGGAAGACCATAATGAGCAACGAAGGACCATCTGTTAGGTACTGACTGCGCGTTTCGAAGCTGATAGTGACAGTTTTTTTGTTGTACATTGTTACAGGAAATTAAGCTCGGGTCCTTACCTCGAACCGGAAATAAAACGGCATATTAAGAAAGAAGCAGAGGGGAGAGGGAAGTGGAGACCGCCGACTGTCGATACGTATCGTAAGACATACATACCAAAGAAGAGGTTATTCTTTTGCTGTAGTGATATGTTCCATGTTGATGTAGCAAAGCTGAAGTGAATAAAACACAAATAAATAAATATCTAAATTTATGAATGCTCAAAAAAAAAAAAAATGTTGAAATGTGTGTGAAATCTCATGGGACTTAACTGTCAAGGTCATCAGTCCCTAAACTTACACACTACTTAACCTAAATTATCCTAAGGACAAACACACACACATACCCATGCCCGAGGGAGGACTCGAACCTCCGCCGGAATCAGTCGCACAGTCCATGATTGCAGCGCCTGAGACCGCTCGGCTAATCCCGCGCGGCTATGAATGCTCTAGCCACTTTAGTATTATCACGATATCTATGGTTTGGCTCAGTTGGTACCGATTAGACTGCAATCCTGAAAGTCCGCGAGTTCAGTGGCTAGTCGGTCCATAATTTTCGGTCACTTATTGCTCTGAGGCAACGGCCTTGCCGTAGTGGATACACCGGTTCCCGTCAGATCACCGAAGTTAAGCGCTATCGGGCGTGGCCGGCAATTGGATGGATGACCATCCGGGCCGCCATGTGCTGTTGCCATTTTTCTGGGTGCACTCAGCCTCGTGATGCCAACTGAGGAGCTACTCGACCGAATAGTAGCGGCTCCGGTCGAAGAAAACCATCGTAACAACCGGGAGAGCGGTGTGCTGACCACACGCCCCTCCTATCCGCATCCTCAGCTGAGGATGACACGGCGGTCGGATGGTCCCGATGGGCCAGTTGTGGCCTGATGACGGAGTGCTTATTGCTCTGACAATAATTTATGAACGTGATAAATGCCAAGTTTCAGCCTGGTTCGGAGTCCACTTTAAACTGTATGTCCTTCTGCAACTAGCTGGGTAAATTAATTCACAGGTCGGAGGAAGAAACCTGCACACCTCCTCGTAAATGGACCGTGCCTTGTGCAACACTGCAGCCTTCAGACAAGTCTTCAGGCTGAGAATAAATTTGCTTTTGTAACTAATAGAATGTCAGAAAAAAAGAGAAGACACACAGTCATTGGCTGTGTTATACTGTCTGCTGGTATGTATTTCGTAAACATAGTAACGTTCCATAAGTTGGCACTACAACTCTGATAATAAATACTTTTATACAATGCCTGACAGAAAGGGGAAGCAACCAGAAGACATGGTCGGATGTCAATGTAAATTAGTAGACGTACAGGGTATTGGCGGGTATGTGAATTGTCAGAGTTGCAATTTTCTGTGACTGGTAGAACGGGCACCAGCGTTCATTAGTGTTGGTAGTGTATTGTGTTGTTATATTACATGGTAGGGTACATAAGGGCAGTCAAGAGCGTCAGACGTTAAGTGATCACTGAAGAACGTAGAGATGCCAAGTACTCGTGTGAAACAGCATTGTCAGTGTTTGACAGAACTCGAAATGGACCTCATTGTGCGTCTCAATTTGGCCGGTTGGTCGAATCATGCAATACACGGATTTGTGCGGCATTCGGATATGACACTGATCCGATGCTGGGCTGGATGGGAGCGTGAGGGCTGGCACAATCTTCGACATGATTCCGCTCGACCACGTCTCGCCACCACATTGGAGGATCGCCCTATTGCGCACCAAGAACATGGTAAAGCCTTCACATCTCCGCCTGCCATCCGAAAATAAGCAATGAAACCCTTGCAACATGCTGTGTCACACCGTACCATTGCCCAGAGACTAATAGCTGAAGGACTAGAGAATTACCGTCCCATTCGTACCCTGCCATTAACAGCACAACACGGCTTTGTTGTGAGTGGTGTAGTGACCGGGAAGCATGGCTTGCTGATGAATGGCGTCGCTTTGTTTCCAGCGATGAACTGCGATTCTCCACTACCCTGGATCACAATCGTCGCCGATTATGGTGGCGACCTGGAGGAGGTCCCATTCTGGAGAGGCACGGCTGTCTTACTCATGGAATATTGGCGCGAGGAGCCATTATATTACTTCAGGGTCACGGCTGGTAGCGATTGAGGGAACTCTGGCAGCACAACGGTACGTCACAAACATCCTAGATCGTCATGTGTCACCTCTCATACGATACATCATTGTGCAGTTTTCCAACGGAACAACGCTCTGCACACGTGACACGTTTTTCAATGAACTGTCTGCTTGATATTTTTGTGCTCCAGTGGCTGCCGAGACCGGTACATTTGTCCCTGACAAAACTTGTGTAGGACCAGCTCAGTTCTCAACTCCATCCCAGTACCATTATCCAAGATATCACAGGCCATTTACAACAGCTGTGGATCAGTTAGCGTCCTATGAGGATACAACGGCTTTATGACACCTTCCTCAACCGAATAAGTGCATCCATCCAGAGCAGATAGGGTACAAAGTCATCGACATCTGCATATACCTTGATACTCCGTAAGCCATTGTAGCGTACACGGCGGAGGGTACACTCTACCACTACCTCTCATTACCTTTCCTGTTCCACTCGCAAACAGAGCGAGGGAAAAACGACTATCTATATGCCTCCGTATGAGCCCCAATTTCTCGTGTCTTATCTTCGTCGTCCCTACGCGCAATGTATGTTGGCGGCAGTAAAATCGTTCGGCAGCCAGCTTCAAATGTCGGTTCTCTAAATTTTCTCTGTAGTCTTTCTCGAAAAGAACGTCGCCTTCGTTCCAAGGATTGCCGTTTGAGTTCCCGAAGCATCTCCGAAACGCTTATGTGTTGTTCGAACCTACCGGTAACAAATCTAGCCTCCCGCCTCTGAATTGCTTCGATGTCTTCTTTCAGTCCGACCTTGTACAGATCCCAAACACTCGAGCAGTACTCAAGAACAGGTGGCACCAGCGTCCTTTACAGGTGAACCACTCATTCCTAAAATTCTGCCAATAGACCGAAGTCGACCAATCGCCTCCCATACCACAGTTCTCACATGCCCGTTCCATCTCATATCGCTTTGCAACATTACGCCCAGACATTTAAACGAGTTAGCTGTGTCAAGCAGGACACAAGTAATACTGTATCCTAACATCACAGGTTGTTCTCTCTACTCACCCGCATCAACCTACAGTTTTCCACATTTAGAGCTATGTGCCTTTCATCACACCAACTGGAAATTTTGTCTAAGTCGTATATTCCTACAGTCACTCAACTTCGACACCTTACCGTACACCACGGCATTACCAGCAAACACACAGCAGATTGTTGTCCGCCCTGTCTGCCAAATCATTTATGTTTATAGAAAACAACAGCGGTCCTGTCACACTTCCCTGGGGCACTCCTGACGATACCCTTGTCTCTGATGAACACTCGCCGTCGAGGGCAACATAATACGTTCTATTGTATAAGAAGTCTTCGAGCCACTCACATATCCGTTAACTTATACCGTATGCTCGTACCTTCGTTAACAGCCTGCAATGGGGCACCGTATCAAATGCTTTCCGGAAATCTAGAAATATGGCATCTGCCTGTTGCACTTGATCCATAGTTCGCAGTATATCATGCGAGAAAAGGGCATACTGAGATTTGCGCGAGCGATATTTTCTAAAACTAATGATTCGTGGACATTAACTTTTCAGTTTCAAGAAAGTTTATCATATTCGAATTGAGAATATGTTCAAGGATTCTGCAGTAAACAGAAGTTTGTGATGGTGGTCTGTAACTTCGCGGGCCCGTTCTTTTACCCTTCTTATATACTGGAGTCACCTGCACTTTTTTCCAGTCACTTGGGATTTTGTGCTGAGCGAGGGATTCATGATAAATGCAGGCTAGGTATGCGGTCAATGGTGTAGAGTAAAATCGAACTGGGATTCCATCCCGACCTGGTGCTTTATTTGATTTCAAATCTTTCAGTTGTTCCTCTGCGCTAGGGATGCTTATCACTATGTCGTACATACGGAAGTCAGTCCGATGGTCAAATGTCGGTATTTTTGTACGACTCTCCTTTGTGAACCATTTATGCAACGTGAAATTTTAAAGTTCGACTTTCGTTTTGCTATCTTCATCTGCTACACAAAACTGGTCAGCAAGGGACTGAATAGAAGACTTAGACCAGCTTAGCGATTTTACGTAAGATCACAGTTTTCTCGGGTTATCTGCAAGATCTTTTACTAAGGTGTAACGGTGGTAGTTGATACTTCGTGCATAGTTCGTTTTAAAAACGCATGGATCTCGACTGACTTTCGCATGTCGTTATTTGTGCGTTCCGTTTTGAACCGAAAGTTCAACAGCCTCTGCTTCCTCAGCATCTTCCGACTTTCGCAGTTAAACCATGGTGCGTCTTTTCCATCCTTTATCCACATACTAGGCATATAACTCTCCAGATCACGATTTACCGTCTGCTTAAACTTTGCCCATAATTCCTGTGTATTCATCTTACTGGAGCTAAGTGATGCGAATTGACGGTCTAAGTGTGATAATAATAACTGCTTATCTGCTCTATCTAGCAGAAACACTCTCCTAGCCTTCTTGACTGATTTATTAACTTTCGTAATCATAGTTGCTATAATGACATCATGTTCGCTAATCCCCGATTCTATACTGACATCGTCGATAAGGTCCGGCCTATTTACAGATACAAGGCCTAAGATATTTCCATTGCGTGTCAGCTGCCGAGCCATATGCCCAAGACAGTGTGAAAGGTGGCTACACTGTGCCACTGCGCCAGAGAGTGCGCCAAAGACTACTATTAAGCCGCCTCCACAGTGCGTGTTAGAGTTCATAGTGTCAGTGCTTGTGGAGAGATCGGAGAGGACAGTGGTTGTTGAGAGTTCATAGCAGTCAGTGCTTGTTGAGAGTTCGTGGAAGTCAGTGGTAGTAGAGAGCTCGTAGAGTGCAGTGCTTGTTGTGACATCGGAGAGGACAGTGTGTGTTAAGAGTTCGTACCGAGATGTGCTAGTGGGCACTGCTTGTCGTGAAATCGGAGGGATATGTTGTAGTAAAGAGTGTTGTTCCATGTCTTATGCAGTTATTTGATGGGAGAGATAGCAGATGTTATTGTAATGAGTGCATTTCGTCAATATATATGAAGGTAAAATTTATAATGTTCCTTTATTAGTTGTGTATCTGAAATAATGTGTCACTACAGGTTCAGTCAACAAAGCATCTGGCTTGTGTTCTTGGATTAGAGTGTAATTGTGATTTTTTTGCGTAATTGTAGTTTTTCTAAATTTCTTTGTCACGTCAGTATAGTTGGTATTTAAAAATTCTTGTCTTGTTGGAAAAGAACCGTGCCAGATGTGGGCGTTGAGTCACACTCCCACATACAGAACAGTTACTCTTGTGCTCATTGGTTTCGTAGATTTTTATAGTTGCTGGGGTCTTAATTAATTAACTGTGTTTACGAAAATTTTCTTACATTGTTCCTTGCAGTCAGATAGCGTAATAATTCTAGTCAGGGCCAACCGTTTACGAGACTTATGTAATCGGACATACTAAAATTAAAAATCATTTTCAATCTTATATATATTTAATTCAGCCCCCATGCACGTGGCGACCGCTGCTTCGGATCGTCCCTTGGAATTTTTCTGATTGTGAAAATTGTAGACTGTAGTATTGTTGTAGTAATTTTGAGTTTAGTGATTGTAGTCTGTATTGAGTGTGTAGATTTGGTAATTGGCATTCTTCTAATGGTATTTTTCAAAATTTAATTTTTATTGCCTTGTATACGCGTTTGACAATTTTGTGCAATTATTTCAATTGTTCGTTAATCGTGTTTGAGGGAAACATCTAGTGTGAATAGTATTGTTGGAGATAAGGAGGCATTGTGTGTAATTTTCGAACAGTGACGAATCTTTTGTATATTTTGTAAATGATTACGCGGTCAATGAAACAGGCAAAAATGATGGATAGTCAGAATAACGAAATTGTTAACATGGCGAACTCGCCAACAGAGGAAAACAGTGTCATGAGTAATGTAGTGGAAAACAATTTAATAAGCAAGGAAAATAGTCCGGTAACAGTTCAAAATGTTTCTCAATCAGAAAATTCACAGATTACGAGATTAACGACAGAAGAGATAAAGCAGTTGATGAGTGTAATATTAAATTTTCAATCTGAATTAAAAACACAGATAGGAACAATGGAAACACGGATGGGAACAATGGAAACACGGTTTGGATCTGAATTTAAAACAGAGATGGGAATTTTACGGACTGAATTAAAAACTGATATGGGAACAATGCAAACTCGGTTAGGATCTGAATTTAAAACTGAGATGAAAGCAATGACAACACGGTTATGCTCAAAAATAGGAACAACTAAAACCGAGATGAAAGCAGTGGGATCACAGTTACGATCTGAATTAGAAACTGATAGGGGAACAATTGAAACTCAGTTAGGCTCACGAACAGGGACATGTTTCAAATACATGAAAGACGAATCAAATAAAGAAATTAGAGAAGAAGTACAACCGATTTTGAAGGCACACAATAATAGCTTAATTTCAACAGAAATTAGACAAAAGGAACAGGATAGAGAACAGGAAGAAAAAGATCGCGTGTTAGTACAAAAATTTTCAGAATTAAATTTACAACGTGCACACGATAAGGAAGAAATAATTGAAAGAATCGAGGAATCCGTACCAAATGACAGAATAAATAACTTAACGCAACAGTGTGAACAGTTAACTACTAAATGTGACAACACCGAAACCCGAGTCGCGACATTTACAGAAGACGTAATTAAACAGAAAGAACAATTAAGTGACTCATCGGAAAGAGTTGAGGAGATCTCAGATAAATTGACAAGTGTTAGTTTAGCAGAAGGGTGTGAAGAAAGTAATTTGTTTCATTTACGAGAAGCAACAAGAGAGCGCCAGGCGCGTGAATTTAACAATAATCGACATTCGGACTGGGACAGACGCGGTAGGTCTTTGTCGCCACGAGGCGAAAACTTTGACTATAAACACTTTTTGACTGTCCGGAAATTTAAGATCTTCCGCAACTCTAGGAATGACATACATCCATGTGCATGGTTAGCTCAATTTACGTACGCACTTCCGCCAAATTTGCCATTAAGTCACAAACTAGAAATTAAGTGCAGCTATTAATGTCCTCAGGGGATTCACTACTCTAAGTGAATATGTGCCGTAGCGAGCATAGGGCCCCGAGCTGTAGTGGTGCTATTTCTCTTTTAGTTTTCTGTACCGCTGCCTACTCTCTTACTATTCTTTGCATCTGTCAAACCAACTCTTCGACTATCAATCTATCTAGTGAGTAAGTGAACAATAACCGGATATGACTGTTTTACCCAAAAGTGACTTTGGAAATTACCGATTGGACTTACTGTACCTTCAGCAGCATTCATTCCTAGTTTAAACGAAATTTTACCTGTTTATCTTCGTGACAATATTACTTCTTATGTTGACGACATTCTTATTGCTAAACGTTCTTGGAGTGAGCACAACAAAATTTTGGATTCATTGTTACGTATTTTTGCACGAGTTGGCATGACAGTGAACTTGGAAAAATCTGAATTTGGTCGTTCTCAGGTGAAATTTCTCGGTCACATTATTTCTACAGAAGGTATTCTTCCTGATCCAGAAAAATTAGATGCTTTTCGTAATTATGCTGTTCCTACTACAAAACGTGATGTTCGTAGTTTCCTTGGTGTCTGCAATTTTCCTAGACGCTTGTTAGTTTGGACGATTTGGCCACACCTCGTTTTTGCGATCTATCTGGAAACTTCTTTTTAAACGAAAATCGGTCGACAACTTTGTTTGGTTAGTGTGTATTCCTGATGAGTGGGTCAATAAGCTGATTTGGTATACGCATTTCAGTTATGCGCACTTTGGTCCCAGAAAATGCTTTCATAAATTACGAGAAAATTGTTATTTCAGTAATATGGAAAAACGTATTCGATCTGTTCTTGCCAAATGCAAATTATGTCAAATGGCTAAGCCTCCAACGATTTCTCACAGAGCACCGTTGTTTCCCATCATTCCAGCGAAATTAAAGGAGATGGCTGCAGTTGATTTGTTCGGTCCAGTGGTTCGTTCTACTAATGGTTTTGCGTACATTTTCGTAGCAGTGGAATTGACATCAAAATATGTGTGTTTTACACCTTTACGCAAAGCAACAGCTCGTTCAGTATCTAACGCTTTCATCAAACATTTTCTTAAAGAAGTTGGTCATGTTGACAAGGTTATATCAGATAATGGATCACAGTTTCGTTCTAAAATTTGGCTTCGTACTCTACAGCGTCGTAAAATTAAACCAATCTTCATTTCACTTTTTCACCCTCAATCTAACGCTTCAGAGAGATGGATGAAGGAAATCAATAAATTGTGCCGTCTTTATTGTCATCAGAATCACAGAACTTGGGATCAGTATCTTCATATTTTTCAAAACATTCTGAATGAACTTCCTAATGACTCAACTTCTTTACCGCCTCTATTGATATTAAAAAATAAAGCACCGACAAATCGCATATCTGAAATCATTCCATTTCCGCCTTCACGGAAACTGCGGCATTCTGAAGTTGTCAACCTGGCTCTACGAAATATTGCATCTGCGGCTGCTAGAAGAGAGAAATCAGCCAAACGTCCTGGTCGTTTAAAAATCTTGTCAGTTGGTCAGAAGGTATTAATTAAGTCCCACCGTTTGTCTCATAAAGGAAAAGGCTTGTGTCGCAAATTTTTTCTGCTTTATAACGGTCCATATAGAATTCGCAAAATTATACATGATAACACTGTCGAAGTAGAAACTCTTAAATCTCGACGCTCTAAAGGAATACATCATATATCTAACGTAAAAATTTTTGTGGAATGACATACTTTTGAGAAACCAACAGCTAGATGTAAACATGCGGAGAGTACAAGGATACCGCGCTGTGTTTTGGCGGCGGCACATACTCAAAGCAACAGTGAAGTCTGCGCGCCGCACAAGGCAGTCGTTGACCGCAAACAATTGCTTCCCACGTCACGCGCCTACAGCTGATCGAGCGCTCAGTGCGAATCCACTGACAGCCGTAAACAAACACACAGTCTAATTTCTCCGACTAAATTCTGTATAAAGCTATAAGGACTTGTTGAATTGTGTTATTAACATTCAGTATTTTGCAGGATACGGTTGTATAAAATATTTAAGAACTTCAGGTAAATTCTGTGCGTGTCTGACGTTAAGACGACCTGCTATCGAGAAAATTTCAGGAAGAATGTAATTTCGAAGAAGAAACTAATAAACTAAAAAAGGTAACTGTTAATTGAGTTCATTTTTCAGATAACATATTTCCACTTAGGTACGTACTTCAGACGTAATTTGCTGCTCGCGATTACGTGATTCATACTTTGTGCTAAATTTTATGTTCTATGAATTTACTTGTGAAGCGACGTGCTTGTGTACATTTACTGATTTTGACAATGATTATTAATGAACTGGGTTGTGACTTGTATATATTATGCATCGCTTGGCTGCACTGCTTTTTCACTGATGTCATATTTTTTAATTATGTGCCTGCTGTGCCTATTTATTTAAATTGTAATGGTAACCTGATTTATTGTGCTGATGTGTTTAGGTATGTAAGTTATACTTTGTGATTTATCTGCTTGCGCCTCCATGTTTACTTATTAAGATTACATATGAACATTTATTTGCTTATGCTGATATGATGCTAATGACCTGTTTATTACGTAAGATATATGTTTGCTGCTATGCGTATGTATTGCATATTTATACATTTCTGTTTTGTTGCCATAACTGCTCTTTAATTTGGTGTACAGAAACGCTGTTGTACTGTGTATAAACATAGAGTTTAGGTCACACTACTGTATTAATTATAGATTGTTCGCTTGGCAGAGCCTCGTTGTAGGAATTGTGCTGCATCCACTTGTTGACATTCTGTTCTCCACTGGTATATTTACTCGCTATTGCTTGTTTTGCTTACGCTCAGTGCCTTATATTTTTAAGATAAGAAAATTCACTGCTATAATTCGACGAACGACATTAGTACAAGAAAGTCATTGAAGTCACATGAGCTGAGGTTTTATGGAAGCTGTATAAATTTATGCTAACAGGAAGGAAGCTAACGACATGACAGACCAAAACTAGGTTTAGACCATTAACAATTATTAGACTGCATTTTTCGTAAGCAATTGAAATAGGAAGTGACACTTGACACAAAAAATACTCCACATGTTTGCTTCTGCTATGATTCTTGAATTGGTGTACACACTGTGAAATATTATGATCATTCACACTCCGTAATCGTACTTAATTACTGAGAGTTATTCGAACTAAGTCTGTTAGAGGTCAGGTATGCATTTCTTTTATTTAATGATGGACAAGGAACCAAAAGGTATCTTATAATTTATAATGAGTAGAAAATTTGGGTCAGATGGATTACACAGAGGTTGTGTGTGGACACTGTGTCTTCGGATTGTATGGGATGCTGAATTGAAGTTGCATTAGGATTTTATCTGTACTTGTTCGAGGAGACTGACTAGAGGAAAGAGTTGTTATGGAAGTGAAATGATATTGGTGCTGAGGTTTATATTTATCGACGTATTATTATAGGTATTGAGAGTATATGAAGTTGTTGATTATTGGAGTTTTTGTGGACAAGAGGTAAGGTAAATGATATTAATGATGAGGTTTATATGTATCGACGTATTGAAGAAGTATTAGTGACGTATTGAGATTATGTGATGTTGATGATTATTGGAGTTTTGGTGTATAAGAGGTAAAGTAAGTGAGGAGCATATTTTTTTTTGTTGGTCTTATGGAACAAGGAGGATGAAGATAGCAGACTAGAACACTAAAATAGAAGGAAGATAGTCTATACACACACTTTGTTAAATAACTAAGCAGTATATACTTTTTTTTGGAGAGAGGAAGTAATTGCATATCTTGGCTCACTGACAGTTGTTCAACAACAGTACATTTTGATCTGGCTTGGCAAACATTGGTCTTGACATGATGACTATGACGTTGACTAACTATTATTGACTGTTATACATTGCTGCCAGTACTACTTGATACACATGATGAACATCAGATTTTGACAGAATTACATTTACACAATTAACACTATTCAATTACACAGTAGTACTTAATGTGGATGAGAGATGAGTGAGTGTGTTTTGTGTGTTTTCCTTTCCTAATCCTAACCACCTATCTCCTAAATATTATTTTATTTGTTTGTAGTGGCTTGCACTGACACCCATAAATATTATAGGTTTATTGGTATTTGTGTATTGTAATAGTTAATAGGACAATTATCTGACATCATTTGTGTGTTTGTTATGATTTGTATGTTACTGTAAAAGCATTTGTATGTGTATTCCAACTATTGTTCATGCCTGAACTGTCTGATTAGTGAAGATAAATATTCTGAACTGTTACCTGCACTTTTCAACATGATGTGTGACATTAGGACATGTTTAATTTGTGCTCATAAACTCTGATGGACAGTGTGATCAGTGCTAGTGAGTTTGATCGAACTGCTTCTGCAGAGAGATGTGACTTTTTGCTGTCTGCACCTACTCAATATTGCTGGGTGCCACTGATGGACTGCTTCTACTGAAAAGATGTCCCCTGTTGCTGTGTGCACCTGATCAACATTGCTGATGCCACTAATGGACTGCTTCTACTGAAATGGTGTCACTTGTTGGTGTCTGCACCTGCTCTCAACATTGCTGGGTACAACTGATGAACTGTTTTTACTGAAATGAAGTCACTTGTTGCTGTCTGCACCTACTCAACATTGCTGGGTGCCTCTGATGGACTGCTTCTACTGAACTAATGTGACTTGTTGCTGGGTGTACCTGCTAAACTTTACTGGGTGCAACTGATGGACTGCTTCTACTGAAAAGATGTCACCTGTTAGTATCTTTTTTTTGTATAATTAATCATTGAAGGCATTTTATGTGAACATTTGCATAAACTGATTTTTTGTATATTGTAAACTATTATGTAAAGTCACATGTATGAAAAGAAGTTGTATTGCTTACTGTATTTCATATATTAGGCTAGTGAAAGGTCAGTGCAAAGCCAAAATTTTAACTAATTATGTGATATTTAGGTATTGATATTATCTTTTATTTTTGTCTGTATTTTTCTGGACGAATTTGGTGGTATTTTCACCACCAATGCTGGCAAAAATACCATCAAATTCTGGCCTGTGGAGGAGGGGCATATGAAAGGTGGCTACACTGTGCCACTGCGCCAGAGAGTGCGCCAAAGACTACTATTAAGCCGCCTCCACAGTGCGTGTTAGAGTTCATAGTGTCAGTGCTTGTGGAGAGATCGGAGAGGACAGTGGTTGTTGAGAGTTCATAGCAGTCAGTGCTTGTTGAGAGTTCGTGGAAGTCAGTGGTAGTAGAGAGCTCGTAGAGTGCAGTGCTTGTTGTGACATCGGAGAGGACAGTGTGTGTTAAGAGTTCGTACCGAGATGTGCTAGTGGGCACTGCTTGTCGTGAAATCGGAGGGATATGTTGTAGTAAAGAGTGTTGTTCCATGTCTTATGCAGTTATTTGATGGGAGAGATAGCAGATGTTATTGTAATGAGTGCATTTCGTCAATATATATGAAGGTAAAATTTATAATGTTCCTTTATTAGTTGTGTATCTGAAATAATGTGTCACTACAGGTTCAGTCAACAAAGCATCTGGCTTGTGTTCTTGGATTAGAGTGTAATTGTGATTTTTTTGCGTAATTGTAGTTTTTCTAAATTTCTTTGTCACGTCAGTATAGTTGGTATTTAAAAATTCTTGTCTTGTTGGAAAAGAACCGTGCCAGATGTGGGCGTTGAGTCACACTCCCACATACAGAACAGTTACTCTTGTGCTCATTGGTTTCGTAGATTTTTATAGTTGCTGGGGTCTTAATTAATTAACTGTGTTTACGAAAATTTTCTTACATTGTTCCTTGCAGTCAGATAGCGTAATAATTCTAGTCAGGGCCAACCGTTTACGAGACTTATGTAATCGGACATACTAAAATTAAAAATCATTTTCAATCTTATATATATTTAATTAAGCCCCCATGCAAGTGTTCAGAAAATGTGTTGAAAATATTTCGTATGACTGTCTGTCCGCACCCCCGTAATGATTCAGTAGACGCCCCAGTCTATACTCGATAGATGAAAGTCGCCTCCAACTAGTATTGCATGGTGTGGGTATTTGCGCGCTAGTGACAGTAGATTTTCTTTGAATGACTCTAGAACTGTCACAGCAGAATCGGGTGGCCGGTAAAAAATCAAACAATTAACTTGGTTTCACCTACACCTGTTAAACACGACCAGATGACTTCACTGTCACACTCAGCTTCGACCTCAGAAGTCGCGTCTTGTTGCCGAGCGGCCTTGGCGTCTTGTCACGGTCCGCGCGGCTCCCCCCGTCGGAGGTTCGAGTCCTCCCTCGGACGTGTGTGTGTGTGTGTGTTGTCCTTAGCGTAAGGTAGTTTAAGTTAGATTAAGTAGCGTGTAAGCTTAGGGACCGATGACCTCAGCAATTTGGTCCCATAAGACCTTACCACAAATTTTCAAAAATTTCGACCTCAGAAGAGACAATATTTTTGTTAATTTTGTCAACGACAATGAACACTCCGCCTTCTATGGCCTTTAATCTGTCTTTCCTATATACGTTCCACCACTCACTAGATATCTCAGAATTTTCCACTTCGGATTTCAGCCAGCTCTCGGTACCAAGAATAATTTGAGTGCGAGAATGTTCCTGGAGGGCAGTAAATTCGGGAACTTCGACAGCTTACTGATAAAATTACGACAGTCGAAGTGTCTTTATTCTGAACGCCGTTTGACTTTCCTTGCTGCGTATCTACTGGCGCATGTTCTTCAGAACACCTCAAACTACTGCCTAGCCTAACAAAGCCTCATGTGCACTCCACAAGTACTCTGCTGCACGAGTAGCTGCTTCCTTTGTATAGTGCATCCCTGACCTATCAAGGGGAGTCTTACAAAGCCCCTCACGATAGCGCAGGTCTAGAAATCTGCAGCCAAGGCCGTCACAGAGGCGATGAAGCATTTGGTTGAGACCCCCCACTCTGCTCCAAACCCAAGGACCTCAATCATCTCTGGGAACGGTCCTGCGAACTGCGAGCTCTGCTTGCACCCCGCACGCGAGTCCACCAGCCTGTACGAACTGAGAATCGCTGCAGAGTCCATGCTATAGGCGTCATTGGTCCCGACGTGAGTCACAACTTGCACACAACTGCACGCTCGGAGCTCGATGTCCACCGGTAAGGCTGCTTACACATCTCGGATGAGACCCCCCGACAGACACACCGAGCGCACATTGGCTTTCTTTCCAGCCCTGAACGCTATCTACTGGAGCTCCCAATATCTAGCAAACCTGCCTGTTCGGACTCTGCTGGACAGCCACCTGTCCACAGAGTGAATGGGCGACGCCTGGCGGCCAGTCTCCACATTGACCCTCCGTCTCGAGAGACACGCCACTCACCCTGCTGTGAGGGCGGATCCAACATGTCGGGCGTGCTAGGAGGCAGAATTGTTAGCGCCAGGATTTCGCCCGGAACAGATCCCGCCCATTCACCCCCCTCCATGGTAAGGGTGAAATCCTGGTGCTAGGAGATGGAACCAGAGCCCATGGCAAAACAAGCGACACCTGAGGTCTCCCATGCGACGCGCCACCGCTACACCCCGAGGCAACAGCCTGAAGGTGACTGACAGTAGCCAAAAGCGCAGTCAGCTGTTCGCGAACTGCAGCCAGTTTTTCCTGCGTCCGCACACAGCATGCACACCATCCTAACAAGACTACCTGATGCAGTAAACGATAAAAACAGACAACTTGCTACCCTCTTGATGAGTCACCGATGGATGCTGATGCGTTAATGAGCAGCTATTCGGTTTACGAAATCAAATTTTGGGAGTTCAGTGAGCAAATATTGCGCTATTGACTGAATGAATTTGCACTTGCAAAAACGCGAGATTAAAGCTCTTAGCGCTGCTGCTACGGTCACAGGTTCGAATCATCCCTCGGGCATGGATGTGTGTGATGACCTTAGGTTAGTTAGGTTTAAGTGGTTCTAAGTCTAGGGGACTGATGACCTCAGATGTTAAGTCCCAGTGCTTAGAGCCATTTGAACCATTTTTGAAATCTCTTAAACAGAAAAACACGCACGAAATAGAATAAATATACTAAGAGGAAAACACAGAAAAAGATGAACACATAACTTATCGCTCTGTTGTATTTCATCTGACAGCTGGAGCCTGACTCACGTCGATAAATGGGCTCATGATGCCTAGTTCTTCTTCCCTCCACACACTGTGGGTTAAAAACTTGTCATTGTGCCGTCGAAGCTTTCGATGCCGTTCTTCATTTCAAATGAGGCAAATTCGCGACTCGCTGACCGCTCCACACACCGCCATTCAGCTACGGTCCAGTTTCTGTATTGTGTGGCCCACTAACGAGGTTCAAATTCTGTACCACACGGAGAGATTGTCTTTCGGGAGGCACTCGACCCATATTGCCACGCATGCAGTTTCCTCCCCAATGTTCATTCGTAAACTGGTTGAGATGGAGTTGCAATCACTGCCAACAGCAATTCCTGTCGGCTTTGAAACCAGTTGTCATTGACGCGGCGTGACGTTCGTCTGTGGTCCCTGTCGGTGAGGATATTATTACGACCACTGCTCTTACGGCATTGCGAGTGGTGCACCATTACTTGCAGACACGTCGGACATTCAGCGTTGATGCATCAACAAATCGGGCATTTCATTAGCGATGTGGTCATGAGAAAGCACAAACATGCACACCACTTCATTGCCATGACTTACGTCAGCGCTGGAGAATCACAAGACAAGCTGTTATAACTCACACACCAGCTACATTGCACCAAAGCGACAAGTGCACTCAGACAGTTGACTAATATTGTGTCTGGTAGACTATGTTGGGTACTGTAGAGGTTTTATACGTCGTATAGGATTCCTAATTACGAGCCTTTGTTACCCAAGACGAGGAGAGTAGTCTCGAACCTTGTTTTTCTTCCAGACAGTGTATTTGGAACTCTATCTCACCAGCATTCGATGCTGGAAGTTAGAAGCGTTTGACAGTTCCTCGCTCCTTTCCATCATTATCGTCGAACCTAGCCCCTTCAGATCGTTGTTTTTCTTACAGATGCGTAGAATTTTCTCAGGATCCTCCCAACAAATTTAACTCTCCACTCATGTTCCGTATTACTTATTTCAAGTATTAATACCAGCTAATATAACTTTGTAGACATTTACATACCCTGGGTAGTCATACGGTATGACAAGCTCCGAGCCGGCCCTGGTGGCCGAGCGGTTCTAGGCGCTTCAGTCTGGAACCGCGAGACTGCTACAGTCGCAGGTTCGAATGCTGCCTCGGGCATGGATGTGTGTGCTGTCCTTAGGTTTAAGTAGTTCTAAGTTCTAGGGGACTGATGACCTCAGATGTTAAGTCCCATAATCCTCAGAGCCATTTTTTTTTTTTTTTGACAAGCTCCGAAATCTTTCCACAAATAGTATAGCCAAGTACTGTCCGTTTCTTTCTCTACGTTATCCGTCCTGCTTTTCTCCTATCCACTATTTAAAAAATTACACAAAAAGTAAGTACTAAACCGTTCTGAAGCGATGCTAACCTCTCGGTTACACAATTACCAGCGAACAATCCGGGAGTGCTGTAAATCCTATACGACAAGTCGTTTATGATTATTGACAGCGTTATCAGTCCTATTAAACTTGCTTGAGACACATCCGACGTGACTACAAGCAACTGTAGTAAGACTGCTAATATTCTCAACACACATAAACGGTTTGTCATTCTCGAATTGTTCACTGATGGTATTTTCATCATCTGGCATAGAATGCTGGTACCTGTCTGTTTTTTTTATCAGCAAGCTGTTCTGAAACTATTGGTTCAAATTAATACAGGCTTTTTTTTGTCATCAGCCTTCTGACTGGTTTGATGTGACCGAATTCCTCTCCTGTGCCAACCTCTTCATCTCGGAATAGCACTTGCAACCTACGTCCTCAATTATTTGCTGGATGTATTCCAATCTCTGTCTTCCTCTACAGTTTTTGCCCTCTACAGCTAATACCATGGAAGTCATTCCCTCATGTGTTAACAGACGTCCTATCATACTGTCCATTCTCCTTATCATTGTTTTCCACATATTCCTTTCCTCTCCGAATCTGCGCAGAACCTCCCCATTTCTTACCTTATCAGTCCACCTAACTTTCAACATTTGTCTGTAGCACCACATCTCAAATGCTTGGATTCTCTTCTGTTACGAATTTCTCACAGTCCATGTTTCACTGCCATACAATGCTGTACTCCAGACGTACATTCTCAGAAATTTCTTCCTCAAATTAAGGCCGATATTTGATATTAGTAGACTTCTCTTGGCCTGAAACGCCCTTTATGCCATTGCTAGTCCGCTTTCGATGTCCTCCTTGCTCCGTCCGTCATTGGTTATTTTACTGTTAGGTAGCAGAATTCCTTAACTTCATCTACTTCGTGACCATCAATCCTGATGTTAATTTTCTCGCTGTTCTCATTTCCACTACTTCTGATTACCTTCGTCGTTCTTCGATTTACTCTCAATCCATGCTCTGTACACATTAGACTGTTCATTCCGTTCAGCAGATCATGTGATTCTTCTTCACTTTCACTCAGGATAGCAATGTCATCAGCGAATCGTATCCTTTCACCTTGAATTTTAATTCCACTCCTGAAACTTTCTTTTATTTCCATCATTGCTTCCTCAACGTACAGATTGAACAGTAGGGGCGAAAGGCTACATCCTTGTCTTACAACCTTTTTAATACGGTCACTACGTTCTTGGTCATCCACTCTTATTACTTCCCTCTTGACTGTTGTACATATTGTATATAACCCGTATCTCCCTATAGCTTACGCCTACATTTCTCAAAATTTCGAGCATCTAGCACCATGTTACATTATCGTATGCTTTTTCCCAAGTCGACAAATCCTAGGAACGTGTCTTGATTTTTCTTTAGTCTTGCTTCCATTATCAATATCTACGTTAGAATTGCCTCTCTCGTGTCTTTACCTTTTCTAAAGCGAAACTGATCGTCATGTAACACATCCTCAATTTTCTCTTCCATTCTTTTGTATATTATTCGTCTCAGCAACTTGTACGCATGAGCTGTTAAGCTGATTGTGCGGTACTCCTCGCACTTTTCAGGTCTTGCGGTATTCGAAATTGTGTGGATGATGCTTTTCTGAATGTCAGATGGTATGTTGCCAGACTCATACATTCTACACACCAACGCGAATAGTCATTTTGTTGCCACTTCCCCCAATGATTTTAGAAATTCTGATGCAATGTTATTTATACCTTGTGCCTTATTTGATTTTAAGTACTCCAAAGCTCTTTTAAATTCTGATTCTAATACTGGATCTCCTATCTCTTCTAAATCGACTTCTGTTTCTTATTCTTCCATATCAGACAAATCTTCCCCCTCATAGAGGCTTTCAATGTATTCTTTCCACCTATCCGCTCTCTCCTCTGCATTTAATAGTGGAAATCCCGTTCCACTCTTAATATTGTCACCCTTGCTTTTAATGTCACCGAAGGTTGTTTTGACTTCTGTATGCTGAGTCTGTCCTTCCGACAATAATTTCTTTTTCGATTTCTTCACATTTTTCCTACAGTCATTTCGTCTCAGGTTCCCTGCGCTTCCTATTTATTTCATTCCTCAGCGACTTACATTTCTGCATTCCTTAGTTTCCCGGAACATTTTTGTACTTCCTCCTTTCATCGATCAAATGAAGTATTTCTTCTATTACCCAAGTTTCTTTTTAGAGATGACCATTCCTCTTCAACTGTACTGCCTACTGAGCTAACAACCGTATCCCATCATTCTTTAGTTCTTTTTTGCGTATTGATTCTTCCTGACTGATATTATCTTAAACTTCAACCTACTCTTCATCACTACTATATTGTGATCTATGTCTGCTCCTGGGTACGCCTTACGATCAAGTATCTGATTTCGGAATCCCTTCTGAGCATCATGAAATCTAACTGAAATCTTCCCGTCTCACTCAGCCTTTTCCAAGTATACCTTCTCCTCTTGTGATTCTTGAACAGGGTATTGGCTATTACTAACTGAAACATGTGACAGAACTCATTTAGTCTTTCTCCTCTCTCATTCCTTGTCCCAAGCCCATATTCTCCTGTAACCTTTTCTTCTACTCCTTTCTCTACAACTGCATTCCAGTCTCCCATGACTATTAGATTTCCATATCCCTTTACATTGTAAGTAGGCTGTTTAGGTTTTTTTATTGGTAACGCCACCTCTGTATGAACATCACTGGCTGTGCTGTGTGCAGTCTGTGGCTGCTTTGCATTGTTGTAATACTCGCCATTGTAGTGTTGGGCAGCGGCAGCTGGATGTGAACAGCGCGTAGCGTTGGGCAGTTGGAGGTGAGCCGCCAGCAGTGGTGGATGTGGGGAGAGAGATGGCGGAGTTTTGAAATTTGTCATGAACTGCTATATTTATATATGATGATATCAAGGTAAATACATTGTTTGTTCTCTATTAATATCTTTCATTTGCTAACTATCCCTATCAGTAGTTAGTGCCTTCCATAGTTTGAATCTTTTATTTAGCTGGCAGTAGTGGCGCTCTCTGTATTGCAGTAGCTTGAGCAGCGAAGATTTTTGTGAGGTAAGTGATTTGTGAAAGGTATAGTTTAATGTTAGTCAGGGCCATTCTTTTGTAGGGAATTTTGAAAGTCAGATTGCGTTGCGCTAACAAAATATTGTGTGTCAGTTTAAGCACAGTCATGTATAATTGTTCAAAGGGGAAGTTTCAACATACTGTATTACCCTTTCAGTATCCTCATACACTTTCTCTATCTCTTCATCTTCAGCTTGAGAAGTCGGCATGTATACCTCAACTATCGTTGTCGGTGTTGGTCTGCTGTCAATTCTGATCAGAACAAACCTATCACTGAACTGTTCACAGTAACACACTCTCTGCACTACTTTCCTATTCATAACGAATCCTACTCCCGTTATGCCATTTTCTGCTGCTGTTGATATTACCCTACACTCATCTGACCAAAAATCCTTGCCTTCGCCGGCCGCTGTGGCCGAGCGGTTCTAGGCGCTTCAGTCCGGAACCGCGCTGCTGTCAAGGTCGCAGGTTCGAATCCTGCCTCAGGCATGGATGTGTATGACGCCGTTAGGATAGTTAGGTTTAAGTAGTTCTAAGTCTAGGGGACTGCTGACCTCAGATATTAAGTCCCATAGTGCTTAGAGCCATTTGAACCATTTTGAACCTTGTCTTCTTTCCACTTCACTTCACTGACCACATATCTAGACTGAGCCTTTGCATTTCCCTTTTCAGGTTTTCTTGTTTCCCTACCACATTCAAGCTTCTGATAGGGTAGATAAGGACCCTGATGGCAATTTCTGATTGTAAGAACGTTTACACAGAAGGTAATTGTCATGCTAATTACAGCAGTGGGATTCACAGGAACTGCTGAAATGCACGGTCATTGGCCTGTATGCATACAGTACATCGTCGAACCATTGGCTATTGTTTCCGTTCGAGGATTCCTGACAAGTACACACAATGGTGCCAGCGTAAATTAGTTTATGTTAGATTAAGTAGTGTGTAAGCCTCGGGACCGATGACCTCAGCAGTTTGGTCCCATAGAACTTACCACAAATTTCCGGTTTCCAAATGACTACTTTGTTAATGGCAGAAATGACAGTGGAAACGTTTCATGTTAACTAGAAATAAGTTGCCCATACTCTCAACCATATTATAAGCTACAGAAGTATGGATTGTAGATTTAAATAACCGAAGGATGTTTCCCATGACTCTAATTTGGCTAAAGTGATGCCATGTGGTGGAACTGAGGCAGAAGCAATTGTGAAAAAGGTTTTGGCTCCGAGAAGTGTTCAGAATTCACTGAAGTCTTGAAATACCCAGTCAAACAAAGCAATCTTTTTTCTAAGCAACCGATGCCTCCAGTCACAAAGACAGAAAGATGTTAATTCCGATTTATCTATGGAATAGAAGAAGCTGGCCTCCAAAAAGTCCAAATTCTATTTAAAGTGTGCTTTGCCTCAAACTAAGCTCTTAATGACTGCTGGCAGCTTATGAATATTGGATCCCTTTTTGGACGAAAGTACGTGATTTCAAGTCTTTAGATAGACTGTTTTTATAGCTTGTGCTGATACTGTGTAGTGAGCTCTTGGTTAAAAAAAAGAGACATATTACTTACAACAAACCTCATTAAGGATTAAATATACTGAGAAGCAGTGATCAGTATATGCAATGCTTTGAATAGGTTTAGGCATGCTCTTTTTGCATTTACACCACAAATGAGAATTATTACACGTTTTTGCACTGTAAAAATTTTCTCTCGGTTTATGAGGTTACCCCACAATATAACAAATGGTTCAAATGGCTCTGAGCGCTATGGGACATAACTTCTGAGGTCATCAGTCCCCTAGACCTTAGAACTATTTAAACCTAACTAACCTAAGGACGTCACACTCATCCATGCCCGAGGCAGGATTTGAACCTGCGACCGTAGCAGTCGCGCGGTTCCAGTGTAGGCCTGTGCTGTGATAGTGCTACACAGAACAACAAGGGGTGCAAGCCCCTTCCATGAAAAACACGACCACACCATAACACCACCGCCTCCGAATTTTACTGTTGGCACTACATACACCTGCAGATGACGTTCACCGGGCATTCGCCATACCCACACCCTGCCATCGGATCGCCACATTGTGCACCGTGATTCGTCACTCCACACAAGGTTTTCCACTGTTCAATTGTCCAATGTTTACGCTCCTTACACCAAGCGAGGCGTCGTTCGGAATTTACCGGCGTGATATGTGGCTTATGTGCAGCCGCTCGATCATGAAATCCATGTTTTCTCACCTCCCGCCTAACTGTCATAGTACTTGCGTGGATCCTAATGCAGTTTGGACTTCCTGTGCGATGGTCTGGATAGATGTCTTCCTATTACACATTACGGCCCTCTTCAACTGTCGGCAACCAATGCCTATCAACAGACGAGGTCGGCCTGTACGCTTTTGTGCTGTACATGTCCCTTCACGTTTCCACTTTATTATCACAACGGAGACAGTGGACCTAGGAACGTTTAGGAGTGTGGACACCCGATCACCTGACCACGTTCGACGTCCGTGAGTACCGCGGAGTGCTCCATTCTGCTCTCTCACGATGTCTACTGACTACTGAGGGCGCTGATATGCAATACATGGCAGTAGGTGGCAGTACAATGCACCTAATATGAAAAACGAATGTTTTGGGTGGAGGGGGGGAGTGGTAACCGGATACTTCTGATCAGCTAGTATATATCCAAGAATCGATTACAGGAAAGTTTTGCTTATGGCTGACTATATAGTCCTACATGTTCACAGATTAAAACAATGCGAAATATTGTCATTAAAACTACTATGCTCACAGATCCAGCAGCTGGAAAGGTCTCTCTCATACGCCCTGTACTAATGAGTCCAACAGATTTGTCCACTCATTTTGACTTATGTTCTCCATCAGGGTTCCATTTGCGATAAGGATAAGATCAGAGAGAAGGGAGAGGAGGAGATGGACAGAGAGAGCGTGGGATAAGAGATATACAGGGAGCTGGGTGTAGTTGATGGACAGAAATAGGGGGGAGAAGGAGGAGATGGTAAAGGGTAGGGGGGGATAGGGACAGAGGGGCAGAGAGAGAAGAGAGAGAGAGAGAGAGAGAGAGAGAGAGAGAGAGAGAGAGAGAGGTGGAGAGTAAATCGTATATCCAGTTGCCAAATATATTTAGTGACTGCGAAGCATTTCTGCCTTCGCTAGTTTCAGGTAATTAGTGACCAAAGTCAAGAATTTAAAATGGCATCACAATCTACACATTAACACGTATAACGTTACGTTGAAGGTTTAACGCAATAAGACGTGTATTAAAGTTATAAACTGCGTATGTGTCAAGAACCAGCGTAAGTGTCGACGTGCAAAATTCCACGTTACATTCATTCACTGTTTAAGAATGGGAACTCTATCAATTCTATTACCAACACAATTCGCAGACAGTATCCACGTGTATCACTGAATGTACCTGCAAAATAATAACATTGTACGATGCATATCACGAGATAGGACGTCATAAACATTGAGACGGGTGGAAAACTAGCTTCTCTTAAAAACGCAAATTACGCGGACTACACTCAACCGGTTGAAAAAAATGGCTCTGAACACTATGGGACTTAATTGCTGAGGTCATCAGTCCCCCAGAACTTAGAACTATTTAAACCTAACTAACCTATGGACATCACACACATCCATGCCCGAGGCAGGATTCGAACCTGCGACCGTTGTGGTCGCGCGGTTCCAGACTGTAGCGTCTAGAACCGCTCGGCCACCCCGGCCGGCACACTCAACCGGTTTTGGTTTGACTCTTCATTATTCTACGCGTGAATAATTCGGAACTAATAAAATCAACATAATTGGATTCAAATGGTTCAAATGGCTCTGAGCACTATGGGACTTAACATCTTAGGTCATCAGTCCCCTAGAACTTAGAACTACGTAAACCTAACTAACCTAAGGACATCACACAACACCCAGCCATCACGAGGCAGGGAAAATCCCTGACCCCGCCGGGAATCGAACCCGGGAACCCGGGCGTGGGAAGCGAGAACGCTACCGCACGACCACGAGATGCGGGCAACAACATAATTGGGGTTTTGCTTCTTAGCCATAAGGGTTTTACACGCTTTGCTACAGACATTTAACGCATTAACAGATTTATAAAATAATCAGACGTTTAAAGCTGTTTTACACGTGTGAGTTTGATTCTTTAGAGAATCGTGGGCAGGGTTACTGATTTGTTCTATTCGTGAACAGGCGAATAGATATCCTACCGTATACAGCATAAAGCACAAAGGGTCCTCTGCCACGGGCGTCATGATGATGCCTGACAATTCCCCTGTTGTGTCTACATCTATACTCTGCAAACCACTATGAAGCGCATACCAGAGGCTACATCCCATTGTACCAGTTATTAGGGTTCTATCCCGTTCCTATCACGTATGGAGCGCGGGAAGAGTGATTGTTTGAATGCCCTCGTGCGAGCTGTAATTAAACTAATCCTGTTGTCACGATCCCTACGGGAGAGATATGTAGGGGGTTGTAGCATATTCCTAGTCACCATTTAAAGCCGATTCTTGGAAGTTTCTAAGTAGACTTTCTCACGATAGTTAACTTCTATCTTCAATAGTCTGACAGTTCAGTTTCTTCAGCATCGCTGTGACACTGTCCCCACGGGTCAAACAAACCTGGGACCATTCGTGCTGCCCTTCTCCATGTATGTTCAATATGCCCTGTTATTCCCATTTGGCACGGGTCCCACAAACTTTAACAGTACTCTGGCATGGGCCACACAATTGATTTGTAAGCAGTCCACTTTGTAGGCTGATAACGTTTTCCTAGTATACTGCTGATAAACCAAATTGTACCACCTGCTTTATCCACGACTGTGCCTATGTGATCATTTCATTTCATATCCCTGCAAATTGCTGCAGCCAATCATCTGTAGGGGTTGGACGATTCCAACTGTGACTCATTGATA
The DNA here is from genome assembly GCF_021461385.2 of Schistocerca piceifrons. Classification (NCBI taxonomy): domain Eukaryota; kingdom Metazoa; phylum Arthropoda; class Insecta; order Orthoptera; family Acrididae; genus Schistocerca; species Schistocerca piceifrons. The sequence goes on from NC_060145.1 coordinate 275,651,889, forward strand.
TTATAGTCAGGGGCGATGCCAAGGAAAAATGGAGAATCATATTACACTGCATAAAATTACTTCAGAAATCAGCGAATATATTACTTCAACAGATTTAGAAGGAGAGCTGAAACTACGGAAGAAAGGTGAGTTGATGAAAGTCAAAGATCTGAGACACCAACTGAAGATTTAAAGAACTGTGACAAGCAGTTTTTCCCAAACGGATATGTTTCCCTTCAAATATTTGGGACTATTCCTGTCACTGCAAGCACTCCTGAACAAAACTCTACTTTGAGGCGAATAAAGACTTATTTGCGTAACAAAATTGGGCAGGTGAGACTAAATGGGTTGGCTCTTGCAAACATCCAGGAAGAAAGAGATATGGACATTGAAAATATCATTGTCATATTTAGTAAAAAGAAAAACAGACGAATGAGCATGACAATTTGGACAGAAGACGGAAATAACCAGTGAATTTTGTAACAGAATTTTTTTATATTCATGTCAAGTTCAAGTTTTTACATTCATGTCATCTTCTGTATCCAGAAAATTAATAAAAACTTATTTGTTGTAAGTTGACCTATTTATGGTTTATGTAATTTATAAAATCTCCCATGTTAAAATAAGTTTTCTTTACCCTGAACTCCAAAACAGTTACCAAAATCTACTTTAAGCAACACCAAATTTTACCAATTTGTCGGTGGATGACTGTCCTTTTGTTAAGCCATACTCCATTCCCCCAAACCCCTTCCCCAATTATCCCTCCCCCCTGACCGACTTCTAGAATCGTCTCTGATTGTAGTCGTAGGATACTACGTTTTTTGTTTTGTGAAGTGCACAACTTTACATTTCTAAACATTTAAAGGAAATTGGCAATTTTTGCACCACTTGGACATCTTATCAAGATCTGACTGAATATTTATGCAGCGTCTTTCAGGCGGTCCTTCATTACATATAACGTCATCATTTGCAATATTTCTCGCAAGATTATTTATATACAACACGAACAGCAAGGGTCCCCTCTCTAGTCAAGACAAGTTCTGCTTCCTCCCTACTAAGAGATACTCATCCAGTCACAAACTACGCACGATACTCCATACGATCATACTTTTGGTAATAATCGTAGATGTGGTGCTAACTCAAATGCTTTTCGAAAATCGAGAAATATTGTATCTACTTGACTGCCTCGATCCAAAGTTTTCAGTACGTCACGTGTGAAAAGAGCGAGTTCGGTTTCACATTATCGATGTTTTCGGGATTTGCACTAGTTGGCATGGAGGAGGTCGTTCTTTTCCAGATACCTCATTATGCTTAAGCTCAGAATATGTTCAGAATATGTTCTAACAACAAACTGACGTCAAGGATATTAGACGGTAGTTTTATGGTTTACTTCAGCTACCCTTCTTGTAGGTAGGTGTGGCCTGTGCTTTCTTCCAACAACTGCGCACGGTTTTTGTTCGAGCGATCTACGAAAGAATATAGTTAACAGAGAGACTAACTCAGTCGCAAATTCATTATATGGTCTTATAGGGATTCCGTGGAGCCTGGAGCTTCGTTCGATTTTAATGATTCCAGGCATTTCTCACTGACACTAACACTATTTCACTCATCTTACCAAGGATGCGAGGATTAAATTGGGATCATTCTCATGGACTTTCATTTGTAAAGGAATATTTGAAAACGGAGCTAAGCATTTCTTGTTTATTTTGCTACCCCGAACTTTATTTCCTGTCTAATTCACGAGTGTCTGGAAGCTAACTTTGATGTCACTAATAGCCTTTATATACGGCCAGAATTTCTTTGGGTTTTCTGAAATATCATCTGAGAATTTTCTGCTGTGGTAGTCGCTCAAGGGTTCACGCATTGCTCTCTTGATAGCCGAACGCGTATCAATTTCCCATCTCTCTATCTATAACCCTCTTCTTTGTTGCAGACGAGCACCTGCACCTGTTCCTGCACAGCTGTTATGGAAACCTGGAGCCCACCAAGAAGACCATCGAGATGTACTTCACGGTGCGCACGCAGTGGACGGACCTCTTCTCCAACAGGGACCCGCTGCTGCCCGAGATAGAATGCCTCATGGACCTCGCGTAAGTAGCAAGCACCCTTACGACACGAAAGGCCACTGACATAAAACGGATTCTTACATTAATTTTTATGCTACAACTCAGTTTATTATTAAACATAGTCTCCCGCAGATCAGTACACATCGTCCAATATTTCTTTAATTCAAAACCGCCTCCTTCACTGTTCAGAGTGTCTCACTGCCATCCTGAAAATAAGGGTTCGATTCCTTGTATTTCTCAGGCGTTTTTCTTTCTGGGAGAACTGGAAAGCGGTGTATGAAGTCCAGTTGAGGAGCAGCTTTAATGAGGAATATCAGTTCCAGCGTTTGGGAGAGCGGGGTGCTCTCTATCCCGTTTCCAAACAGCGCCGTAAGGCAGATGGTGACACAGTGGCCGACTGGCATCGCAAGGACCTCCGCGCCGGAGCGTGAAGTTACTTATATTTTAAAAAACTAAAAACTTTATTATTTACGTAACTGCATCATGTACAAAACAGGTGGAATACCCTAAGACTTCAAGAAAGAATTCGAAAAAAAAGCAGGTGCTGACAGGTTTGAATATTACCGAACTATCAGTTTAATACACTTGGTTGCGAAATAGTAACACTCATTCTTTACAGAAGAATGGAAAAACTGCTAGAAGCCGACCTCGAGGAAGTTCAGTTTGGATTCCGGAGAAACGTAGGAACATGAGAGGCAATACTGACCCTACGACTTCTCATAGAAGATAGATTAAGGAAAGCAAACCTACGTTTATACCATTTGTAGACTTATAGGAAGTTTTTGACAATGTTGACAGGAGTACTCTCTTTAAAATTCTGAAGGCAACAGGGGTGAAATGCAGGGATCGAAAGACTATTTACAACTTGTACAAAAACCAGACGGCAGTTATAAAAATCGAGGAGTATAAAAGGAAGCAGTGGTTTAGAAGGGAGTGAGTCAGGGTTGTAGCTTATTGCCGATACAATTCAGTCTGTACATTGAGCAAGTAGTAAAGAAAAAACTATGGAACAATTTGAAGTAGGAACTGAGAGACGAAATAAAAACTTTGAGGTTTGCCGATGACATAGTAATTTTGTCAGAGACAGCAAAGGGCTTGGAAGAGCAGTGGAACGTAATCCACAGCGTCTTGAAAGGAGGATAAAAGATTAATATCGTTGTTGTAGTTGTGGTCTTCAGTCCTGAGACTGGTTTGATGCAACTCTCCATGCAACTCTATCCTGTGCAAGCTTCTTCATCTCCCAGTACCTACTGCAACCTACATCCTTCTGAATCTGCTTAGTGTATTCATCTCTTGGTCTCCCTCTACGATTTTTACCCTCCACGCTGCCCTCCAATACTGAATTGGTGATCCCTCGATGTCTAAGAACATGTCCTACCAACCGATCCCTTCTTCTAGTCAAGTTGTGCCACAAGCTCCTCTTCTCCCCAACTCTATTCAATAGCTCCTCGTTAGTTATGTGATCTACCCATCTAATCTTCAGCATTCTTCGTAGCACCACATTTTGAAAGCTTCTATTCTCTTCTTGTCTAAAGTACTTATCGTCCACGTTTCACTTCCATACATGGCTACACTCCACACAAATACTTTCAGAAACGACTTCCTGACATTTAAATCTATACACGATGTTAACAAATTTTTCTTCTTCAGAAACGCTTTCCTTGCCATTGCCAGTCTACACTTTATATCCTCTCTACTTCGACCATCGTCAGTTATTTTGCTCCCCAAATAGCAAAACTCCTTTACTACTTTAAGTGTCTCATTTCCTAATCTAATTCCCTCAGCATCACCCGACTTAATTCGACTACATTCCATTATCCTCGTTTTGCTTTTGTTGATGTTCATCTTATACCCTCCTTTCAAGACACTGTCCATTCCGTTCAGCTGCTCTTCCAAGTCCTTTGCTGTCTCTGACAGAATTACAATGTCATCGGCGAACCTCAAAGTTTTTATTTCTTCTCCATGGATTTTAATACCTACTCCGAACTTTTCTTTTGTTTCCTTTATTGCTTGCTCAATATACAGATTGAATAACATTGGGGATAGGCTACAACCCTGTCTCACTCCCTTCCCAACCACTGCTTCCCTTTCATGCCCCTCGACTCTTATAACTGCCATCTGCTTTCTGTACAAATTGTAAATAGCCTTTCGATCCCTGTATTTTACCCCTGCCACCTTCAGAATTTGAAAGAGAGTATTCCAATCAATATTGTCAAAAGCTTTCTCTAAGTCTACAAATGCTAGAAACGTAGGTTTGCCTTTCCTTAATCTATCTTCTAAGATAAGTCGTAGGGTCAGTATTGCCTCACGTGTTCCAACATTTCTACGGAATCCAAACTGATCTTCCCCAAGGTCGGCTTCTACCAGTTTTTCCATTCGTCTGTAAAGAATTCGCGTTAGTATTTTGCAGCTATGACTTATTAAACTGATAGTTCGGTAATTTTCACATCTGTCAACACCTGCTTTCTTTGGGATTGGAATTATTATATTCTTCTTGAAGTCTGAGGGTATTTCGCCTGTCTCATACATCTTGCTCACCAGATGGTAGAGTTTTGTCAGGACTGGCTCTCCGAAGGTTGTCAGTAGTTCTAATGGAATGTTGTCTACTCCCAGGGCCTTGTTTCGACTCAGGTCTTTCAGTGCTCTGTCAAACTCTTTACGCAGTATCATATCTCCCATTTCATCTTCATCTACATCCTCTTCCATTTCCATAATATTGTCCTCAAGTACATGGCCCTTGTATAGACCCTCTATATACTCCTTCCACCTTTCTGCTTTCCCTTCTTTGCTTAGAACTGGGTTTCCATCAAAGCTCTTGATATTCATGCAAGTGGTTCTCCTTTCTCCAAAGGTCTCTTTAATTTTCCTGTAAGCAGTATCTATTTTACCCCTAGTGAGATAAGCCTCTACATCCTTACATTTGTCCTCTAGCCATCCCTGCTTAGCCATTTTGCACTTCCTTTCGGTCTCATTTTTGAGACGTTTGTATTCCTTTTTGCCTGCTTCATTTACTGCATTTTTATATTTTCTCCTTTCATCAATTAAATTCAACATTTCTTCTATTACCCAAGGGTTTCTACTAGCCCTCGTCTTTCTACCTATTTGATCCTCTGCTGCCTTCACTATTTCATCCCTCAATGCTACCCATTCTTCTTCTACTGTATTTCTTTCCCCAATTCCTGTCAATTGTTCCCTTATGCTCTCCCTGAAACTCTCTACAACCTCTGGTTTTTTTCAGTTTATCCAGGTCCCATCTCCTTAAATTCCCACCTTTTTGCAGTTTCTTCAGTTTTAATCTACAGTTCATAACCAATAGATTGTGGTCAGAGTCCACATCTGCCCCTGGAAATGTCTTACAATTTAAAACCTGGTTCCTAAATCTGTGTCTTACCATTATATAATCTATCTGATACCTTTTAGTATCTCCAGGGTTCTTCCATGTATACAACCTTCTTTCATGATTCTTGAACCAAGTGTAAGCTATGATTAAGTTATGCTCTGCGCAAAATTCTACCAGACGGCTTCCTCTTTCATTTCTTAGCCCCAATCCATATTCACCTACTATGTTTCCTTCTCTCCCTTTTCCTACTGACGAATTCCAGTCACCCATGACTATAAAATTTTCGTCTCCCTTCACTACCTGAATAATTTCTTTTATCTCATCATACATTTCATCAATTTCTTCATCATCTGCAGAGCTAGTTGGCATACAAACTTGTACTACTGCAGTAAATGGCTCTGAGCACTATGGGACTTAACATCTATGGTCATCAGTCCCCTAGAACTTAGAACTACTTAAACCTAACTAACCTAAGGACATCACACAACACCCAGTCATCACGAGGCAGAGAATACTACTGTAGTAGGCGTGGGCTTTGTGTCTATCTTGGCCACAATAATGCGTTCACTATGCTGTTTGTAGTAGCTTACCCGCAGTCCTATTTTTTTATTCATTATTAAACCTACAACTGCATTACCCCTATTTGCTTTTGTATTTGTAACTCTGTATTTACCTGACCAAAAGTCTTGTTCCTCCTGCCACCGAACTTCACTAATTCCCACTATGTCTAACTTTAACCTATCCATTTCCCTTTTTAAATTTTCTAACCTACCTGCCCGATTAAGGGATCTGACATTCCACGCTCCGATCCGTAGAACACCAGTTTTCTTTCTCCTGATAACGACATCCTCTTGAGTAGTCCCCGCCCGGAGATCCGAATGGGGGACTATTTTACCTCCGGAATATTTTACCCAAGAGAACGCCATCATCATTTAATCATACAGTAAAGCTGCATGCCCTCGGGAAAAATTACGGCTGTAGTTTCCCCTTGCTTTCAGCCGTTCGCACTACCAGAACAGCAAGGCCATTTTGGTTATTGTTACAAGGCCAGATCAGTCAATCATCCAGACTGTTGCCCCTGCAACAACTGAAAAGGCTGCTGCCCCTCTTCAGGAACCACACGTTTGTCTGGCCTCTCAACAGATACCCCTCCGTTGTGGTTGCACCTACGGTACGGCTATCTGTATCGTTGAGGCACGCAAGCCTCCCCACTAACGGCAAGGTCCATGGTTCATGGGGGGAGGAGATTAACATCAACAAAAGCAAAACAAGAGTAATGAAATGTAGTCGAATTAAATCTGGTGTTGCTGGGGGAATTAGTTTAGGAAACGAGGCACTTAAAGCAGGAGATGAGTTTCGTTATTTGAGTAGCAAAATAACTGATGATGGGCAAGTAGGGAGTATATGAAATGTAGACTGGGAACAGCAAGAAAATCTTTTCCGAAGAAGAGAAATTTGTTAACATCGAATATAGATTTAAGTGCTAACACTTAAGTCTTTTCTGAAGATATTTGGTTGGAGTCTAGCCATGTATGGATGTAAAACATGGACGATAAACAGTGCAGCTAATTAGAGATAAGAAGCTTTCGAAATGTGGTGCTACAGAAGAAAGACGAAAATTACATGGGTACATCACGTAACTAATGAGAAGATACCGAATAGAACTGGAGAGAAAAGAAATTTGTGGCACAGTCTGACTATAAGAAGGGATCGCTTGATAGGTCTGCGACAAAGCGGCATGATTCATTGAGTCGTAGGTGCATATGTTTGGCAGGGCTGGAATTATACCACACAGGGCATGCGTACTCCATAGCTGAACAGCACAAGGCCAAAGAATGGGAAGGAAAACCGCTAGAGCACTGTGCTATCCAAAAACTGGGGTGTCACATTAGATGGGGCACTCGGCTCAGGAGAATTTGCATGAACACGAAGCAAAAAGTAGCTGCTAGAAACATCATCTTGCGTAAACTACCACTAACTACATTAGGTGCATAACAAGGACAGTAAGGACTACTACCTTACGTGGATTACGATGGCGTCTAAGTGTTGTCTCCTGACGTCTGTGTCACCAGTGGCAATGTCTAGTAGAGGAAAAAAATTCTATCCCACAACATGGTTCATAGTTTTGTGGAGGTCTGTGGGGGAATGAACGAAACCCAGTGGAGTGTTTTTATTTTTATTTTAGTTTCACATTTATAGTTTCGAAATAGTGATTTGTTTTTCTCTGCTAGAGAGTGTCAAAGGTTAGTCTAAAATCATAACAGAACATATACAGAGAGTGAACAGAAATATGGAAACACCACAAGTAAAACGCATCACCGTGCCTAATACGGTGTAGGACAACAGATGACATTCAGAAAGCTTCCCGTCGTCTCGGAATGGATGAATACAAGTCCTGTAGGTTTTTCAAGGGGACCTTATATCATTCTTCCTGCAAAACAATGGGAAGTTCAGGTAGAGACGATGGAGGCGGATATCTATCCCTTCTCTCAAAGGCTCAATAATATCGAGATCTGCTCACTCTAGTGGTCACAGTAGACAGAATGTTTCATCATCGTGCTCATAAAATCAGTCCTGCGCGATGAAAGCTGTGTAAACAGCTCTTGTAACACAGCATCACCATTGGGAATCAGATATTGTACCTTGGGATGGGTTTCATCATCCAAAATGGTCAATTAATTCTTGGCAGTAATGTGTCATTGCAGAGTAATTACGGCTCTTATGCAGTACCACGATGTGGCTGTCCGAATCGATACCGGACCCTCGCCATTTTCCGCTCTTGGGACATAAACTCAGCTAAAAGTTGGAAACAGTGTGAAACAAGACCGATCCGACCAGGTGTCATTGTCCCATTGCTCCATAGTCCAGATTATATGGCTTCGACACCACGTTTTCCCGTTACAGGCATTTACATCATGATATGTAGTTTTGGAATTCCAACTCCCGTTGTTTTGGTACTAACAGTGTTCGCGAGTGCGACATTCAGTTTTGCAGTGACTTTTGCTGCTGCCGCTCTCATTTTTTGTCTCAGTTTTCTTCAGTGGCCATCCGTCGCAATCACTAAACACACACTTTCGTCCGCGTTGTGATTCAGCGAAAGTTTTTCCACTTTCACTGTATGGTGGTGTAAATTTTCGAATGTCCCACGATTCGAGCACGAACAAAATGAGCACGCTCTAATTCACTTAGCTGCGATATATTGCACTAAAAACTACACAAAACACTATTCTGACCACGACTGGCATATGTAACGTATTGAGGATAGAGTTGCGCTGTAGTAAAACTACGGTTCGTTAGTTTTGATACAGTACATAAATGAAGTTGTAAAATGTAGGATTAGTCACTGAATTTGAAGCGTTGGTAGGGAGAGAAACATAAATAAATGCGTGGGGGAGAAACTGGTAGCCGAGGACTTCTCTTTGTTTGTTTTTTGTTTATTTGTTTTTCACATAATTAGAACCGTGCATCGTTCTTTCTTAGTCCATTGTCTGTTTTATATCCTTATAAAATGTAAATTGCATTTTAAAGGCAATGACATTAAGTTGATCGCGTAACTTGTGCGCTTTTATGTGACCAAATCAATTACTTTTGATGCAAGTACAGTTTACATGCACAAACATAAAAAAATATATATATTTATTGTTGTTATTTTGAAATCAATAGAATGTTCTACATCATGATGCAAGACAAGAGTTACCTATTATTACTGATAAGCTTGAAGTTGTTCACAGCTAACAGATACATGTTTTACATAATCTCGGCGAAGTACTGAAGCGATGTTTGATATGTTTTTGTTTTGCGTTTTTTTCTTAATTTTCCTTTTTTTAGGGTATTGCATTTTGTAGCGCTATTGATAAATCTCTATTGTTTTTTATTTACACTACAACATCTCTGTGTATCATCTTAGAAATCAACGATTTTCGAATTAAACATTAACAATTTCAATTTTGGTCTAAATACCGTTTATTTTTAGGTGACAGACAGGAGGGTAACAATGTACAACAGAAATGTTCCGTAGGTTACGCGAGTCTTTATATATCCTCATTGAGTTTCTAGACGGTTCATCATTTCCGCTTTCTACGTGAATCTAGTAAGACACTGATCGTATTAGGCAAACAAAGCGATCGAAATGAGGTAACGCCTGATTGGTATGCAACACAACTAACGTACCGGTAACGCGGGTCTTAACTGACCAAGGCTAATAGAGAAACTACCGTAGTTTTGCGTTTAATGTGATAATCTACAGTAGCTTAAGGTAGTTTTACAGCTCTAATGGAGGACACTATCAAATACAACAGCGCAACCTACAGGCTTGCCCAGCGTCTGTATTTATGATAAAGCATGCGTTTCTCACGGTGTTTCCATATTTTTGTCCAATCCCTGTAAATCTATCTGATGATGCAGCTTTATACTTGCGAAATGTGCTTTGGAGTTTAATAACACTGCCTGGCAACAGTAAACTTATTGCTTCATTTGACAACACAAGTAAGCTACAGTTCCAATTTTTTCTTTCATGTGTTGTTGGAATTTCCGGACTCCCAACTGCGACTTCTGTTAAAAATAGCAGTTCGTTTCCACTACATAGTGACGTTAGTTATAGTTCTTGTAGTTGCTTGGTAAATCGCTTATGTGTGGCGTGATCGAAGCGAATGACCGATTGGAACTGCAGTGATATCGCTGGCGATATAGCCAGCAATCCGTCATTCCTCTGCGTAGGGCCCTTAAGTCAACTGAACATTGATGTTATTGCCCCGCTGGCGACGCACCACGCACCACGATTTATCGGTTTCGACGAGAAAGTCGCTCATGTAAGGTGGGTATTTAACACTCGTACAACCCCGATTTTTTTTCTTTCATTGCATACCATTGCGATCATAAAGACACCAAATAATTTACGCAGAATGTATTGGCAGTATTTTAGTGAACCAACATAAAAAATACATTCCAGAAGTTCACACTAGCTGTCAATATTTTATTTTCGTAGATGTTACATTCAAGAAACGAAAAGGAATTTAGTTTGTCGTCATAACGATGCCAGTGGAGCTCAGCGGAAAAACCATGAATAAGTTTTAATGCGCTGTGTATATAAAATTGAACGAAACATTATTGGATACAGCTGACAAGGAGGAAGTGATATACATAGAAGAGCCAAAGAAACTGGTACACGTGCCTAATGTCGTGTAGGGCTCTCGCGAGCAAGCAGAAGTGCCGTAAAACGACGTGCCGTGGACTCGACTAAAGTCTGAAGTAGTGCTGGAGGGAACTGACACCATGAATCCTGCAGGGCTGTCCATAAGTCCGTAACAGTACGAGGGGGGTGGAGATCTCTTCTGAATAGCACGTTGAGAGGCATCCCAGATATGCTCAATAATGTTCGTGTCTGGGGAGTTTGGTGGCCGACGGAAGTGTTTAAACTCGGAAGAGTGTACCTGGAGCCACTCTGTAACAATTCTAGACATGTGGGTTGTTGCATTGTCCTGCAGGAACTGCCCAAGTCCGTCAGAATGCACAATGGACATGAATAGATGCAGGTGATCGAAGAGGATGCTTACGTGCGTGTCACCTGTCAGAGTGGTATCTAGATGTACCAGGGGTCCCATATCACTCCAACTGTACACGCCCTACACCATTACACAGCCTCCACCTGCTTGAACAGTCCGCTGCAGACATGCAGGGGGCCATGGATTCATGAGGTTGTCTCCAAATCCGTACACGTCCATCCTCTCGACACAATCTGAAACGACACTCGCCCGACCAGGCAACGTGTTTCCAGTCATCAACAGTCCAATGTCGATGTTGATGGGTCCAGGCGAGGCGTAAGGCTTTATGTCGTGCAGCCATCAAGGGTACACGAGTGGGCCTCCGGCTCCGAAAGCCCATATCAACCATGTTTCGTTCAATGGTTGGCACGCTGACACTTGCTGATGACCCAGCACTGAACTCTGCAATAATTCGCGGAAAGAGTGCACGTCTGTCACGTCGAACGATTCTCTTCAGCCGTCGTTGGTCCCTTTTTCGCAGGATGTTTTGCCGGTCGCAGCGACGTCGGAGATTTGATGTTTAATCAGATTCCTAATATTCACGGTACACTCGTGAAGTGGTCGTACGGGAAAATCCCCACTTCTGCGCTACCTCGGTGATGCTGTGTCCCATTGCTCGTGCGCCGACTATAACACGACGTTCAAACTCACTTAAATCTTGATAACCTGCTATTGTAGCAGAAGCAACTGGTCTAACAATTGCTCCAGACTCTTGTTGTCTTACATAGGCGTTGCCAACCGTAGCGCCGTATTCTGCCTGTTTACATATCCCTGTATTTGTATACGCATGCGTATACCAGTTTTCTTGGCGCTTTAGCGTATATTGCGAATTGTTGTTGTGGTCTTCAATCTTAAGACTGGTTTGATGAGGCTCTCCATGCTACTCTATCCTGTGCAAGCTTCTTCATCTCCCAGTACCTACTGGAACCTACATCCTTCTGAATCTGCTTAGTGTATTCATCTCTTGGTCTCCCTCTACGATTTTTACCCTCCATGCTGCCCTCCAATACCAAACTGGTGATCCCTTGATGCCTCAGAACATGTCCTACCAACCGATCCCTTCTTCTAGTCAAGTTGTGCCACAAGCTCCTATCCTCCCCAATTCTATTCAGTACCTCCTCATTAGTTATGCGATCTACCCGTCTAATCTTCAGCATTCTTCTGTAGCACCACATTTCGAAAGCTTCTATTCTCTTCTTGTCCAAACTATTTATCGTCCATGTTTCACTTCCATACATGGCTACACTCCGTACAAATACTTTCAGAAACGACTTCCTGACATTTAAATCTATACCCGATGTTAACAAATTTTTCTTCTTCAGAAACGCTTTCCTTGCCATTGCCAGTCTACATTTTATATCCTCTCCACTTCTACCATCATCAGTTATTTTGCTCCCCAAATAGCAAAACTCCTTTACTACTTTAAGTGTCTCATTTCCTAATCTAATTCCCTCAGCATCACCCGACTTCATTCGACTACATTCCATTATCCTCGTTTTGCTTTTGTTGATGTTCATCTTGTACCCTCCTTTCAAGACACTGTCCATTCCGTTCAACTGCTCTTCCACGTCCTTTGCTATCTCTGACAGAATTACAATGTCATCGGCGAACCTCAAAGTTTTTATTTCTTCTCCATGGATTTTAATACCTACTCCAAACTTTTCTTTTGTTTCCTTTACTGTTTGCTCAATATACAGATTGAATAACATAGCTCTTAAAACCTTTCCAATGTGCTTATGGGGTCATATGGACCGCAGTGGTACTAGATGGGTTAGTCTCGGCGCCGTGGAGACTGCATTTCAGCGTGATGCAGCACTGGAGTCGGTGTTGCAGGCACCTGATGCAGCTGCCACAGCCGACGCCGGAGGGCTACCGCGTCATGCTGTACCGGCTGGTCAACCCGGACGCTTCGCGGCTGCACTTCGGCACCGCCGTCAAGGCGTTCTGCATGTACAACGACATGCAGCTGTCCGAGGACGGCCTCGTGCCCGGTTATGTCGTCGTCTTCGACATGGCCGGCGTCCACCTGGGCCACCTGGCGCGCGTCAGCCTGGCAGTGGTGCGGAAGTTCATGATCTACATACAGGTGCGTGACGTGACGTCTGTCTGCACTACCTGACTAACCCAGGCCCTTATCTAAGTGGGGGGGGGGGGGGCGGATATCTGCCTCGTGCAGCAATTTCAGGGGGCGCCAAATACATATTCTTGAAGGGGGGGGGGGGGGGGGAACAACTTATTTCACAAAGCGCATAGCATCCAGCGCACGTTGGTCTATAGATTATTCATATGATTTTACGCGTCCCTGTTGGGTTTTCAAAATTTTTGAACACATTCTAAGCAGAAAAGAATGAGGTTTTTCACTCTGCAGCGGAGTGTCCGCTGATATGAAACTTCCTGGCAGATTAAAACTGTGTGCCGGACCGAGACTCGAACTCGGGACCTTTGCCTTTCGCGGGAAGTGCTCTGCTAACTAAGCTACCCAAGCACGACTCAGGCTGTGAAGCTTTACTTCTGCCAGTACCTCGTCTCCTACCTTCCAAACTTTACAGAAGCACTTGCCCGCGAAAGGCAAAGGTCCCGAGTTCGAGTCTCGGTCCGGCACACAGTTTTAATCTGCCAGGAAGTTTCGTATCAGCGCACACTCCGCTGCAGAGTGAAAATCTCATTCTGGAAACATCCCCCAGGCTGTGGCTAAGCCATGTCTCCGCAATATCCTTTCTTTGAGGAGTGCTAGTTCTGTAAGGTTCGCAGGACAGCTTCTGTAAAGTTTGGAAGGTAGGAGACGAGGTACTGGGAAAAGTAAAGCTGTGAGGACGGGGCGTGAGTCGTGCTTGGGTAGCTCAGTTGGCAGAGCACTTGCCCGCGAAAGGCAAAGATCCCGAGTTCGAGTCTCGGTCCGACACACAGTTATAATCTGCTAGGAAGTTTCAAGTTACATTCTAAGTAGATTTCTGAACGAATCATAAGCTGATTTTTGAATGAGCACATAGTGTGCCAGCGGAATCCCCGTCGCATCGAGAAATAAAAACTTTCCCGTGGACAAAAGGGCACTGTGCTATACCAGTTGGGCCGAATATACTGGATGGGTGAACACCAATCGTTGTTTTTTATGTGGTTTACTGGGTGTAGCCGGCCGGTGTGGCCGTGCGGTTCTAGGCGCTTCAGTCTGGAACCCCGTGACCGCTACGGTCGCAGGTTCGAATCCTGCTTCGGTCATGGATGTGTGTGCTGTCCTTGGGTTAGTTAGGTTTAAGTAGTTCTAAGTTCTAGGGGACTGATGACCGCAGATGTTAAGTCCCATAGTGCTCAGAGCCATTTGATCATTTGTTTACTGGGTGTGCGAACGATAAGCGTTGTTCATAGATTCAGACTACCAGAGTGGAAATAAACGATTAACAGGAATAACGGATAAGAAAGATTACATATTATCTTCTCGATTTATCCGAGAAAATAAAATTTTGATAGAAAATTTTTGCCAGATCGCTATACTATTAAGGGTCAGTTGCACTGGGTGTACATAAAGTCAGGGAACACTTTCAATTATTTATTGCACAAGAACCAAACATTGAACAGATATCATACATATGTCATTTTGAAAAGAAACTCTGAAAGTTTTTTTTTTCATGTATACCGCCACAGCGTAGTTTGGTAATTTGCCGATGGCGCTAGTCGCAAACATGGCGAGTTAAGGTGCGGAGCGAGGTTTCTGTGTATTGGTGTTCGACAAAAACAAGTGTGCTACAGCTCTTCAGCCGATGTTTAGAACCAAGTACAGTAAGAAGCCTCCAACAAGAAAGGCCATTTACCACTGGCACAACAAATTCTTTACGACGGGTTGCTTGTGCCCGGCAAAGAGAAGCGGCCGTCCCAGTGTGAGTGAAGTGAATGTGGAGCGCGTACGAGAGACATTCATAAGGAGTCCAAAGAAATCAGTGCGTCGTGCATCCCGTGAATTCGAAACGGCTACTGCGACAGAAGCTGTCTATGAAACCATTTAAATTGGAGTTAGTGCAGAAGCTCAATGACGACGAAAAAGACAAGCGTTTTGAGTTCTGTTCACAGTTGCAACAATTAAATGAGGATAGGGATAGTATTATTGATCGCTTAATTTTTAACGACGAAGCCACTTTTCACACTAATGGGGAAGTGGACAGGCATAACTCTCGAATCTGGGGTACAAACCATCCACACGAATGCATTGAATTTGAGCGTGATTCCACAAAGGTAAATGTTTTTTGTGTCTTGTCACGTCCAAAACTGTACAGGCCATTCTTCTTTGGCGAGAGCACTGTCACTGGATATTCCTACTTGAACATGTTGCAGCAATGGCTGATGCCTCAAATTGAATCGGACTCTCCGTTCATCTTTCAGCAGGATGATGCTCCATCCCATTTTCGTTGTGAAGTTCTTGGATACATGAACACGGAGCTACCGCGTCGATGGATCGGCCGTGCTACAAAAGGGGACAGCTGTTTCATGAAATGGCCTCTCCGATCACCAGGTCTCAAACCGTGTGACTTTTTTCTGTGGGGACACATTAAGTGGTTCAAATGGCTCTGAGCACTATGGGACTGAACTGCTGTGGTCATCAGTCCCCTAGAACTTAGAACTACTTAAACCTAACTAACCTAAGGACATCACACACATCCATGCCCGAGGCAGGATTCGAACCTGCGACTGCAGCGGTCGCGCGGTTCCAGACTGTAGCGACTAGAACCGCTCGGCGGCTACGACAAGCTGACTCATTAAAGATCTGGTGTAATACGGCCTCTGCCACGTGATGTAGCAGAGCTGCAGGAGAGAATAAGGGAAGCGACTGCCACAGTCGACGATGGGACGGGTATGGCAAGAACTCGATTACCGTATTGACGTCTGCCAGGTCATTCATGTTTCGGATATCGAATGTTTGTAAAAAAAAAAGCTTTCAGAGTATCTCTGCAAAATGCTATATGTATGACATCGGTACAATGCTTAGTTCTTGTGCAATAAATAATTGAAAGTGTTCCCGGACTTTATGTACACGCTTACAGTCCCCGGTTAGCAGCCGCTTAAGATCTATTCTCGGAATAGGGTGGAAAACGCATTGTTCGAACACATAATAACGCCTAACCGGAGAATAAACGCTGGATAACTGAACCGGTGATTCTGGCAGGGCTAGTCAAGTTAACCGGAGAATAAGTTTTGTCAGTGGCAGGAACAGTTACAGAATTAGTGATGACAAGACCGTTTTTTTAGAACGAGTAAGGAAAAGAAACGGGAACACCACACAAATCATATGGGAAAACATGACAATTCTACATTTATGTAAAAATTCCGTACTACCACTACTTTTCGATCTCATGCTTGAGAAACTGGAGCGTACAAATGAAATGTGAAACTATTTCCTAACACAATACTTTTTGCTTGTAATAGCCCTAATAGGCGTTTGATATTGGTACCTCGTTTATCATATTCTGTCATATTATTTATGTAAATGAAATATATAAAAAATGACCATTTGTGCAAAAGTCTCGCTTTTTGGGCGTGTTTTACAATTGCTGCAATATTAGACAGGCTTATTTCGTTTTATCTAGTAGACGGTGACAAAACAGACGTAATCAAGTCGAGAAACCACCCACTCTTGGGCACTAGTCGTATTAACAGCTTTTTTTAGTATTAGACAACGACATTTTGATTCTTTATGTAGCAAAACGTTTGACGAACTTTGATTAGTTAATATATTCTTTCGCAGAAAGAGAAGAACGACGTATAAAGCTGCAGCAAAATTAGAGAAAAAATATGCTGGAACCTAAGGACTGAAGAAATGTGTATGGTCTTGCTCGTCTCTTGCCTTTACTGCTTTTACGTCTCCTATATTTAATTTTATGTTAGACAAAAGAGAAAGTTATTAGCTAATAGGCAGTAAAGAGTGCAAATTTTCTGAAGAGTTCTTATTCTCTCGGTCACATATAATCCCACCCAGTATTAATTGTAAGTCTTTTTAAAGAGGGGCAGGATGACAAACCGGCCAACTGGAAGTTTCCACAGAGCGAAATACAGTGACGTTCGATAGAAGAATGCGCTTTGACCTACTTAAGGCCAAATAATAAGTCTTACATTTCTTCGAACATATGTATTTTATATAGCAAGCTCTTTAGAAAGAAGTGATAAAAATAACAATTTTTGAAAAATCCATTTTTTTACGTCGTATTTCAAACATTCTAGTGGGATGTGTGTGTGTGTGTGGGGGGGGGGGGGGGGGCACTATAAAGTTTTTGCCCCGGTTCGGAAATATCGTAGATCCGGAGCTGGTCTGACCCTTCCCTCCTCCCCCTACTGCCGTCTGGTCTTGCTAAAATTTCCACATGATCTACAGCTTCCTATCTTGAGTTTGGCTGTAACTCTTCTAGTTGCAGCAGCAATTAACCTTCGCTTCTAGATAAACCCTTTCACCGCTGAGTGCACAGTAACAGTACGGACGTCTGTGTGGGACCGAGACGCTCCACTTGGCAGTGGCCTGCGTGTTGGGTACGATACGGCGCTATGCACGGCAGCGCCCGTTATCATCACAGGCTCTTATGTACGTATTTATACTCACCAGTAATTTCTTAAGACAAATTGTACTTTGAATATTCTTCATTGCTGAAGTTCCTAGTAGTAGATAACACTGCAAAGAAGCACACTTGGCGTTTGACGCAAAATAAAAATTCATTTTGCAGTGGACACATGGTGTGTCGTGGGGCGATCACTCTGTTTTTAAAATAACTGAAATGCCACGATCGCTTCAGTCGTTTATTAGATGACAGATTTCAGCACTCTGAAGGTGCCATCATCAGATCTGAAAAGTGGATTAACATTTATAAAACCATGTGGACATCATGACATATGAGGCAGACCATCTGATAAAATCATTGTCACAACCAATAAAAAAATAATAAAAAACTATTTCGTGGTCGTTCTTTCGATAAAATATAAAACTGAACTCACTAGATGAAACTATCACTGCTTGCCTAACACGGTCGGTATCATCACTCCGGAGAATATGGTGGCAATCGAGGCCCATGCCGACCGTGTTAGGCAAGCAGTGGCAGTTTCATATGGTGACTTCAGTTTTATATTTTATGGAAAGAACGACCACGAGAGCAGTTTTTATTATTTATTATTGGTTGTGACTATGATTTTATCAGATGGTCTGCCTCATATGCCATGATGTCCATGTGGTTTTATAAATGTTAATCCACGTTTCAGATCTGATGATGGCACCTTCAGAGTGTTGAAACCGGTCATGTAATAAAGGATTGAAGCGATCGTGGCTTTTCAGTTATTTTAAGAATTAATTTGTCCGTATCCACAGAAAACAGTTCTGGTCAGTAAAGGTGAAAAGAGGTTTTCCCAGGCATCTGACAAAAGTATGCTAAGCTTTACATAAAAACAGAAAAATAAGACTAGATGCTGCTAAACAACTGACACCAGTAATACATATATACCAGGCAGTAAGTCAAAGGCAAGGTCCGAGAATTTCATCTACACTGGTCAACATCTACATCGACGTCCCAGTCATAGGGAATGGTTGACGGACAGAATACGTAAAGGTATGAGAAATAAATCTCTAAATACAGTGCCCTTTGCCGACAACCAGGTAAATACACAGGACAGTGAAGACAAACTAGAAATAGTGGTTCATAGGTTAAACAATATAAGCCTAAATTATAACAACTAAGGCAAAAACGACGACAAACTACAAGTAGCGGTACATAGATTAAACAATATACGCCTACACCATAATCTAAAGACATCAAATACCAAGCCGAAAACAATCGTCTTTTTTGGAAAATACCCCGTAAGCACCAAGATAATCATCGGTAACGCAATAATACAAGTGCTGTCCCATTTCCAGTATCTCGGATTGATACAACTTTTGGCGAAGATATAAATAAGAAAATTAACCTACGTTTCTATCATTTGTAGACTTAGAGAAAGCTTTTGACAATGTTGACTGGAATACTCTCTTTCAAATTCTAAAGGTGGCAGGGGTAAAATACAGGGAGCGAAAGGTTATTTACAATTTATACAGAAACCAGATGGCAGTTATATAAGAGTCGAGGGGCATGAAAGGGAAGCAGTGGTTGGGAAGGGAGTGAGGCAGGTTGTAACCTCTCCCCGATGTTATTCAATCTGTATATTGAGCAAACAGTAGAGGAAACAAAAGAAAAATTCCGAGTAGGTATTAAAATCCATAGAGAAGAAATAAAAACTTTGAGGGTCGCCGATGACATTGTAATTCTATCAGAGGCAGCAAAGGACGTGCAAGAGCAGTTGAATGGAATGGATAGTGTCTTGAAAGGAGGATATAAGATGAACATCAACAGGAGCTAAACGAGGATAATGGAATGTAGTCGAATTAAGTCGGGTGATGCTGAGGGAATTAGATTAGGAAATGACACACTTAAAGTAGTAAAGGAGTTTTGCTATTTAGGTAGCAAAATAACTGATGATGGTCGAAGTAGAGAGGATATAAAATGTAGACTGGCAATGGCAAGGAAAGCGTTTCTGAAGAAGAGAAATTTATTAACATCGAGTATAGGTTTAAGTGTCAGCAAGTCGTTTCTGAAAGTATTTGTATGGAGTGTAGCCATGTATGGAAGTGAAACATGGACGACAAATAGTTTGGACAAGAAGAGAATAGAAGCTTTCGAAATGTGGTGCTACAGAAGAATGCTGAAGATTAGATGGGTAGGTCACATAATTAATGGGGAGGTATTGAATAGAACTGAGCAGAAGAGGAGTTTGTGGCACAACTTGACAAGAAGAAGAGACCGGTTGGTAGGACATGTTCTGAGGCATCAAGGGATCACAAATTTAGCATTCGAGGGCAGCGTGGAGGGTAAGAATCGTAGAGAGAGACCAAGAGATGAATACACTAAGCAGATTCAGAAGGATGTAGGTTGCAGTAGGTACTGGAAGATGAAGAAGCTTGCACAGGATAGAGTAGCATGGAGAGCTGCATCAAACCAGTCTCAGGACTGAAGACCACAACAACAACAACCAGCATATGTATGGCACAATAAGAATAACTGAAGGGAAAAGTGGGAAGATAAATCTAAATCAAATTTCATAAAGTCTTGGCACCACCAACAGTACTATACTGAGTAGAAAGTTCTACCATTAAGAACAAAAGACTTGAAACGTCAGAAAATGAAGTCCCTTAGTACTGTCAAAGGCTGCACAAGACAAGACAAAATAAGGAAAGAGGAAACACCGAAAGAAATGAGAGTACAGCCGTTAATTGAAAATGTAATCCAACGAAAGCGGGATTGGAAAGAGCATTTATTGCGTATGTCATCTAAGAGAGTCCCTTGACAAGCAGTGTGATACAAGAAGAAGTGCGAGAAGCCTGAGGAACAGATGATAAGGTGAGGCTGGGAGGGGACCATAAGGCCTAATCCTGGACTGGTAGAAGAAGCACATTTCACATTTTCTTGTGACACGCAGGGTAACAATTGTTGAACATAAGAAAAAAACGTAAACTAGTTAGAAACTACCACATGTACACTCTTCAGTCAACATTTAAACGTGGCTACAGATATTCGGATTTAGGTTATGGCATGTTAGAAATGGCTGCCATCATTGGCGATGATGTGGCGCTAACGAATAGCGAAATTCTGCATGATCCGCTGAAATGTCGGAATATCGATGTTGTCGATGACCTCCTGAATGGTTGTTTTCAGCTCAACAATGGTTTTGGGGTTATTGCTGTACACCTTATCTTTAATACAGCCCCACAAAAAGGAGTCACATGTGTTCAGATCCGGAGAATATGGCGACAATCGAGGCCCATGCCAGTGGCCTCTGGGTACCCCAGAGCCAGAAAGCGGTCCCCCCAGAGTGCTGCTCCAGGGCATCAAACACTCTCCTACTTCGATGAGGTCGAGCTCCGTCTTGCATGAACCACATCTTGTAGAAATCAAGGTCACTTGGGGGCAATGGGGATGAAATCATCTTCCAAAAGCTTCACCTACCGTTCGGTGATCACCATGTCATCAAGGAATATTATTCCGTAACCGGACACTGCGCACCACACAGATACCCGTCTTGATCGCAAAATGCGGATTCGCAGTCCCCCAAATGGGCCAATTTTGGTTATTGACGAACCCATCCAAATGAAAGTGGTCTTCGTCGCTAAGCCAAACGATACTAATTGCTTCATTTTAATTGAATCAACTGTGGGTTCTTGGTGAAACAGTGTAAATTAACTAAACAAACACTGTTTTTTGCGTTGTTTCACAA
Source organism: Schistocerca piceifrons (assembly GCF_021461385.2). NCBI lineage: Eukaryota > Metazoa > Arthropoda > Insecta > Orthoptera > Acrididae > Schistocerca > Schistocerca piceifrons. The sequence goes on from NC_060145.1 coordinate 275,673,080, forward strand.
TTTTATTATTAACGTTACACCACAACCTAGGTTTCGGCTTACAAGTCCATTTTCAAGTACATTACCGATTACTCAGTACACTGTGTAGTATCTCGCGTTTGGCCATTAGACGGCTGCAGTGGGGCGGAGCGTGCGAAAAATAACCGGTCCTAACAACCAATCCGCGCAAAAGTTTAAAAGCTGTAGGTACACTGAGAAGGCCATAACTGTGTACTGTCAGAATTATGGTCCAAATTTTCGCACAGGAGCGATTGTTGGGGCTGATATCTTGCAAGTGGGTTTTTTCCTTCTTAAAACGTGAGGCCGAGCTGGTGGCGATTCCCTATCAGTTGTACTGCTGTTGGTCCGTGTCGCTCGGAGACCGTCTATGCATGTAAACGCGGGAACAGCTGCTGACTTGTGCGCGGCAGTTGAAAAAATGACAGTGACTGGTCGCCTTACGAGCTATATAAAACTTCGGCTCGCAAAAGCAAACAATCGACAGATCAAAGTGGCACCGCTCTTTAGGGCTGTCTTCTGCAGCAATTGTGGAAGGATAATTCCGCGATGTTAAGTTTTCAGACACTGGTATCTGCTAACGTCCAGCTGAGATTTGCGTCACCCAACGCTCATATTTACTCTGCAGAAGTCTCACTGTGTGTGAAGGCGTTCAAGTTCCTGCAAAGTCTTAATTTTAATGAAAATCGCCATTTACGAGGGTTGACCAGAAAGTAACACACCGCATTTTTTTCTTCAACAATTCTTTATTGAACGCAATGAGAATTACACACACGAGAGAATGGTGTTTTATCTACACACGCTATTTTTCCACGTAATCTCCAGCCCGTTCTACGGCCTTCCCCCAGCGTGAAACAAGGGCATGTATGCCCCGTCGATACCAATCCTAGTCCTGGTGGCGGAGCCAGTGCTTCACAGTGTGAATCACATCCTCATCGTCCTAAAAATGTCTTCCCCGTTTTGTTTCGGGCTCAAAATGGTGAACCCGGGTTTCATAACCTGTCGCAATCCGTGACAAGAAGGCCTCCCCCTCAGTTTCAAAACGGTGCTACAAATCAAGACGATTTTTTTTCTGTGCGATTTGTGATCCACCGTTAGACACCACGGGACCCATCTTGCACACATTTTTTAATATCCAAGAGTGCGGATAACTGCATCCACACTTCCTTTACCGATTGATATGCAGCCGAGACGTAATGGGTCTGTCCTCGCGAATGACAACATCAACTGGCTGCGACATGTCAGGTGTGACAACCGTGGAAGGCCTCACGCACCTCTGCAGATCGTGAAGCTCCGCCAAACCGCCTTCTGATGACCTCACCCTCCGTGTCCAACGACTAACTGTACTTCTGTCGTCAGCAGATGCTCCATAGTCTTTTCACAATGGTTTGTGAATATCCCCCACAGTTTCTTTCTCTGCAGTGAGAAATTCAGTGACGGCACGTTGCTTGTAACGTACATCACCTACAGATACCATTTTGAAAATGTCCTGCAGCTACGCTACAGGTCGGAAGTGACGGAAAATCAGGAGACTTCAAAAAACACATACGTAACGTTTCGCATTCGTAGCATTGTTTTCGGCTGACAAAAGAAATGCCGTGCATTACTTTCTGGGCAAACCTCGTAGTAATAATTAGTAAACAGGCTGTGACGAACCCATGTGTCCGTCATATCCTTTCTTCCAGGAGTGCTAGTCCCGCAATGTATGAAGGAGAATTTATGTGAAGCTTGAAAGGTAGAGGACGAGATACTGAAGGAAGTAAAGCTGTCAGGGCGTGACTTGTGAGTCGCGTTTGGGTAGCTCAGCCGGCACGCTCGACAGTTCCGTCGCCGCAGCGGAAGAGTTCGGTTGTGTGACAGCTCTTCTCGGACCGCGCGCGACTGCCGTTTGCCTGCAGCCTGGTGCAACTTTGTGAGTAGTGACTTACTGTTTGCGTAACGGAAGCCGAGTTAAGGAAACGTATGATGAAAATCGCGTTCCCCTACGGGTCTGAGGCCTAAAATATTCCAAGTTGTTGATTTTCGATTCGATAACATTGCTCCAAAAGACGAAGAAGTTTTCGGAATACAGTACGATTTCCTTGGAAACTGCGTTTACGTCAGACTGCTAGACGACGAAACATGTCTTAGTGCCATGGCTAAAGCTAGTAGCGACGCTTATTTCAATTACATTGCCCAACGACAAAATGTTTCGGTCTCAAATATAACTTGTTCTCGTGTATTTCCACCTGCTGAGTTCAAAAATCACCACGTAAATGACCAGTTAGCTCCTGCTTTGGAGGTACAATGAGATGTCTTTTTTCCATATCTACATTTCTGATTTGGGGGTAATTACCTTTTTGGAGTTGTTACACCTGCTAATAACAAAACATATGGTTCCCCAGCTCTTTGTAGGTTGTAAATATTATTACTGTGTATTGTATATTGTTTGTATTGTAATTAGTGCACAATTTCCGGTTTTCGAGTGCTTTCGAAGTGTAAAATTTGTTGAAACAAACCTCCACGAAATTCAGCAGAAAGTTTTGTAACATTTGTGGTGAAATAACATTTTCGTCACAGTAACGCAGTCTGGTGCCACTCGTGAAGACTGCCTGTCGAGTCGGCATTACTGTGGTACGAAGGTAAGGATTCCGCATATATGTTGCAACTAATGATTATTTATACCACAAGAATGCCTGAGAAATGAAAAGAACCATCTGTGGCATTTCCTGTGCCTATGGTTTGGCGGAAACTATAGACCATACAGGTAGCTGCTATTTCTGTCTGACTCCGCCTATGAAGGCAGTACCGTCAATGAAGGAAAAACGGCAGCCGTTTAGATATTTTACCAGTGCCTACTCCACGCCAAAGCTGTGAGCTTAAAACGGATGATGGAGACAGTGCAGAAAAAGAAAAACCCGACAAGCCTTCCACATCCCATGTATGGGATTTCGACGAAAAAGGTGATAAACTTCACAGTATGCGTCAAGCGGAATTGTGTGATCTCGGACGAGACTTTTATTTGTCAAAGGAGAAAGAAAACTTTTAGGGTCAAACGACAGGAATGGATCTTTTCCAGTGGATGTCAGATTCTCACAGAATAGGCATCGTCATGGGGATCTCATTCCCTCTTTTGAGAAGGAAAACAATTTTGTTATTTCTTGCGACGCTAATGGCGTGTGAACTATTTGCGTCTAAATTATGATCCAACTGACCGAAGGCTGTTATAGACTTCATAAAGCTTAGTTTGAAAGGTGTATTTGGTGGCGCTCCGGAACAGTAGCCAAAAGACAACGATCTTATAAAGCCACCACATAGTACTCTTTAGACCCAACCAACTCCCAGTCAGTCTTTTATCAATTTGGAGCCCTTAGAATGTAACTGTCATTAAAAAATATGAAATTCAATTTCAATGTCGTCGGTGTATGGAATTAAAATGCATCGTTTTCTCATTAACCGTTAAAATAAAATACTTCAACCTATTCTGTAGCACAGAAGCTAGTGCAAATAAAAATTTTTCTTTTTCATATTTCTTTTTATGAAACAAAAATTAGTGAGATTTGACTCATGTAATGAAGATTTTTTTGCGGTGTTCTTGTAGCGACGAAGTCTATATTCAACTTGATTTCTTAAATCGACCTTGCACGGGCCAAGCGGTCGGTTTCTGCACATCACGCAGTGCGACAGATCTGTTGTGAAAAATGGAGTGGCCTTAAGCACTTCAATGTTGACAATGGTGTTGAAAATGTGAAAATTGCATTACGAAAGCACATTCTTTGCATATAATGGTCCATAGTGTCAAAGTCCTTGTTGCATCTGACGGGTAGACACGTACGTGTGTAGTTTGTGGCTCGCGTGACCACATTAAAGCCGCAAGCCCGCGTGTCGTATTTGTGCATAGGGACACTGATGAAGGTGTGCACAAAAATACGGAAATACCAAAAATACAACACATAACCGTGCCTAATACAGTGTAGGAAAACCGTTGTCATTCAGAATAGCTTCCACTCGTCTCGGAATGGATAAGTAAGGGTCCTGTACGGTTTTCATGGGAACCTTATACCATTCTTCCGGCAAAATAGTGGCAAGTTCAGATAACGATGGTGGAGGTGAATACAAATCGCATACCCTTCTCTCCAAAGCAGACAAAATCATCATCGTAAAGGCTATGCCTTGTCGATTTAGCCAAGTCCCTCTTCTCCATTGTCGTCCTCTTCAGTTCGTCATACGATTTTATCCCCATATCTTCTTTGATGTTATTAAAATACGTTGCTCTTGGCCTACCTCTTGGTTTTTTCCCTAAAAATCTCCCTTCATTCTTTAGGAACTGGTTGTATCTCATCATGTGCCCTATCATATTTGATTATGTTCTTCCTATATAATTTAGCAGCTTTCTGCTCTCATTCACTTCTCTTAAGACCTGTTCATTACTTTTTCTATCTACCCAGCTTGTTTTCGTCATTCTTCTCCATATCCACATTTCCATTACTTCCAGCCTCTTTTTCTCTGCCTTTCCCAGAGTCCACGCTTCACATCCGTATGTTAAGACACTCCAGACAAAAGTTTTGGCAAATTTTTTCCTGCTTTCTAAGCTTATGTGATTTTCTGTTAGTAAATTCCTTTTATTTTGGAAAGCTTGCTTTGCCAAGGGTATTCTTCTCTTTATATCTGTGATACATTTATTGTTGTCAGTGATTGTGCTCCCCCAATAACAGAAGTTCTCAACCTGCTCTAGAACATCATCTTCTAGTTTAATATTAACTTTACCATTTCTTTTGTCTTTCCTACTACCATAGTTTTTGTTTTCTTCTTATTTATTTTTATATTAAATTCTCTTAGGATTTTGGCAAATTTTACCAACATAAACTCCATTTCTTTTACTGAGTCAGCAAGTACTACTATATCATCTGCAAAACGTTAATTTTGATTCCTTTGGTTATTCTTTTCAATTTTTCAATGGTTTTTTCAATAAGTAAGTTGAACGAATACGGTGATAATGGGCATCCTTGCCTTGCTCCCCTCCTTACTTTTGCTTTCTTCTTCAGACCATTCACTTCTATCTCTGCTTCCTGCCTTTTATACAGATTCCAGATTAACCTTCTGTCCCTCCAATCAAGACAAAAAAGTCTCAATAATACTGAGATTCGGAGAATGTGCTGACCAGCGAGTATGCGACAATACACCCGCGCGCTCGCAGAACCAGTCTTGCACGATGCGAGCTGTGTGAACAGTGGGACTGTCATCTTGGAGCGCAGCATCAATATTGGGGAGCAATCATTGTACCATGAGACGGGTCTGAAAGCCAAACTGGTCACATAATTCTTGGCAGTAATGCGGCCTCGCACAGTAACCATGGGACCCATGGAATACTGCGATACGGCTGCCTGAATCGTCACGGAAAGCCAGCCACGTTTCATTCTTGGAACGTAAACTCGGCCAGAAGTTGGGAACTGTGTATGATAAGAGTCACCCAAGCAAATGACTTCCTTCCATTGCTCAGTACTCTATGTTTTATGGTTTCGGCACAAGTTTTCCTGATCTGGACATGTGCATCAGTGATGTGTAGTTTTGTAATTCCAACTCACCCAGCAAATCACGCATACGCTGACGGCGTTAGAGTTATTGCCAACAGGCAGACGAATACACAAGAATTACGATGAGATCGTAATCCGCTATGCTGACCTCTGTGGCGCTAGGCTTAATCTATAAAAGCATAAAATAATGCCTCATAACACTGTGCCCAATATATGAAAACCTCGTGGCTCTAGAAAGCTGACGCGATTCACGACGTAGGTATGACGTTACGCCGAACCCGAGGATATTGTGTCATTTACATTGCTAGCAGAAACTGAATAACATTAGGTCATTAGACGGACTGCAGAGGTTTCTGTTCGTCAACTGGTTTGTAATCAACAAGATCTACCACGTTACTGCTGTGCTACCAATCCCCAATGCAGTCGAGCAAAAAAATCGGGCAGTTGCTTGCTGGTGTGCTTCCAGGGGAAATTTCTTCAAAGTATCGTTTCAAACTGCCATGTTGCCTGGACTGAACAGAGTATCAAAGATATCCGATCCCAATGGACGGCAATGTTTCTCAATAGCGCTTCCCAAATATTGCACTGCAATTTGGTCAGCACATCAAAAAACCTAATTATCGCTTTTGACGCTAATAATCGATGCGATCTAATACATGTTGGACTAATCAATCCAGCATTGGACTAGGTTCGAAAATATTATGTCAAACGCAATGATGCACAAGAAAATGTTCAAAAACTTAATGCCGGCCGCGGTGGTCGAGCGGTTCTAGGCGCTTCAGTCTGGAATCGCGTGACTGCTACGGGCGCAAGTTCGAATCCCGTCTCTGGCATGGATGTGTATGATGTCCTTAGGTTAGTTAGGTTTAAGTAGTTCTAAGTTCTAGGGGACTGCTGACCTCAGATGTTAAGTCCCATAATGCTCAGAGCCATCTGAACCATTTTTTAAAAACTTAATACTCATATATTATACTGTAGACTTACGAAGGGCCACTCCAGGTATACAACTGAGATGAAGTACAAAGAAAAAAACTGGGTGAAGGTATGGCAAAATATCAGTCACCCTACTTCACGTTCAAATGTAGTCTCTCTTTTGTATGACGTGGTTAATGAGAAGATTCCCACAGTTGTTAAGCTCTGTAAAATAAGGCCCAGGCTCACTAGATGGTGTGATTCCTAGCAACTGGTGGAAACTCTAGATGTAATCACGAAAAAATTTGAATCCAGAACTGGAGAAGAAAAAATCTGGAAGTCATAAATAGAACCTCGGAGAGCAACACCGCGATGAGAGATATACTTAAGCCAAATACGTACTCCGAATTTTACTTTTGTTTCCTTTACTGCTTGCTCAATATACAGATTGAATAACATCGGGGAGAGGCTACAACCCTGTCTCACTCCCTTCCCAACCACTGCTTCCCTTTCGTGCCCTTCGACTCTTATAACTGCCATCTGCTTTCTGTACAAATTGTAAATAGCCTTTCGCTCCCTTTATTTTACCCCTGCCAACTTCAGAATTTGAAAGATAGTATTCCAGTCAACATTGTCAAAAGCTTTCTCTAAGTCCACAAATGCTAGGAACGTAGGTTTGCCTTTCCTTAATCTTTCTTCTAAGATAAGTCGTAGGGTCAGTATTGCCTCACGTGTTCCAACATTTCTACGGAATCCAAACTGATTTCCCCAAGGTCGGCTTCTACCAGTTTTTCCATTCGTCTGTAAAGAATTCGCGTTAGTATTTTGCAGCTGTGACTTATTAAACTGATAGTTCGATAATTTTCACATCTGTCAACACCTGCTTTCTTTGGGATTGGAATTATTATATTCTTCTTGAAGTCTGAAGGTATTTCGCCTGTCTCATACATCTTGCTCACCAGGTGGTAGAGTTTTGTCAGGACTGGCTCTCCCAAGGCTATCAGTAGTTCTAATGGAATATTGTCTACTCCCGGGGCCTTGTTTCGACGATCATCAGGCATCAGTAAAATCCTGCACTCATTGATGACGAGAGTAGGACGCCATCGATCTAGGTCCCACTCCAGGCGTTGCCTTACCCACCTCCTACACGTACCACGCTGCTGCGGCGCTTGTACTGTCGTTCGTAAAAACACATGACAATAGGCCAGACTGATCGCGTGGACACGGCTGCGAAGTGGCTGGGGTGGCACAGACCTTCCATTCGCTTCCAAGGACGCAGCGCGCATTGCTACGGCGTTCCGCTCGGGGTACGTAGACATCGTAAGTTACGAGTCGCGATTGTCGGCTCATAATCGTTATCCGCGAGCGACCACTACTAGCCAAATCTCCGATGTCTTGTGTCTCACAATAGCGGCTGAATGTGTCTCACAATAGCGGCTGAATGTTCGAATGGTGTCGCTGTGGTGTACGCCAGATCGGCTGGCGGGCAACTGCCAGCGCTGACAATCCTTTTTGAGGTAAAGGCAAATGCGAGCACGGGCTAAGTCTGAAATAACCATATTCGCAATGGTGCAGACAGTTCGCATTGTCCCGTTCAACGGTCAGGGACACAGCGTTCTCTCTTAAATTGCACTCAGAATACTGGTTTACTTTCACCTCCATTACACTAGTGAGTGTACACAAGAAAGCGAGATTCTTTTTTTTTTATAAAAGAAAAAAGGCACAAATTGTGCAAGTCAAAAGGGCGGTGCAAAACATTTTTTTAACAATTTACACTGCCCGTCCAAAAAGTTCCGAGACTGATTTCATTCCTGACACATAAGCGACGTCACGAGTCATTTTGGACGGGCAGCATAAATTGCTTAAAAAAGTGTTTTGCGTCACCCTTTTGACTTGCACAATTAAGCGACGTCATGCCACTTATAAGAACCGGGGTGCCAAAAGCGAAGCAATCTGTATACTGAGCAAGCAGTGAAGGAAACAAAAGAAAAATTTGGCGTAGGAATTAAAGTCCACGAGAAGAAATAAACTCTCTGAGGATTGCCGATGGCATTGTAATTCTGTCAGAGACAGCAAAGAACTTGGAAGAATAGTTGAACGAAATGGACAGTATCTTGAAAGAAGGATATAAGATGAGCATCAACAAAAGCAAAGCGACGATAATGGACTGTAGTCGAATCAAATCACATGATTCTGAGGGAATTAGATTAGGAAATGTGAAACTTAAAGTAGTAGATGAGTTTCACTATTTGGGAATCAAAATAACTGATGATGGTCGATTAGGTTCAAATGGCTCTAAGCACTGTGGGACTTAACATCTGAGGTCACCAGTTCCCTAGACGCAGAACTACTTAAACCTAACTAACCTTAAAGGACATCACACACATCCATACTGGAGGCGTGATTCGAACCTGCGACCGTAGCAGCCGCGTGGATCCGGACTGAAGCGCCGAGAACCACTCGGACACCGCGGCCGGCTGATGGTCGATTAGGGAGGATATAAAATGTAGACTGACAAGGGCAAGAAAAGAGTTTCTGAAGAAGAGAGATTTGTTAACATCGAGTATAGATTTAAGTGTCAAGAAGTCTTTTCTGAAAGTATTTGCATGGATTGTAGCCATTTATGGAAGTGAAACTTGGAGGATAAACAGTTTAGACAAGAAGAGAATAGAAGCCTTTGAAATGTGGTGCAACAAAAAAATGCTGAAGATCAGGTAGGCAGATCACGTAACTAATGAGGAGGTACTGAACAGAAATAGGGAGAAGAGAAATTTGTGGTGCAACCTGACTAAAAGAAGGGATCGGTTGTTGGGAGAAATTCTGAGGCATCAAGGGAACACCGGTTTAGTACTGGAGGGAAGCGCGGGGGGTAAACATCGTAGAGGGAGACCAAGAGATGAATACAGAAGGAGCAGATTCAGAACGATGTAGGTTGCAGTAGGTACTGGGAGATGAAGAGGCTTGCACAGGATAGACCTGCACGGAGAACGGCATCAAACCAGTCTTTGGACTGAAGACCACAACAACAACAACAACAAGCGATGCCAGCGCAGTAAGTACGTTGGCAGCCTGAACTAACAACTGCAAACAAAACATTTGCATTCGAACGGTCAGTTGTTAACAGACAGTGTGAAGCAGTGAACGTAAGGCCGTAGCACGCCAACATTCCCGTGTCACATACCCCAATGAAGCAACAGCTCCAAATCAAGTGTTCAAGACACTTCCAAACGTTTTGCAGAAGGCAAAGGTATGTGCAAAATTTTTCCCTCTCACTTTGACTCCTGAACAAAAAGTGTGATGCATTGACGCCTGTCGCGACTTGATTGAAACACAAAACAGTTCTTCTCTGGAAAAAATAATCACTTGTGATGAGACTTGGTACTATCAATACGAGCCTACCATAAAAGGAAATAATGCAGAAACTCGCATGAAGCGTCAACTCTTTGGTGACATAACCGGCATTCATGCCAATGTGACGCTCCAGTTGAACAAGGCCCCAAAGGAGAAGTTTTCTGAAAGTTTCACATTGTTGTATGAGCATTTTGTACGTTGTACTCAGGTGGGAGGGGAAGGGGGACGAAGACTATCTAGAACACCTGAAGCATTAAAACCAACATCTTAATTTTTCTCTATTTATGTTAATCCGGACTCGATGTTTTTGGATTGACGGAGTACGTCTCATTTTTTCTTATTTCAATGTTAAAAAAGATGTGTATTACAAATTGCATCTTTAAACATAATGTGAATGGATCTATTTAATTCACTGATTTTATTAAGGGAAATAAAGGTTTTACACTGCAGTGTACACTTATGTGTAGAGTCTAATTCAGTACTGTAAAAATTCTCTTAATAAAAATGCCTTCAGCTAGAGCACTCATCGAGTTTGTCCGTTTCCTACCCGTTCTACCATAAGAATCCTACGAAACAGCAACGCTATCATAAAAGAAATTGTACTGCTATTATTCTCTGTGACACTACTGAGCATATTGATTGCACTCGCTCAATATGATACTCACTTTGACGTAATTTAAAACATACTAATTGAGCTTCCTTGCAAATAAATCGTACAATAAAATAAGCCACTTAAAAACTCATAATAAAAGAAGAAAATTGTGATAAACATGACTGAGCGTATGGGGTATTCAAAAGTGTACCAAGACCTATGAGGTACATGACTTTGGATGTTTTTAAAAGTTAATTATCTTGTTATAAATGAAAAAACCAAAGTTTTGGAAGTTCTACACTGTAACATCCCCAATTTTGTGCTTTTAATTCATCAATATGAAGTTGTCCTACCAAGCAGCGACACAATCAGTTAACATTAACTAACAATTCTTTACACACAGTTGTAATCACGCAGTTTATGAACAGAAGCTTTCCTGTATCAAGCAAAAGCTATTATATTCGAACTTAGAATACGGTCAAGAATTGTGCAGAAAATCGGCGTTAAGGATATTGATTTTGTGGAAGAAGGTTTTGGTGATCCCGCGAGGTGTGAATGCTCAGAGATGCTTGCAGATCAACACAAAGAGAGACGGATGAGTGTAGCTATCAAATTTTAAAACGTTACTGTGTCACCGTAATAAAAGACCATGTCTTCCACACATTGAAGCTCGTGTTTATTTCGGAAATCCTGGAAAAAGCAGCGTCAATTAATGGATTGCGAAATGTCAAGAGAACGGTCTTCCGAAAGAGGAATGATCTACTGTTTCTCGTTTCTACGCCTTTAGTAGGCACGATCTGTTTTTAAGTAAGTTGTGAAACTCCAGATAAAGAGAGGTGGGTAACGCGGTTATCCACGAGGTATGTTGTCTTCCAAATAATGACTCTTCCCGACAAAAAGTGACGAAGGTTGCGCGTTGGTTTTTCGACACAGTATGACGTTTAAGACCACAAGGAAATTTTTTTTCCCCATCCGTCCCTGCGGCTGTCTCCGGAGAATACGAGTGCACACATAGTCATACAGATGAAGGAGAACGACGTGATAATAACACAGAGACAATGAAGAAAGTACAGGACATAAAGTATGTAGGTAACACAAGGGGACTGTCACGCTCTTAAATTATCGTTACAAATTACAGTTCAGCGGTACAGCATGACGTCATTATTGTTCTATTACACGATTGCAGAACATCACCAGAAGCAGTCACACGGGTTAAATATCTATGAGTATGTCTACGGAGCAATTTAAAGTGGAACGACCACAATTAACCAGTCGCAAGGAAGGGAGTTACGAGACTGGATTTGATTGGAAGCATCCTCAGGACGTGTAGTCTAGCCTCAAAATATGTAGCTTACAACACCCTCGTTCGATTAATATCTAGGTACGCCTTGTCAGTCTGAGGCCAAAACCAAATAGGATGAAAAAAGAAAAGGAGAAAATCAAAGAAGAACAGCGCATTTCGCGACAGGTTCTACATCTACATCTACATACATACTCCGCAATCCACCATACGGTGCGTGGTGGAGGGTACCTCGTGCCACAACTAGCATCTTCTCTCCCTGTTCCACTCCCAAACAGAACGAGGGAAAAATGACTGCCTATATGCCTCCTAATCTCTCTTATCTTAACTTGGGGGTCTTTCCGCGAAATATAAATTTGCGGCAGTAAAATTGTACTGCAGTCAGCCTCAAATGCTAGTTCTCTAAATTTCCTCAGTAGCTATTCACGAAAAGAACGCCTCCTTTCCTCTAGAGACTCCCACCCGAGTTCCTGAAGCGTTTCCGTAACACTCGCGTGATGATCAAACCTACCAGTAACAAATCTAGCAGCCCGCCTCTGAATTGCTACTATGCCCTCCCTCAATGCGACCTGATAGGGATCCCAAACGCTAGAGCAGTACTCAAGATTAGGTCGCATTAGTGTTTTATAAGCGGTCTCCTTTACAGATGAACCACATCTTCCCAGAATTCTACCAATGAACCGAAGACGACTATCCGCCTTCCCCACAACTGCCATTACATGCTTGTCCCACTTCATATCGCTCTGCAATGTTACCCCCAAGTATTTAATCGATGTGACTGTGTTAAGCGCTACACTACTAATGGAGTTCAAAAATGATTCAAATGGCTCTGAGCACTATGGGACTCAACATCTGAGGTCATCAGTCCCCTAGAACTTAGAACTACTTAAACCTAACTAACCTAAGGACATCACACACATCCATGCCCGAGGCAGGATTCGAACCTGCGACCGTAGCAGTCACGCGGTTCCAGACTGAAGTGCCTAGAAACGCACGGCCACCACGGCCGGCACTAATGGAGTATTCAAACATTATGGGATTCTTTTTCCTATTCATCTGCATTAATTTACATTTATCTATATTTAGAGTTAGCTGCCATTCTTTACACCAATCACAAATCCTGTCCAAGTCATCTTGTATCCTCCTACAATCACTCAACGACGACACCTTCCCGTACACCACAGCATCATCTGCAAACAGCCGCACATTGCTATCCACGCTATCCTCAAGATCATTTATGTAGATAGAAAACAACAGCGTACCCACCACTCTTCCCTGGGGCACTCCAGATGATACCCTCACCTTCGATGAACACTCACCATCGAGGACAACGTACTGCGTTCTAATACTTAAGAAGTCTTCGAGCCACTCACATATTTGGGAACCATTCCCATACGCTCGTACCTTAGTTAGGAGTCTGCAGTGGAGCACCGAGTCCAACGCTTTCCGGAAGTCAAGGAATATGGCATCCGTCTGATACCCTTCATCCATGGTTCGCAAGATATCATGTGAAAAAAGGGCGAGTTGCGTTTCGCAGGAGCGATGCTTTCTAAAGCCGTGCTGATGCATGAACATCAACTTCTGTGTCTCAAGGAAATTCATTATATTCGAACTGAGAATATATTCGAGAATCCTGCAACAAACCGATGTTAAGGATATTGGTCTGTAATTTTGAGGATCCGTCCTTCTACCCTTCTTATATACAGGCGTCACCTGCGCTTTTTTCCAGTCGCTCGGGACTTTACGTTGGGGTTCTTTTAATAAGCGCGAAAGCGTCGCAAAGAAGCTCATCCAGCTGTAGTGGAGAACGTTGCAAGACAGGCTTTATGCATCGTAGTGTCGTTTACTGCAAAATTCCGAGGGCGTAAGTTCCTAGATGAGTCAACCATTGCATTGCTTCATCGTGCGTAGTGGTGACGAAAAGCCCATGGAGGTCAAATTAGGAAGACTGGAGTACACACGGAGGCATGCCAACAATCATTCTTCCCGTAAACCATTTGAGACTGGATCACGAAAGGGGACAAGTGACAGTGGTACGGAAAGTATTCTCCATCACACACCATAGGAAGGTATGTGGAGTATAGATATGTATCTGCATGACTTGCGATAGTCAGTGACACAGAGAAAGAGACGATTGTACAAGGAGAAACCTCATTCACCGTGCTCGACGCGAGGGAAGCTTTCACAACAGGATTTTGAAAACTGACAAGTCTACAAGAATCTCCACTTGCCAGACCCGTTGGCCCTGTTCGCAAGTAACGAGACTGGCCAGTTTCTGACCGACCTCCTCGTCTCGTTATGCTGTTGTCCTTCTATAGAGGCGTGCGGCTGGTGGTGCGAGCCTCCCCTCCCCCCCTCTCCGCCCCCCTATCTGATATACTGTCCCAGACAGTACAGTTACCGTTACATGCAATTTTCGCTCTTATTCTGCACTGATCACCAGTTTCTTGCCAACACAGCTTCCCAACATCACTCTGAAGCGTTTATAAGCAAAGCGTAGTACTTCTCGTAACTGGTGCGCCATAAAATCGCTCGAAATACTGTCGCTAGCTTCGTTTTGACCCGTGAGACAGGTTTAAAAATACGATATTGCCAAGCGACGATATTGCCAAGCGACTTTCAAGTACAACGTTCGACCTTTACGGAAATATACATTATGGACGTACGACTACAGGTCGTACACGCATGGTTGACGACATGTGGAAGTTTGGGTCTGGCGGTGAATCGTGCACGGATAGGCAAATGGTATGGCGACTACTCGCGATAAGCGGGAAATTCGGATTTGAGTCCCAGACCGGCACAAATTTTCATTGTCGTCATTCCCTTCTACAGCTGTTGGTTGTCCTTATTCGCAATTTGGAATTCATTTAAGGTTCGACATAGTCATGACATCCATACCAAGAATAAATACACTGTAGGAATTCAAACAGGTACGAAATTATAAAAAGGTAGGAAATTAAGGCGGTAGAATAAGTTGAAGGGGCTAGAAATTACTGAGAGTTTTAGAGGGAGGATTATTCAATATTTGACAGAAACAAGAAAGAGGAATACAGCAGAAGAATGGGTAGCTTTGAAAGAAGTGAGTGAAGGCAGTGAGTGAAGGCAGCAGAGGATCAAATGGACACAAAGACAAGAGCCAATAGAAACCGCTGAATAACATATGAGAAAATACATTTAACTGATGAAAGAGGAAAATTTAAAACTGTAGCAAATGAGGCAGGCTAAAGGACACAAAGATGTCTACAAGGTGCGTTCCATAAGCAATGCGACCAAATTCATAAAAAATCGTTTATTGAATATATTCGTACAAATAAGCAAAAATTTTCAAAATAGCGCCCTCTTGCGTTGATACACTTCTGAAGGCGATGTTTCCATGCGTGGAAGGCATCCTGGAATGCCTTTTCCGTAATGTCCTTTAGAGCTGATGTAACATGCACCTGGATACTTTCAATTGTGTCCCATTGTTTCCCTTTCACGACTCCTTTTAACCGAGGAAACAAAAAAAAAGTCAGCGGGAGCCAGGTCAGGACTGTAGGGAGGATGGGGAATCAATGGGGTCTTGGTCCTGCCCAGGAGGTCGTTGATAATTAAGGCGCTGTGACTCGGCGCATTGTCGTGTTGAACTTTCCACGTGTGTCTGATGTCGCTTCGGCAGAGCGAGACCCTCCTTTTCAGTCTTTTCAGCACTTCCAAGCAGAAAACTGAGTTCACTGTAGTCCCGGTAGGTACGAATTCGTGGTGGACAATGCCTCTGACGTCAAAGAAGACAATGAGCATGGTTTTGATACTGGACTTGCTCATGCGTGCCTTCTTGGGACAGGGCGACGATGGAGTGTCCCACTCTGAACTCTTCCTTTTTGTCTCAGGGTCGTACTCAAAAGTCCACGACTCATCACCAGTCATAACTGAGTTTAAAAAATGAGGATCATTTTCACACATTTCCAACATTTCTCGCATGTGCTTGTGTTCGTCAGTCAACACTTTTGGGAAGAGTTTGCCACACGCCTTTCTCATGTTCAAATCTTCGGTCACAATGCGGAAAACGGTTGTTTTTGACATGTTTAGAGTTTGTGCTATCAATTGAAGGATCAGCCGCCCGTCAGAGTTCAAACAATCACGCACACGCGTCACATTTTCGTCTACTTGTGCGGTTGGTGGCTGTCCACTACGAGGTTCGTCGGTGATCTCCTCTCGGCCCTCCATGAGCGGCTTGTGCGATCGGAAAACTTGTGATTTGAACAAGCAATCCGTCCTAAAGGCATGCTGAAGTAATGGAAACGTTTCTGTGGCGGACTTCCCAAGTTTAACGCAAAATTTGATAGCGTACCGTTGCTCCACAGAATGATTCATTGTGCCGTGTTACATAAACTCAAAACGGGGTTGACGGACACGCACGTCCTGACTCTCTGGCAGCTCGCAGCCGAATGAGACAAAGAGCGTTTTGAAGCTAACACCCCCCTCCACTTAGCCCAGCCGGTTACAACACGCTGTGGTGTACCGTTGCGTCAGAAAAAATTGGTCGCATTACTTATGAAACGCACTCTGTAAAAATGAGATTGGCAGAAAATGCAAAATGACTAAGCAGCAGTGTCTAGAGAACAAATGAAACTTTGTAGAAGGCTGCTCGACCAAGGTAAAGCCAGATGCCGCTTATAGGAAAATTAAAGAAACCTTTGTAGAAAGGAGAAGCAGCTGTATGAATATTAAGAAATCAAATAGCAACCCAGTACTAAGCAATGAAGGGAAAGATGAAACGTGGAATCAATCTACAGAAAGGAGGTACAGGGTACTAAATTGGAAGATAATATAGAAATCGAAGTGGAAGTAAATGAAGATGAGATGGGAGATATGATTCTGCGAGAATAATTTGACAGGGCACTGGCAGAGCTAACTGGTAAGAAGTAGACGACACTCCCTCAGAATTATTGAGAGAAGCAGCCATGACAAAACTATTCCACATGGTGTCCAAAAATATGAGTGAGGTGGAAACCCTCAGACTTCATTAATAATGTAATAATTCCTAATCAGAAGACAGAAAGTGTAAATTTTATCGAATTACCAGTTTAAAAAGTTATGCATGCAGAATATTTATACAAATTATTTACGGAAGAATGGGGAAAAAGACGATAGCAACTGACCTCGAGGAAGATCAGTTTGAGTTCTGGAGAAATGTAGGAACAGACAACGCGGTACCGACCCTAAGACGTACCCTGTAGGATAAGTTGCACTCTGTTACCTCAGCAAACGATTTCACGTAGTATCAGTATTGTTAACTGGCAAGAGCTTAGCAGCTGACTTAACAAGAGTCGTAATCTAAATAAAAAAGACAGCTTACAATATTTTATAAAACTGGTAGAAACCGAATTACGTGACGATCAATTTAGGTTCCGGAGAAATATAGGAACACGTTAGGCAATACTGACCCTAAGACGTATCTTAGAAGATAAGTTGCAGAAAGCCAAACCTCCGTTTGTAGCATTTGAAGATTAAGTCGTTTCTCAGCGTTGTCCCAACTACATTCTTAGAAATTTTGAAGGTAGGAGGGATAAAATATAATGAGCAATAGGCTATTTACAACTTGTGCAGAAGCCAGAATGCATTCATGAGAATCGAAATAAATGGAAGGGAAGCAGTGATTGAAAAGGGTGTGAGACAGGATTGTAGCGTCTCCCCGTTGTTATTCAGTCTGTACGTTGAACGAGCACTAAAGTAACAACCCAAACAGAAATTTAGAAAGGCATTTAAAGTTCAGAGTGAAGAAGTAGAAACGTTAGGGTTTGCTGGATAGAAGTTCTGTCACAAGTGATAAATGTCTGACTGCATTTCAAAATATTCTACCAATGAACCGAAGTCTGCCACCTGCCTTACCTACGACTGAGCCGATGTGACCGTTTCAGTTGCTGTCCCCACAAATTTCTGTTCGCAAGTATTTGTATGAGTTGACCGAGTATAATTGTAACTAGTTGGCACTCTACACAAGGGATAACACTTTTCTTCGTTTTGTAAAAAACACAATTTTACATTTATGAACATTTAAAGTAAGTTTCTGTCGTCGCACTGCTTTGAAATCTCAGTATGATCAGAAAGAATATTTGTGCAGTACATCATTTTAGTGACTGCTTCATGCGAGGAAAGTTTGAGGTCGCTATTAACATTATCTGCAAGGTCGTTAACATGCATTATGACCAGCGCGGGTTTCAACACAATTCCCTGGGACACACCTGAAATTACTTGTACATCTGCCGATGGCTCTCTACCCAAAATAACATGTTGCGTCCGTTCTACCTAGAAATTCTCAGATCAGTGGCTTATCTCCCACCGCTTTTGTTCAGATGAACCAGTTGAAATGTGCCACGCGTTGGCTGTAGTCTCAGCCAACAGAAATGCAGAGGGAGAGACGCGATAAATGCTTAAATCTGAATGCTGATTATGTAGAGAAATAATAAAAAAGGGTACATTTTAAGATATTTCTGGGCAACGGCCTTGCCGCAGTGGATACACCGGTTCCCGTGAGATCACCGAAGTTAAGCGCTGTCGGGCGTGGTCGGCACTTGGATGGGTGACCATCCAGGTTGCCATGCGCTGTTGCCATTTTTGGGGGTGCACTCAGCCTCGTGATGCCAATATAGGAGCTATTCGACCGAATAGTAACGGCTTCGGTCAAGAATACCATCATAACGACCGGGAGAGCGGTGTGCTGACCCCACGTCCCTCCTATCCGCATCCTCCACTGAGGATGACACGGCGGTCGGATGGTCCTTGTAGGCCACTCGTGGCCTGAAGACGGAGTGCTTAAGATATTTCTAAGAAGTTTGCTTTAACTTTTCCAGTATTATATTTGTAACTGAAATGATGTTACATCCACTCGTTCCAATATCTTGGATTGTGTAAAAACTCTGCTTGCAACAATCCTCATAAAGAGGTCCCTTACAAGGAAGGGGATGGAGGAGAGGACTGCAAGCAATGAGCCTACCTGGACACTCTTCAACAGCAAATCACGTGTTGCAGAAAGCAGTTGTCATTGGGCAGGCGAGAGGAATGGTCACGGACATCTAAAATCAAAGGCAGTCACTACGCACTAATTCATCCCACAATTCCGAGAGTACCATAGTATTATAAGAGAAAGACATCGAATGGCTTCACGGCATTTATAGCACGCGTGAAATTTAATCATTAGAAGTTCAACAAAGATCTCTATCCGCACAACAAAAGCGCCACCCCTCTATGTGTTTGCGGAGGGGAAGAAGATCCAAACCATACACTCCTGCGATGTCCTCGGATCACATAGCACATAAACATACTTGCAAGTAATCTTCAGACTCTTCTTAATCAGTTCCCAAGCAGCCACCAAACCTTCTTAGCATCCAACGATGTAAGCTCCGTCCGAACATGCCATGAAGGCCCAACGGTACCGACCGGCCGTCGTGTCATCCTCAGCCCACCCCCCACAGGCATCACTGGATGCGGATATGGAGGGGCATGTGGTCAGCACACCGCTCTCCCGGCAATATGTCAGTTCCCGTGAACGGGACCGCTACTTCTCAATCAAGCAGCTCCTCAGTTTGCCTCACAAGAGTGGAGTGCACCCCGCTTGCCAACAGCGCTGGACAGACCGGATGGTCACCCATCCAAGTGTTAGCCCAGCCCGACAGCGCTTAACTTCTGTAATCTGACGGGAACCGGTGTTACTGCAGCAAGGCCGTTGGCATCCAACGATGTAGCAATGTGTAAAATACTGTACGAGTTGGTCAACAGTGCCAAGATCCCGGTTGGTGCACTGCTAATCTAATGCTTTTGGTAATTAGGATGCTAGGAGGAAGACCAAAGCACAATTAACTGACTAAATTCCCACGTGCTTCTCAGCAGGATGTGGAACGACCAGTCTATAAATGTATGCCACTATACGAATGTGTCTGAATACTGGCGTACCTACTCTGAAGTCACAAAAGTCATGGTATAAAAGGACACTGCACTGGCGAAACTGTCATTTGTACTCAAGTGATCCATGTGGAAAGGTTTCCGTTGTGATTATGGCCGCACGACGGAAATTAATAGACTTTGAAGGCGGAATGGTTGTTGGAGCTAGACGGATGAGACATCCCATTTCGGAAACAGAAAGGGAATTCAATATCCCAATATCCACAGTGTCAAGAGTGTGCCCAGAATAACAAATTTCAGGCATTACCCGTAGGACGGACAATGCAGTGGCCGATGGCCTTCACTTAACAACCTAGAGCAGCGCGTTTGGGTAGAGTTATCTGTGCTAAGAGACAAGCAACACAGCGTGAAATAACAGCAGAAATCAGTGTGGGATGTACGACGAACGTACCCGTTAGCATAGGCAGGGATGTGGCAGCAGACAACCGACGCGAGTGCCTTTGATAACAGTACGACATCGCCTGCAGCTCCTATTGGTTGATCCTAGAAGACTGGAAACTGTGGCCTCGTCACATGAGCCCGATTTCAGCTGGTAAGAGCTGCTGGTAGGGTTCGAGTACGCCGCAAGCTCCACGAAGCCGCAGACACAAACCGTCCACGAGGCACTGTGCATGGTTGGGTGGCTCCATAATGGTGTGGCTATGTCCGCATGGAATGGACTGGGTCCTCTGGTCCGACTGAATCGATCATTGCCTGGAAATGGTTATGTTCGACTACTTGGAGACCATTCGCAGACATTCATGGACTTCTTGTTCCCAACAGCATAGCAATTTTTATGGATGGCAATGCCCCATGTGACCGGGACACAGTTGTTCGTGATTGCTTTGTACAACAATCCGAGCGAATGATTTGTCCACCCGTATCCGTCCGACATCAATCCCATCGACCATTTATGGTACATAGTCGAAAGGTCACTTCGTGCGCAAAATCCAGCGCAGGCAACACTGTCGCAATCGTGAACGGTTATAGAGGCAACAGGGTTGATTATTTCTGCAGGTGAGTTCCAACGACATGTCGAGTCCTTGACATGCCGAGTTGCTGCACTACGCCGTCAAAAGGAGGTCCGACACGATGTTAGGAGGTATCCAACGCGAATGTATACATAAGACTGTAACAAACAAATCTAGTTCTTGTATACTTGTCTCATGTTCTGTCAATTCTCTATCCGCAGATTTTGAAAGAACTCTTACAGGACATACAAAAGAATATTTAACGCTAATTTAGACACATAATTCTTAGTATGGACTGAATTCGGACTATTACAAATTTGTGACAACGACGATTTATCATTTCTAATTCTGTAAGAGTAGAATTTTTACAGATTACTACCTCTGTGTGTCCTTGTTACATTTTCGTCTTGTTTACTCGCTTCCGTGTATTGTGGACGCAGAATTTGCTGTTTTTCTTTTTTTGACGTTATCCGCCCTTTGTTAAGCCTATGTTACTTCGTATCAGGCTACTCTGGATTTTCGAAACAAACTGTAGTATGATATTTCTAGCTTTGTGATGGCTGTATAGGCACGTTCGGAAAGCCAATAATTCTTCTTAAAAATCACGAGTGTGAGCATTGCTAAATAATGTTTGGTTTCACTTGCAGTTACTGTAATCAGTATGTAACACACTTGTATAGTTCAAACACACTGACGGAAAAGAAAAGTGCTACAACATGGAGTATCAGTCCGATATTAATCAAGCTTTGTGGAAAGCACGCACGGCTAGCCGCGCGGTCTAACGCGCTGCTTCCCGAGCGGGGAGGCTTGCTGGTCCCTGGCACGAATCCTCCTGGTGGACTGGTGTCGAGGTCCAGTGTGCCAGCCAGCCTGTGGATGGTTTTTAAGGTGGTTTTAAATCTACCTCGGCGAATGCGGGCTGGTTCCCCTTATTCCGTCTCAGTTACACTGTGTCGGCGACTGCTGCACAAACACTGTCTTCATGTACACGTAACCATAATTACTCTACCACGCAAACTCTTGGGATTACACTCGTCTCGTAGACGTTCCCGTGTGGGGGGTTCATTGATGGGGACCGAACCGCACAATAACTCTGCGTTCGGTGTGGGGTGGCGGTGGAGTGAGTGGACTGCTGTGGCCTGTTGTGGGGTTGTGAACCACTGAGGGTTCAAATGGCTCTGGGCACTATGGGACTTAACATCTGTGGTCATCAGTCCCCTAGAACTTAGAACTACTTAAACCTAACTAACCTAAGGAAATCACACATATCCATGCCCGAGGCAGGATTCGAACCTGCGACCGTAGCAGTCACGCGGTTCCGGACTGAGCGCCTAGAACCGCTAGACCACCGCGGCCGGCCCACTGAGGGCTACGGCGGGAAGAAGCCTCTTCGTCGTTTCTAGGTCCCCGAATTTAATACACAATACACAAGCTTTGTGGAGATTTTGATCAGATATTGTTGTTGTGGTCTTCAGTCCGAAGACTGTTTCGACACAGCTCTGCTGGTTAGTTTATCCTGTGTGAGCCTCTTCATCTCTGAATGACTACTGCTGCCCACGTCCATCTGAATCTGCTCACTGTACTCGTCTCTTCGTCTCCCTCTAGGATTTTTAACCACCCACACTTCCCTCCGCTGCTAAGCTGACGATTCCTTTCTATCTCAGAATGTGTCCTATCTACTGATTCGTCCTTTGTATGGATTTACACTACTGGCCATTAAAACTGCTACACCACGAAGATGACGTGCTACAACGCGAAATTTAACCGACAGGAAGAAGATGCTGTGATATGCAGATGATTAGCTTTTCAGAGCATACACACAAGGTTGGCGCCGGTGGCGACATCTACAACGTGCTGACATGAGGAAAGTTTTCAACCGATTTCTCATACACAAACAGTAGTTGACCGACGTTGCCTGGTGAAACGTTGTTGTGATACCTCGTGTAAGGAGGAGAAATGCGTACCATCACGTTTCCGACTTTGATAGAGGTCGGATTGTAGCCTATCGCGATTGCGGTTTATCGTATCGCGACACTGTTGCACGTGTTGGTCGAGATCCAATGACTGTCAGCAGAATATGGAATCGGTGCGTTCAGGAGGGTAATACGGAACGCCGTGCTGGATCCCAACGGCCTCGTATCACTAGCAGTCGAGATGACACTCATCTTATCCGTATGGCTTTAATCGATCGTGCAACCACGTCTCGATCCCTGAGCCAACAGATGGGGACGTTTGCAAGACAACGACGATCGGCACGAACAGTTCGACGACGTTTGCAGCAGCATGGACTATCAGCTCGGAGACCATGGCTGCGGTTACCCCTGACGCTGCATCACAACCAGGAGCGCCTGCGATGGTGTACTCAAAGACGAAACTGGGTGCACAATGGCAAAACGTCATTTTTTCGGATGAATCCAGGTTCTGTTTACAGCATCATGAAGGTCGCATCCGGGTTTGGCGACATCGCGGTGAACGCACATTGGAAGCGTGTATTCGTCATCGCCATACTGGCGTATCAGCCGGCGTGATGGTATGGGGTGCCATTAGTTACACGTCTCGGTCACCTCCTGTTCGCCTTGACGGCACTTTGAACAAAGGACGCTACATTTGAGATGTGTTACGACCCGTGGCTCTACCCTTCATTCGATCCCTGCGAATCCCTATATTTTACCAGGATAATGCAACACCGCATGTTGCAGGTCCTTGACGAGCCTTTCTGGATACAGAAAATGTTCAATTGCTGCCCTGGCCAGCACATTCTCCAGATATCTCATCAACTGAAAACGTCTGGTCGATGGTGGCCGAGCAACTGGCTCGTCACAATACGCCAGTCACTACTCTTGATGAACTGTGGTATCGTGTTGAAGCTGCATGTGCGGCTGTACCTGTGCTTGCCAACCAAGCTCTGTTTGACTCAATGCACAGACGTATCAAGGCCGTTATTACGGCCAGAGGTGGTTGTTGTGGGTACTGATTTCGCAGGATCTATGCACCCAAATTGCGTGATAATGTAATAACATGTCAGTTCTAGTATAATATATTTGTCCAATGAATACCCGTTTATCATCTGCATTTCGTCTTGGTGTAGCAATTTTAATGGCCAGTAGTGTAAATAACTAAATTTTCATTTCCTTACGAACTTGATGTCCATTGTCAGTGTCGCTAGCGGGTGTGACCCACCACAGGCACGAATAAATCCTCGTATTCGTTTTGGCGTGGAAGCAGTCAGCCTACGAATGTCATCTGAAAAGCTTGCTGTGCCTGTTCACGAAGATTGATTACTAATAGCAAAGTATACGTCTTCCCACCACACCCCAGTTATGTTCTGTGGTGACAAGTCAGGGGACGAAACACACCAATCCATGACCCGTACATTTCCTAACGCTCTTGTGTTGCGAACTGCAGTGTGGGGTCTTGCATTATCCTGCTGGAAAGTGAATTTAGTATCCTGGTAACGAAGGGTATGAGAACTGCGTTTCACATTCTTGCCACATACTGGCGTGTGCCCAGCCGTCGTTCAACGATTACCAAATCGGTCCTGTCACTACGTACCACACCACAATAATCCAATTTCCAGAGGCTCAAGAATCGCTGCTTCCTGTGACCTTTCACCGTATCGTTTACGAACACGTTTGCGTCGATCTGACCACTACAGACAGAAACGAGACTGATCACTGAACACCACAGGATGTTACATAAAGAACAAGTTGACTCTGGCCGTAGACCAAGCAACTGTGTGTTTCTGTCGCATTGCAACGGCGGTAAACGAAGCATAGCAGCTAGAAGTCTCAACCTAGGTTACGTTATTTTCATCGTATGACATACAGTTTTATAAGTTGATTACTTATAATTAAAATGTCATTAAAAACGCAGTATGCCCAATGAAAGAGAAGTACAAACAATTACGTATTTACAAGTAACGGCCATTTCGAAGTAAGTAAGTCTGAATTACTATGTTTTGTACAGGATGTATTAGCAAATGGCAGCACTTTGCACTTTTGTAATAGCGGAAATCATATACAAGTTACTCAACTACTTCTGAGCAAGAGTACTTAGAAGAAAGTTTTATTTGAATATTTTGTTTTACTTGATTCGTTGAGTTGCAACAACGCAGAGGAAAAAGTATTTGGACAATCCAGATACATTCTGTTATATTTGTGGCGTTCTAGGATCACCAAAGACAGATGGAATATAGCCTCGTTTGTTAAAAGTGAGTGAAAGCAGGGCATAAGGATAAATATTGGGCTCCTCATAGAGTGTATAACGTTTGTGTTGCGGATTAAGAGAGTGGTCAAAGGGAAAGCTGAAGTCCCATGGTTTTGGAGTTCTAATGCTGTGACGTGCACCAAATAACCACCTTGATAATAGTTACCTCTGCATTTGTAAAGTAAGAGCCTTGAATAGGGAAAGCAAAACAGGAATGATTTATCGTGATTATATGATACAAGAACATCGTCAGGAAAAGGAAAAAGCTTAGTACATCTTCAGAAAGTTCTACTATCTCGTTCCCTCCCCCCCCCCCCCTCCTTCCACATTAAATTAAGGATAATGAAGCAGTTTACAAAGCCACTGGATAAGAATGGCAACTGTGTTAAATACCGTACCAATAAGTTTGCTGTCCTCAAAAAATGTTCAAATGTGTGTGAAATCTTATGGGACTTAACTGCTAAGGTCATCAGTCCTTAAGCCTACGCACTACTTAACCTAAATTATCCTAAGGACAAACACACACACCCATGCCCGAGGGAGCACTCGAACCTCCGCCGGGACCAGCCGCACAGTCTACGACTGCAGCGCCTTAGACCGCTCAGCTAATCCGCGCGGCTGTTGTCCTCTCAGAGGCAAAAGTCAGAGATGGTTTATTTGCAGGGCTATAGATCTGGAGACAAAGTAAGGATAAAAGAAAGCGTGTGTCCAAAGAAGTGGTTCAGAAGTTCTTGGAAAATAAGAAAGAGTCAAACTGGGTGGAATACGTGAACAAAATTCAGGATAAATGTAAAGTCTAAGGACGCAACATGAGACAAGGTACTCTTCCTTCACTCACAGTGCGGGTCAGTGAATGAAGATGAGGGTAAGAGATTTCATCAAGGCGTTAAGGAGATGGACTGCAGGTATCAGGGGCGGTGGAGTACATCCGTAATGGCCAACTACTACTGGTTGCTGCAACGGGATAGTCCTGCACAACAAAAGAGAACATGTTTTTTCATCGTTACTATTTACCTGCTCACGCAAGTGAACAAAAGAACTGAATTTGGCGGTTTTTTATTGTAAATTTTAAATAGGTGCTTTTTTTTATTGTTATGCACTAAATTCTCTCTCTTCTATAAAAGTAGTACGATAGAATATATGTTTAATTCATGTTTAGTACATTATACTGGTCTTGGATCGTATACGAAACCAGGGTGACTGAGAATTCGAGGCATGAGGAGGAATATTCAAAATGGTTCAAATGGCTCTGAGAACTATGGGACTTAACTTCTGAGGTCATAAGTCCCCTAGAATCATACAATGAAGGTTTTCACGACCGGATGGTACTGTTGTTGATAATTCTTCCGGGTTATATGGTCGTGGACCATGGAATTCTTTTATTCCTAACATTTCGTCCAATACGACGTTGGACACCCTCAGAGGTATGGCTGGTCCTGCTGAGTCCTGCCGACTGAATAGAAGAATTCCATGGACCACGGCCATATAACCCGGAAGAATTATCAACAACAGTCCCCTAGAACTTACAACTGCTTAAACCTAACTAACCTAAGGACAGCCGGCCGCGGTGGCCGAGCGGTTCTAAGCGCTTCAGTCCAGAACCGCGAAACCGCTACGGTCGCAGGTTCGAATCCTGCCTCGGGCATGGATGTGTATGATGTCCTTAGGTTAGTTAGGTTTAAGTAGTTCTAAGTTCTAGGGGACTGATGACCTTAGATGTTAAGTCCCATAGTGCTCAGAGCCATTTGAACCATTACCTAAGGACATCACACACATCCATGCCCGGGGCAGGATTCGAACCTGCGACCGTAGCGGTCGCGCGGTTCCAGACTTTAGCGCCTAGAACAGCTCGGTCAGAGGAGGAAGATGGTGTCAAGAAGTTCCTGATAAATTAATGGTGAGCTGGAAGGGGCTGCGTACCACAATAATGACTTCTTTTTCCTCTGAGCTGAGCTATATACGAGCCATAAGCAATAGTTTAGCGGCAGTTTTTAAACATCGATAATTCATTTATATAGAATAAACAGACAAACTCCATCTGAACATACCTTGAAGGCCCAACGGTACCGACAGGTCGCCGTTTCATGCTCAGCCCTCAGGCGCCGCTCAGTGCAGATGAGGTCAGCACACCGCTCTGCCGGCCGTTGTCAGTTTCCATGACCGGTGCCGCTACTTCTCAGTCAAGCAGCTCCTCAATTGGTCACACAAGGGCTGAGTGCACCACACTTGCCAACAGCACTCGGCAGACCCGGACGGTGACCTGCCCAACTGCTAGCCCAGCCCGACAGCGCTTAACTTTGGTGAGCTGACGGGAACCGGTGTTACCACAGCAGTGAGGCCGTTGGCTATTTAACAGTATTCATATAATTAGTTCACTTATATTAAATACTTTAAAATCTTTGATTTACAAAACTCAATTTCGAAGCAACGTTAAAAACGGAGAATTCCCTGGGATTTTATGAAATTCCTGAAATTCCCCGAGATTTCCCCGATTTTTCGAGGTAAAAATGTAGTTCCCTGAAAATTCCAGGTTTTCCAGAAGAATCGCCACCCTGGAAATACGAATAAAGTATTGCAATTTTTAAACCATATTGTAAAGTTCTGTATTAAGTACAATATTTAAGAATCCTGATATGATACATGAAAATGGAATTCTATTAATTCTATATCTTCAACATACAAAACAATTTAATATATTTCGAAAAGGTCTTTTTTTTCCCTGTCTAATCAACCAGTGCTGCGTGTGGTGACACTCTGTCCGTAACCTCTATCTGGAATCCAGCTATTGTCACCAGTCTATTCGTCAGAGCTAGTCGAACAGTCCTCCCACCAAAAATGGTTCAAATGGCTCTAAGCACTATGGGAGTTAACTTCTGAGGTCATCAGTCCCCTAGACTTAGAAATTCGAAAACCTAACTAACCTAAGGACATCACATACATCCATGCCCGAGGCAGGATTCGAACCTGCTACCGTACCAGCAGCGCGGTTCCGGACTGAAGCGCCTAGAACCGCTTGACCACAGTGGCCGGCTAGTCCTACCACCTTCTCGCGGTGTAACCCTTCTGGAAGGACCCGTGGCTGCTCTCCCTTGCCACTCGTTGCCCTTAAGTCCATTACGTCAGTATTCGCTGTGCCGTCACTGCGCTGCAACCAGCTTCCTGTGCAACCTGTCTTTGTGATGCTCCCATGACCCTCCTGCCAATGCTCTGCTCTTTTTCAAAGCCTCAAAACTCACTGATCGCAGAGGATTCAGTCACCGTGGTCATAAGCTAGTACACACCAAACGTTTAACTTTGTCTTTCCCTTGATATTTTCTCGGCATATTCGAGTATTCTTGTGAAAGCCAGAATTACATCATTGTCGTTAACGAAAATAAAAGGCAAAAAGTTTTCTTATCGCGATAAAGAGACTTCGTAGGACAAGTTTATTCCTGTACATCATGGTTAGTATGTTTATCACAAGTTTAGCTCATGGTCTCACGGTCGCGTTCTCGATTCCCGGCGAGGTTAGGGATTTTCACCTGCCTCGAGATGACTGGGTATTTGTATTGTTCTCGTCATTTCATCATCATTCATGAAAGTGGCGAGATTGGACTGAGCAAAGTTTGGGAATTGGTAAGGGCGCTGGTAACCGCGCAGTTGAGCGATCATCATCAGGTTTCTCATAGTTTCTTATATAATCTGATTGTAGTACCTAAACTAGGCTTCGATGGACTACAGGCATGTTTCCTGTACAGCTGTCTATAAAAAATAAATATTTAAATAAACAGACTTTTTAACATAACACGTTTTTAAAACAGACATAAAAGTACAAAATGATTTCTCCTAACCCTACACTGATACTCCTGTCAATTTGTGCTTGTGATTTTTTAATAGCTATGAACAATACTTATAAAATTCGAAATGAAAAACGTGAGCCGCGAGAAATAGATAATTGATGCATGGATAGTTCGCCTGAAAGTCACTAAAAGTTCTATTGCACTGCAAATGATATGAACTGTTTTGAGATTTCTCGTAACGACAGCTATTCTCTACACTCCTCATTATTATCCACTGCATGCGCCGCACGTTTTTCGTTTTAAGTTTTACAACTATTGCCTTAGGTATTAAAACACCACAAGTACAAATTTTCCCTGATTTCTCGAGATAAAATGTAGTTCCCTGAGAACTCCGTTTCAAAAAGATGTTTCATTAAAAAGTTTTTTATTTAAATAATCATTTTATGCTTTTTAGACTTTCAATCGATTTCAAATTTTCTGATGAAATTACAGAGATGTACGGTAAATTTCATGTTTAATTAAGTTTCTCTCCACCTGAGTCAGCCAGTATATTGCTTCCTCCTATGTACATCTCGCGGGAAGACCGTGAAGGTAAAAATAAGAGATTCCAGATTACACGGAGGCTTACCCGCGGTTGTTGCTACCGCGTAAAATTCGCGACTACTACAGGAAAAGGGGGAAATAGCAGTGGTGCACGAAGTATCCTCCGCCACACACAAGAAAGCGAGGTACTATTGCACTGTCATTCAGTTCTGAGTTACGTTGAAAGTTTCAAGTCTGTAGCTCATCAGAAGTCAATTTGAAATTACTCGCAAAACTGGATTTTAACAATATTCTGTCCTGCATCGACTTAGAGCAGTGAAAGGAGTTTTCACAACCAAAGCAAGCTCATAGCTTGGAAAGATAAAACCGTGTACGGGAAGTAAAAAGCAAAGATAATGAAAATAGTCGCAGTAGAAACAGCGGCGGCATGCACTGCTGAGGCCGTAAATCATCGTTGCCATTTCACGCGATGTCAGTTGCTACATTCTCAGCAGCATTCCGCAGCTAGATTGGAGCGTTCTGGTTTCTACACTGATGTCGAGGCCTTCAGAGAGAAAAGGCTGGAGTGTGTTGGAATGTAAATGGTCAGATAACTTGTTTCCTCATGAGACGTGTGCGAGAATGATTAAGAGCCGTGCAGAAAGTTCTCTCCATTTCACGTATTTAAAATGCTACGCGTTTACACCGAATGGCTATAATTTAAGTGCAGCTATTCACGGAGGTCCAGTGTGCGCTTTAATTATCGTACGGCAGCGAAACTCGGTAGATATGCCAATGTGTTAATGCGGAACCGATATACGCTTAAAAAGGACTGGTTCCAATTTTGGCCACTAGGTGCAAATGTGGCGCTGTGAATCCAGGAAAGACGTATATAAATGTTTCCATTTTTAATGAATTAGGAAAGGTACGTGGACAGAAAAGGTCAAACAAGTGAGAAAGGCGTAATTCTGATTTTATTATTAACCAACGCGTACACAGTTTGTTCAATACGAGCACCGAAGACGCCGACAAGATGCTGCATCCGTAAAGCGACGTGGTCAACAGTTGCTCGCAGCAGTCCCAATGGAATCTGAACAACTTGTTCCATGTACTGGCCTTCAGTTCGTTCTGCTGGATATCCCCAGAGCTAAAGGTCACATGGATTCAGATCAGGTGATCTTTGTTTGTTTTAGGACGCAAAAACAACTTGGGTCATACGCACCAGCTGATATTGGCGGTCATGCACCTGGAAAACCTCTGAAGATAACAGGTTTCTGGAAGGTTACATTAAGCAGATCTTTCACTGGGCTAGCGACTTTAGGTATTACACGGTCCTGCATGGAAACGGTGGTTTCCTCACAGCTGCGCTCTCCCAAAGCAGGTAACACGTGCTGTGCTAGGAGGCCTCGATAACATCCAGACGTCACGACACAGCGGACAGGGCCCCTGGGTGCATTGTCTTCAAAGAAGAACAGACCGAGAACAATGGTACTTGTAAATCCACGTCCCACAGTCACATTCGGCGAGTGCTCTGGCTCTTCGTCCACAACACGCGGTTCATTAGTGCCCCGAATTCGACAGTTCTGTGTACTCTCCATACTGTTGACTATGGAATGGACAGTTCTTGTGACACTACACAAACACTAACACTATCCGGGGAACGTGCTCCACTGTCAGTCAAGGCGACAGCAACCTCGTCAATAACTTACACCGGGATATGACACCTTCCTCTTCCAGGTGCCACACGTAGCTCCCACATGTTTTCAAATTTCATTAGCATCTTCTGAGACCTTTCAATCGGCGATACTCTTTCGATGCACCACTGTAATTGCTGCCCTCCACATAAAGCAGTTTCACTAACAGCGCGCCGTTTCTCTTCTCGATAGCCATACTGTTTACTCACGTTGTGTCAAATGACATCGTTAATGTCATACCCTGATAGAAACAGTGTACAGCGCCAGAGTCGCACACGTTGGTCGCAAAACTATTGTTTTCCTGCGTAAACCGGTTCCGCATTAACGCATTAGCATATCTAGCTACCAAGTTTCGCTGTCGTACGGTAATTACAACCCACAATGGATCCCCTTGAGCAACTGAATTTTAATTATAACCACACGGTACCCTTTCTAATTTTCTGAAGCTTTCTGTATACGGTGATACATGATACTGGGGCAACTGAAGTTGTCGACAGTTAAGCTCTACGCGCTGTTTAAATACACCGATGATCCAAAGCATTATGACGACTTCCCACCGTGATACTGAATGACGCTCGATGGCGTATCGGGCACGTAATGCGGCAAGAAAAGGATCGAGTCATTATAATTAAACTTTCCCTATTTAACACTTTGTAACACGGAAACTAATTACCGTACAAGGGCCAAACTTGGTAGCATTAATGTCAAGGACATGGCGAAGAGAAATAATGCAGAATGAATTCAATTGAAACACTTTTAATGTGCTGATACGGTACATCGTACCATTACATACCAGTACCATTACTTCTACAAAAGGGGATCACTATGGCGCCCATCAGTGTCCAGAAGAGTCTGAAAGTGTAGGATTGCATTCTGCACAGCAGAACAAAGCATGACCGTAGGTATGCTGACTACCTCTCTTGATACGCTGCGCTCCAGTTCAGCACATGTATGAATATTCCCTGGTAAACCCTATCCTTCAGGTCACCCCAAAACCAGAAATTACAGGGAGTGAGATCAGGTGATCGTCCCAGCCACACATTTGGAAATGATCGGCTGATAATTCAATCTTTCCAAATGTGTTTCGAAGAAGCGGTTGAACTTCATGAGCGATGTGCGGTGCGGCCCCATTCTGCATGAAAACTGCTGAGTTCAGTGCGTCTCTCTCCTGTAGGGCGGGTATGACATGCTGGCGCAGCATATCGCAGTAACGCTGGCCAGTCACACTGCACGTCTTTGGTCCTTGAGCGCCAACATGCTCAAAAATGAATGGGCCAATGATGAACGTAGCCATGAAGTCACATCATACGGTGACACGTTCACCATATGGATGAACTTCATGCACAGTGACTAGAGGTGAATATCCACACACTCGGCAATTCTGTGTGTTCACTTCACCCGTCAGAGAAAAATGAGCTTCGTCTGTCCATGGGGTGGTCCAGACTTCAACTTCAACCCTTGCGAGAAAGTGGAGGCGAAGTCAACATGTCTTTGTGAGTCCTCTGGTGCAAGGTGGTATACGACATGGATCTTGTACGGATGCCATTTGAGAATGGTTCGAAGCGCCTTCCGTACAGTGGACACGGGATGATCAACTATCGTGACACAGCACTCGCACTGCCTTGACGATCGGGAATTGCGCACAGCGTTGTCCGCCATACAGACAGCGATTTTATCAACCACCTGTGGTGCAACCAGTCGTCGGCCTCTTCCCGGAGCGACGCCCAGCTCTCCAGTTGATTCGAACTTTTTCATCATGCACCGCACAGCAAGTAGAGAAAGAGGACCTTTCCGTAATCCTTTCTGCTGATGATATCCCCGAAGTGCAGCTGCAGTATTACTGTTGTTTTAATAACAGAGCTTCACCAATAATGCCCTTCTCCTTTTGTCCTAGCTCATGTTGACACGTAAACAAGTGCACTGCGACTGGTTAGGTTTAAAAAAAATGGTTCAAATGGCTCTGAGAAGTATGGGACTTAACTTCTGAGGTGATCAGTCCCCTAGAACACAGAACTACTTAAACCTAACCAACCTAAGGACATCACACACATTCATGCCCGAGGCAGGATTCGAACCCGCGACCGTAGCGGTCGTGCGGTTCCAGACTGTAGCTCCTAGAACCGCTCGGCCACGCCGGCCGGCTACTGGTTAGGTGTGCGAGACTATGCATCACGATGACTGATCACGGCACCTGGTGGCCATAGTTGGAACTAGACGGTGGCAGTGTGGCGCATGGAAATTATGCACCCCATACTCTGGACATTATTGCTACCAAGTTTGGTACTCGTACGATGAGTAGTTTCTATGTTATAAAGTGTTAAATAGGGAAAGTTTAATTACAACCATCCGGTATATAAGCAGAGCGGAAGCGAGTGGAGGATACTGCTTGCGACGATAACGGCCGCAAACGGGAAAATCCACTGAAATAAGTAAGTGTCACAGGGGACAGACTGTTAATGCCCAGCGCCTGTGATCGAGCATCTCGTAAATGGCGAAGTTAGCCGGCGTTTGCGTGCCACTTTCTTGAGCACCTGTGAGGAGTAGATAAAGAACAGTGAAACCACGAACAGGCGACAAGATGTGACGTCAACACCTCATCACAGAACGCAGAGGTCGGGCGCTTGTCCAGTCTGTGAAGTAAAGCCGCGATCCCTGCACACCTGACGACAGGCTACAATGCTGTTTCAGGCAGTGTTTCGGAATATAATGTGCAGCGCAGGGGCTCCACAACACAAGACCCCTATGGTGTGATCCTGTGTTCCCATGTTGAGCCATCGAAATATTCTAAGAACCAAAAACTGGAGGACGCACCACAAAGGAATTATCCGAATGCGACGGCAATCGGTAGATGTACAGATGTACGTGCACAGACAAATAAAAGAAGGAATGATTACAATTTCAGTAAAATTGGGTGATTATCAAGACAAACAGCACCCCAAATTGAGCAAGTCAATGACTCGCCGGGCCGCCTCCGGCCCTTATGCAAGCAGTTATTCGTCCTGGTATTTATTGACAGAATTGCTGGATGTCCTCCAGAGGGATATCGTACCAAATTCTGCTCAACTAGAGATCGTCAAAATCCCGAGCTGGTTGGACGGCCCTGCCCATAATGCTCCAAACGTTCTAAATTGGAGAGAGACCCGGCAACCTTGCCGATCAAAATAGAGTGATATGACCGCTTATGTTCTCTATACGTATAAATGATTTGGCGGACATTATGGGCAGCAATCGGCGGTTGTTTGGTGATGATGCTGTGGTGTACGGTAAGGTGGAAAAGTTGAGTGATTGTAGGAAGATACAAGACGACTTACATAAAATTTCCAGCTGGTATGATGAATGTTGGGATGTAGTGTTACTAGTGTTCTGCCTGACACAGTCGGGTGGTCTAAATATCTGGCTGTGACGTTGCAAAGTGATATGAGATCGAACGAGCACGTGAGAACTGTGATAGGGAATGCGAATGGTCGACTTAGGTTTTTTGGGAGAATTTTAGGAAATAGTGGTTCACCTGTAAAGGAGACCGCATATAGTATCCTGGTGCGACGTATTCTTGAGTTCTGCTCGCGTGTGTGGGAGCTGTCCTAGGTCAGATTGAAGCAAGACATCGACGCAGTTCAAAGATTTGCTACCGGTAGGTTCGAACAACACGTAAGTGTTACGGAGATGCTTCGGGAGCTCAAACGGGAACCCCTGCAGGGAAGGCGACGTTCTTTTCGAGAAACAATGTTGAGGAAATTTAGAGAACCGGCGTTTTAAGCTGACTGCCGGACGATTCTACTGCCGCCATCATACACACATCAAAAAAAGTTTTGCATCACCCCGGTTCCCAGAACTCCTGAGGATAGACATTAATTGTGGATAATGTATCACAGACACAGCCCCTTTGACTGTCACTAGACCCACCCAAAGATGAAAACAACCATGCACGAGCACCGCCTATTACACGGAGGGGGTCCGACAGCCGATCAGTTCCAGTCATTTCCCCAGGAAGGAGGTACATGCCTCGTGATGTCTGTAGTTCAACCATGCCTAGACGGTCAATGTGCCAGGAATGGCTCTCAACAAGGGAAGTGTCCAGGTGTCTCGGAGTGAACCAAAGCGATGTTGTTCGGACATGGAGGAGATACAGAGAGACAGAAACTGTCGACGACATGCGTCACTCAGGCCGCCCAAGGACTGCTGCCGCAGTGGATGACCGCTACCTACGGATTATCGCTCGGAGGAACCCTGACAGCAACGCCACCATGTTGAATAATGCCTTTCGTGCAGCCACAGGACGTCATGTTACAACTCAAACTGTGCGCAATGGGCTGCATGATGCGGAACTTCACTCCCGACATCCATGGTGAGGTACATCTTTGCAACCACGACACCTTGCTGTGCGGTACAGATGGGCCCAACAACATGCCGAATGGCCGGCTCAGGAGTGGAATCAGTTTCTCTTCACTGATGAGTGTCGCATATGCCTTCAACCAGACAATCGTCAGAGACGTGTTTGGAGGCAACCCAGTCAGGCTGAACGCCTTGGACACACTGTCCAGTGAGTGCAGTAAGGTGGAGGTTCGCTGCTGTTTTGGGGTGGCATTACGTGGGGCCAACGTATGCCACTGGTGATCATGGAAGGCGCCGTAATGGTTGTACGATACATGAATGCCATCCTCTGATAGGTAGTGCAACCATATCGGCAGCGTATTGGCGAAGCTTTCATCTTCATGGACAATAATTCGCACCCCCATGGTGCATATCTTGTGAATGACTTCCTCCAGGATAACGACACTGCTCGACTAGATCATATGGTTCAAATGGCACTGAGCACTATGGGACTAACATCTTACGTCATCAGTCCCCTAGAACTTAGAACTACTTAAACCTAACTAGCCTAAGGACACCACACACATCCATGCCCGAGGCAGCGGTCGCGCGGTTCCAGACTGAAGCGCGTAGAACCGCTCGGCCACTTCGGCCGGCTGCTCGACTAGAGTGGCCAGCATGTTCTCCAGACATGAACCCTATCGAACAAGCCTGGGATAGATTGAAAAGGCCTGTTTATGGATGACGTGACCCACCAACCACTCTGAGGGATCTACTCTATATCGCTGTTGAGGAGTGAGACAATCTGGACCAACAGTGCCTTGTTGAACTTGTGGATAGTATGCCACAACGAATAGAGGCATGCATCAATGGGTATTAGAGGTACCGGTGTGTACAGCAGTCTGGACCACCTCCTCTGAAGGTCTCGCTGTATGATGGTACAACATGCAATGTGTGGTTTTCATGAGCAATAAAAAGGGCGGAAATAATGTTTATGTTAATCTCTATTCCAATTTTCTGTACAGGTTCGAGAACTCGTGGAACCGAGTTGATGCAAAACTTTTTTTGATGTGTCTACATTGCTCGTAAGTACCCTAAAGACAAGATACGTGAAATTAGGGCTCATACGGAAGCATATAGATAGTAGTTTCTGCCTCTCTCTATTTGCGTGTGGAACAGGAAAGGAAATGACAAGTAGTGTTGTAGGGTACCCTCCGCCAAGCATCGTTTGGTGGCTTGCGGAGTATTTATGTTTATGTTCACGTAGATGTAGAGTTTGGCAAACACGAAGACAAGCAGTAAAAAATCTCGTGCGCGAGTGTGCATTGTCTTGCTGATGTGTAAGCCCAGGAGGGCTTGCCATGAAGGGCAACAAAACGAGGCATAGAATGTCGACGGCGTACCACTGTACTGTAAAGATGACAACCAAAAGGATCCTGGTATGAAAAGAAATTGCACCACAGATTATCATTCCTGATGGTGGGGCCTCCAGGCACGTCTTCGGTCTATAATCCCATTCACTGGAACAGAATTGCCTTCAGTGAAGAGTCTCGCTTCGAATTCAGCGCCGATAACCAGCGAACACAACAGTGCCAACCCGAATTTGCATAAGGGGCAGAGGTTGATCAACGCCTTATTGACGTGCTCGATTTATGAAGCTCTTTCTTTTGAATTAATCACCAAATTTTTCTGAAATTGTGATCATTTGCCCAATTCTGCTCGATTCAGATCATTCCTTTTTGCTTTAGAGCGCATATGTACCCAAATTTTATGCAGACTAGAAGTATTTTGACATCATATTTTATTGTTTAGATTTTATATATACTTTATTTCTTTGGAATAGTGTCTGTTAAAATGCTCCACAAGTATATATTAACACAGCATCTCATCTGAAACACAGGTGCCGGCCGCGGTGGTCTAGCGGTTCTAGGCGCTCAGTCCGGAACCGCGCGACTGCTACGGTCGCAGGTTCGAATCTGCCTCGGGCATGGATGTGTGTGATGTCCTTAGGTTAGTTAGGTTTAAGTAGTTCTAAGTTCTAGGGGACTGATGACCACAGTAGTTAAGTCCCATAGTGCTCAGAGCCATTTGAGCCATTTGAAACACAGGTACATTAGGGCAACGTTTGTCTGGTATTGATTTTAGAACATAAGCTACAAATTATGTGTTCCCGTAATACAGTAGTGTACTTGGCCTACCTGAGCTGTACTTGGTTATTACTCGTCTGCTAAATGTATTGTTGTTATTGATTTTATGCTTAAAGTGAGCTTTGGGCATCGGTAATCTTCCGTGAGGTTTTAGGTTGGAAAACTGTTTGGTGCGGTTTGCTATTTATAGATTCTGTTGCGGATTTTTAAAAGCGCTTACTTATGTTTTGGTGTACTCCTTCGTGAATTGTGAATGCTACTATGTTGCTACGGCTTGCAGATACTTTTCACTGCACACTCTCATTTCAGATACGCTTTTGACCGTCGTTGTTTCAATATTTTGTCCTATAATTACGTCTATCTCTGTGCGGGAGGTTATGGGAAACGCCCTCTGTCGAATTTGTGCAGGATATTCACTGCAGAACTGACAGCCCTGTTTCGTGCTCTCCAACTTATCTGAAGTTTCCCAAACCTGAACTTCCTCGTATGTCGTGTCACCTTGACTGGATTGCCAACGGGAAACCAATGCTACCCACATAACGTGTCGGTCTATGACATTCACTACCTGTCATACGACCTCCGAAGACCAGGAATCTCCATAACTTTTCTTTCGATACCGAGTCACGTGAGTATCCTAAGCAATCAG
This sequence comes from Schistocerca piceifrons, assembly GCF_021461385.2. Taxonomy (NCBI): domain Eukaryota; kingdom Metazoa; phylum Arthropoda; class Insecta; order Orthoptera; family Acrididae; genus Schistocerca; species Schistocerca piceifrons. Next base: position 275,710,938 of record NC_060145.1, read on the forward strand.
TTTGCCGACAAGAACGCAACCGCAACGGATACGTTACAACCTAGAGTCCCAGGCACTGGCTTTCGGTCACATCTCAGGCACCATATCTTGAGGAGATAGGAGAATGCCAAAATACTGAAAATACCAGCAAGCATCGAACGATCAAAGAGACTAACAAAGAGCAGCGAATTTCACTCCAGGCCTCTCGCGAATAACAGTCGTCTGCGGCGCCTCCCGCCGGAGCTTTGAGTCCTCCCTGGGGCGTCGGTGTGTGTGTGTGTGTGTGTGTTGTTCTTAGCATAAGTTAGTTAAAGTTATGTGTAAATGTAGGGAGCGATGACCTCAGCAGTTGGGTACCTTAAGAATTAAAAAAAAAAAAAAGAGTCGTCTTACGCCGTTTACGTACTTTTCCCACAAAAACTCACACACGAGTATCTCTTGCAACAAGACCACCCCCGATCTTATCCCCTCGACTCTCCACGACACCCCATCCTACAGCAAGCACGGGGAACATGACGGTGACTCAAAGAGTGCGCTATTTATCATAGGCTTATAATAAAACCTCGTGTCTCAGAAAAGTTATGCGTGGTTTCCTCAGTATGGTTATCTAACAATATATGTGGTGTCTTTTTATCCTCACTAGGACAGGGTACATAGGTCATTACCCCTCATTGGCTTACTACTACTTGAGATACGGTGTTTTCCACCTAATAAGATATTTTTTGTTTTATCCTTGAGACGCAGGTATTCATTTTAATCCAACGTTACATTACTAAACTGTTATCCGGAAATCCATTATCAGTTGCAGATTGACTATATAACGGGTCTATCAGGGGGCTACAAAAAATTTGATTTTCATAGTTTCGCATAATTATTGACTGAATTTTAAAATGTAAAATGCGGTCATAATCTACTCATTAAGACGTATAATCTGTTGTTAAAAATTTAACGCAATAAGTGTTACAGTGAGAAGCTGTTTGTCCGACTTGAGGCAGCGTAACTGGCGGCGCGCAAATACTCTGACTTTATTCATCCAGTGTTTGAGAATGACAGCACTCTTCCAGCAAAGTTCACTCGTAATTTCACACCTTAACGTAAGTTTTCTCGCTGACACCTCCCACAAAATGATGAGAGGGTAAATGGTTATCAAAAATGGCTCTGAGCACTATGGGACTTAACTTCTATGGTCATCAGTCCCCTAGAACTTAGAACTACTTAAACCTAACTAACCTAAGGACATCACACAACACCCAGCCATCACGAGGCAGAGAAAATCCCTGACCCCGCCGGGAATCGAACCCGGGCACCCGGGCGTGGGAAGCGAGAACGCTACCGCATGACCATGAGATGCGGGCGGTAAATGGTTATCGCTACCACATTTTCGCTGTTCTTGCAGTAAGACTTCAGCATCAGATATGGTGTTTTAATTTATTGCTTCTTTACCACCAGCTCTATTCACAACACAGATTGCAGAGAGTAGCCACATTTACCACTGAATGTGCCTGCATAGGGGCTTAATTAAAAAGAAAAGACTAATATTAATGAATAAATCCAATGATTTTAGTAGCTGTGTGACCGGTTACGAAGTCTCGTAACCGGTTGTCCCTAATTAGTATTAGCACGCAGTCTGACTGCATAAAATAAAAAATAAACCATGACAAGGAATTTCCATTAACACAATTGATTAATTAAGTCCCCTGCAACTACAAAAGCTACGAAACAACAAAGCACAAGTGTAACCACGTTTTAAGTTCTTAAAGAGGGAGTGGATACTACAGTTAAGTATCCGAACTCCGATAGGCCCTCGGCTCCGCGACGGCTCCGAACCGATGCGTTCTACTACCTTTCACTCTATGAACCTTCTCGTCTAATTCCTTTCACTTTTAGCATACTGTTTTATGCACATCCCTCTACATACCGTATGTACTGAAGTCTGACCAGTACTGAATGCTAACCTTAAGAGTGAAGAGCATTACTGATGTCAACAGCAAGTGCCGTGAGGGAATGGAACAGGTTTGCTTTCAATCGGGACATACAGCGCACACTGTTGAAATTTGTACTGTTCCGCAGATATACTCACTGCAGTACAGACACAAAGAAAAATGAGTCTAATAACTGAAACGAAACGTAATTTCTCTGTATCGAGTCACTGGAGACCGAGGTCCTTTACGTCGAAATATTCAGAAAATATACTTGAAAAACGTCCGAAATTTTACCGGTGCATCTAGAGCATTCCATTCCATGGATAATAGACGTACCTTATTCATATCCACCGTAGCCGTTACGCTTCTGTTTACCAGTAATGACATTACGTATATTTCTTTTACGTACTTAGAATCTTCTTCGTTTACTCTAGCATGCAACGCGATATACTAATTTAAAGCAAAGGAATAACTTAGATTATCAATAGTTGCGTCTGCGCTCTAGGAGATACGCAACTTGTTCCACCGAATATTGATCACTGTGTTCCTCTGTACGTATTGTCATCCAAACTCCTGATCGGAAATTTCCTTCACGGAATAATTTGCGCATTATGATCGTCGTGCTTGCAGTATCTAACTCCTTTTCGGTGTTCTTTTGGTATCGGTCCGTGCACGGTGCATCTAGAGCATTCCATTCCATGGATAATAGACGTACCTTATTCATATCCACCGTAGCCGTTACGCTTCTGTTTACCAGTAATGACATTACGTATATTTCTTTTACGTACTTAGAATCTTCTTCGTTTACTCTAGCATGCAACGCGATATACTAATTTAAAGCAAAGGAATAACTTAGATTATCAATAGTTGCGTCTGCGCTCTAGGAGATACGCAACTTGTTCCACCGAATATTGATCACTGTGTTCCTCTGTACGTATTGTCATCCAAACTCCTGATCGGAAATTTCCTTCACGGAATAATTTGCGCATTATGATCGTCGTGCTTGCAGTCTCTAACTCCTTTTCGGTGTTCTTTTGGTATCGGTCCGTGCACGACAGTGCACGGTACCATATGTTCCGAAAAGTCGCAGGCGAAAATGCTGTTATTCAGGGAGTCGTTTGGTTAGGTTAGGTTAGGTTGTTTGGAGGAGGAAACCAGACAGCGAGGTCATCGGTCTCATCGGATTAGGGAAGGACGAGAAAGGAAGTCGGCCGTGCCCTTTCAAAGGAACCATTCCGGCATTTGCTCAGGGAGTCGTGCCCAGAGTTGTATTGATGACAGAGATAAGAGCTCAAGTGTTTTTGACAGCCCTTGACTTATCGACCAATACCATCCCTAACAGAAGAAATGGCATACTATAGCTGTCTTGCAGTACATGGTCAAAATGTAAGCGTTACACACTTTCTCCAGCCCACACAAATTGAGAAAATCAGTTGGTCCTTTACTGCTAAGTGTAGTCTATGGTTGACCTTAAGCGGATTGCTCATGGACTGTTCCTGAGAAAACCACGAAAAGGTTCCAGTTGTGGGTATGACCCCATATATAATTTTCATTCGTGGCAGGTCGTCGAAAATTTTACCATATGTCCTTAACATTATATTCCCAGGGGACTCCGAAACTTGTTTCGATATCATTATCCATTACCGAGATGATGGGGTTCAAAGTTACCTTACTTACGCAGAAAACCGGTTTTTAGCCGATTTCACTCCATTTGCCGCAATTATCTAAATAACTAACCGCAGCAGATCGCTCACATTTTAACTGCACATTCTTTAAACATTCATTTAGAAAATGTTTTCCCTTTTCCTGTTTCCGAAAATCTTAAAATGTTAAAAAGATACATCCGAAAAACCATGATTCTTTGATACCAGAAGCAGCAGTTGTGGGGATGGTCACATCAATAATCTCTGTTCATGGCAGATCGTCGAAATTTTCAACATATGTTCTTAGAATGATGTTCTCGAGGAACCTTGAAACTTTTTTCCATTCCATTATTTTGTATGATTCATCGAGCGCTTCCAGTATTTCGCTCGTATAAGGACAAGTAATCAAAATAGTTGTAGAACTAGCGTGAACATTTCGCTGGTGCAAAAAATTTGGTTCAACCAAGTACAAGCTTAACGATACATAAAACCACAAGTATCGATTCGCATTTCAAACTGTACGATTTCTCTTGCACGGCGCGAGACTCCATTCTAAAAGGTGTATAAACTTCTATCGCTTGGTTGACAATCAAAAATTGGAGCACTGGCAACAATTCATCCGTAATGAAGATTTATTTGGTCAGGGAGCTCAAACGATATACACAGCCCAACTGCCGTATTTTTTTACAGCACCTATTGATGTTTTGCTTCTGAGTGGTACTGAAATATTCACGTTCCATAAATCAGCAGACCAACCTCTTTTTTAATCGTTGTTACGCTACAGCCGACGTTCTCCTTGTTGTCGTTTTAGTCCAGAGTGAGGTTTTTGCACATACTTTCAACATGTTCTAGCCCTCGTGTATAACTTGTGTTAAGTACTTCGGGAGAATACATTTAAAGATATGAAATGGAACAATAAACGAACTCGAAAGTATGACTCAATTTTTTCTGTGACGATTCGGCGACAGAGTAATGACTGTGTTTGGGAATCTGCACACCGGAATCCAGTGAAACCTGTTCTAGAGCACTAATCGAAAATTTGATGCCCTTGTACATTTGGGTGAAGATCGTGACCATTTTGAAAAGTGATCACGAGGTAGTGGCCTAAGCCATACGGTACCTGCGTGTGAAATGGCGTACGAAGTATCCAGGGAAGATTCCCTGGAGGATAACTGGAGATCAGATACGAGTATAAAGCGTCCGCACTTCTTGTAGATCCCGACACTAATCATCTTGCATGACAATGGAACAATGATTCAGCTTGTGGCTAGACGGCATTGGGACATCTTCTTACATTCATCATACTCGCCGGATGTGAGCATATTTTTTTAACGTCTGTCCTCGAAGAAAAGGCCGCATGCGAGTCGTCGAGTTTCGATATTCGATGAATGTGAACACGTCGATATAAACCTTCATATCTGGAGATTGTCTTGTGAGTTATCTGCGACGGATATACGTTGACTTTTGTTTCGTCCTTGTACAATAACAACTTTGTGAATGTTCCGAGCCTCCAGTTTGTCTCCGATCGTCGTAATGTTATGCTAATCTGCGTTACAAAATGAAATGATTGTGGAGCATTATTGGCCGGGAAATACAATATGGAGTAAAACTTCCTGGCAGATTAAAACTGTGTGCCCGACCGAGACTCGAACTCGGGACCTTTGCCTTTTGCGGGCAAGTGCTCTACCAACTGAGCTACCGAAACACGACTCACGCCCCGTACTCACAGCTTCACTTCTGCCAGTATCTCGTCTCCCACCTTCCAAACTTTACAGAAGCTCTCCTGCGAACCTTGCAGAACTAGCACTCCTGAAAGGTTCGCAGGAGAGCTTCTGTAAAGTTTGGAAGGTAGGAGACGAGATACTGGCAGAAGTAAAGCTGTGAGTACCGGGCGTGAGTCGTGTTTCGGTAGCTCAGTTGGTAGAGCACTTGCCCGCGAAAGGTAAAGGTCCCGAGTTCGAGTCTCGGTCGGGCACACAGTTTTAATCTGCCAGGAAGTTTCATATCAGCGCACACTCCGCTGCAGAGTGAAAATCTCATTCTGGAAACATCCCCCAGGCTGTGGCTAAGCCATGTCTCCGCTATATCCTTTATTCAGGAGTGCTAGTTCTGCAAGGTTCGCAGGAGAGCTTCTGTAAAGTTTGGAAGGTAGGAGACGAGATACTGGCAGAAGTAAAGCTGTGAGTACCGGGCGTGAGGCGTGTTTCGGTAGCTCAGTTGGTAGAGCACTTGCCCGCGAAAGGCAAAGGTCCCGAGTTCGAGTCTCGGTCGGGCACACAGTTTTAATCTGCCAGGAAGTTTCATATCAGCGCACACTCCGCTGCAGAGTGAAAATCTCATTCTGGAAACATCCCCCAGGCTGTGGCTAAGCCATGTCTCCGCTATATCCTTTCTTTCAGGAGTGCTAGTTCTGCAAGGTTCGCAGGAGAGCTTCTGTAAAGTTTGGAAGGTAGGAGACGAGATACTGGCAGAAGTAAAGCTGTGAGGACCGGGCGTGAGGCGTCTTTCGATAGCTCAGTTGGTAGAGCACTTGCCCGCGAAAGGCAAAAGTCCCGAGTTCGAGTCTCGGTCGGGCACACAGTTTTAATCTGCCAGGAAGTTTCATATCAGCGCACACTCCGCTGCAGAGTGAAAATCTCATTCTGGAAACATCCCCCAGGCTGTGGCTAAGCCATGTGTCCGCTATATCCTTTATTTCAGGAGTGCTAGTTCTGCAAGGTTCGCAGGAGAGCTTCTGTAAAGTTTGGAAGGTAGGAGACGAGATACTGGCAGAAGTAAAGCTGTGAGTACCGGGTGTGAGTCGTGTTTCGGTAGCTCAGTTGGTAGAGCACTTGCCCGCGAAAGGCAAAGGTCCCGAGTTCGAGTCTCGGTCGGGCACACAGTTTTAATCTGCCAGGAAGTTTCATATCAGCGCACACTCCGCTGCAGAGTGAAAATCTCATTCTGACAATATGGAGTAGTTTGCCGCCCTGGTGGAAGTTTATTTCACGCCATTTCTGCGACTAGTACGTCGATGAAGAAGAGAATAGATGATGAGGATAACGCAAACACCCAGTCCCCTAGCAAAGAAAATATCCGACCCGTCCGGGATCGAAACGGGGACCTATAGATCTATGGGCAGCGACGCTAACAAGTACTCTTTTCTTTGTTTCTACCTGTTTCTTCGCCGTTTTCTTCAGTATTTCTGTACAGATGTCACACAACATGTCTCAAACTACGTTAATGAAAACATCAGTCAGTTTTTTTTATTACAGGGGCCAATCATTTGATCGAACCGCTAAACCACGAATTGCGGTCATCTGCGCTATGAATTTCCAGCGAGAACAAGTTCTCGGGCTCCCAGTTGCTTTGTTCCCCCATGGCAAACGTTTTTATGCTATAAAGGATATCTAGAATTACTTTACGTAGCACTGTGACAACACAGTTCTCGGAATAACTTCGAATGCTATCACAACAATGGATGAACCTATGAGAGACAGAGACCTGGAGAAATCATACAGGATTGATACATTAAAAAAATACAGTTGTCTCTAAATTGGCTTGTAAGTTTAATACAAGGGGCATTCATTAATAATGCAACTCATTTGTTCCTGTAAGCAGGTTGGTTTTATTCAGGATTCCAATACATCATATTATTCCCCACTCATTTTGGCTATAAAACCCTATTTTTCAAAGTAGGCTACTCTTAGTTCAACGTAACGGCCTCACGCCACCTTCCTGCGAGGACCTGTATGCCCGCCTAGTACCATCCTACTGATGGACGGTGGAGCTAACGTCTTGCTACAACTATAATCTTGCCATCATCAACGCCCTGCTCCCCGCGGGGTGCATCTACATCGACATCTACGTGGTTACTCTGCTATTCACAATAAAGCGCCTGGCAGAGGGTTCAATGAACCACCTTCAAGCTGTCTCTCTATCGTTCCACTCTCGAACGACACGTGGGAAAAACGAGCACTTAAATTTTTCTGTGCGAGCCCTGATTTCTCTTATTTTATCGTGATGATCATTTATCCCTATGTAGGTGGGTGCCAACAGAATGTTTTCGCAATCGGAGGAGAAAACTGGGGATTGGAATTTCATGAGAAGATCCCGTCGCAATGAAAAACGCCTTTGTTTTAATGATTGCCACTCCAACTCACGTATGATGTCTTTGACGCTATCTCCCCTATTTCGCGATAATACAAAACGAGCCGCCCTTCTTTGTACTTTTTCGATGCCATCCGTCAGTCCCACCTGATGCGGAACCCACACCGCACAGCAGCACTCCAGAATATGGCGGACAAGCGTGGTGTAAGCAGTCTCTTTAGTAGACCTGTTGCTCCTTCTAAGTGTTCTGCCAATTGTGGCGTTCGCTGTGTTATTCAGTGGTTTGGTATTTAACTAATTTGTAAATGAAAATGATAATCTTATTTTATTACAGTGAGTAATTACTAAATATTTTTTCTCCCGGCTAAAGATTTGGTCAAGTTGCTAAAGAACTCCAGTTTAACGTTGTGTTGAAGTGTTGTCTGTAAGTTGTGTGTCACTAAATCACAGTTCACAGAATAGATTCTATACAACTATTGATTATGATGGAAATAGTTATGTTCAGCAAAATGATCATTAAAACCATCGAATATCAGCCGCGCACAACACTGAAGCAATATTCTTCGCAACTCGTGCGTAACTAATTTCGGCTCCATACAACAGCAAGAAAAATTTGTTATATGGATCGTGCTATGAGCACTGCTTTTTAAAGAACCAATCTGATTCGAATTATTTTCATTAAAATGAGTTCGGGACCAGCGGTGCACATTTATTTTTACACATTTTTATTACCTTCGGCATTTATGTCTGCAGAGTTGCGTAATTTGAATTTGCCGCTGATAAATTGTTAAGATAGCGGCAGCAATTGATAGAGACTTTCTACTGTTAGATCAAATTCCCTCTTAACAGGATAAGTATTTGAAATGCTTATTAAACTTTGCTTTCATATTGTGCACTATTTAGACTAATTTTCATAAAGCAAACCTCTGATACCTTTGAAACACAGATAAAAACGCGATACAAATCGCTATCATCAATGGCTGTGCTCCTTCCAGCGGAAAGAAATAATTAACACAGATAATGCTTATTGAGAGAGGAATTAAAGTTACAAATAATTATTCACTCATATTTATAATAATAATGAACTCTATTCTCAAGTAATAATTAACAAATAATTACAATTTCTTAACAGACCTCAGTTTGATATACGTCTTGCGTCTGCAACCTACAAAAGCCAACCAACAAAAGGTAAAAACAAAGGAAGACAAACGCAGATCATAAAAGGAATTTACAATTATCATTGTCTTTGTGTGATACACATCGATTTGTCCAATTACATCATAAAACATTATATAATTAAATAATACTTATTATCGTTTCCCTTCACTGTTCTTTCATATGTCCGATACATAATGTTTATAACTGTTAGAGGCATAAGTTCCTCTCGTCGCAGTGTAGCTAAAACTTATCTCGTGGGTGTTACACAATGAATCGCGGTCTTTGGTTTGCTCTACCCACAATATTATCTATGTGATCTTTCCAATTTGGGTTATTTGTAATTGTAACCCCTAAGTGTTTAGTTGAATTTACAGTGTTCAGATTTGTGTGACTTATCGCTTAATCGAAATTTAGCTGATTCCATGTGAATAACTTCACACTTTTCTTTATTCAGGGTCAATTGCCACTTTTCGCACCATACAGATATCTTATGTAAATCATTTTGCAAGTCGTTTTGATCATCTGATGAATTTACAAGACGGTAAATGACAGCATCATCTGCAAACAATCTAAGATGGCTACTCAGATTGTCTCCTATGTCCTTAATATATGATCAGGAACAATATAGGGCCTATAACACTTCCTTGGGGAACGCCGGATATTACTTCTGTTTTACTCGATGACTTTCCGTCTGTTACTACGAACTGTGACCTTTCTGACAGGAAATCACGAATACAGTCGCACAACTGAGGCGATATTCCATAGGCACGCAGTTTGGTTAGAAGACACTTGTGAGGAACGGTGTCGAAAGCCTTTTGGAAATCTAAAAATATGGAATCAATTTGACATCCCCTGTCGATAGCTCTCATTACTTCATGAGTACAAAGAGCTACCTGTGTTCCACAAGAAGTGCATCCTTCACTGGACTAAACGGATGGAAGTCGGAAGGTGCGAGATCAGGGCTGTAAGGTGGTCGAGTGGGAGCAGTCAAATGAAGTTTCGTGAGCTCCTCTGGGGTGCGCAGTCTTTTGTGACACCTTGCGTTGTCATGGAGAGGAGGAGCTCGTTTGCTTTTTGTGGCGACAAATACGCTTAAGTCTTTTCTTCAGTCTCCTGAGGGTAGCACAACACACTTCACAGTTAATCGTTGCAACATGAGGGATGTCATCAAACAGAATAGTCCCTTCAGAGTCCCAGAAGACTGTCGCGTTTACTTTACTGGCAGAGAATGCGGCTTTGAACTTTTTCTTGGGAGGACAGGCGATGTAGCGCCACTCTTGGACTGCCGTTTTGCTTCCGATTCGAAGTGATGACCCCATGTTTCACAGCCTGTGATGGTGTTCGACAAAAATTGTAACGATCAGCCTCCCAACGCGGAAGCAATTCAGCACATACACTACTGGCCATTAAAACTGCTACACCAAGAAGAAATGGTATTGATAAACAGGTATTCATTGGACAAATATATTACACTGGAACTGACATCTGATTACATTTTCACGCAATTTGGGTGCATAGATCATGAGAAATCAGTACCCAGAACAACCACCTCTGGTCGTAATAACGGCCTTGATGCGCCTGGGCATTGATTCAAACATAGCTTGGATGGCGTGTACAGGTACAGCTGCCCATGCAGCTTCAACACGATACCATACTTAATCAAGAGTAGTGATTGTGACGATCCAGTTGCTCGGCCACCATTGACCAGACGTTTTCAGTTGGTGAGAGATCTGGAGAATTTGCTGGCCAGGGCAGCAGTCGAACATTTTCTTTACCCGGAAAGGCCTGTACAGGACCTGCAACATGCGGTCGTGCGTTATCCTGCTGAAATGTAGGGTTTCGCAAGGATCGAATGAAGGGGAGAGGCACGGGTCGTAACAAAATGGTTCAAATGGCTCTGAGCACTATGGGAGGTAACATCTGTGGTGATCAGTCCCTTAGGCCTTAGAACTATTTAAACCTAACTAACCTAAGGACGTCACACACATCCATGCCCAAGGCAGGATTCGAACCTGCGACCGTAGCAGTCGCGCGGTTCCGGACTGAGCGCCTAGAACCGCTCGGACACCATGGCCGGCGCGTCGTAACACATCTGAAATGTAGCGTCCACTGTTCAAAGTGCCGTCAATGCGAACAAGAAGTGACCGAGACGTGTAACAAATGGCACCCCATACCATCACGCCGGGCGATACGCCAGTATGGCGATGAGGAATACACTCTTCCAATGTGCGTTCACCGCGATGTCGCCAAACACGGATGCGACCATCATGATGCTGTAAACAGAACCTGGAGTCATCCGAAAAAATGACGTTTTGCGATTCGTGCACCCAGGTTCGTCGTTGAGTACACCATCGCAGGCGCTTTGGATCTCGACCAACGCGAGCAGCAATGTCGCGATACGATAAACCGCAATCGCGATAGGCTACAATCCGACCTTTATCAAAGTCGGAAACGTGATGGTACGCATTTCTCCTCCTTACACGAGGCATCACAACAACGTTTCACCAGGCAACGCCGGTCAACTGCTGTTTGTGTATGAGAAATCGGTTGGAAACTTTCCTGATGTCAGCACGTTGTAGGTGCCGCCACCGGTGCCACACCTGTCTGAATGCTCTGAAGAGCTAATCATTTGCATATCACAGCATCTTCTTCCTGCAGGTTAAATTTAGCGTCTGTAGCACGTCATCTTCGTGGTGTAGCAATTTTAATGACCAGTAGTGTATTTATATGAAATATTGATCTTAAATTAAATTTCGTAGTAGTACTGTTAATCAGTAAGACTTCATATAGCAGATTTCAGGAGAAGATGCAATTCTCGGTAGTACGTACACGCCCAGCTGCGAGTTATCTGGTTCAGAAACGCATTTTGTCTGCTGAGCTGAGCGAGCGAGCGAGTTCAGACCTTCGTTCGCGCCGCGGCCTGTCTTTCTCGTGGGCCTCGAGTTACGGCAAGTGACGTTGTAACTGCAAGAAAGGCAGTTAAAATTACGAAGCGCCCTTGATCCTGGGACTTTCCCCGCGAATATGACGCGAGACAAACACGTATGTGCTAATGAGCACTCAAAAGCCCATTAGAGTCGCGCTGTCCTTAAACTCATGGTAGCCTCAGCAAATTTCCCGTAGTTCCTACGTAAGAACGTGAAGGTAACGTAATATGCTGCTTAACACCTACTATATGCTTCGATCGAACAGATTAATCAGACACAGTGCTTGATAACACGAACTGCAAGCTCTATGCTGGAGAGAACAGACAGACAAAATTTGAAAGTCTCATATTGTTCAAAATATTCTAAGATATTATACGACTGAGTAAAATACATCTCTTTATCTCTCTCTCTCCCCTTTCCACCTATGGCTAAATAAATGTCGTATGACTTGGGCCTGCCGTCGGGTAGACCGTTGGCCGGATGCAAGTCTTTCGATTTGACGCCACTTCGGCGACTTGCGCGTCGATGGGGATGAAATGATGATGATTAGGACAACCCAACATCCATTCCCTGAGCAGAAAAAATCTCGACGCCGCCGGGAATCGAACCCGGGATTGATACTCTGTCGCGCTGACCATTCAGCTACCGGGGGCAGACTCCACTTATGCATAGGATAAATTGATGTTCTGTGCTGAAGGAGGCCTAGTGAAATAAGTCCAGAGAATTGATATAAGATCGATCACCGGTGTCAGTTCGTACTACACCGTCCAAGCCTTTCTAAACTGTTGCTATGTTGCGGCAGGCATCCTCCGTTCTCTATAGGCCTACGGAGTAGGAGATTGAGAAAGTTGTTACATTTATGGAATGGTTTATTAGGCTCCCTCCAGATTGGCAATTCCCTGTGGAAGTGTCACTTTCTTGTTTTTCTGTTCCAGCCACGAGCTATACACGACTGGAACAGGAAAGGGGTGATGTAACATTGAGGCACAAAGTACCCTCCGCCACACACAGTGAGGTGGCTTGCGGTGTATAGATGTACCACGTGTATCGAAAGAAGGAATGGATTTCAATCTACTAGGATTAGATTAATTTTGATCACATATAAAATGCATGTACACCAATGCATCCTGCAAGTTGCCCAGCTTAAGAATTGCAATTATTTTTTGAAGATAACTTCGGAAAGATGGCGTCTTTCTTCCCGCATTCACATTAAAAGCTATTTTTTAAAGTCCAAGATGCTACTCCAGGCGGGTGTAAAATGCGTGTGCGCAGCGGAAAATAATAAACACTAAAATGATGATTTGGCCCTGTCTGACTACCCCCTGAACCAGATCTTAGGATGTCTTAATGCTCTTTTTTACATATAAATTACAATTTAATCATAAATGAATGATGAAGACAGCTAATACTACTAAATGATAAACGTTGTTGTTCAATATATATTTATTATAGATTAAAATCAACCCTTTGAGTACAATTGTCTATATTTCCTAACTAAAATCATCAATCAAATGCCGAACTATGCCCCTTATTTTGACTGCGCGGTCTAATATCACTAACGCGAAATGACTGACATCATCTACGTACAGAACACTAGAAGACACTACTTTCAAAGATGATCTACGGTGGTGTGGAACCTCAGTGGAAATAAACTAGCGTCATCACAGCTATTTAGCTGTATAGCCCTAATAAGCCGAAGCAATTTGCGATATCACTGTATGTACTGCGTCCGGTGCATCGAAGTGATGGTTCTCGTACTCGTCTGCGACGATTAAAGAACTGCAGCCACAAATAAACTCTTTCAAACACGAGGACGGCAGAAGGCGGTCCTCTAACTAATATACTCTAATACTGTCTTATCCTCTCTGTGTTCTACAGACGAGAAACACGAACTCCCAGCCACAAGGACGGAGTTCAGATAACGTCTCAACGTAAGTATAGGCAATTACTGAACGCTGCATACTCAATGACGACCTCCAACCCAGAGGTGAAGTCCAGAATCGTATAGGTTCGCTGCAGTACAGCGCCTAACTGTTCTAACTATAAACTTTCCTGAGAGCAAAGACAGCAAGTCCATCTGTACCAACAAAGCTGATACCGAGCGACCATCACACACGGGCGCTCACAACGGACCTTGTCTCTCTACCGCTGGCTTCCCTGCAAGGCTCGGCTCCCCCCCCCCCCCCCCCTCCTCATAATTCCGAAAACGAATCATATTGCCGAAACCACGGAATATTCTCCCTCTCTACAGATCCTTCCGAACGCCGATCAACCATATTTTAGTCTTTTGTCGTCCAGCGCGGAAAGTTTCCGGGGAAAAACCTATACTCGTACAATGGTACGCACCTGAGTAAAAATCCTTGGAAATAACCCAGCCTGCGTAGTTTCCGAGGTGCCACTTCTTCGTTCCTCTCACCTGCGTCCAAGATATGCAGAGTTCCAGGTTATCCTTCCGCTCCTGCCACAATAGTGGCCGGCCGTCACCCTATTGTGCTCTAGAGCTCAGGTGCCACGACGTCTGTCTAGCTACTTCCTGTTTTTAAGCAGGACCAACACCCGAGCGGGCCTTCCACCCAGAGCTTGAGTTCTGCCTGCCGTTTCATCTCCACTGGCGTTCCAACCCCTACTAGTATAGGCAATCATTCATTACTCCGTTCTGTTAATAAAGGCACTCCGTCACCTTTCATGCAATAAGCGTTAACAATTATTTGCAAGGCGTACGTGAAAATGTCAGTCTCCTTCAAATATTCATATATACGATGTACAAGCTATCACATGATACCCAGTTGTGGTTGTAGTTCACGGCAAAGTATGTGGATGAGTGCTTGTAAGATGCGAAACTATAGCCACCGTACAAAAGTACTGTATAAATTTTGCCAAAGTGTCCTGCGAAACAGCAGCAATTTCTTCACATATTGCAACTTTCAGAGCGTTGAATGGATGAGGTTTGCAGCAATAAACATTGCATTTGAAATGACACTATAAGAGGAAGTCGCAAACCCACAGATCTGGGGAACGTGAAGGCCAGTGCAGGTCGCATAAACGTGGAATCAAGTGTTGAGGAAACATATCTCGAACAACTGCCGTGGATGCATTAGCCATGTTGGCTGTGGCTCCATCTTGTTGGGACCACATATCTGCCATGTTGATCCCTAAAGCCCCAAAAAGTTGTGGCATCTCAAAGTGCCAACGAGAGTGAGTTCCTCCTTTAGCAGATCGTCGGCTAACTTGATAGATGTGAACCAGTTATCAACTATAACATTTCGGTTAGATCCTCTCGCCGGCCGGGGTAACCAAGCGGCTCTAGGCGCTACAGTCTGGAACCGCGCGACCGCTACGGTCGCAGGTACGAATCCTGCCTCGGGCATGGATGTGTGTGATGACCTTAGGTTAGTTAGGTTTAAGTAGTTCTAAGTTCTAGGGGACTGATGACCTCAGAAGTTAAGGCTCATAGTGCTCAGAGCCATTTGAACCATTTAAATCCTCTCATTGTTTTTGTGAGCCCCCTTCGTGTAGTATTCTCCAAGTGGCAGACCGTTAGTATCTGTGCCTTTGCTGAGATATGGGGAAGCATCTACCATATATTTTGTTCCTGCTTCACATGCTATTACAATTTTAATCCCATATTTAGCGGACTTGTTGACTATGAACATACGAAACGGACATCCACCACGAAAAGCAAGGTGCTATTCGTCCACAGTGATGAATGCGCCTGGTCTGTAATAGCTACGGTAATTGATAACAAATTCATCCCATAATTCCCTGATAGCTGCAAATGGAACGTACTGCATTCGTTCCTCACGAGTCGACTTATCATCAAAACTCAGATAAGACATAAAAAACTCAGATCACTCGGAGCTCGTGTCTGCTTTATGTCTAGGGCTACATAAATTACTGTCAAATAATTCACGAGTTGATAAATGGTTATTCTTCAAAGTTGCTGTCAAAATCAGTGTGCCAATTAAAGCTTTTAATTCTTCAGTGGAAGTTGTACTCTGAGTGCTCTTTGGATTTTGATATTTTCCTCATTACCTCCTCGTTCCTGTGATTTACTGTTAACTGTAACATGTCATCTGTGAAAAATGAAAAAAAATATTTCTAATGGCGTATCGGCAAAAAAAAAAAAAATGGTTAAAATGGCTCTGAGCACTATGGGACTCAACTGCTGTGATCATCAGTCCCCTAGAACTTAGAACTACTTAAACCTAACTAACCTAATCCATGACCGAGGCAGGATTCGAACCTGCGACCGTAGCGGTCGCGCGGTTCCAGACTGTAGCGCCTAGAATCGCTCGGCCACTCTGGCCGGCGCGTAGCGGCATTTCTAGCGCCATTGATAGGGGACTGAATATGTTGAATAATATTTCTTTGAGCTGTAGGCGCTGTCTCTTTTCTTAGGAGCTCCAGATGACCAGCGACGTCCATCTTTATCCTGCAGAGAGATCTTTCGAGGCCGAATGATGTAGTCCTCACCATCGAAAGATGAAGAAACACTTTTACCTGAGTCTGAAATGACGGGTGAGAGTGATGACGAGGACGATGAAGAAACGATACTGGGTCGCTTTCTTTTCCGCCAGAAATTGGGAGGTCTGCACCAACGATTGTAATTTGGCGTTCTTCACTCTCGCCATCTGTAGGATCATTATCATCCTCTTCAACGTTATGGGTTTCATCTTCACTTGTCGAGTCATAGATGTTACTGTCATTCTCCTCTTGCTCCAGCTCATCAAGTAATTTCATTATTTTATCTCCCAGATTTGCCTTTATTAAATCTGACATCTGAAATGAAATACGAGATAGTAAAAGACTGAGTTTATAAATGCTCGTATTATTATCTCAGTAAACAAAGCTAGGATCATGCTTAAAAGTAATAATAAACCATATTGTGAGTATTACTGACCTTGTAAGATGTAACGAAGTTACAAACGATTGTAAAAATTACGACCTTCAGAAAAGCTGCCGCTGTTTTCTAAGCACTGCGTGGAGCTTCTTCTTGGCAGCCATAAGCACATCAATCAGTCTCTAAAGCTAGGAAGGTACGAACGAGATGGAAATGCTTGCAACCTTACCGCGCTTTTCAAGCAACAACGAAGAACTGGCAGCCGTAGTAATTAGAATGGTCTGTAGCGAGCGACAAGATATGCCCAAACTCGGAGTACGCCGCATGTTAGTCGAGACGCTGTAAAGCCTCAGTGTTGCCGGAACTCTACACACGGTTATTGTTTTCGCCCGCAGTCGTTTGCGCTTCGTAGCTGAAAGCTGGCAACAGCACTGCCAACCGTCAGGGATCAACTTAACGCCGACTCCACTATAGTGGAGCGACGAGGACTTTGAAGAATACACTGTCTTACCCTGTCGGGTGTCTACATTTTCTTTTTTCTGGAGTTCGCGCCGTACGAGAACGAGCAGTCGACTACTTCTTCGCAACGGATCCAGTTGCGCGAAAAGTGTTAACCCAGCGAAGTATTGTGTTGTGATCAGGTATCGAACCATTACGCTCAAAATTCAGCTGTGTACGGAAAAGCCGTTGAACGGTGATAACAGATTCATTACTTTTGAAATGATGTTCAACAGTGAAAACACGATGCTGAACGCTCCACCGCGCGTTTGTTACAGAAACTGGACGCTCCAATGTCTAACCGATGGAATAACAGCGCTCTGGGTGACTGACCGCTCTCCTCCACCTCTATCTACTAGCAACTCAAATCCACGCTTTTTATTTCGCGCCTCTCTGTAGAAGCGGATGTACAGTGAGTCCAAAAAGTGTTCGTCTAGCTGCATATCTTTTAGAAAACAAAGTCTGTGTAACGTGAAAAGGAATGAATACAAAATCTAAAGAGCCAGTCATGTAAGAAATACCTCGGTAAGTCATTTTTGTTGAAAAGGAAGGAAGGAAATACATTCAAATCGACAGCATGGTTAACAAAATTAGAAGATGTAATACAAGAGCTAGTTCATAAAGTATTCGTCCACCATCTGAACATGCCGAAATTCTGTGCGCAGTGATTAAACTACAACGCTAACCCACGGTACACACTAAGAGTCAACCGTGCGCGGTCCCACTCAATCGCCTGAACGGCGCCGACACAGTACAATTAGCGCCATGAGCCGTAAGGGTAGTGAGACGACGCTGATCGAAAGAAAACCTATTCTGCGCTTACATAATGAGTGCAGATCTGCTTACGAGATTGCTAACGTAGTCGGTAGACCTAGATCGACGGTCGTCGGTTATAGACCGATTCTGCGCAACAAAATCATTAAGAAACCATCCACGTACCGGACGCCCTCACACTTTGACTGATGTAGACGTGCGATTTATCATGAGGGAAATGAAGGAGAAATCGAAAATCAGCGCTCCTGTGGCTCCTGTACAATAGTCTAGGCGAAAGAAGGTATGTGCCAACACATTCAGAAATACCTTCAAAACGTATGGGTATCACGGCCGAGTAGCGGGCAAGAAATTTTGGATCAGTGAACAGAATCGAAAGAAACGTCTTCATTTTGCGATGGAACATAGATTCAAGATGGAAGACTTCTGGAATAGAGAAATGTTTTCTGACGAGAGTAAATATAACGTATTCGGGTCGGATGGCAGGCGAATGGTGTGGCGTAAGAAGATTGCGGAGATGTTACCACGCAATCTTGTGCCAACAGTTAAACACAGGGGTGGCTCCCTGATGGTGTGGGGCTGCATGAGTGCTTCAGGTGTTGGAAAATTACATTTCATATAAGGTACAATGGATCACCATGTGTATATCAACATTTTAAAGGACAATCTGAATCCCTGCGCCGAAAAATTAGGTCTGCAAGGAAATTACATTTTTCAACAAGATAACGACCCAAAGCATACGGCTCTAAATACAAGGCTGTGGCTCCAGTACAACACCCCAAAACAACTTAACACCCGTCCTCAGAGGCCAGGCATTAATCCTATTGAACACTTTTGGAAAGTACTGGAAGATAGCAGCAGGAGAAGACACATTTCTAACAAGAGAGACCTAAAAGGAGCACTTCAAGACGAATGGGACAAAATTCCAGACTCTCTGACGGCAAACTTGGTCAAGTCGATTCCCAGACGACTACAAGCAGTAATAGCTGCAAACGGAAACCCCACTAACAATTAACTTTTGTGACTGAAATCATATTTTCAGATTGTAAGTTTTGAAAAAAATATGAGTGGACGAATACTTTTTGAAGCAGCCCTTGAATAAATTCTCCATTTTGTCAAATTTTTGCCGTGCGGGATTAGCCGAGCGGTCTTGGGCGCTGGACTCACAGACTGTGTGGCTGGTCCCGGCGGAGGTTCGAGTCCTCCCTCGGGCATGGATGTGTGTGTTTGTCTTTAGGATAATTTAGGTTAAGTAGTGTGTAAGCTTAGGCACTGATGACCTTAGCAGCTAAGTCCCATAAGATTTCACACACATTTGAACATTTTTTGTCAAATTTTTTATCGCTATGGATTTATTTATTTCCTTGTCCATCAATAAAAATGACTTACTAAGGTTCGTTGCATATGACTGGATGTTCGCATTTTATGTTCCCTTACTTTCACGTGACGTATACTTAGCTTTTTAAAAAAATTACAATTAGACGAATACTTTTTGGACTCACTGTAGGTGCAGTTCAGATAGGTAAGACTTAAAACACTTGGCCCTCTTTGTAGCGATTTCGGTATAGTACCCGTAATGTTCTTAATACGCATAAACTGTGTATCAGACAGGGTCAGCAGCACCACAAGATTGTCTGCTGACGATGCAGTTATGTTCCGGAAAGGCAGTATCGTCGTTGGACGATTGTAAGGAATTGCAGAAAGAACAGGGCAAAAATTCTACTTGGTGCAATGAGTGCCACATTTTCTTGGATTTGGATGAATGTAAGACAATGTCCATACAAGCAGAAGGAACCCGATAGTATTCAATTATTAGATTGGTGGTGAACATGTTGAGTACACGACATTTAGGGGTAATATTAAGAAATGCACAGCAACTTCTATTTTAGAAAATTTGACTCTACATGTGTGCATACCGTTTCAGGCAACGTTTAATTTTTAGCCAAATAATACTTGATTTATGACTGTCGATAGGCCGGCCGCTGTGGCCGAGAAGTTGTAGACGCTTCAGTCTAGAACCGCGCTGCTGCTACGGCCGCATCTTCGAATCCTACCTCGGGCATGGATGTGTGTGATGTCCTTAGGTTAGTTAGGTTTAAGTAGTTCTAAGTCTAGGGGCTGATGACCTCAGATGTTAATTCCCATAGTACTTATAGCCATTTGAACTGTCAATAATGTGCTGTTCGTGATGTTGCCTGTTAGAGTCGTTAACATTCAAACACCGATTGTGAGCTTCCCAGATAAATGACCGTGATAGACAGCAGAACAGACTCATCTCTATAAAACTTTAAAATCATTATTATTTGGTTTTTACCGTTTGGCGGAGGATGCTTCCCTTGTCAGGGTAAAGTCGCAAAATCCATTGCGGCTCAGTTATTAATTAGTTTGACAATCGCAATCGCACTGTGTTGGGGTAATCGACAGTATTCGACAAAATGCATTAATTTCCTTCTCGTTCTAAAAAAGTAAAAAATGTGTGTGAAATCTTATGGGACTTAACTGCTAAGGTCATCAGTCCCTAAGCTTACACACTACTTACCCTAAATTATCCTAAGGACAAACACACACACCCATGCCCGAGGGAGGACTCGAACCTCCACCAGGACCAGCCGCACAGTCCATGACAGCAGCGCCTTTTTTTTCTTTTTTTTTTCATTTTGTTCGTTGATGATCGTTGTGTTTGGTCGTTGCGGACGTCACATGACATCGGTTCAAGCTCGTTTGTTGATCCTTCCACTCAGTTTTTTTTTTTTTATTACAGAGGCCAACTAGCTCTCTGACCGAACACGCTGAGCTACCGTGTCGGCCCTTAGACCGCTCGGCTAATCCCATGCGGCCTTTCTCGTTCTAGCTTTAAGCCCAATTTGCGTACTTTAGGTCGCATGCGCAACAGGTATAGTAATACATCAGACAGATGGCTACAAGGGAATCAAAAACCAGTTGGCCCCTCAGTCTGGTTGTGCGGAGGATTCGGCCAGCGCACTGGAGAGAGGCGGGTTTGTGGCCACTAAGAGATCTGAACGCTGCAGCAGGTAGCAAACTGCGCTCGGCTTGGAAGCAACGATGCCTGTTTCCGGCCCACCGGCGTCTCACTTGGCTGCCGCCTTCGGCTGAGCTGAACACGTGTGTTGTTTACACGCTGGAGTTCTCTGAGGTTATACGTCTACAGGTTATTCTCAGAACGGATGCTACGGCTCCTTGCTTTTGATACGATTGCCGTTCTAAACTAGCGGCTGTATTAGTTTTGTTTCCTACCGGGTGGCCCAGTGGTAATGCGCATGCCTGTCAGCCGAAAGGTCGCCAGGTCGTTTCCGGGTCTGACAACGAAACTTCCCCCCTCCTTTTAACCTAGCTTTCACTTCTCAATGATATAAAGATTCGCCAGGAGAATCACGTCGTTCGGATTCCATATTAAACTGTAGGATCCCTTTCCCTGACAGGCTTACTTGGCTTGAGACACACAAACCTCCGAACGGGCGACGAACTCAAAGACCTGCACCTAGTCTTTGAGCTACACGGAATTATTATTATGAATGTTGATTTTGTAACTGTTGTTGTTTTACCTAAATTTGTCCATGTTGGATGGAATTGTCTAGCCGGCCGATGTGACCGAGCGGTTCTAGGCGCTTCAGTCCGGAACCGCGCTGCTGCTACGGTCGTAGGTTCGAATCCTGCCTCGGGCATAGATATGTATGATGTCCTTAAGTTAGTTAGGTTTAAGTAGGTCTAAGTCTAGGCGACTGATGACCTCAGATGTCCCATAGTGCCCAGAGTCATTTGAGCTATTTTTTTGGAATTGTCTGAGATCTGCGATTGTATTACGAAACTGTTAAAATAAGACCTTTTCAACTTCAGTCACGATTATTGTTAATTACATATTCCTGTGAAACGCTAAAATATTTATTTATTAATTTCTTGGGTGTTCCAGTGAGGTTACGTTCCGAAATATTGCGGCCCCTTCCCGGAAGATTAATTTATGTTACTGTGCCCCACTCTGGATGCGGCATTATTTGTATTTAAATAATTTAATTATTTGCATATCTATTTAAATAATATAGCATACACAATAACACACTAACATTTATTGATATCTCTGGACAGAGGAAAATGTATTTCGGAATATGATATTACTGGCACATTCAGCAAAAAAATTGCTTCTCACTAGCCCACGAACCTATTATTAACAAAGCCCCTGTACGATGCGCAGCGGAGGGTACGTTGAACCACTATCATTTCGCTTCCTCTTCTAGTATAGAGCAAGAGAAAAACAACTATCTGTATGCCTCCTTACGAGCACTAATTTCCATTATGTTGATGCTCCTTAGACGAAATGTACGTTGACGGCAGTACGATCGCTCTACCGTCAGCTTCAAGTGCAGGTTCTCTAAATTTTCCCAACAGCGTTCCTCGGAAAAGAAAACCGCCTTCCCTCCAATGATTCCATTTGCGTTCCCGAATCGACTCCGTAATACTTGCGTGTTGGTCGAACCTACCGATAACAAATCTAGCAAACCACATTTGAATGCTTCAAATTATTACTTGAATTCGATCTGCTGGGGTCCCAGACACTCAAGCAATACTCAAGAGTGGGTCGCGCTAGTGTTCTATACGCAGTCACGTAACAGATGAACCACGCCTTCCTAAAATTCTCCCAGTAAACTGAAGTCGACCATTCGCCTTCCCCATTACAATCATTACAGGCTAGTTTCATTTAATACCGCTTTGCAACGGTACACCTAGATATCTATTGCACCTGACTGTCAAGAAGCACACATTTAACGCTGTATTCGAACATCACCGGATCTTCAAGTGCCCGACAAGGCACAAATTTACAGTAAGGCAATATTGTCTGCAATGAAAATACGTGATCTAGATGGTATGTTTATAAAATAGCATATAAAGTTTCGTCTGTTAACAGTTGGGTTTTCGAGTTGTTGCTGTTGTAGGAACATGAACAAGTAGTAAAGGAAACAAAGGAAAAATTTGGAAATAAATTCTAGGACAAGAAATTCAAACTTTTTGAGATTTGGCCATGACAGAGTAATCCTGTAAGCGACGCAAAGGACTTGAAAGAAAAGTTGAACAGAATGACAGTGTCGTGAAAAGAGGTTATAAGATGAACATTCAACATCAATTAAAAAAGCTGAATGAAATGAAGGCGATACTGAAGAACTAGAGGAGGAAATAAGACACTAAAAGTAGCAAAGGACTTTAGCTGTTCGGGCGGCAACATAACTGATGATTGCGAAGCACAGAGGATATAAAATGTAGACTTGCAATGGCAAAAAAGCGTTTCTGAAGAAAAGAAATTTACATCGAATATAGATTTAAATGTTAGGAAGTCTTTTCTGAAAGTATTTGTATGGAATGTAGCCATGTATGGAAGTGAAACATGAACAATAAACAGCTTGGACAAGAAGAGAATATAAGTTATTCAAATGCGGTGCTCCAGAACAATGCTGAAGATTGGGCCGGTAGAGCTCGTGAATCGAATTGGGGAATTATCCTGAGGCATCAACGAATCGTCAGTCTGGTAAAGGAGAGAAGTGTCAGTGTGTTTGCGTGTCGGTGTGGGGAGGGGGAGACCAAGGGATGAATACCAAAAACGAAGATTCAAACTGATTAGGTTTCAGTGGTTATGTAGAGAAGAAAACTGCACAGGAGAGAGTAACAAGGAACGCCGCATCAAACCAGTCTTCGGACTGACGACCACAGACTTCAAAGTCGGCAGGTGCTGCAGCTGTACGAACTACGAATGTCCCGCTGCTGCCGCAGACGCGCGCGGCGCGATCTGCACCCGCACCTGTTGTAGCGGTAGCAGTGCACGTGCTGCGATCTGCCGGCGACCGCGCCAACCGCACGGACGCCTGGTGACCCAGATAGCTGTGCAGCTAGCGCGCGCGTTGTGTTGCGTTTCCCGCCAGACGGCGAGCACCTAGCAGTGACCTCTTTACCACGGAAGAAACGCTTTCCCCGAGAAGCTCCTGCTCCCGGACGCGCGGTGCAGGTCATAAAAATGGCCGAATTACGGTCTCGTGCACACAGCGGGACAGGAAACCACAGCGTCGTTGTGAGGTGATCTTTCTCCGTGTACCGAATTGACTATTGTTTCGAGTTACTGACTCTCCCATCTTCAAAGAATACAGCGTAGAAAAAGAGCAAATCAGGTCATTCAAACCTGCAAATAACGATTGCGGCGATATTAAATGCAACGAAGTAGAACCAGTTGAGGACAAAACAAGCAGAACAATGCTATAAATCGATATCAACTAGAGCATACGCAGAAATTTATCAAATAGCGGCCAAAATTTCAAAACTGTCATTATTCTACTTGTGTGATCCGATGAACTTGAGAACGTATCGTCTCCAACAACTAAATTTAACTGCAGGTACAATAAATTATCAAACGTTAATAGTTGTCCAATGTTTTTGTGATGTAGATTAATTAGATTCCTAAGAACCTAACGCACGAAGACGTGCTGAAACGTAATGCCTCGAATTTCTTATGTGAAACCTCTTATAGCTTCTTATAAGAATCAGATGTTATTAACATTCTACATCTTTATTCTTCATGTCTAAGTATTTATTTCTCAACATAATAAACAAAAGAAAAATTCGGAGAAGATATAAAAACTTTGAGGTTCGCCAATGACGTTGTAATTCTGTCGGATACAGCAAAGGACTTGGAAGAGCAGTTGAACGGAATGGACAGTGTCTTGAAAGGAGGATATAAGATGAACACCAACAAAAGCAAAACGAGGATAACGGAATGTAGTCGAATTAAGTTGGGTGGTGCTGAGGGAATTAGATTAGGAAGTGAGACACTTAAAGTAGTAAAGGAGTTTTGCTATTTGGAGAGCAAAATAACTGATGATGATTGAAGTAGAGAAGATATAAAATGTAAATTGGCAATGGCAAGGAAAGCGTTTCTGAAGAATGGAAATTTGTTAACATCGAGTATAGAGTTAAGTGTTTATATCCTCCTTTCAAGACACTGTCCATTCCGCTCAACTGCTCTTCCAAGTCCTTTGCTGTCTCTGACAGAATTACAGAATTACAAATGGCTCTGAGCACTATGGGACTTAACATCTGAGGTCATCAGTCCCCTAGAACTTAGGACTACTTAAACCTAACTAACCTAAGGACATCACACACATCCATGCCCTATGCAGGATTCGAACCTGCGACCGTAGCGGTCGAGCGGTTCCAGACTGAAGCGACTAGAACCGCTCGGCCACACTGGCCGGCGACAGAATTACAATGTCATCGCCGAACCTCAAAGTTTTTATTTCTTCTCCATGGATTTTACTACCTACTCCGAATTTTTCTTTTGTTTCCTTTACTGCTTGCTCAATATACAGATTGAATAGCATCGGGGACAGGCTACAACCCTGTCTCACTCCCTTCCCAACCACTGCTTCCCTTTCATGCCCCTCGACTCTTATAACTGCCATCTGCTTTCTGTACAAATTGTAAATAGCCTTCCGCTCCCTGTACTTTACCCCTGCCACCTTTAGAATTTGAAAGAGAGTATTCCAGTCAACATTGTCAAAAGCTTTCTCTAAGTATACAAATGCTAGAAACGTAGGTTTCCCTTTCCTTAATCTTTCTTCTAAGGTAAGTCGTAAGGTCAGTATTGCCTCACGTGTTCCAACATTTCTGCGGAATCCAAACTGACCTTCCCCGAGGTCGGCTTCTACCAGTTTTTCCACTCGTCTGTAAAGAATTCGCGTGAGTATTTTGCAGCTGTGGCTTATTAAACTGATAGTTCGGTAATTTTCACATCTGTCAACACCTGCTTTCTTTGGGATTGGAATTTTGTCAGGGCTGGCTCTCTCAAGTCTATCAGTAGTTCTACCCCCGGGGCCTTGTTTCAACTCAGGTCTTTCAGTGCTCTGTCAAACTCTTCACACAGTATCGTATCTCCCATTTCATCTTCATCTACGTCCTCTTCCATTTCCATAATATTGTCCTCAAGTACATCGCCCTTGTATGGACCCTCTATATACTCCTTCCACCTTTCTGCTTTCCCTTCTTTGATTAGAACTGGGATTCCATCTGAGCTCTTGATATTCATACAAGTGGCTCTCTTTTCTCCAAAGGTCTCTTTAATTTTCCTGTAGGCGGTATCTATCGTACCCTAGTGAGATAAGCCTCTACATCCTTACATTTGTTCTGTAGCCATCCCTGCTTAGCTATTTTGCACTTCCTGTCGATCTCATTTTTGAGACGTTTGTATTCCTTTTTGCCTGCTTCATTTGCTGCATTTTTATATTTTTTCCTTTCATCAATTAAATTCAATATTTCTTCTGTTACCCAAGGATTCCTACTAGCCCTCGTCTTTTTACCTACTTGATCCTCTGCTGCCTTCACTACTTCATCCCTCAGAGCTAGTTTTATTTAAAAAGCTTCATGACCTTTCACGTAGAAAATTCGGAGGCATTACTTTTCAGCACACCCTCGTGTTTCACTAGCGCATGTAACGTGTAAGTTTCCTATATTATTAATAAAAATTTGGATGCCACCTTTTTGAATTAACAATCGAAAACATTCTCAGCGTATCCAACTAGATAGGAAATAGAACATATTCAAGAAAGCTATTTTTATTCACAAACTAATAACGTCGTGCTCATAATGAAAATTAAACATCAGAATTTTTTTTAAATGTTTGACTAATGAAATTCTCTTAGATACTGACAAAAATAACCCGAAAAATGCCACTTATGAATACCACTTAGAGTGGAGAAATAGCTAACTTTAAAAAACGTTTATGCCATCTGTAGCACATTTTTCTTTTCATAAAAGTTAATATTTGATTGATACATTATTTTCATGTCTTTTATTTCTTAATGTCGATGGGTATGATAAAATTTGCCCAATAAATGTTGTGAAAGCTACTTCTTTTCACTTTGCTTGGTTAGAATGTAGTTCTGGGCCAGCATTCGACGAGATTAAAATAAGCTTCAAATTGACCGCTAGAACCAGCCTAAGCATAAACTAAGGTGGTACTCACCACCTAGATATTTTGAAGCCATGCCAGCTGGACTGAAGAATTCATAAACATATGGCTGCATGTTGCACTTCGCTTCAACCCATACTTTGTCGGAAGGTTCCAAAGTCCTATAGATGTCATCTTTCCAGCCTTGAAGTTTCACACTGTTTTTTTTTTCTCTCTTATATCGCAGGCTGTGGTATTTCTTCTTTTCAATGATTTACTTGGGTCTATCGATAATATATTGGCGAAGGCATCTACACTATAACACATCGATGTCCTCCAGAGTCTTCTACAAGACGCAGTCAAATGGAAACGAGACAGATGGAAAAAAGTACGTAAACTGCTTATTATTTCAAAAGTAATCGCCCTAGCTGTTAGTACATTTATCCCACTGTAAGACTAGACTGTCGCTGCCTTCTGGAAAAATGTTTTCAGTTGCCTGTGGAATGACGAGTGTTCCCAAGCGTGCACCTCTTCGTCCGAAGCAAATCAGTGGCCACAAATGTCTTTCTTCAGGGCTCCAAAATATGGAAATCGCATGGGGAGAGATCGGGACGTATGAAGGGTGTGTAACACTCTCCCAGCGAAACATCTGCAGAACAGTCATGGACTGGAGCACATATTGCCAAGGTTGTTTCACCATCGTTGCTAAAGTTTCGCAGGGAAGCCCCCAGTCATCCTCCATATAATCTCGATCCATGTTTTTGGAGCCTGAAGGAAGAAATTCCTGGCCCTCGAGTTGCTTCGGAGAAGGAGGTGTATGCCTGGGTTCTGTAGGCAACCACAAACATTTTTCCATAAAAGCATTGAACCTTCTATAGTTGGAGTCACGAACGATGGCTATCAATTTTAGGCTTGTTCTGCGCTATTACGTCACGTATTCTCCGACAGCCAATAAGCGCTCAGTAGTGTTCTGAGCGCTGTAAAAGCCGTAACTAATGTGAGCATTAAACGTGTTCCTAGCAGAGTTGTTTGGTGAATTTCGTTTCCATTTGTTGCGAGTTGTCGTCGTTGATTGTGGTGCTAAGTGATAAATTCTACCTAATCAAGCGAGAGACATAATTTGCAGGATATACGATTTCTTCAAGAGGAAAGCAGGCGCATGCGCGCACCGCAACTTTTGCTTGGAATCATCAACAATGCAATCCCCGTTCTAGTCTAGATCTGCGCGAACCGCCATCGTTCGTGGATCGGACTATAGTCTCACAGTGGAATAAATATATTAACAGTTGTCGCTGTTACTTTTTAAATAATAAGCACTTCCTTTTTCCGTCTTGTTCTCATTTGACTGCCCCTTATACAATCGCTCTGCTGTCAATTTAATCTCAGCATGCCTTGATTATTCGTCTTTCTCCATAGACGAATAGTAAACTACGGCTATGATTAAGTTGTGCAGAAATTAGAGGGTAGCTGGATACACGTTTGCTTTGTGCTGGGTATTGAACTGTCCCTCTCTGCAGCTTGATAAGGAATACTCGAGGGATCGACAGATGTAACACCGTGAATCGTATTTCATCAATTTTCTGTGACGTTTCACATCCTTAATGACAAAAAAAGGACGGAAACCGTTACTGCGATAAGAGATAGGCATATTTTACAGGGAACAGCTTGACAGGCAAGTAAACCCAAGTTATGTAGTTCTTGCAACGGCCATAGTGTCACTTGTATTCGATGATGCTATAAGTACTACTGTTATTGGCAGTCAAATGAAAACCGAATACCCGCCATGGAATGGTTTCATTGAAAAGTAATCATCACACCCGTTAAGACATTTATCCCACTGGGTGACGAGACGGCCAAGCGGTATTAGCCGAGCGGTCTGAGACGCTGCAGTTAAACAGAGAACCGACTCGCGGAGATAACATCTTGGACCTACTGATAACAAACAGACCCGAACTTTTCGACTCTGTATGTGCAGAACAGGGAATCAGTGATCATAAGGCCGTTGCAGCATCCCTGAATATGGAAGTTAATAGGAATATAAAAAAAGGGAGGAGGGTTTATCTGTTTAGCAAGAGTAATAGAAGGCAGATTTCAGACTACCTAACAGATCAAAACGAAAATTTCTGTTCCGACACTGACAATGTTGAGTGTTTATGGAAAAAGTTCAAGGCAATCGTAAAATGCGTTTTAGACAGGTACGTGCCGAGTAAAACTGTGAGGGACGGGAAAAACCCACCGTGGTACAACAACAAAGTTAGGAAACTACTGCGAAAGCAAAGAGAGCTTCACTCCAAGTTTAAAAGCAGCCAAAACCTCTCAGACAAACAGAAGCTAAACGATGTCAAAGTTAGCGTAAGGAGGGCTATGCGTGAAGCGTTCAGTGAATTTGAAAGTAAAATTCTATGTACCGACTTGACAGAAAATCCTAGGAAGTTCTGGTCTTACGTTAAATCAGTAAGTGGCTCGAAACAGCATATCCAGATACTCCGGGATGATGATGGCATTGAAGCAGAGGATGACACGCGTAAAGCTGAAATACTAAACACCTTTTACCAAAGCTGTTTCACAGAGGAAGACCGCACTGCAGTTCCTTCTCTAAATCCTCGCACAAACGAAAAAATGGCTGACATCGAAATAAGTGTCCAAGGAATAGAAAAGCAGCTGGAATCACTCAACAGAGGAAAGTCCACTGGACCTGACGGGATACCAATTCGATTCTACACAGAGTACGCGAAAGAACTTGCCCCCCTTCTAACAGTCGTGTACCGAAAGTCTCTAGAGAAACGGAAGGTTCCAAATGATTGGAAAAGAGCACAGGTAGTCCCAGTCTTCAAGAAGGGTCGTCGAGCAGATGTGCAAAACTATAGACCTATATCTCTGACGTCGATCTGTTGTAGAATTTTAGAGCATGTCTTTTGCTCGCATATCATGTCATTTCTGGAAACCCAGAATCTACTCTGTAGGAATCAACGTGGATTCCGGAAACAGCGATCGTGCGAGACCCAACTCGCTTTATTTGTTCATGAGGCTCCCAGGTAGATGCTATTTTCCTTGACTTCCGGAAGGCGTTCGATACAGTTCCGCACTGTCGCCTGATAAACAAAGTAAGAGCCTACGGAATATCAGACCAGCTGTGTGGCTGGATTGAAGAGTTTTTAGCAAACAGAACGCAGCATGTTGTTATCAATGGAGAGACGTCTACAGACGTTAAAATAACCTCTGGCGTGCCACAGGGGAGTGTTTTTTGATGACGAGACGAACAATTCCTGTTTCGTAGAACTCGATCGGCTGCCGACGTTTCCACAGCCGCGCTTACTCTCTCACTCCGTCGTCCAACCAAAACCGACGCCTACGCACGTCTTTCTTCAGGCCGCTGAAGACGTGAAAACCACTCGATGAGGGATCCGTGCTGTACAGAGAATGTTGCAGTATTTCTCAACCAAATCGTTGAAGCGTAGCCTCATTGGTAGTGGGGCGCAGGAGGGGGATGGAGGGGGGCCTTATTGTACAACGGGATGATTCTGTCCGACAGCATTCAGACAGCCCGTGGGTAAACGGCAAAGCCAACAGTGGAAACATCTCACACCTCCCCCGCCAAAGAAATCCAAAGCTGTTCGCACTAGTTCCGGTAAGCTCATGATGTTTTTCTTCTTAGACTGCTGGGACCCTCCGCTCATCGAATTTGTCAAGCGTCAAACCATAATCAATGCACAGCGCTATGAAAACACTTTGCAATTATTGCAACGTGTCATAAAGCGGAAAGCCCACGAAAGCTGTCGGACGTAATCATTCTGTGGCACGATAACGGTCGAAAGCTATGCTTCAGCGATTTGGTTTTGAAACACTGCAGCAATGTCCGTACAGCCTGGATCTCTCACCGCGTGATTTTCACATCCTTGGCGACCTGAAGAAGGACAAGCGTGGGCGTCGGTTTAAGTCGGACGAGAAAGTGCGAGAATGGGGTGTGGTTGTGGATCCGTCGGCGGCCATCCGCGTTCTACGGAACAGGAATTGATCGTCTCGTCTCCCATCGGGGTAAATGTCATAACACGTATTCTGATCACTTTGGAATAGAACCATTCCATAGTCCCGGTGTGGTCGGTTTTCATTTGACAACTTCTTATACACTGAAGAGCCAAAGAAACTGGTATAGGCATGTGTACTCAAATACAGATATATTTAAACAGGCAGAATGCGTCGCTACTGTCGGCAACGCCTGTATACATGACAAGTGTCTTCCGCAGTTGCTAAATCGGCTACTACTGCTACAATGGCTTGTTATCAAGATTTAAGTGAGTTTGAACGTGGTGTTATAGTCGGCGATGTGACACAGCATCTCCGAGGTAGCGATAAAGTGGGGATTTTTCCCTACGGCCATTTCACGGGTGTACCGTGAATATAAGGAATCCGTTAAAATATCACATGTCCGACATCGCTGCTGCCGGAAAAAGATCCTAAAAGAACGGGACCAACGATTATTGAAGACAGTCGTTCAACGTGACAGAAGTGCAGCCCTTCCACAAATTGCTCCAGATTTCAATGCTGTGCCATCAACATGTGTCAACGTGTTAAACCATTCAACGAAACATCATCGATATGGACTTTCGGAGCGTGATGTCTGCAGGACACAAAGCCTAACGCCTCGCCTGGACTCGTCAACACCGCCATTGGACTGTTGATGACTGGAAACATGTTGGCTGGTCGGACGAGTCTCGTTTCACGTTGTATCGAGAGGATGCACGTGTACGGGTATGGAGACAACCTCATGAATCCATAGACCCTGACAATCAACAGGGGACTGTTCAAGCTGGTGGAGGCTGTGCAATGGTGTGGGGCGTGTGCAGTTGGAGTGATATGGGACCCCTGACACTTCTAGATACGACTCTGACAGGTGGCACGTACGTAAGCATCCTGTCTAACCATCTGCATCCATTCATGTCCATTGTGCATTCCGACGGACTTAGGACAATGCGACACCCCACACGTTCAGAATTGCTACAGAGCAGTTCCAAGAACACTCTTCTGAGTTTAAACACTTCCGCTGGCCACCAAACTCCGCAGACATGAACATTATTGAGCATCGGCTGGGATGCCTAGCGACGTGCTGTTCAGAAGAGCTTTCCATCGCCTCGTACTCTTATGGATTTATATGTAGACCTGCAGGATTCGTGGTATCAGTTCCTTCCAGCACTATTTCAGACATTAGTCGAGTCCATGCCACGTCGTGTTGCGGCACTTCTTCGTGATCGTGTGGGAACAATTTTTTAACACCGCATTGACACATGCCGTCCATCTCGAGGGGGGCATATTGAACACGTATGAAAAGGTATGAAAAAAAAACTTTTTGAGTTTCCCGTTCAAAATCGCGTGATGCGCCGAGCGCCGATTAATGCAGCATATCCCCTAACAAGTCTCCGCCCATCGCAAAATCTAACCTTGTCATTTAGATGATGCTCATCTTTTTCAGCATCTGTTTTTTGAAGGACGCCAATGTGAAGAGACAACACATTAGTTGCGTTAAAAATTGGTTTTGAACGCAACTGGTGTGCTATTTCTCCACATCGGATGTCTTGTTATTCCGTTCACACCGCCAGCCCCTGTGCAATAGGACTTCTTGTTTGAGCCACCTATACTTGCTTCACACAGTCACAGAAAAAGACTGGACGTGATTGCAGCTCAAAAAGTAGTAAAACTCCTTCACACAGTGAAAGTAAAATTACGTTCTACTAGAAATTCAAAGGGACAATTTCATATATTTCCCAGAAGTTGAGAAAAAAAATATAAAATAAAAATATCGGCACTCGTTATTGTCATTTCGATAATGCTATATCGGGGATAAAAATATTGCCGTTGTATACAGATATACTTTGGAAAACATATCGATATATCGATATTTTGTCAACAGCCTTAATTAACCGTATACATGCATCAACAGAGCTATAGGCAAGCGAATCGCCGCGCTTAGCGCTGGCGGGCAGCGGGTGTGACCATGGGGTGTCTACGTGACGGCCACTCCAGCCGTGGTACCTGGCTTGTGGAATATGTATGTGGATGAAGATGTAGATGTGGAAGGAGTTATATTAACTGAGTGGCTGGGTCATCGTCTAGATCTGTATCTACTTGAATAAGCTGGTAATGTTTTATCGATTTCTAGGTTGTCCTCCGCATCTATATCTACGTAACTATTCCGCTTCGCATCATACACAACTGGCCATTAAAATTGCTACACCAAGAAGAAATGCAGATGATAAACGGGTATTCATTGGGCAAATATATTATACTAGAACTGACATGTGATTTTACATTTTCACGCAGTTTGGGTGCATAGATCCTGAGAAATCAGTACCCAGAACAACCACCTCTGGCCGTAATAACGGCCTTGATACGCCTGGGCATTGAGTCAAACAGAGCTTGGATGGCCTGTACAGGTACAGCTGCCCATGCAGCTTCAACACGATGCCGCAGTTCATCAAGAGTATTGACTAGAGTATTGTGACGAGCCAGTTGCTCGGCCACCATTGACCAGACGTTTTCAATTGGTGAGATATCTGGAGAATGTGCTGGCCAAGGCAGCAGTCGAACATTTTCTGTATCCAGAAAGGCCCGTACAGGACCTGCAACATGCGGTCGTGTATTATCCTGCTGAAATGTAGGGTTTCGAAGGGTCAAATGAAGGGTAGAGCCACGGGTCGTAATACATCTGGAATGTAACGTCCACTGTTCAAAGTGTCGTCTATCCGAACAAGAGGTGACCGAGACGTGTAACCAATGGCACCCCATACCATCACGCCGGGTGATACGCCAGTATGGCGATGATGAATACACGCTTCCAATGTGCGTTCACTGCGATGTCGCCAAACACGGATGTGACCATCATGATGCTGTAAACAGAACCTGGATTCATCCGAAAAAATGACGTTCTGCATTCGTGCACCCAAGTTCGTCGTTGAGTACACCATCGCAGGCGCTCCTGTCTGTGATGCAGAGTCTAGGGTAACCGTAGCCATGGTCTCCGAGCTGATAGTCCATGCTGCTGCAAACGTCGTCGAACTGTTCGAGCAGATGGTTGTTCTCTTGCAAACGTCCCTATCTGTTGACTCAGGGATCGAGACGTGGTTGCACGGTCCGTTACAGCCATGCGGATAAGATGCCTGTCATCTCGACTGCTAGTGATACGATGCCGTTGGGATCCATCACGGCATTGCGTATTACCCTCTGGAAACCACCCATTCCATATTCTGCTAACAGTAATTGGATCTCGACCAACGCGAGCAGCAATGTCGCGATACGATAAACCGCAATCGTGATAGGCTACAATCCGACCTTTATCAAATTCAGAAACGTGATGGTACGCATTTCTCCTCCTTACAGAGGCATCACAACAACGTTTCACGAGGCAACGCCGGTCAACTGCTGTTTGTGTATGAGAAATCGGTTGGAAACTTTCCTCGTGTCAGCACGTTGTAGGTGTCGCCGCCGGCGCCAACATTATGTGAATACTCTGAAAAGCTAATCATGTGCATATCACAGCATCTTCTTCCTGTCGGTTAAATTTAGCGTCTGTAGCACGTCATCTTCGTGGTGTAGCAATTTTAATGGCCAGTAGTGTGTTACTTCAAGGCCTGTTCCATTCGCGAATGGAGCGCTGAAAAGGTGCCTATGGGCCGTTGGAACATATTCTGATATGTCTTATCTCGATTTTTTGGCCCTTCAGGCGTGATATACGACGCGTATGCTAGAATCGTTTTACAGTCCGCCCCTAATACACGCTCTGGAAACTTTCTCAACAGAATTTTGCTAAAGCCCATGCAAATGATATGCTCTGCCTGACACCACTCACATCATGCATCCCACGCTACGCACATCGTGCATCCCGCGCTGGAGCCATAGTTTGGATACAGATATTTTCTGTACAAACATAGCAACCGTAGCACTCATGCACCGATTGCACCGGTATATTACAAACCTAGCAGCATAAGTCTGAATTCATTTGAGTCTTTTCTTTGACTCAATCATTGACGATGACAAACATTCGAGCACTATTCAAAAAGATGTCACACGCCGATCTCGAACTCGGTCTTATTTGCAGCTGTACTATTCTCTCCTTCTCTCCTAGGTATGTACCAATCAATAAATGCGAACATTCCGTCTGGTCTCCCTACTGAGAAATTTCCTATTTAAATCTTGAAGGGGGCCATCCTGATTTAGACTTTCCTTGCTATTTCAGAACAGCACACCGTCCTCTTTTACAACACACACACACACACACACACACACAGAACATGAAACAGTGGGAATATGATTCCCAGCATCCGTAGACCTTGCAAAAGATTCCGCAGACTTCTGTTCAACTGAACTTCAAAACAACATCATTTTCACATGCCATAGCCTCCCGTCCATCCCTATGCAGCACCCCTCCCTCCCCCTTCCCCCCCACCCCACCCCACACACACTCATTCATACACCTATCCTGTATCAAAGGGGGTATTTACATCTACAATACTTCCTTTGTCTGTTAGTAAATCGAGGTTGTATCAACTTTGGTTGAAACTTTTTGGAAGGGCTATAGACTTCTCACCGCCATCTCATCCCTGTACAGGGGGCCAAGAGATTTCTTAGCTCCACAGCATTTTTACGAGGTAGTAAGTGTGTATACCAAGCTTGTTGAAGAAATAGCAGCCTACACACAGACCTCCATTTTTACTTATTTAAATTTTAAGACACGTTTCGAAGAATTACTTCAGTATCTTCAGTGGAGATTACCGCGTATTTAATATTCACTTGGAATATAATGTTTCCTCTTGCGAACATCCTTATTCTGAGTCTTCCATTTACTGTAAGCGGACGAAATGAGGTGTGTTAGGTTTCAAGAGGTCAGGACTATGCATGCGTCTACTAATGATCAAATTTAATCAGAACACGGGGATTCAGCTAAGCTGTTCACTTCAGGTGTTGAAGATACAGTAATGTAGTTTTCACCGAGACTAATTGTGAAAAAGTCCTCATTAAACAAAATATAGTTTCCAGACTGAAATCCTCACTCTGCAGCGGAGTGTGCGCTGATATGAAATTTCCTAGCAGATTAAAACTGTGTGCCGGACCAAGACTCGAACTCGTGACGTTTGCAAGGCTACGCTCTGTAGCGCCTCCTGTTGGACTTATATGAGGCTTTCTTGATTACTATACAAAGCTGTGACGAAACGCGTTGCTCTTCTTTGGATCTTACGTATTTATGAATCCTACGTGCCAAGAGTCGCAAACTGACGAACAATATTAAAAGTAGCGGTCGAATGAGTGTTTTGTAAGCTAGCTCCTTCGTGGAAGGACCACCCTTTCTGAGGTGTTCTTGCAGTGAATCTCAGTCTGGCTTCTGCGTTTCCTACTATTATTTTAATATGGTCATTCTACTTTAAACCATTCCATACACAAAACTGAGAATCTGTTAGATGACAATTAGTCTGGCTTTAGGAAAGGTAAGGCGCCAGAGAGGCAGCTCTGACGTAACGAATGATAATGGAATCAAGACCTGAAAAAAAGTCAAGACACCTTCAGACGATTTGCCAACATGGAAAAAGCGTCCGAAATTCTGAGAAAATAGATGTAAGCTGTAAAGAAAGACAGCTGAAACACAGTTTGTACGAGGAGCAAGAGAAAGACAAGAATGAAAAGCTAAGAACGCAGCGATCGAATTACAAAGAATATAATAATACAGGGGTGTAGTCTTTCGCCCCTATTGTTCAGTCTATCCATTGAAGACGCGATAATGGAAATTTTAAAAAAAAAGTTTCAGGAATGGGATTAAAATTCAGGGAGAAAGGATATCAATGATGATATTCACTGGTGACAATGCTATCCTCTGTGAAAGTGAAGACGAATTACATGATCTGCGCCGGCCGCTGTTGCCGAGCGGTTCTAGGCGCTTCAGCCTGGAACCGCGCTGTTGCTACGGTCGCAGGTTCGAATCCTCCCTCGGGCCTGGATGTGTGTGATGTCCTTAGGTTAGTTAGGTTTCAGTAGTTCTAAGTTCTAGGGGACTGATGACCTCAGATGTTAAGTCCCGTAGTGCTCAGAGCCATTGGAACCATTTGAACATGATCTGCTGAATGGGCTGAATTGTCTGTTGTCCCCTTACCTTAGATTGAGAGTAAACCGAAGAAAGACGGAAGTGTTGAGATTAGCCATAAACTTAACATCAAACTTGGGGGCCACGAAGTTGTGGAATTCTGCTGCCTTGGAAGCAAAATAACACGTGACGAACTGAGCGAGGAAGACAGAAAGCAGATTAACACAGGCGAAGAGGGCCTTTTTGGCCAAAAGAAGTCTTCTAGCGTCAAAGATCCTCCTATCTGAGGAAGGGATTTACAAGAATGTACGTTTGGAGCATAGCATTGTATGAACGCTAATCAAAGATTGTGGAGAACCGGAAAAGAGTCAAGTAGAAGCGTTGGGTGTGTGGTGCTATAGAGCTCGTTGATGATGTGGACTGTTGAGAGTTCTTCGCAGAACCGGCGAAGAGAGGAATATATGAAAAACACTGACAAGAAGGAGGGCAAGACTGATAGTGTAATTCTTTCCTTTTTTTAATTTTTTTCTCATCTTTCATTCCCTTCCGGAAAGGGAAGGGAGGACCCTTGTAAAGTTAGTTATTTTGAGCCACGCTAGACTAACTGGAACTGGGGTTC
Organism: Schistocerca piceifrons; assembly: GCF_021461385.2. Classification (NCBI taxonomy): domain Eukaryota; kingdom Metazoa; phylum Arthropoda; class Insecta; order Orthoptera; family Acrididae; genus Schistocerca; species Schistocerca piceifrons. Next base: position 275,748,385 of record NC_060145.1, read on the forward strand.
GGGGGATCCCAATTTAAAATAGTAACTTATCTCACGGCACATTATTTTTGTACGTACGCGACATTGCAGTCTCGGCAACATTAGCTCCACGTGGACCTGCAGGGAACGACATTTTTTAGTCTCCAGTGCTAATTTAAAGAACACCGCTGCGTCAGTGAGCTTTATCATCCTACTCAGTAGTGCGTTGAACATTTTGGGACGAAGGTAAGCAATAAGTTATGTATTTATGTGAAACAGTAAGAATTTAGTCCACGACCATAGGTTAATAATGATACAAGAAAGGTATGAAATTTAAATTAAATGTGATGTGTCGTCCGAACAGGACACAGCCAGGGCAAAAGCACAACAGGCGCAAAAATGCGAGTTGGTGTGAGTGCCATAGAGACTCGCCACTTGCCCGAGTTCCATCAGCGCCACGGGCGGCGCTGAGTATGAAGATATCGACTTCACCTCGGCCAATTGCCGGCCGAGAACAGTCCGCCAATGACTAGACGACAACGGACAGAAGCCTATTCGGAAGATAAAAGAGCAGCACTCGCCCACTTGGTTATAGATCATTATCCAGGGCAGACTTAGGCGGAGAACGTCGTTAGTGAACTCTTAGAACTCACCAGACAGTTGTTGTAATAGCATTTGCTATGTACTGTGAAGTTTACCTACGACTATTTGCACTTAGCCATTGAGGGGCTGTTTTTGTGTTACATGACAAGCAGTTTGCAGACTTCATATTTCAACTAGTCACAAAGATAAGTAAGCCTTTTAACTCATTTGTGTGACTTCGTTACTGATTTGTTGGAGTTGTGTAGAGCCTTTGTACTCCAATCCTGATACCTGACCCTGGGGCATTGCTGTGTGACAGTGGGAGAGAGAAATTGCCTTAGCGGTGTACTGCACCAGAAGCCGTTTCTCGAACTCACAAACTCGGCCTACCTTAACAGTGGCATCTCGACCTCCACAGCAGTATCGGCGAAACCTTTACAAAACGGGCGTCGGGGCTTTACAAAAAAATGAATGATTGTGAAACAAATAATGTGACCTATTTTTTTTTCTGCGACCCTCACGTAGTCTTGCGGAGGGATTTCCAGCCCACGATACTAGCAAGCCAGTACAGCACTGTCATTAAGCAACGGTTCTTCCCTTGTTCTACACAATATTTCTTCCGGGCATGGATAGCCTCGTCGCGAGAGGAGTTGGCAGTAGCTTGTCCTCGCGCTCTCCTCAGACACGGCTTCCGCGAGTCTGCTCCACCTACGCCATCTGACACTGTATTACTGACCTTGGCCCTGGTTCCGCTACGGCACACACCTGGATGGCATTGAACTCAGGTTCGCTGGAGCGTCACTCGCCCAGGTGCTGACTTCCCCAAAGCACAAAACAGCGGAAACGTGACCTTGGTCAGACCACCCTCGTTGCGTTCCGTGCGGTGCAGTGTTCCACAGGCCGGTGAGAACACTCAGCTGCCGGTAGCGTTTACACCTGACCGTCCGCGAAGTAGAATGAGGAACAACGTAGGCTATAGGCATATACTCACCGGTTTTTCTGCTTTAATAATTTTTATTTTCTATGGATCGGTATCTGCTGCTCATTAAAATTTCGCCTGCCAGGGTAGCCGAGCGTTTCTAGGCGCTACAATGTGGAACCTCGCGACCGCTACGGTCGCAGGTTCGAATCCTGCCTCGGGCATGGATGTGTGTGATGTCCTTAGGTTAGTTAGGTTTAAGTAGTTCTAAGTTCTAGGGGACTGATGACATCAGAAGTTAAGCCCCATAGTGCTCAGTGCCATTTGAACCATTTTTCTAGCTGAAAGAGTCCATTTTTCAAGCCATATAACCCGGAAGAATTATCAACAACAGTCCCCTAGAACTTACAACTGCTTAAACCTAACTAACCTAAGGACAGCCGGCCGCGGTGGCCGAGCGGTTCTAAGCGCTTCAGTCCGGAACCGCGAGACGGCTACGGTCGCAGGTTCGAATCCTGCCTCGGGCATGGATGTGTGTGATGTCCTTAGGTTAGTTAGGTTTAAGTAGTTCTACGTTCTGGGGGACTGATGACCTCAGATGTTAAGTCCCATAGTGCTCAGAGCCATTTGAATCATTAAAATTTCTGTACGTTGTAGGATAGCAAATAACTTATCGTGTCTATACAGTAATGTAGGAACAATACCGGGTTGTTATAATTAAACTTTCCCCCTTTAACACGTTATAACACGCAAACTAGTTACCGTACGCGTACCAACCTTGGTAACATTAATGTCAAGGATGTGGGGAAATCATGCTGAATCAATTCAGCTGAAATATTTTTAATGTGCTGCTACGGTGCATCATACCATTCATTACAAATCGGTACCATTGCTGCTACAAAAGGGGCTCGATATAATGCCCATCAGTGTCCAAAAGAGAGTGAAAGCGTAGGACTGCCTCCTGCACAGCAGAACGAAGCATGTCCGTAGGTATGCTAGCTACCTCTCTTGATATGCTGCACTTCATATCAGCACATGTGTGAATGTTCCCCTGGTAAACCCTGTCCTTCAGGTCACCCCGCAACCAGAAATTACAGGTAGCATGATCGTGTCGGCCAAGCATTTGGAAACGATCGGTTGATAATTCAATCGTTTCCAAATGTGTTTCGGAGAAGCCGGTGAACATCACGAGCGACGTACGTTGGGACCCCATCTTGTGTGAAAACTGTTGAGTTCAATGGGTCTTTCTCCTGTAGGCCGGGTATGACATGCTGGCAAACATATCGCAGTAACGCTGGCCAGTGACACTGCACGTCTTTGGTCGTTGAGCGCCGATCTGCTCAAAAAAGAAAGGACCAATGACGAATGTAGGCGTGAAGCCACACCATACCGTGACACGTTCACCATATAGAGGAAATTCATGCACAGTGACTGGAGGTGGAGATCCCCACAGTCGGTAATTCTGTGTGGTTACCTCACCCATCAGAGACAAATGAGCTTCATCTGTCCATAGGATGGTCCAGGGCCAGCCCTCGTCAACTTCATTCTTTGCGAGAAAGTGGAGAGCCAAGTCATCACGTCGTTGTGTGTCCTGTGGTGCAAGCTGTTGTACGATATGGATCTTGTAGAGATGTTATTTGAGAATAGTTCGAAGGACCTTTCATACACTGAATCCCAGAATTTTCAACTGCGGTGACACAGCACGTGCGGAGCCTGACGAACGGGAACTGCGCGCAGCATTTTCTGACATATGAACAGCGACTTCATCAACCACTTGTGGTGCAACCGGTCGTCGACCTCTTCCCGAAACGACGCCCGGTTTTCCAGTTGTTTCGAACTTCTTTTTCATGCTCCGCACAGCAGGCGGTGAAAGAGAATCTTTGCATAATCCTTTCAGCCGGCGATATTCTCGAAGTGGAGCTGCAGCATTACTGTTGTTTTGATAATAGTGCTTCACCAATAACGACCTGCTTCCTTTGTCCAAGCTCATATCGACATGTCAAGAAATGCACTGCGACTGATTAGGTGTGTGAGACTATGAATCACGATGACTGATCAGGGCACCTGGTGGCCATAGTTGGAACCGGACAGTGGCGTTGTGACGCATGGAAATCATGCGCCGCATACTATGGACATTAATGCTGCCGAGTTTGGTACGCCTACGGTAATTAGTTTCCGTGTTATAACGTGTTATATAGGGAAAGTTTAATTATAACCACCTGCTACATATTATAACCACCTGCTACATAATTAAATTTGTAGTTTTGGGGGTGCACAGGGCGTGATACTTGGTATACAGGGCATCCAGCTCTAACAGCAACAAATGCCCTAAACGCCCGGGCATCATGACAGATGTGGGTATTCCATTTCACGCTGCTTCAAATGAATGACATAGTTTGTCAATCGTAGTGGTGGCTGAATGATGGTGCACCAGTCTCTCGGAAATCCGTGACATGTTTTCAGCGGGCCAGCAGTCTGGGGAATATACTGGCCAGGTTAGCAGTAAAACAGTTGTGTGTCGAGTTAGATTAGGACATCACGGACAACAAACCGTCTTGCATTATCTTGTTGAAAGACGATATCACAGAAACTTCAAAGATAGGATGCAGCAACCGACCTTAAGCCGTCAGAAATGCAGCAACGTGTCCACATTACTGGCTATGTGAATTACATGTACCGAGCGAAATGGCGCAGTGGTTAACACACTGTACTCGCATTTGGGAGAACGACAGTTCAAACCCGCATCTGGCCATCCAGATTTAGATTTTCCGTGATTTTCCTAAATCGCTACAGGCGAATGCTGGGGTGATTCCTTTGAAAGGGCGCGGCCAATTTCCTTCCCACCCTTGTCAATACGAGCTTGTGGTCCATCTCTAATGATCTCGACGTCGATGGCAAGTTAAACCGAATCTTCCTTTCTTCCTTCTTTGTGAATTACATGTGATCATAGTACGTACCTAGTGGCACATATTTCCATCACAGCAAATGTGGGGCCATATTATGATAACTACATTGGCGAGCAAACCTTAAGGAAAAGTAACTTTTGCATCGTGTGTCACTGTCAAGTAATGTAACTTCATGAAACATGGACCATACATAGAGTAGTACAGGAGGTAATTGAAAGGAATACGCCATGAGACGAACAGATATGGCATTTTTATTCAAAGACAACAATTAAACTGAGGTCACGGTGATTTATGATGGCCCGCTGGACATTACAAAAGCCAGTACTTGGTTCTTAACAGGGTGTGTAATCACATGAGATGGCAGTGCAAGCTCTGTAACGTGTTCCCATGCAGACCTCAATGTAGGTAAGGAGTTCTTGTGATTGGGCGTTCTATTCCTCTACCTGTGTGGTTGACAATTGCCAGATGGTCATTGGTACAAGTGGATGTGCTGCAATAGGTCTCCTCAGTGCATCCCACAAGTGCACAATGGGATTTAAGTCGGGAGAACGGACAGGCCAGTCCGTCTGTCGAATATCCTCTCGTTCCAAGAGCACCTCTTCCTGCGCGGTTCTGTGTGATAATTGATAAATATTAAGTCAGGGCTGAATGCACCCCTGAAAAGATGCAAATCGGGAACGAGTACAGCATCACAGTAACGTTGACCAGTCAGAGTACCTCATTGAATGTTTTGAAGCCAGTACACCCAGGCAGTATTAGGCCTCCCCACAACATAACCACCAAACTGATCACGTTCGACAATGTTCCTGCGCCCACTGTATAAGCTCACATGATGACTGGTGGGAACACGTGTACTTTACCACACAGTTAAGCATACATAATCACCTCCTTTTCTTTAGTTTTTATCCTTTCTAGTATAGGGTTCACCTTTTGAGGATTTGTCATATTTCATTTAATTGGCCGGATGCTTGTCTTGACGCTGGACTCGTCAAGGTAACTTGGAGGGGAAATCGTGTGCGCCACCTGTCTGTGAATAGTGTAAACTACGTTCTGTGTTGTTTTTTAACTGTTTTGTATCCTATGCGTCGAGACGAAATCCAGAGACCAACATAGCTTTTGCCTAAACGAGCATTGAAAACAGCCTAAAAACCACGCTCAAGCTGGCCAGTGGACCAGTCCATCATCATTAGTCTGGTGCACAGATTCGATCAGGTTCCAGCTCACCTCCCTAATTCAAAAGTTAGTACGCTGCGTGTTGCGCTATACGATTACATTATGCATCAGCAATCATAAACAGTGTCATTAATGTCCATTCAAACCTGCTAACAGTGAAATGTCTCCCGAGAATTTGGGCAATGAGGTTGCAGAGACTCTGGTACTGCAGAGCCCATGCCTGTGCTTGAAAGGTTAACCACCATTGGTGCTCCCGCACGTTTTCAGTGTGTATGGCTGAGCGAACATAATGCACATTACCCAGATCAGTGAATAGATCAAATCCGTGGCAACTTCCACACATTTTATCTCTCTCTCTCCTCTTATAGGCTTATCAAATCAACAGTCGACCCAACACACACAGTTGAAGCATGAGAGGCAGGACGCATTAAACAATAGCTGACCTTCACCTAACCATGATTGGAGTTATTACTTTACTATGCATTTGACTCAGTACCACACATACACTTATTATCGAAAGTACGATGGTGTGAGAATATCAAGCGAAATTTGCGACTGGACTAAGAATTTCTTGGTATGGAGGATGTAATATGTTATTGCAGACGGAGAGTCATTGACAATTGTCGAAGTAGCTTTGACAGTTGTAGAAGTAACTTCAGGATGTGACCCAGAGTCGAGTGATGGGAACCTTGCTGTTCATCTCATACGTTTAAATGTACACACAAACAAATGATTGCAATTTTAGAAAAGCTGGATCATCTATTCACGAGAATGAGCTTCACAGATTGAGCAAGTCAGTAACACACTGGTCCACCTCTGGCCCTTACGCAAGCAATTATTTGCATTGACATTGATTGATAGTGTTGCTGGCTGTCCTCCGAGGGATACAGTGGTATGTTAACTATATTCTAAGATATTCAGAGCCTGAGATGCTTGGAGGGCCCTGCCCATAACGCCAATGTAGGATTTGGCATGCATGATGACTCTCACCGCATGCAGGTGGGCATTATCTTGCTGAAACGTAAGCCCAGAATGGCTTGCCATGAAGGGCAACAAAACAGAGCACAGAATATCTTCAACGTTCTGCTCTGCTGTAAGGCTGTCACAGATGATGACCAAAAGGGTTCTACTATGAATGGAAATAGCACCCCAGACCATCACTGTTGGTTGTCTGGCCGTAAAGCACGTGACAGTCAGGTTGGTATCCCACTGCTGTCTGTTGTGTCTCCAGACACGTCGTTGCTGGTCATCACCGCTCAGAAGCGGGACTCATTACTGAAGACAATCCTGCTCCAATCAATGAGGTACCAGGCCGAAGAAATGTGTGGAAACGCCCCTGCCAGCAGTGAGGTACCAACCTGACTGTTGGTCACCATATGGTCCAACAACCGAGAGTGATGGTGGGGGTTGCCATTTCTTTTCGTAGCAAGCCCCCTTTCCGTTGTCATCCATGGCACCCTTATAGCACAGCGGAACGTTAACTATATTCTATGAACCATTTCATTGCCGTTCATAGTAAGCCATCCTTGGCTTATATTTCAGCAAGATAATGCCTGCTCTCGGCCAGCAAGGTTGCTGGACCTCTGATCAATCGAAAAAATTTGGGCATTATGGGTAGCGCCTCCAATCATCTCAGGAGTTTGATGATCTAATGTGCCATTTGGACAGAATTCAGTACAATATCCCTCACGAGGGCATCTAACAACTCTGCCAATCACGCCAATGTGTTACTGACTTGCTCAATTTATGAAGCACTTTCTCTTAACAAAATCATACATTTTTTTCTGAAATTGAAATTATTTGTTTGGCTGTACATGTTCATCACCTCTATTGGTTTCCATCCTATTCTGATAATTATTTTGTGGTGCCTATTTTTTGTTTTAGTGTATATAAAAATGAATATTCATTTGTTTGTCTTCTATGCATTCATATACCATTCCTTCGATTATGATGAAACTTTGGCGAGTTGTTGTGCTCATGCCTGCGAAGGTTTCTTTGGAGTGAGAACAGGCTATCCATAGGCATGGAGGTGAAAAGGATGTTACATAGGAGCTTAACTCAGGAACGTCTGGAGCAGTTTCTGTCAAATTCTGTATATACAGGACTCATTATTTGGATAAACATATTATGGGATTAATACCCCATTCACTCCTAGGGATGTGGAGGTTGGGGTGAGCAAACATGACATGTAAAAGTATTTGATAATGCCCAATATTAACACTAAATCTATATTTTTCAGGGCCACTAGATTTATTGATGACAGTCACAATGATGTTTCACCCCTTGAGTTGGGGAAAGGGCAGGCGACATATCACCATATCTCTGTGCCAATATTGGCACACACGTAACTTGCCGTCTGGAAAAATTTACTGTGACAATGCGTGACACCTAAGGCAGTGGATTTGGGATTAAAAGGGCATATAACATAAGCTTACCAGTAACTCAGGAATGCCTGAAGCAATTGCAACCAAATTTCGTATCTATCACTAGTGTGGGAGTGACAATGAGAGGGAGTAATGTGTAGCAATGTCCAAAAAATACCTGTGAAATTTATTGATTTAGTTGACTTGGAATATATGTTTCAAGTTCTGTACATCATCTGAACAATTCTTTTATTGAAATGACATCAAATGAGTCAGTTTACAGGATATGTATACCTGATTAGTATTAACATTAATTAACACTTTTTAGTCCTACTTATCTGACTAGACTTATTTTCATTTATTTATTTATTTACTTATTTATTTTTGTTACTGGATACCAATTTTTAAGCAGAAATTCATCAATGGTATAGAAGGAGTTATCCACGAGAAATGACATTGAAGTAGACTTAAAACTTGCTTTGCTTGAAATTTTATATTATTGGGCAAATGATCAAAAATTTTGAAATAACAGGCAATTTTTCCCTCTAGCGTTGTAAGTATGTAAGTCACTGTTATTCTCAAATGTATGAATCACAACTTGTCTCTATTTCGTATTGTTCAGTGCATCAATGACATCACGTTTCATGGCCAAAGATAATGCCACATGGCTCAACAGCACAAACAATTTAATGTCCTCTCTTGAGTAACATGATGATCTGCCTCTCACAGTTGCCAGGAGTATTGGTTGCTGACTGGCTATTGTTCATGTCATCATAAGAAATCCAGAAAGTCTGTAACAGTGCCGCCTGATGTATTGCCCTCAGAATAGCTCTACTGACATTTAATCTGTCTCTTAGGTTCCAGCCTAACTACACCATTGGAAATTGGTATAAGCAGCAATGAAAATCTTCTGTTTTTTAATCACACTGAAGTTGCAAGATTGAAGAAACTCATTCTACATCTCCATCTGTATTCTGAAAACCACTGGGAAGTGCATGGCGGAGGGTATGTCCCAATGTACCAGCTATTAGGGTTTCTTCCCATTCCATTCATGTATGGAGTGCAGGAAGAATGATTGTTTGAATACCTCTGTGCCTGTTGTAATTATCCTAATATTCCGTATCCTAATTGCTGTAAATGTACAGAAATATAAAACTGCGCACTTTTCAAAATGAGAAAATGTTGTATCCTATGACTATAATATCAATGAGTCACAGTTGAAACAAACTCACACAAATACCTGGGTGTAACACTTTGTAGGGATATGAAATGAAGTGATCATATAATCTCCACTGTGGGTGAAGCAGGTGGTAGGCTTTGATTCATTGGGGGAATACTGGAGAAGTGCAATCACTACAAAGGAGATTGCTTAGTCATTCACATTGCCCATACGGCAATCCTATCAAGATCTGACTGAGTATTTATGCAGTCTCTTTCAGACAGTCATTCACCATAGATAACTGCATCATCTGCAAACAGTCTGCAAGGTCATTAATATACAGCATGAACAGAAGGGTTCCTAATCACAGTCCCTATGTGAGTGATATCAGTGTGACATAAGTGTCTGCTTTGTAAAATTACAACAATAATAATAATAATACTTTATTCAACATTGAGTGATTCATTGCATATCTATAAAACAGTCTAAAATTCTTAGTGCATAGCACACTAACTGATAAACAATATGATCAAAATGCAAATAAAATGGTTTGTTAAACACTTTTTACATATTTTTTGAAGCACCTCATTTTCTGCATGTAAGTATGGTAGCCTTCTAAGGTGTATAAGGGATTTTGTAACAGGAATTATTTTAGCTGACATTTAAGTTTCATTGTGGGCAGGATCATAACTATACTAGGCAGTGCACTGGCTAACTTTAAACCTGTATATTGTGAACCCATTTCATAGACTGCTGTTTTGTGTCTGCTGATGTACAATTTTTCTTTATTTCTGGTGTTGTACTGATACAAATCAGAGCAAATGTTGGGCTGCAATCTTTTAACAAGTAATATGGCTTTTAAAATGTACATGTTTACTATAGTTAGCTCATCAGTTTTTTGAAACAAGTCACAGAATGATTCCTTACAGTTTGCTCCACAGATAATTCTTGTAGCTCTTTTCTGAAGTAGCAATAGCTTATTCAGATTTGCTTTGGTAGTATTCCCCAAATTTCTATTGTCATTCAGGTGAGAGGAAAACAGAGCATGCCATGCAGTCTTTAGGACAACAGTGTCTTTGCAGAACTTGCTAATCATATTAATTGCAAATGTATTCTTAAACAACTTATATGCTAGAGTGTCAACATGTGTGTCCCATTTTAGATTTCTTGAATTGTTAAACTGAGGTATATTACACCAAACTCTTTTTTTCCTACTTCATTGCCTATGTATAGTTTAATTTCATTACTAAAACTACTTTGTTAAACTCCATGAGACACGTTTTACTTCTGCTTACATTTAAGTGGCTTTCATTAAAGTATTGAACAGTTTCATTTGTCGCATTATCACAGTGGGTCTCTAGTCCATTAAATGATGTTTTATTTTTACACACAATGGATGTATCATCTGCATACAGAACTATCTTGGAACTTTGAGTGCAATGTCTTATGTCATTTGCATAAATCAAAAACAGAAGAGGACCCAATACTAAGCCCTTGGGCACTCCATATTTTTTATCGTGATTTTGGATTTGTGAACACAACTTTCAGTTTCAAGCAGTACAAATTGTTTTTGGTTACTCATGTAAGATTTTATTAGGTCATGAGCAGTCTCTTTGATGTGAATGTTGCATAGCTTATCTAATAAGATGGTGGCATTTACACAGTCAGAGGCTTTCTCAAGGTCAAGCTTTATACATGCGACATGTTGCTTGTTCTCGATGCCATTTGTTGTCTCTTCAGTTAACTGAGCAGCTGTTGTGCTAGTTGAATTACATTTTAAGAACCCATTTTGATTTTCAAACATTAGGTTGTGCACCAGGAGAAAGTTTATAATTCTGTTATATATGACTTTTTCAAATATTCTGCAAAAGACAGGAAGTATTGAGATTTGTCTGTAGTTTTGAATCTTGAGTTTTTCACCTTTTTTAAAGATTGGTGTTACATGAGCTATTTTTAGTGTATCTTGGGAGGTGCCTGATTCAATTACATTATTTCTTGCCACAGACAGAGGTACAGAGACATTTTGTCTACACACTTTTAATATATTAATAATTAGGCCATTGTGCCCTGTGGAACTGAACAATTTTAGAGAGCTAATGATGTTAATGATTTCTTAGCAATTTGTGGGGGCTAGATATATGCTATGCTCAAATGGATTGCCTTTAAAAATATACTGCAAGTTGTTTTGGTTGTCATTGATAGCTTGCCCTACTGAAGAAAAATATTCATTGAATATATTAGCAATTTCCAGGTGGTCTTTTACTACCATCCTACTGTGGTCAATAAGAAAGTCCATACAGGATTTGTCTCTGATTGATTTAAAACAGTTTATCACTCCCCATACACCAGTAGTAACATTGTGCGAAGTCTGAAGCTTGTTTGCAATATAAAATTGGAATAATACTGTATATAGGTACTTCACATACTGAAGTATCAAGAGCCCAACAAAAATTTAAAAGCCCAACAAAACATTAAGTCTGACACTATCTTGTTGGTCAGTAGAACAACGGTACAAATTATACCATGTCCCAGATTATACCATGTCCCAGCCAGCACCTTGCTGAACACTTAGAGTTGCACGGTCGTGAAGGTGGTGTGCTGTCCAAACTGATTCCTTGCCATGGCACAGGTGAAGGTGTTCTAGTTGCTGGCTGCAACAGACCTGCTTTCTGAAGCTCGTGTACTAACCTAAATAGCTTCCTCATAAATGGATACTTGTGGGCCTATGAGACACGGTGGATGAATGAAGAGCTTCGTTTTTGTCAGTGAGCTCTAGCATCGCTGTGTACGCCACCTCGTGGCCTGGCTGCAGAGTTCCGGGGTTGCAAAATCCCATGGTTTTTTAAACTGTAGAGGCTGAGCTTGCTGCACCCTCATGTTGTATATATTGTGTGTAGTGTCATCAGTACCTGCTGTCTAGAGCACCACAGCAATAAGATGAACTTTTTACCAATGAAAATAAAAATTTCAGTTGCTAATTGTTAAAAGCCTCACAATTTGTGGCCAAATACCACTGAAATTTTGATTGCATGTCAAGTTTTAGGTTAGTTCACCAGTTATCTGTTCCATGCATCATTTCTCAAGACATAAAAATGTGGAATAGATCAGATTACAAGCTCTTAATGTAACTAATTATTGTATACGAGTACATATTACCATATTTCATTATGTATACAACAGAACGAAAAAGTTAGTTTAGTTTGTATTTTTTTTACAATATATGTATTTATGAGGTCACAGCAAAAAAAAAAATAGTAGAAAGAGTTTTCAAGATTAAATATTGTCATTTCGTTTTTAAGTCAACATTTCTGTGTCAGGAATTTTATTTCAGCTGCCAAAGAATAAAACAACTTTGTCACAAACACTTCACCACATTGTTTTGCCAAAATCAATTAAGTTGACAGAAAAGTTGTTGTGTCTTTAGTTTTCACAGAAGTGGTCAGCACTGAAATAGTTAAGTGCATTTCTAGCAAAAATTATGTACTGTTGATGAGGAACTATATCTTGCTAATTGAATTGCTTTTTAGATGAAGCTTATGAGGCCACGCTGAAAATTACTGACTCCAATTTTTATGTGAAAATTCTTAAAGCATTTCAAATAAAAATAAAATTTACTAAAATTCTACATCTTTATTCTTCATGTCTGCATATTTATTTCTGAACATAGTCACCCTTGCAATGAACACATTTCTCCCAACAAGAAACCAGTTTATTGCATGGGCATCACCACCAGGGGGGACAGTGGGGATGTGTTCACCCTCTCCCCTGCCGCCCACCCCCAATATTTTTTGAGAAGCAGTTTCAATTTTTGAGTCTTAGTTGACAAAAAACAACACAGCATTCTCATCCAAGCTTAACAATTACACATATTAAAAGTTCTTATGCAGTAAGAATTAATGGTTTGTGGCATTTACTAATGTGCCAGCATTCCAAGTTTTAATTATCTTTGTAGATACAATAATGAGTGATAATTCAAGCATACTTTAGTTTGAAAAACTATTCACTTTGAAAGTTTCCATTATAATTGCGCACACACTGTCAATAAATTTAAATGTTAACACTATATAACATTTGTATATTCATTATATGCAAAATACATTTTAATCCAGGCTAAAAATGGCATCCTTCACGAGTTTTAAGTTCCATTGAAATATGTGGTCTGAGACATCAAAAATGTTCCAAAGATTGGTTTTAGGTCCTAATTTTTTCCACATTTTTACAAGGGAGTCTCCCATTTAGACAGTCTTGTGTACCCTATCTACTGACAAGGGAACCTCCCCATCGCACCCCCATCAGATTTAGTTATAAGTTGGCACAGTGGATAGGCCTTGAAAAACTGAACACATATCAATCGAGAAAACAGGAAGAAGTTGTGTGGAACTATGAAAAAAATGAGCAAAATATACAAACTGAGTAGTTGACGTGTAAGATAGGCAACATCAAGGACACTATGAACGCCTGAGCACCGTGGTACTGTGGTTAGCGTGAGCAACTGCAGGACGAGAGGTCCTTAGTTCAAGTCTACCCTCAAGTGAAAAGTTTAATTTTTTATTTTCAGTTTATGTGACAAACTCTTATGTTTTCATCACTTTTTTGGGAGTGATTATCACATCCACAAGAAAACCTAAATCGGGCAAGGTACAAGAATCTTTTTACCCATTCGCCAAGTGTACAAGTTAGGTGGGTCAATGGGTCAACAACATATTCCTGTCATGTGACGCACATGCCGTCACCAGTGTCATATAGAATATATCAGACGTGTTTTCCTGTAGAGGAATCGGTTGACCTATGACCTTGCGATCAAATGTTTTCGGTTCCCGTTGGAGAGGCATGTCCTTTCGTCTACTAATCGCACGATTTTGCGGTGTGGTCGCAAAACACAGACACTAAACTTATTACAGTTAACAGAGACGTCAATGAAGGAACGGACAGATCATAACTTTGCGAAAATGAAGAAAGAAAACTTTTCACTCGAGGGAAGACTTGAACCAAGGACCTCTCGTTCCGCAGCTGCTCGCACTAACCTCGCGACCACAGCGCTCATAAGCTGAGGCTGTCCTTGATGTTGCCTATCTTGCCCATGGACTATTCAGTTTGCATATTTTGCTTATTTTTTTCCATAGTTCCACATAGCTTCTTCCTGTTTTCTCGTTTGATCTGTGTTCAGTTTTTCAAGGCCTATCCACTGTGCCAACTTATAACTAAATCTGAGGGGGGTGCGATGGGGAGGTTCCCTTGTGAGTTGTCCCCACCTCCCCCTTTCCCTCTTCCCAATAATATAGTACTGGTTACACCCACAGTTTATCAGTATCATCACTCTAGAATGTTTAACTTTGTCGATGGAGCCACAACCCCACCTCTGCTTGCACTGCTTCATCGCTGTCAAAGTGAAGTCTTGGAATGTGTTCTTGATGATTTGGAAACAGACAAATATTGTATGGGCCAAATCAGGACTGTATGATCAATGACAGTCCATCCAGAGTGTCAGATTGTTGCAGATGTCAATGCATTCATGTGTAATCTGACATTATCATCCTGAAGGAGAGGGTGCTCCATGTGGATGAACTCTTTGAATTCAAAACTTTATTATGGCCTACTGTTTCCCATGCACTAAAATAATTACATTAGACATTGCCACATTACACAACACAGTTCAGAGTCCTCTAGTGACAGAAGACTGCAAATATACAGGCATCAAGAATAAAATGTAGAATATTAATAACATTTGTTTTATTTTCTAAAGTTTTAAAAGTTCAAAGGCATTACTTTCTAGTACACGCTTATACATTCCTTATCTCTGTTTATTTGGCAGGCAGGATGCAGGTCCAGTTTGCAAAGATTATTTGTTCTATGGGAGTTGGGTCATACTTTTTATACTTGAGCATTTATTGTGTTTCTTCATTGCTTTTATTTCATCAGAAACAGACCACTGTCATTTAGATAGACTGTAATATTAATCATTATGAGTTTTGAAAAATTTCATCTTCCAGCTTCCATTCGTTTTTTACTTTGGTACAATCATGGCTTATGTTCCATTTTCCACATGTAATCTATTTCAGGAATGCTTATTCATCATATTATTTAAATAGAAAAAGCTATCTCACTTAGAATATTGTGAAGACAGCAATTAAATGAAACACAATAAAAAGGTGATTATTCTTTTACAGGACTGCCATCCTGTCCGACTGAAAGGGGTTCACGTCATCAACACAGTCGGTTTCATTGACAAAGTGTTAGCACTTGTGAAACCCTTCCTAAAAAGTGAAATCATAAAACTGGTGAGACTTCATTATATTTTTATTTAGCTCCATTTAATGTTATTATCTACAACCTATTTTATTTATTTTTTTAAGGGTACCATACACTTTGTATAGCTATTACATACTAAAAAAACAGTTGCTGTACAAAATTGAATAGTAATTTAATTTTTACATTACAATGGAACCTGGCTTAATGAGCGCCTACTGTAACGCACAATTCACATAATGAGCTAAACAAATTGCAAAAAATGACTCACTTAATGAGTAATGTTTCACATAACGAGTGACAATAATTTAATGTGATGTTACCAGCTGTTCACATGCAGCAGGAAAACATTCAACAATATGAACACCTTTCATTGTTGGCAGCAGCATATGAACAATGAATTTAGTACATACTGCAGTCTCGGTTTAGCGCTCTTTCTGCTACCATCATTGTGAAGCTTGTGATCACACATTTTTCTCAACTAGTGTTCATGCAGTGTTTCTTGTGTGCAAATTTTAATAACCATTGTAGAAATGTCCCTGAAGATAAAGCCACAAGAAGATAACCACAAGAGAAAGAAAATGACCTCAGATATGGAGCTTAAAATTGTTGAAAAAAGCGAACATGGTGAGAGTGTTGCTGATTTTGCACGCACATACAATTTGTCTACATCAAATATGTGCACAATCCTCAAGAACAAGGACAAAATTGAGGAGACAAATGCTTCAAAGGAAGTGGCAAGGGCATCTAAACAATAGTTTCATATTCTGGATGCTGTTGAAATGTTGCTCCTTATATGGATAAATGAAAAGCAATTGCAAGGCAACACTATTAGAGAAAACATCATTTATGAGAAGGCGAGAATAATTTTTTGCTGACCTCATTAATAAGATGCCAGGATCATCAGCAGCCAAAAAAAAAAACATGTTTAAGGGAAGCCATGAATGATTTGAGAAGTTTAAGAGAAGAACCGACATCTACAGCATTGTGGGGCACAGCAAAGCAGCCAGCTCTCACACAAAGGCAGCAGAGAACTGCATCAGCAACTTCAAGATGTTCGTAGATTCTGAAGGTTATTTGCTGCAATGGAGTTGTAATTGTGATGAGCCAGGGCTATTCTGGAAAAAGATGCTGAAGCGTACCTTTATAGCACCAGAGGAGAATACATTCCCCCGCCACAATCCAGTGAAAGACTTTCTCATACTGCTATGCTGTGCTAATGCATGTGGCAGTTGGAAAATTAAACCACTGCTTGTTTACCATTCAGAAACTCTATGAGTCTTCAAGATGTGTGAAGTCCAGAAGAGCAGGTTAAATGTGATGTGGAGGTCCAACACAAGGCTTGGGTACATGTGATCTTTTTTGTGACTTGATCAGTGAAGCGTTTGGTCCTTCAGTGAATAAATATTTGCTTGAGATGAGTCTGCCACTCAATGCTGCTGCCCATTCTTCAGGCGTAAAAGACCACCTCCTTGAAGAATTTCAATTCATCAAAATCCAATTTCTGCCTCTCAGCACCACTCGCGTTACTCCAACCTATCGACCAGCAGATTATTTCTAACTTTAAGAAATGGTACACTAAAGAACTCTTTTGCATTTCCTTGACTGAAGCTACCAGTCTTACTCTCAGAGTGTTTTGGAAATATCACTTCAACATTGTTGCCTGCATCAATATGATCGGATAGGCAAGGGAAGGGGTTACCAAGAGAACTCACACTTCTGCTTGGAAGAAGATTTGGCCAGAGTGCATTGCCGAATGTGACTCTGAGGCATTTGAGTCAGTACCTGTGGAGCTTGTTGTCAACGAGATTGTGTCTTTGGCCAAGAGCATGAAACTAGAAGTGGATAACAATGGTATCGATGAGCTCGTGGAAGGTTATGGCCAAAAAATGACCACCTAAGAGCTTATGGAGTTGCCGTGTGTTTCACAGCAGGAGGTTGTGGAGAGAAGTTTTTCAGAGGAGAAGGAGGAGGAGGAGGAGGTGGTGGTGGTAACTCCAAAGCAGTAATCTTCTGGTGCAATAAGAGGAATGCTGAAAGCATGGGAATTGGTTGCATCATACATGGAAAGTCATCACTTCAATAAAACAGTGACTATGCATGATACAAATTTATTTGTCAACAATGCTGTGTCGTATTTTCACCAGGTGTTGAAGCATTGGCAGAAAGAAATGACTATAGATAGCTTCCTAGTGAAAAAGAATTAGTTATGTACTGTAAATAGTTAAGTACATAATACCGTATGTACAATTTTCTTTGAATAAATATCATCAATAAGATAAAACTTTTAGTACTTTTTCTGCGTGGAACACATTATTGTATGTTACATTAATTTATACAGGATAAACTGTTTCACTTAACGATTGTTTCACAGCATAACATTCTGAAATGAATTACACTCACTATGTCAAGTTCCACTGTACAGACATTTAAAAAAACCACTCCCCTCTAATTCACACACATGGTGTTTTAAAAAATGACACTTATTCCTACAGAAGGTACCATTGGTCAAAACCAGAAGAAATGTTCCTATAATGATATGTGCCATAGCCCAGTACCTCATAACATGTGGCTCAATCATTCCTCTCATACCCATCTCTCTTGCATAGAAGTAGGCACTATATGCACTGCTGCATATGGTTACCACATATTTTCACACATCCTCCTGCCCTTCTTCAAAGTGAGTCATGCACTCTTTCAGACACATCTGGCTTCATTCAAACTGCATCACAGGCATTGGTCACACACTCATAACTTTTGCACATTTCAGTGGGTAGAGTACACACCAATACCTTTAAATATCTTCATAGCCAAGTAGTCCAACATATTCTGATCCAGTGAATGGTTAGCCCATGCTATCAGACCTCCTCAACCAATCCATTAATGATTAAATGTGGCAATGAGGTACTGTCACATGATACATAGAAAATGGGGAGACGTCCCTTCATGCATAAACCACAGTCATTGTCTTTTTGCAAGGGCAATGTTCTCCAGTGGTGCTGGTTATGCATTATACAGAAATTGGTGATACATAGCTCCAATTTATCGTATTAATCCAGTATGACCTGTGGTCTAGGGGTAGCGTCTTTGATTCATAATCAAAACGTCGTCGGTCCCGGGTTCGATCCCCACCACTGCCTAAATTTTGATAAATAATCAGCATTGGCGGCCGAAGACTTCCGGCATAAGAAGTCAGCCTCATTCTGCCAACGGCCTTGTCAAAGAGGGCGGAGGAGTGGATAGAGGTTCAGGGCACTCTCTTGTCCTAGGGGTGGGAAATTGCCCCTAAAGGCAGAAGAATCAGCAATGATCAACGACATGAGGATGCAGAAGGCAATGGAAACCACTGCATTAAAGACACATAATGTGTATCCACAGGACATGTGGCCTGTAATTGAAGAAGTATCATGATGATCTCTCCATTGGCAAAAGATTCCGGAATAGTCCCCCATTCGGATCTCCAGGAGGGGACTGCCAAGGGAGAGGTTACCATGAGAAAAAGATTGAATAATCAACGAAAGGATAACGTTCTACGAGTCGGGGCGTGGAATGTCAGAAGCTTGAACATGGTAGGGAAACTAGAAAATCTGAAAAGGGAAATGCAAAGGCTCAATCTAGATATAGTAGGGGTCAGTGAAGTGAAGTGGAAGGAAGACAAGGATTTCTGGTCAGATGAGTATCGGGTAGTATCAACAGCAGCAGAAAATGGTATAACAGGTGTAGGATTCGTTATGAATAGGAAGGTAGGGCAGAGGGTGTGTTACTGTGAACAGTTCAGTGACCGGTTTGTTCTAATCAGAATCGACAGCAGACCAACACGATAGTTCAGGTATACATGCCGACGTCGCAAGCTGAAGATGAACAGGTAGAGAAAGTGTATGAGGATATTGAAAGGGTAATGCAGTATGTAAAGGGGGACGAAAATCTAATAGTCATGGGCGACTGGAATGCAGTTGTAGGGGAAGGAGTAGAAGAAAAGGTTACAGGAGAATATGGGCTTGGGACAAGGAATGAAAGAGGAGAAAGACTAATTGAGTTCTGTAACAAGTTTCAGCTAGTAATAGCGAATACCCTGTTCAAGAATCACAAGAGGAGGAGGTATACTTGGAAAAGGCCGGGAGATACGGGAAGATTTCAATTACATTACATCATGGTCAGACAGAGATTCCGAAATCAGATACTGGATTGTAAGGCGTACCCAGGAGCAGATATAGTCTCAGATCACAATATAGTAGTGATGAAGAGTAGGCTGAAGTTCAAGACATTAGTCAGGAAGAATCAATACACAAAGAAGTGGGATACGGGAGTACTAAGGAATGACGAGATACGTTTGAAGTTCTCTAACGCTATAGATACAGCAATAAGGAATAGCGCAGTGAGCAGTACAGTTGAAGAGGAATGGACATCTCTAAAAAGCGCCATCACAGAAGTTGGGAAGGAAAACATAGGTACAAAGAAGGTAGCTGCGAAGAAACCATGGGTAACAGAAGAAATACTTCAGCTGATTGATGAAAGGAGGAAGTACAAACATGTTCCGGGAAAATCAGGAATACAGAAATACAAGTCGCTGAGGAATGAAATAAATAGGAAGTGCAGGGAAGCTAAGACGAAATGGCTGCAGGAAAAATGTGAAGACATCGAAAAAGATATGATTGTCGGAAGGACAGACTCAGCATACAGGAAAGTCAAAACAACCTTTGGTGACATTAAAAGCAACGGTGGTAACATTAAGAGTGCAACAGGAATTCCACTGTTAAATGCAGAGGAGAGAGCAGATAGGTGGAAAGAATACATTGAAAGCCTCTATCAGCGTGAAGATTTGTCTGATGTGATAGAAGAAGAAACAGGAGTCAATTTAGAAGAGATAGGGGATCCAGTATTAGAATCAGAATTTAAAAGAGCTTTGGAGGACTTACGGTCAAATAAGGCAGAAGGGATAGATAACATTCCATCAGAATTTCTAAAATCATTGGGGGAAGTGGCAACAAAACGATTATTCACGTTGGTGTGTAGAATATATGAGTCTGGCGACATACCATCTGACTTTCGGAAAAGCATCATCCACACAATTCCGAAGACGGCAAGAGCTGACAAGTGTGAGAATTATCGCACAATCAGCTTAACAGCTCATGCATCGAAGCTGCTTAGAAGAATAATATACAGAAGAATGGAAAAGAAAATTGAGAATGCGCTAGGTGACGATCAGTTTGGCTTTAGGAAAAGTAAAGGGACGAGAGAGGCAATTCTGACGTTACGGCTAATAATGGAAGCAAGGCTAAAGAAAAATCAAGACACTTTCATAGGATTTGTCGAGCTGGAAAAAGTGTTCGACAATATAAAATGGTGCAAGCTGTTCAAGATTCTGAAAAAAGTAGGGGTAAGCTATAGGGAGAGACGGGTCATATACAATATGTACAACAACCAAGAGGGAATAATAAGAGTGGACGATCAAGAACAAAGTGCTCGTATTAAGAAGGGTGTAAGACAAGGCTGTAGCCTTTCGCCCCTACTCTTCAATCTGTACATCGAGAAAGCAATGATGGAAATAAAAAAAAAGGTTCAGGAGTGGAATTAAAACACAAGGTGAAAGGATATCAATGATACGATTCGCTGATGACATTGCTATCCTGAGTGAAAGTGAAGAAGAATTAAATGATCTGCTGAACGGAATGAACAGTCTAATGAGTACACAGTATGGTTTGAAAGTAAATCGGAGAAAGACGAAGGTAATGAGAAGTAGTAGAAATGAGAACAGCGAGAAACTTAACATCAGGATTGATGGTCATGAAGTCAATGAAGTTAAGGAATTCTGCTACCTAGGCAGTAAAATAACCAATGACGGACGGAGCAAGGAGGACACCAAAAGCAGACTCGCTATGGCAAAAAAGGCATTTCTGGCCAAGAGAAGTCTACTAATATCAAATACCGGCCTTAATTTGAGGAAGAAATTTCTGAGTATGTACGTCTGGAGTACAGCATTGTATGGTAGTGAAACATGGACTGTGGGAAAACCGGAACAGAAGAGAATCGAAGCATTTGAGATGTGGTGCTATAGACGAATGTTGAAAATTAGGTGGACTGATAAGGTAAGGAATGAGGAGGTTCTACGCAGAATCGGAGAGGAAAGGAATATGTGGAAAACACTGATAAGGAGAAGGGACAGGATGATAGGACATCTGCTAAGACATGAGGGAATGACTTCCATGGTACTAGAGGGAGCTGTAGAGGGCAAAAACTGAATAGGAAGACAGAGATTGGAATACGTCAAGCAAATAATTGAGGACGTAGGTTGCAAGTGCTACTCTGAGATGAAGAGGTTAGCACAGGAAAGGAATTTGTGGCGGGCCGCATCAAATCCATCAGTAGACTGATGGGAAAAAAAAAAAAAAAAAAAAAAAAAAAAAAAAAAGACCAAATGAGTCTGTCAACTACAGTTCCTGCCCATACACTGATATTGAAGCGATCTTAATACCTCTCCTGCATAACTGCTTGAGGATTCACATTTGTCCCCACATACATTTTGAAGTAATTTACTATGCTATCTCTTGTGAACCATGCCTTATCTGTAAACAAACTTAATGCTGTGAACTGCGATCTTCAACAGCTCATTTCTCAACAAGTATTGGTTTGCAGACATAATACTGTAGGAACTTTTCTTCTTATTTTGACCCATACTACAATCTGCAGAAGTAAGTGACACTTCACCCTGTATTCATCACTAGGCTGAAAGATTAAATATGCTGCAGCTAAACCTAGTCATTTTTTAAAAATTGAATTGTATTGATCTCATAAATCATGCTGTGTGTTGTTACATGTAGCTATGGGATAAATGATAATCTGAATTTGTATAAAACTATAATTAACTAATGATACAAAAAACAGTGGATATGGGACAAATTGCAATTACAATTTATATAAATATTATTAGGAACTCTTAATTAAAAAACGATAGTCACATCTGTAGAATGAAATAAATCAGCTGAAAACTTGTACTTAAGAAAAGATTTCACTTGGTTATTCAGAAGAAAAATAGCATCAGAAGAATTCCAGAGGTTGAAAATCTCGCTACAGTTGTAAGGTTCTTTTATTTAGAACATGATAGGTTTCAGACACTCATATGCCCATTATCAGGTGTTATATTGAAAATAGCAAGAGACCTGAGATGATAATGGTTTTTACATGGAGTAATACACATGAAAAAGCAAAGAAAAAATTCCGTATAACATTTTAGAAACCATTGGATGAGATAGGTGCTATAAAACCTAAGTCAATGGCAAAATGACACCAGACAATACTATAGAATGTTCCTTTACCACTCATAATGCACTTTTAACATTTTTCGTGTAACTTCCTATGTTTTTTTTTTATTATTTTAAATGTAAATCACTAATTCAAATTGTGAGCGACTGGGCTAATAGCCCCATGTTCTTCTTCTCATCAACAGATGGCAGTGCTTTTGCCACTCTGGTTTAACAGTGTGCTTCCCCCTTTGTGTACGCTGCTCTGTGCTCTGCACTTGCTGGTAAAAAACCACATCCCGTACTTGTCCACTGCAGCCCTCGAGGTCACAGCATGAGGTGTAAGTGTCCTGGTGTTGACTGCATATTTTTTTACCCAGGCAATCATCTGTAATCATCTGGTGTCACTTTACCATTGACTTAGGTTTTACAGCACCTAGCCTGACTGGTGGTTTCTAAAAGGTTGTATGGAACTTTTTTTTGCTTTTTTATGTGTCTGACTCTGTGTAAAAACAATTATTATATCCGGTCTTGAGCTATTTTCAGTATAACACCTGATGATAGGAGTATAAGAGCCCAAGACCAGTTGTGTTCTATATAAAAGAACCTTACAACTGTAGCCGGATTTTCAACCTCAGGTTTAATGCTCAGTTGCAGATGTTCCTCCAACAGAATTGTTTGATCTGAAGAATGAACTAACCAGCTATAAGCTTATGGTACATAAGAAAATATTTAACTTTGTTATTTTAGAGTGATATTCACAAATTCTTCTACTGTACACAAGCAGTTCTTCTGAAGCAACATTTTCACTTTTCATTAATTGTGCTTTATTTGATTTTAAACTTTCAGGAAGCATGTTGTATTGAGTATGATGTATGTTAACCAAGCTACGTGGTTTTGAAATTAGAAAAACTTTACTAGCAGCAAATAGTACGCCATAATATGAGTAATCTGAGCTTTCAAAAACAGTTATTTCCTGACAGTTTGTATTCCAGGAAAATGACATTCAATCACATATAAGCCGTACAATCATTCAAAGATGATCAGTTTATGACATGTCATCTCTGCAGCAGTGAAAAGACAATGTTTTTAATGTAACATGTATTTTTTTGTCTCAAGGAGGTGGTATTTTGTAGGATTCTACCTTGATTTGTCTCAGAATTAAAATGGAAATACAAACCCTGTAATGTCTGTAACAATCTTCTTTTGCATATTACTGTCAGGATAATGAGCCACTAAAATTTTATTTTACTGGCTCTTCTCTCTGAATGTGGCACACTACAGAACTGTTACATACTGCTTCATTTTTCAACTCTTTTTTTCAACATTTTGTGACCAAAATTTACAGCTGAAATCCTGCCAATGTATTGTGGTCAACAGTAACTGGTTAAGAATATTTCCTTCTTGACAGCTTCAACACACTGTCACATATGTAGCTTGTGCAAATATGGTTATGTGTAAACCACTAGACTTTGTTCTTTTTTTTAGCTTCACTTCCATGGCCCAGTAACATCATTAGGAAAATTTTTACCACTTGATATATTACCTGAAGAATATGGTGGAACAGGAGGGAAATGTCAGGAACTTGCTGGTATGTATATATAGGTCCTGGAGGACGTTGCCAGCTCTGTTTAATTCCTGGTGGTCTTGCTATGGCAACAAAATTTACATTTTAATATATATTAATATTTCTTTGGCTTTTGTTTCTGTTATCTTAGGAATTTTGGGCCTTAATTACCATACTACATGATAATAAGTTACAGAATAATAAAGTTTGCTTGTGCACTAGCACAAAGGCAGTTTTACACACTGTCTGATGGGCATGAGCAACAAACTAATATCAGTATCAACTCACAGCTAGCAAGTGCTTTTGAGTAGCAGACAAGTACACATAAACAAAGTGCACAACACTACAGTACAGATTTCAAACTTGTATTATTTGGCAGGAGCACTTACATGCACAATTACTGACAGAAAATGTGTTGTCTCAAGAAGTGGTATAATGAGAATTGATAATAAATGAATTGAAATATGAATTATCTGATGAATGACACTGACTCCATTTCAAAATGTAGTCATACATCCCAAACCCCCTATGGAGTTTAAAGCATCATTTGTATGGACACACTATTCTTGTGCACTTGGCAGCCCATAAACATTTCCACAAGTCTATATGAGTGGTTCCAATATTCAGACAGCACAAAATCATGATTTTTCCTGTATTCATGTAACTTGTTTCAACAAAAGAAGAAAATAATGTATGACTCCTGCAAGCACACAAGCTTTCCTAGGAAACAGCACCAACAGCAAAGTGTGTTTGTTTCCCTTTCAAGTCTGTGTCAGCAGCTCAGTTTAAAATACATGTAGCCCTCCAGGAGGATGAGTCATCACTCTATTGGATACTGAACATACCCAGGCTATCTGAAAAGAATAAAATTAAGACTAATCAATGCATGTGAGTGTGGTTGCCCATGGGGTATGGCAGTTTAATAAACAGTTAGTAGTGTCAGATGACAATGGAAATTTCTTCCAGAATCCAACAATTTCTATAATACTGAGAGGAGAAAGGCTAACAAATCTAACAAGTTTCCTTGAAAGACTTAGAAATATACACAAGGGAAGAAGAGCTTGAGCAGTCATGTCAGAAACCAGTGCAGACACATCAGAGATGCTGGTCATAACAACATGAATTAGAGAATGGGAAGATCAGACAGACAGTAAAACAGCTATAGGTTTGGCTGAGAAATAGAAGGAGGCCTACACAAAGAGGACACTGTGTGAGGATTTTTGAGACTAGTGATTCTCACTGGCTTTAGTGAGGATCTCAGCAGAAGACCTTAGAGCAACATACCTAATGACCATGGTCTCAGTAGGTACTGTGGGTGGGTGGTCCTGGAATTCTACACACAGAACCTGAAGAAAGAGAAGATCTCACCAACAACGTACATGGTAAAATGAACATTTTCCATTTGGGATTGGCTGACTGTCTCTTGAATTAAATTTCCATTCCTAGAAACAAATGCAACCAGCAGGGTTCACCACAAGTGTGGAAAAATAGATTAGAAAAAGACTTTATATTTTCAGAATGAAATTTTCACTCTGCAGCAGAATTTACACTGATATAACACTTCCTGTCAGATTAAAACTGTGTGCAGGACCAAGACTTGAACTCAGGGCCTTTACCTTCACAGGCAAGTGTTCTACCAATTGAGTTACTGAAGCACATCTCATGTCTCCTCCTCACAGCTGTATTTCCACGAGCACTCCATCTCCTACTTTCCGAACTTCACAGAAGCTCCACTGCATACCTTTTAACACTAGCACCCCTGGAAAAAAGGATAATGCAGAAACAGGGCTTAGCCACAACTTATGGGTTGTTTTCAGAATGAAATTTTCACTCTGCAGTGGAGTGTGCGCTGATATAAAGCTTCCTGGCGGATTAAAACTAAGTGCTGGACCAAACCTCAAACTCGGGACCTTTGCCTTTCACAGGCAAGTGCTCCATCAACTGAACTACCCCAGCATGACTCATGACCCCTCCTCCCAGCTTTACTACTGTCAGTACCTCATCTCCTACCTTACAAACTTCACAGAAGCTCTCCTGAAAACCTTGCAAGACTAGCACTCCTCAAAGGAAGGATATTGTGGAGATTTGGCTTAGCCACAGCCTGGGGGATGTTTCCAGAATGAAATTTTCACTCTGCAGCAGAAAGCTTCTGTGAAGTTTGAAAGGTAGGAGATGAGGTACTGTTGGAAGCAAAGTGGTGACAGGGGGTCGTAAGTCGTGCTTGAGTAGCTCAGTCGGTAGAGTACTTGCCCATGAACGGCAAACATACCTAGTTTGAGTCTCGGTCCAGCATACAAAGTTCCACTCTATGTTTTATTTTATAATAAAAACTGGTGGTTGTTTAGTAGTTGCAGTATTGTTTTAAATGATGAAAAACAGCACCAGTTACACCAGGCTTTCCAAAAACATTTATTATAATGAACAAAATTAAGTAGCAGTATTAGTAGATTATTTGTTGTTTTATCTTTTATTTTCTTTAATCATGTAATCATTTTATTTTGAAAATTAATTCTCCTTTTATTTATTATTTTGATATTAATTGCTTATTGGTTATCATAAATACATCACATGCTGAGTTGAAGACAGACAAAAATTCTCTGGACCCAGGAGAACAGTTTACATGAATGAGAGGAAAAGAGTTATGAGTAATCCAAGAGAGCTAAACAGGCAACACAGAAAAGTCTCCTGTTTTTAAAAAAAAATCAATTACATAATTATTTAGAGTGAGACTAAATAGCTGGCCAGTTTTTACCTTCATAGGATGAAATTCCAATGCTGCTAAGAGAGACAC
This sequence comes from Schistocerca piceifrons, assembly GCF_021461385.2. Classification (NCBI taxonomy): domain Eukaryota; kingdom Metazoa; phylum Arthropoda; class Insecta; order Orthoptera; family Acrididae; genus Schistocerca; species Schistocerca piceifrons. The sequence goes on from NC_060145.1 coordinate 275,775,287, forward strand.
TCAAATGCCAAAAAATTGTTAGTAATTATTGGAACCGTTAGTTCCTTCCTCACAGAGGAAAGAGGGATAGGTTTTGGAAGGCTGGGAGTGAGAGACACGTTATGGAACTCTCAGACTGAGAGTGACCCACTTGTGAGAATGAAGGGAGAAAAAGATGCAAGAAATAAAAACTACCATAAAATGACTTACAGAGATTCAGAGAAGGTACTCAGTTCATTAATGTAGATCATCATCTCTCTTGTCTTTCATGCCAGAAGTGCAGAAATCTATGACAAAAGCTGACACAGAGACAATCAACATGAACACAAATGTATGTTAATGCTAGTGGAATTATGAAACCTTTCTTTCATACATAAGGAGCCTTGATATAAGCATCTACATCTACATGACTATCTGCAAGTGACATTTCAGTGTTTGGCAGAGGGATCATCGAATCTCCTTCAGACAAGCATGAGAAAGAGAAAAAACATTTAAATCTTTTCGTTCAAGCTCTGATTTCTTATACTGTATCACAACGATAGTTGCTCTCTATGTTGGTAAGTAACAACAAAATATTTTCATGTTTGGAACAGAAAGTTAGTGGCAGAAATATGGTGAAAAGACCTTGCAGCAAAAATGGTTTGTTTTAATAATTGCCATCCCAATTTTTGTATCATATTCATTACACACTCTGCCCTATTCCATTATAAACAAAACAAACTGCCTTTCTCTGAACTTTTTCAGTGTCCCCTGTTAATTCTACTGAGCCATGACCCCACACAGTGCAGCACTACACACTACACCAGAAATGGACAGACAAGCCTAGTGTAGGCAACCTCTTGAATCTTCAAGTATTCTGGCAGTAAAATACAGTTCTTTGTTTATCCCCCCCCCCCCTCCAATATTATCTGTTATCATTTCAGCTTAAGTTGTTCATAATTGTTGCAATTCTTAGGTATTTTGTTGAATTGACATCTTTAAATTTGTGTGATTTATCATATAACCAAAATTTAAAGGATTCCTTTTGGTACACATGTGGATGACCTCGCCCTTTTTATTGCTTAGAGTCACTTTGCAGCTTTTTCATCATACATATGTCTTGTTCAAACCAGTTTGCAATTGGTTTTGATCTTCTGATCACTTAACGAGATGGTAAACAATGTCATTATCTGCAAACAATCTAAGAGGGCCACTCAGATTGTCTCCTAAATTGTTTATATAGATTAAGGAGAGCAAAAGGTCTATAACACTTCCTTAGAGAATGCCAGATAACACTTTTGTTTTACTTGATGACTTTCCATCAGATACTACAAACTGTGATCTTTCCGACAGAAAATAAAAAATCCAGTCACACAACGCCATAGGCATGTAATTTGATTAGAAGCTGCTTCTGAGGAATGTCATCAAAAGCCTTCTGGAAATACAGAATAAATTTGAGATCCCCTGCCAACAGCACTTCATGTGAATAAAGGGCCAGTTGTGTATCACAAATATGATATTTTCTTAATCCATGCTGACTATGTGTCAGTAGATCATTTTCTTTGAGATAATTCATAATATGAGGTATGTCCACTATGTAAGTTCCATTTGGTTATATAAAACAAACATATAAAGATACAGAAAAAACATTTATTGTACAACTGTTAAACTACCTTTCTACATAGCTTCTGAAATTTTGTAGGCACTTGTCACAGCGTGGCACAAGTTTTTGTATGCCTTCTTCATAGAAGGTTGATGCCAGGGTATTCAACCATGTGGTAACATGTTCTTTCAGCTCATCATCATTGTTGAAGTGTTGACCACCAAGGACAGATTTTAGGTGTAAGAAGAGATGAAAGTCACTAGGAGCAAGGTCCGGGCTGCACAGAGGATAATCAAACGCGTCCCAGTGAAATTCCCATAAGAGTTGTTTGGTCACATTCATCGTGCACTTGATCATGTCCTTCATTGAACAGTCTGACCCATCTTCTAACCATTGAATCACTCACAACATTTCACCCGTAAATGTCACAGATTTGCCAATGAATTTCCTTTGATTTAACTGTCTTTGCATTTAGAAAACGAATCACAAATCTGATTTTACACGCAGCGGCATTTTCAATTATGGCTGACATTATAAAGAAGGACTACAAAGCACATGTCGTCAGCAGCAATCTGAAAATGGCATACATGTCTTCTCCTTGAGTCGGCGTAACTGCCATGCATGCTCGGAACTGCAATCGTAGTGCTGCCGCGGATAGAAATAGAAATGGCACTTACTTTGTGGATGACCCTGGTATTCACATAGTATACAATCCAAAACCCCATTGCAAATTGATGTCAGTGATATAGGTCTGCAATTCGGTGGATTACTTCCATTTTCATTCTTGTGTATTGGTGTGATCTGTGCAATGTTCCAGTCCTTAGGTACACATCTTTCATCAACCGAGTGGCCGTATATGATTGCTAAGTATGCATCTATTACATCAGCATAGTCTGAAAGGGCCCTGACTGGTGTACAGCCTGGGCTGGAAGACTTGTCTTTATTAAGTGATTTAACACTAGAACACCAAGCTTTGAATCATTCCTTAGAATACACAGTGGAGGTCAACTGCCCCTTGAGGTTCTTATTGGATTTTACACTTTTTTTATTACAAAATGTTATGTTATTCATATTTACTGTCTTTAATATTGCTTTTAGTATTTTTTCTTGCATAATAATGCTTCCAGCACCTCCATCGAAAGACTTGCACCTGGCGAACGGTCTACCCAAAAGGAGGCCCTAGTCACACCTCCAAAATCAAGGATAGCTCCATTGAGTACAATATGTGCTTCTGTTTCAGTGCATTTTTCACCAGGCACAACATATTTTCATGAGTGGCTTGGCAAAGTGCACTAGGCGAGGATTCTTCCCTAACTTTACATGCCCTATAGATCACGGAGTCTCTCAAATAACATTTTGCGGACTTTTCCTTCTAGCACGAAGGATTGTATTCATTGCCTAATGCACAATTTTCATTGTGCTCTCCCTGTAACCCTTGTGCTTCTGACTGAGTTGGAGACATGCAAATAATTTCTATAATTTCGGCTTCAGAAAAGATGCGACTACAATAATGATCCATTATAGTCCAACAGCTGAACTGTTAGTGAGAACAGCCAAATGCACAAAAACTGTTCCACACAACATTGCACAAAGTTCACTGTTGTGTCTAAGGAAACAGCCAAATAAATCTGTGAGAAGTGATCAATTGACAGCACCAGGAACCAAAGGTCATCTTAAAACAATTTAGTTGCAAAGCAAACAAATTAAGGCAAATTAAAACTCCTCTAAAACGATTAAACTATAAAATCACAGGAACAGTCTATTTTATACACCAAAGAAATTTGCATCTTAAGATAAAAAATGGTCAGTTGACCTCCACCAGGCATTCTACTGTTAAGTTGCTTCGCTACACTAAGAGAATCTTCTTCTGAGGTGCTCATGTAAGCAGCTGTTCTTGATTTCGATTCTGGAATATTTTCTTCATGTTCTTTGGTGAAGCAATGTCGGATAACCATGTTTAGTAACTCCATTTTAGTGGCATTATCATCAGTAATATTACCATTTCTATCACACAGTGGAGGTATTGATTGGTGCTGGCGCACTTTAAATATGGCCAGAATATCTATGGATTGCCTGCCAGATTTCGAGAGAGAGTTTTGCTTCTACAAGAGTGCTCTGACATGCTTTGTGTTCCATGTAGGAACTGTTCTAACTCTTAGCAGTTTATTTGGTATAAATCTCTCAACTGCTGTCATTACTATTTCTCTGAATTTAAGCCACATCTTGTGGCATAATCCCTTTCCTATTTTGCACTCATTTCTCATTGACTTGAAGTCTCATATCCTGATGTTTTTGAAATAATATCCTGATGTTTTTGAAATAATATCCTGAAGACTGACTTTAGAAAGGATAGTGCCAAATGATTCACTGCACACATTATTTGAATATAAGTAATTCCTTTTCACTTCACTTGCACTTGCAAAATTTCAGTAGCCAGTTCCTGTCATACAATATGCAATTTTCATACATAAAGAGAACTGCTCATCTCCTTTCATAAACTTGTGCACAATACTATACCTTGGCTCAGTGACTTAACTATTCTCTGACACAGTGGCAACACATGATAACACACAGTGTACATGTTGTTTTCATGTAGAAAGTCAACAACATAATTTTTTGAAATTCTAATAAGCAACTTTTATGAAATAGTCACTTTTTGATATTGGATGTTTACAATCATACCTGAGATTTAAAGATATGTAAATTTTACATGGTTATTTGTCAGTTGCAGGCTTTTACAAGTGTGCAAAACAACTTTTGCTATCCAAGCCCAGACTGGATCCTACAGATTCTTTCATATCAGCCAATATAATTGCTAGCAGCTGGTATTTTTTACACACTGATTTCACATAGATGTGAACCTCAGTAGGCACAGTTGCTGCCTGTAAGCTTCGAGGTCACAACTTTTATATACATAGGTGGTATGAGTTGAACATTGGACTCAGACTGGAAATTTTGGGGTGGCATGGGCTATTTAAAGATTAGCATGCAGATATTTGTTGATCTCAGAAACTACATAATATTACTACATAATATTTTGAAAATTAGGTAGGTTAAAGCTTGCTGTTTTGGATGGACTACAAGACTTTATTGTTTTCAGTTTTATGAAAAATGTTGAAGGCTAGAATACAGTATACAGAACCATCTTATGCTTCCATTTGAAAATACCTAACTTACAGGTATGGCATCCATCTTGAAAATAATTTTATATTATGATAACTTATGCAAAATTTAATTAATTATTGAGGACTGTCGTGTGATTCAGAACAAATATATTAACATAATTAGAGTGCCAAATTTCAGAATCTAATAATCGCATATGCAATATCACAGAGGCAAAATTCACTCTGTAAAATGTAGTTTTTCCATTGTGTATTGTTGTAGAACTTTCAATAAGCAGTAACTTTCAATTAATGATCCTCTGACAAAAACTATTCATCTTACTTGAATATGTATATCCAAATTAATCACCTGAATAATTAATTTAAATGGAAATTTGCCAAACTGATGTTCTGAAATAGTCATGTGCATATTACATATTTCATTTGCAACTGTATTAAAATTAGAATCAAAAATCAGGTTATTGATGGGAGTAGGAAGCGTAACAAATGGAGAGTTTCCAACTTGCCACATCTCAGTCTGGTTTACAGGTTTACACTTACCTAGTTTGGAAGCAACAGAGAATGAATCTATTATTAATTTGTTCTGGCTGTTGAATATAGATTTTAACCACACTAAAACACAACAATTATCTACTTCAATTCCACTACAAAAGAAACTACTAACAACAACAAACATGCTATCCTTTGTGAACACCATTATGTCCTTGGTAAATACTTCAGCTGAACTAAAATCCAGCTTTCAGCTTCTATAACAATGTTTACTTCAGTGCTTCTTATGAACACTTGGGGCTTTGATTCTTTTCCATTACAGTTATGACAATTTAAAACTATAATACTAATGTTTCTTAGGTCTACCCTCATCTCATGTGTGACATGCACCCCTTGAGACTGAACCCATATTTTTACACTTTCACAAACTTCAAACTTAGAAATCATCCAGTCTTTTTCACACAGTCCCCACTACCCGTGTAAGCACCTCCTGTGTGTAATTGACCCATGACATATTATATGCATCCTGACATCTCTCCACTCTATGATTCAAGTTAACGAATCTGAATCTGCAGCCTATACAGTTTCAGAGCCCTCTGAGGTTCTGACGGTCCTGTAAACAATGCTAGTGATGGTGAGCTCTGTCTTCATCTCACAAGTAATAGTGGCTGTCTTTACCTCTCAAATAGCCGGCAGAATCCAGAGAGAATACTTCAGGTCCAAACTGATGCACGTCGCTAGTACTGACATGAGCCGCCAGTTGCAGTTGGCTGCACACTGCGCCTGTTGTGATATCTGGAAGAACTTGTTCCCCCAGAATGTGCAAAGAGTATACACTGCACTCTCCTTGGCTGCTATAAGCCTAAGAGGATCCATCACATTCCTAACATTGGAGCTCCCACAACTAATAATCATACCTTCTGCGAGTGCCCAAACATTGCAGGCAACTGTACCAGGCTAAGAACCTTTACCAGCCACACTTCAATGTGGGCAGTAACTGGACCAACCACAGTAGCAAGTCTATTGGTGGGACATGTGGGGTTCTGGACATCCCTTGGAACCCCACAGTGTTGCCTATTGTTAACAGCTTCAAGCAATGAGACTGAAGCCAGCACCTCTGTGGAGATATGAGTGAAGGTCACCAACTCAGCTCGCATCCAAACATGGGATTCACAGTTCCTACCCATACTAAAGACAATGGTAAACTACACAACACAAATGCACTAGAAATTTATGATTAAACTGTAAAAGCACACAGACACTTCTTGATAAGTAGTTCATTTCTATCTAGCACTGAAAGTACCAAACAGCTGATGGCAGCAGTGAAACAGAAAGTGGCAAAAGTATGGCCTGAAGTGTACCAAAATGATCAATGTCATTAATACTTCTTCTGAAGTGAAAATAATGACTGAATGATCAAAAACCAAACAAAGTCAGTCCAAAAGCATCTGACCAAGTTTCATTGGTGCTAACAGAACAGTCTAAAATCAAATCTGCTGTGAAAGCAATTGACTATGAAGTCTGCTATAATCAAACACTCTCATCTCTAAATCCACAACTGCCACACACTTAAAATCTCTACAGACAGGTAATGGGTCAGATGTACGACCTCACTAATAAAATTGCTTATATAATCCAGTGGGATGTAAATGGTTCCTAAAATCATGCAGAGGAACTAAGACTCTTAGCACAGGGAAGATCAACATGCTTTTGTCTTCAAGAGATCTCTAAAACAGTTGCATACCTCTGTGTTCAAGGGTTTCAGCCTCCAGCATTAGTATGGGGATGGCTAAAGGTTGTGTGTCATACTCGCTGACAATGAAAATCCATACTTTCCCTCTTTCCCTCATTGTCATCTATAAATTGGTATTGTGATAGAGTGTAAGCAATATATAGTACTATATGTAATGAAGATTTAAACCTAGAAGTGCTAACTAATCTCATTGAACATCTCTCTTCTTCAATGCTTATATGTGCCATTGGACTCACTCACTAAATCAGAAATTTTGTGTGTCCTGAATACAAGATGAGCATGTATTTGACTACTGTAACCAAGCCATTATCTGTTGCTGATCTGTCAACATGATGTCTTGCCCTCAGACAAACTGAAGGATTCAATGATTCCCTATTCACTGACCCCTCCCCTATCTGGATATGAACAGCAGGTGCAAAAGTGCCAGACAGAAAGCCATCACAGTAGATTTTCAGAAAAGCAGACTAGATTTGTGTGACTACCTGGCTGTCTTTGAACACTGCAACAGGGTTAAGAATGGATGGATCACTTTATAACATGATTCACAAATCCACTGGTGCATACATTCTAAAATCTTCAGGAAGCCAGCAGAAGCTGCCTGCCCCATAGTGGAGTGAAAAGGCGACACTAAAATCAGGATCTGCAGTGCTCTAAGTCCCGACCACTGCAGATAGCCTAGCAGCCTTTCAAGTGGGAAACATTATGTATTTCCACCATAATATGGAGAGGGAGATGAGATTGTCTTCAATCCCATAAGCAGTTGCAGAAATCCCACATTAGTAAAGAGTCCTACTGGAAAATTTTTGGATGAGGTGGAAGATACCCAGTCACTAGAATAATAATAAATCATAATGTTGTCACCTCTTGAAGGGCAAGTTAAAAATTGTAAATGAAAAGCACAATACTGTGTATGTTTTACAATACACTGCACACACAATACACAAGATTATGCTTTTCTTTTATTAAAAAAAAACGTGGTCATCTTATGACCAACCAGAGAATATAGTACTGAAAGTAGTGAAACATTTCTAGGGAGTGACAATCACGACAAGCCAGCATCAAGACTTCCACCATGACACAGAACAGAGAGAGGAAACGGGGACTTAGATTCCAGTAAAAATAATATTTACAAATGTCCGTTCTCCATTTGAAAGCTGGATCTGGCATTTTACAAGGCATCTGATGCAACAACTAATCATGACAAAACCCGTTACATAGTATTAAGTACCTTATAGAAAGTCCTCCCCACTCTATTCAACCACATATTAAAGACAAGAGACATTCCTAACTCTTGGAAGGATGTGGTATTAACACCTCTCCCGAAATCAGGGAAGCCATTAAGTTGCACAAATGGTGTAGGGAAGATCCTTGGGCAAATGGCAAACTGGTGCTCAGGTTAGATACTCAAGTCCAGTCAGCTGCTAAGTTCAAGAATATGTATACTCATAGTAATTCTAATGTGTAACATGAACATTTGCACTCTTTTACAAATGTGGTGACAGTAATCAAAAGTTTCAGGGGAAATCTTAGCAGAAAACATTTATTACAATTTATTAATAATTGTTTCTTGTAGACTGTCTAATCACTGCCATTATCAAAGTCCAATCAACGAGTCTTTGTTGTAATATAATAAATGATGTATTTGTATTTCTTTATCAGGACTATCTGATTTGTAAATGCTAAGCTTAATGTGAGGGAAACAGTAGTATAGATTCTGAGTTCAATAATGGTTGTTGAATTACCAAAACAACTTTTATTCTCATTTTGATCTACAGAAATATCTATGGCTCAGCTTGTTGACTTCATATTTCTTGGGTACGATTTTCAGGCAGAGGTTTCTAAAGTATCTGTGAAGGTTTTAATTCACACTGTAAGACTCATGATATATTTCCAGTTTCAACAGTTCAACTTCACATTTTCAGCTTTATGAACTTTGCTGCAGGGAGTCATTTGGGTTTCTATATAAAATTCACTGTTTGTAAATTAATGAGATGGAATTGCATTTCACTTCCATAGTCCTTTAATAGTCACAAGATTAAATAAAAATGCTGTACATGATAAAGACTTAGTTCTCAATATTCAGACAAAGAATGCAACTTCACTCTAAAGCAATCATATAGTTGTTCTGCTCCAGTTCCAAATCAACACTACTCTCCCTGAAAATTAATCAAAGACTGTCTAGCTCTTTGGTGTAATGTAATTGAATAGGTAAAAAATCTACTCACCAAGCAGTGCGGGAGAATGCACATATAAAAGATATTAAAGTTTGCAAGCTTTCAGGTCCAGTGGCTATTTCTTCTGGCAAAAGGTTGAAGGAGAAGGAAGAGGTGTTAAGGAAAAGGACTGATGAGGTTTAGAAAAAGGGGTAGAGTTTGGAAAAGTCACCCTGAACCCCAGGTCAGGGGAGACTTACCAGACGGGATGAGAAGGGAAGATTGCTTGTTGGGAATTGCATCAGATGATATTTGAAAACCTGAGAGCTCAAAAGTGGAAGACTGCATAATACACAAGGCAGAGATTACTGCCAAAGCACTGTGCACCATTTAGTTAGAGCAAAAAGCTAAATGTATTATATGTGATAAGAGATGGGAGGGAGAGGGTGAAAAGAGAACAGGTCTGGAAATGAAAGACGCAGAAACATAAAGGGAGTGAAGAAAGAAATAGTTACTCAACCAAAGAAATTAATGTAAATTAGGGCCAGTTGCATGATGAGAAACAAGGATATGTTGCAATACTAGTTCCCACCTGTGGAGTTCTGAGAAACTGGTGTCTGAGGGAACAATTCAGATGGCAGGTCTGATGAAACAGGAACTGAAGTCATGACTGTCATGGTGTAGAGCATGCTCTTCAACAGGATATTTTGTGTTGCCAGTATACACCCTCTGCCTACATCCATTCATCCTGACTGATAACTTGGTGCTGGTCATTCTGATGTATCAACTGGGGTACAATGTGTCATTTCACTGGTGGCTCTCCCTTTGATAGTATATTTTTTGCCAGTTACAGGGCTGGTATAGGTGATGGTAGGAGGAAGTCTTAGAGTAGGGATGATAGCAGGTGTAGGAGCCATACGGTAGGCAGATGTAGCAGAAGGAGCATAGGGTCTGACAAAGATATTGTGGAGATTAGGAGAGTGATGAAAAGCAATTCTAAGTGTGGTGGGCAAAATGTTGGGCAGAAAGGACCTCATTTTAGAGCATGATTTTAGGAAGTCATAGCCTTGTCAAAGTAGCTGCTTAATACAGTCAAGGCCACGATAATACTGAGTAATAAATGACTGTCTATCCAATTACATTACATGTTCAAAAATTGATTATTTCTGTTGATTAACTCTTTGGTCTGTAACACCAACAACATAATTTTATAGCATGAAAATCTCAATCTTTGCAAAACTGACAAATGAGTAAATTAAATCTTGTATATATTTTTTCTTCCTGCTCAAGTTAATATTTCCCATGAAAACATAACTTTGGACACAAATAAAATTTATAGAAATGGAATTTTCATGACCAAATACTACAAAATCTAGAATATTTGCCAGTTATATAAGAAAGAAGCAAAAGGAATCTACAGGATTATTAATATCTTTAAAATCAAAGACAAAAATCAATTCCCAAAACATGAATAATGAAACCTGAAATAAGTACAATACATCGTCCACAGCCCGTGGTCTTGCGGTAGCGTTCTCGCTTCCTGCACACGGGGTCCCGGGTTCGATGCCCAGCGGGGTCAGGGATTTTCTCAACCTTGTGATGACTGGGTGTTGTGTGTTCTTGATTATCATTTCATCATTGACTCACAAGTCGCCGAAGTGGCGTCAACTAAAAAGGACTTGCAATACGGCGGCCAAACTTCCCCGCATGGGGCCTCCCGGCCAACAATGCCATACGATCACTTCACACAGTACAATACACCAATCCTAAAGGCTCTCTTTTAGTGCATAAGATTTGCAATTGTCAATAGAACATAGCTGAAAAAAGAAATGGAATTGCAAATTTCATCAATCAGGATAGGAATTGTTATCTACTGTTGAACAAAAGTCCCTGTGTTACAGATCCTTACAACTGTTCATTAATAATTGATTTTGTGAGCTAATTATACAGAGCTCACCTTTTAAATGAAGCAGCAAGTTTATTTACACACTGACCTTTGAAAGGTTTTAAACACTGAACTGTATTTTATTAGATCTTTGCATGTGTTTATAGTATTCTTGTGCATATGACACATCTCAGTTGCAATATGCTTATTTGTTTTGCTGTAATGTGTAAACTTTCAGGTTCAAATCAAAGTATATTAGTGGTTCACAAAATCTCTACAAATAATTAACAAGGGAAAACAGAACAGTTCAATTGCACATAGTAAAACAATTTATTTTTATTCTTTGTCATTATTCTTCATGACTAAAATGAATAATATGATAATTACTAAAGGAATATTCTGATCTCCATAATGAAGAAAAAATGTTTCTGATATGATGTGAATTTATTATACTTCTCAAAAATCACACAATCCTTTCCCATATAAAGAGAAGCCTTACCATCATTTGTGTCTTTGATTCCTCTTCTCTCTCTCTCTCTCTCTCTCTCTCTCTCTCTCTCTCTCTCTCTCTCTCTGTGTGTGTGTGTGTGTGTGTGTGTGTGTGTGTGTGTGTGTGTGTGTGTGTGTTTTTTATTCTTCATTTTTAGTTTTTATTGCTTTTTGTCCTCTAACCATGTTTCTTGTCTCCATTGTCTCCATTCTTAGTAACATACTAATTTTGAACTAAATAAAATTTATCTCTTCTCAATTTGATTACTTGAAATTACAGATAAATATCGCACCTTGCTGCGGACAAGTTACAGATCATTTTTAATGGAAGAAGAAGTTCTGCGTGTGGATGAAAGTAAACGTCCTCCAAAACAAAGTTGGTGGCAGATCTTCTGGGGCAGTGACACTAATTCTCTTCAACAGCTTTCTCTCGATTGAAAAATTCTTCTAGTCCTTGCATATTACAAATTTTGTGTCACATTTTTGGCATCAAACAGTACTTTCACTTTTCCTGACACTCCCGCCAACTGAATGTTATACGCCATTTTCCATATCTTATGTTACACATACTACTGACTTTGTGATTTACCCAACTGAGTAAAATGACAATGTTTAAAGTGAATAGTCACCCCACAGTTGTCACAATTCCACTACAATATACTTGATTTCATGTGTATATATTATATAGGCCTACTCACTTACTTTTTACTCTTCTATAAGTTCAAAGGCCATAGTAATATGGTAGTGTGCTGTACATTTTAGATTTGTGTTTGCTGACGTGTGTAATTGGCAACTGTCAGCAGTGTTATTATTGTAACATATTGTTATTATGTTGATTATAATGAAGTTTACTGTCTCAGTTTTGAACCTGCAAGTCTCTAGTGACAAAGAATTTTATAAAAACAAATAACATACCAAATATGTTACTCAATATTGTATTTAATCTGTATAGCAATAAATCTTCTTATTCATCTGCAGAACATAGCTTCTTATACATCAAAATGGAATTTTCCTAGTCATAATGTTGGCACATATCTGGAGCAGCATTAAGGAAAGCAAGACTCAGAACTTATAAACACAAAATATCATTCTAGTGTTATATGTCAATGGTGTTATAATGTTATCATAATCTATACTCTGAACCAAAGCAATGGGAATGTGCAATACTTTTGCAGTAATTTTAGTTTGTTTTATAATATAAGGATTAATGATCTTTATGAATAGCCATACTTGATTATTCTTAAAGACTTGTTATTTCTAAAGTTAAAATTATGTCACAGATCAACTCTTTTACTGAGCTACAGTTTGAAATTCTGTGTATTTTCAATATTCAGATGCAGAAGTAGGTACTATTTCTCTGTCTGCTGGTTTTGTTTTATTAATAATTTTTCATTTTCTTTATTTTCAATTCATTGCTCAACTTGACTTTTTCTTGCTGTAGATCAAAAGAAGCAAATCTGCAAAACATGGAGACATGTTTCTAATTGAAATAAAAAGTGCTCTATTTGTACTATAATCTACGATAAATCTTAGCACTTTTTCCAATGCTCATCAGACAACCTAAAAGCAGAGTGTGAAAATGAAGGTTATTTTCTAGCTGCTGAGTGATGCTATGTATTTGGTATGGCTTTACAGTTTACTGATCATTAATCATCGGAACATTTACAAGTTATTTTATCATGTTAGTTATTAATGTAAAACAGATAATATTATTTTAATTATGCATTTTGTAAAAGTATATTCAAGTTTTCTACCTTTTTAGGCAAGTACTCCCATGTATTCACAATAAAAAAAAGTGTTTATGGCATTGGCCATCAGTGATTTGCTGTTGTTAAATATATAATCAGTGCAGCAATAAACTTGTTTTCTTTTTCTGGATTTTATGCACATGGTTGTGACTTTGAAACAAATTAAATAATGAGAAATGTTCAGGCCACAGACCTAAATCACAAAGTGAATTTTTGAATAAACCAGTTTCAGTTGGTATTTATGTATTTGTTGTTGATATTATGATGAGATGCTATGCTGTATTAAGGTCTGTATGTGACTGAATTGGATGGTTCAACTTGTAGATCTAGTGAAGTGCTTCTTCAAAGATCTACATTTCCTTACATAAACATTTCAGCACTACATGCCCTAAAATATTTGTGATTTCTAACATTGTTTGTAGTCATAAACCAAAGAAACTGTCTCACCAAAAACTAAAGTTAATGCACACTGAGTCTGTATGCCAACCCAGAGTTCAAAATAGTACGCTGTACAAGACAGTAACATCTTCACAAGACACTGACAACTGATGAAAGATGCTAAAAGTGTTCATACTAAAAGAACGAGTGTTTAGCAGGCCTGAGCAGTAGACAGATATATACCAAAGGACAATGAACTGCTAAGCTTTCGTGCAAAGTCCTCTTCCAAAGAAGTTACAAACAAGTACTCACACACACACACACACACACACACACACACACACAAGAGACAGAGAGAGATTAGTATGTAAGCTTCCACACAAGGTCCTTCTTAAGAGAACTAACAAACACACATATGCACACATGCACACAAGGCCTTCTTTGGGGAGATAATAACATGCACACCAAGCTGTCTGCTACTCAACATCGCTTCATTTTGGTGAGTAGTGGTCCATACTTATACAGATACATAATTTCATCCGACACCATTTTAACAAGACTTCTGTAATTTAAATGACAAGCATCAATAGTCCCTAAGACTGAGGTAATAAAACAAACATAAATTCATCTAATATATTGAAGGAAGACTCATCAAGTGACAACTGCTGACTGCTTCTTGCAGTCACACAGCGGAAGATAAATTGAAGCACTCAGAACTGATAACTCATATGCATACAATGTTTTAAATTCATATTTTACTTTAATTTCAAATATAATTCCTGATTAGTTACAGGTATATAGAGATATATGTAATAATCACTAATAGATAACAGCAACCACATGCTATAATGGGGAAGGCCCTGACTGGAAAATAACACTGTAAATTGAGCAGAACAAAACATTAATTCTAACAAGCTGTTGAAGAGTACTTAATAGCAATATCAGACAAATTACTACTTTTATTAAATCAAACAATGGAAAGTCCAGAATTATACTTACATATGGTAATTGCTCTATATTTCACTCCCTTGTTGACATATGGAAAATGGTTATCTAGTTTCCATAACATTTTGTTATTCAAAGACTAATACACATGAACAATTACCCATAAAATGTGTTGTAGTGATGTCTTTGCATATATTTTAATCATCATACAAAATACACAGTTTAACATATTTGAGAACAATTACCAATACAACTGCTCAAATAGTCCCACGAGAATGTAAATAGCTTTTCAGCTAACACTAACTCAATGAAATACAAACTCTTCCTGTTTTTAATTTGTTGTTCGATTAAACAGATAGCAAAATACATTGTTCATTCATTCATTTACTGTGTTCTGTCGATTCTTTCAAGAAGGAGAACATCAGGGATATGGAATGAGTCAAGACAACTTTCAAAATAGCTGCTGCCCTCAAACTCATACTATAGAGCAGTCATTTGTCATTGGTGCAGACTGCAAGTGAATTTAATACCTTATTCAATATGGCACTATATCCAAACATTTTAATGATGTAGGTGACAGACGATTTTCATAATCTCATTAGAAATTGTGCATTCGAATTTGAAAGGCTTAACAGACGTTTACTGTGTGTCTGTCTGATGAACACCACATTTTCCATAGCACACTGTTCATTTTGGTAGCCCACTTTATTAGCCACAATGAGCAATAATAGACTGAGTTTTGAGCTTGTTTCTATCAAATTGTTTTATGTGACTTTATAAAGGAGTGAAATACACTGATCAACAAAAACATTATGACCACCATCCTACTACTGATATAAGCCCATCAGATGGCAGCAGCATCCATTGAGGGATGTCTGCTAGTCAGACACATGCACAGTACATGAAGTATCAGTGAGTGTGCTGTCTATGTGTAGAATGGGGAAGTCACGCTATCTATCTGAATTTCACCGAGGACAGACTGTGATGGCTCTGATGCTCATCATGAGCATTTCAGAAACAGCATGATTTGTCAGGTATTCAAGGAGTGCTGTGGTGAATGTCTTCAACACATGGCAAAACCAAGGTGAAATCATGTCCAGACGTCATGGAGTTGGGCAGCCACTCATTACAGATGTCAGATGTCATAGGCTGGACACACTGGTAAAACAGAACAAGCGGAAAACTGTGGTGAAACTAACATCAGACTTTAATTCTGGGCAGAGTTCAAGTGTGTCTGAACACACAATGCAACAAACACTCCTAATGACGGGCCTCCACACCTGACGACCCATGCATATGGCAATGTTAACACCACAACATCGGCAACTACGACTGAAATGGACACGTGACCATTGGCACTGGATGTTGGTGCAGTGGCAGAGCATTGCATGGTTTGATGAATCTTGACACTTTCTTCACCATGTGGATGGGAGAGCATGACTCTGTCATCTTGCAGGGGAACAGCTCCTTGATACCTGTACTGCAGGACGGAGACAGGCTTGTGGTGGCTCCATTATGCTCTGGAGAACATTAATGTTGGCATTCATGGGTCCAGTGGAGGTCATGCAAGGCACCATTCCCGCCAAAGAGTATCATACACTGGTTGCAGACCCTGTGCACCCTTCAAAAAGATCTTATTTCCTGACAGCAGTGGCATTTTTCAACAAGATAATACGCCATGTCACAAGGAGAAGCGTGTGCTAACATGGTTCAAGGAACCCAGTGATGAGTTCCAATTGATGTGCTGACCCACCAACTCACAGATCTTAATCTGACTGAACACATCTTGGAGGTGATTGCACACCTTCCTGGGATTTACTGGATTTAGATGACTTGTGTATGAAGTTGTGGTGCCAAGTCCCTCCAGCAACCTACTAAGGTTTCATATCATGACATATTGCCACTGATGTCCTTGCCATAGGTGGACATACCAGCTATTATGCAGGTGGTCATAGCGTTCTGGCTGATTGGTGTATGTGCAAGAATGTCACTATTCAGTCATTGACAGATTCATATTTTCACCTTGTTAGCTGAATTGGTTCCTCGTCAAGCACAACTGGTCTATATCATGTAAAGTGCTCTGCAAATATATGATTCTCTCTCTAGACAGATATACAGTAAAACAACCCCTTTTACACTTTCTAGCTGTCTGACTCAAAAAAAGTGTAAAATTCAGGAAAGTGTAAAATACAGGAAAGCATAGGAAACAACAAGCTGTAGATTTTGTGTCTAGTGATCTCTGTTTATGAAGACTGCCAACTGTAGCAATTTAATCAATATCGTGTTGCAAGTTTTATTCAATGTAATTTTATAATGATTGTCAATAGTATGTCTCACATTAGAACATGAATATCTTTTTAATGTGGTTTCATGGAAGACTTTCGCTTCCATGTTTTATTTACACCATAGGATATGGTTGGAATGAAAAAGGAAACACATGTTTGTGTGTGTTAGCACTCAGCCAATGACGTCATGACAATCACAAAGGCAGTGGATGAGTGCTGACACACACACACACACACACACACACACACACACACACACACACACACACACACACACACACTTGGGTTCCCCTCTTCATTCCAATCATGTCCAATGATGTAAATAAAACATGGAAGCAAAAGTCTTTCATGAAACCACATTAAAAAGATATTCATGTTCTGATGTGAGGCTTATTACTGATGTTTGTAAAAAAACTACAGTAAATAAAACTTGTATCACAATATTTGTTAAAATAATAAAGTTGACAGGCTTCATAAACAGATAACAATAGCCACAAAATCTACAGACTGCTGCTGACAAGGAGGATGCTCAGTTTAGGGACATCATGGTTGAAAAACATGGCAGAAACTGTCATCCTGTTACAGAGCATCTTGAGGAGAAATGTTTTTGTCTAACTTCAGGACGTACTAATTGGCATATTTCATGTGGAAGTAACAATGATTCACGAAAGCTCATGATAGAGACAGCCATCTTCGAAAATGGTGTTTATTTGTATAAATGACTGAGAAATTAAATTATAGCTGTTGCAAATAACACAAGCAGCAAAAGGAAGGTTGTTACTAGAGTTGCTATCACCAGATCATGATTATCATTAAGGTAGGGATTCAGCACACTTTCCCACCCTTCCAAGCACTGCAAACCTATAATACAGGTGGCCATGACCTGACACACCGAAAATGACCATGCTAACACTATATTACATGATCAATAATTTTGCATATAGTCTGCATTTTCTGCATTGTTTCAAGGCTGACTTTGAGCAGGAAATGTGGTGCTACAGAAGAATGCTGAAGATTAGATGGGTAGATCACGTAACTAATGAGGAGGTATTGAATAGAATAGGGGAGAAGAGGAGTTTGTGGCACAAATTGACAAGCAGAAGGGACCAGTTGGTAGGACATGTTCTGAGGCATCAAGGGATCACACATTTAGCATTGGAGGGCAGCGTGGAGGGTAAAAATCATAGAGGGAGACCAAGAGATGAATACACTGAGCAGATTCAGAAGGATGTAGGTTGCAGTAAGTACTGGGAGATGAAGAAGCTTGCACAGGATAGAGTAGCATGGAGAGCTGCATCAAACCAGTCTCAGGACTGAAGACCACAACAACAACAACGATGCACTTTTTGCATAAATCTGTGTGAAAATCAATGTCAAAGGCCGTGATAACACAAAGAAAAGTTAAAATGTGGGAAATGTTCTAATACAGAATTGTTAATGATGGGAAAGCATTGTACTGAGAAAATGGACTTCTGCTGGGAGCAATAAAAGTGAACATAATAAGCAGGAAAATATAAAATGTGGGAAAGTAATAACAGGGTGTCACTGTACTTTTAGTTCCACAATTCCATAATGGGGAAGGAAGCAAGGAAGATTATGGTTTAATGTCCATCAACATCGAGGTCATGATACACAGAGCACAAGATTGGAATGTTTCAAGGATGGATAAGAAACTCAGACATGCCTTTTCAAAGGAATCATACCGACTTTTGCCTGGAGCGATTTAGGGATAGCATAAAAAATATAAATCTAGATAGATGTAGAACTTGTCATAAAAACAAACCTTTAAAGCATATTTACAAAAGATGAGATATGCTTAAGTTTCCTCCCCAGATTCTAACCAAAAAGGTCCTAAAGATGTGGAGTAAATAAAAAATACTTGAAACACATTTCCATTTTACTTGTGCAGATTGCACTACTGCACTGAAGAGTTTAGGTTGGATTTTAAGTAATACTCACATTAGTTTATTCTTTTACTAGTATATATCAATCTGTTCTATTAAGAAACTAACCAGTGAGATAAAAGAAGTTGGGCACATCTAAATGTTTTATAAATAGCTAAACTTTTTATCATTGAAAATGTGCATTCTTTGATAATGTTACCTTTCTGAACCAAAGTCCCCCGCCTGAATTTAGTGCCAAGCTGAAATCCAAAGGATTAAACTCGCACCACAAGGTAACATTATCAAGGAACACACATTTTCAATGATGAAAAGTTTAGCTACTTATAAAACATTTAGATGCACCCAACTTATTTTACCCCACTGGTTAGTTTTTTAATAGAACAGATTGACTAGTAAAAATATCAACTAATGTGAGTATTACCTAAAATCCAACCTAAATTCTTCAGTGCAGTGGTTCAATCTGCAGAAGTAAAATGGAAAAATGTTTCAAGTATTTTTTATTTCCTCCACATCTTTAGGACTTTTTTGTTTGAATCTCTTCAGTTTAGGTGGCATCATATTTTAGACTTACGGTGGGTGGACACCTCTTGCAAATTCTTAGCTGTATATGGCGTGTCTTCTCAAAGTTTAGTGACAAAGAATGGCCTAGAAACCATTTACACTCATCAAAAAAAGTTTTAAATCACCCCATTTCCCAGAACTCCTGAAGATGGACGTTGACTGTGGATACTGTATCACAGACACAGTCCCTTTGACTGTTCAGAGATGTCACTAAACAACCATGCATGAGCAGCGCCTATTAGATGGAGGGGGTCTGACAACCAATCAGTTCCAGTCATCCCACCAGGGGGAGGTACACGGCTCCTGTTCTCTGTAGTTCAACCATGCCTAGACGGTCAATAATGCACTTCGATCACGTCCACATTGTTATTTTGCGCCAGGAAGGGCTCTCAACAAGCGAAGTGTCCAGGTGTCTCGGAGTGAACTAAAGCGATGTTGTTCAGACATGGGGGAGATACAGAGAGACAGGAACTCTCGATGGCATGCCTCACTCAGGCTGCCCAAGCGCTAATACTGCAGTGGATGACTGTTGCTACGGATTATGGCTCGTAGGAACCCTGACAGCATGACTCAAACTGTGCGCAATGGGCTGCACGATGCACAACTTCACTCCTCATGTCCATGGCGAGGTCCATCTTTGCAACCATGACGCCATGCAGTGCAGTACAGATAGGCCCAACAACATGCCAAATGGACCGCTCAGGATTGGCATCACATTCTCTTCACCGATGAGTGTTGCATATGCCTTCAACCAGACAATGGAGGCAACCCAGTCAAGCTGAACGCCTTAGACACACTGTCCAGTGAGTGCAGCAAGATGGAGGTTCCCTGCTGTTTTGGGGTGGTATTATGTGGGGCCAACGTATGCGACTATACGAATGCCATCTTCTGACAGATGGTGCAACCATATCGGCAGCATATTGGTGAGGCTTTCGTCTTCATGGACGACAATTCGCACCCCCACGGCGATCATCTTGTGAATGACTTCCTTCTGGATAACAACATAGCTCGACTAGAGTGGTCAGCATGTTCTCCAGACATCAACCCTATTGAACATGCTTGGGATAGATTGAAAAGGCCTGTTTATGGATGACGTGACCCACCAACCATTCTGAGGGATCTACTCCGAATCGCTGTTGAGGAGTGGGACAATCTGGACCAACAGTGCCTTGATGAACTTGTGGATACAGGCATGCATCAATGCAAGAGGACATGCTACTGGGTATTACAGGTACTGGTGTGTACAGCAATCCGGACCACTACCTCTCAGTGTCTCGCTGTATAGTGGTACAACACGCAATGTGTGGTTTTCATGAGCAATAAAAGGGCAGAAATGATGTTGATCCCTATTCCAGTTTCCTGTACAGGTTCCAGAGCTCTCAGAATGGAGGTGATGCAAAACTTTTTTATGTGCATATTATAAACCAAGAAAATTTGATTAACAGCTCTTTCTGAAACTCCACTCAATTTGCTGGTTTATCACAATGTTTATATACTCTGCTAACAAAACAAACTTAGCATCTGATAATGCTATTGATGTAAGATCATTAAATTTCTGCTAGCTACTAAGCAGAGAAACATGGGATGTAATGTTCAAGAAAAGAGATGTCAATAGAATTTTCAATAACTTCCACACAAAGTTTATTTCAACAGTCTTCCCAATTAAGCAGCATAGATTAAAACCATTTGGAAACAAAAGGTGGATTACAGCTGATATAAAAATCTCTAGAGCAAAGAGTTGTGTTGGCTACTGTGCAATTCAGCACCAACACAAACGAGGAAGGAGAGAAGTTGCAACAGCCAGTGGCAGGAATCCAAAATGATCTGTACATTAGACTTTCTAATTACCAGGACACTTTATTTCTAAAAGGCAAGAAACATAATTAACTTCTTGTTGTGAGGTTGCTTGAGGTGCATCTTGTGCGTCCTAAATGCAATTATGTTTGTACACTACTACCACTCACAGAATGCAGGCTAAGTATCATGTTCCTATTACTCAGTACTGATGCTCTTGAAGTCTGTGACCTAACTTGGGACTAACCAGCAATGGGTGGCTGGTTAAGTCAATGTTGACAGGGGCCACTGAACTCTGTCTTCCTGGAGGTGTGGTGCTGCCCGCTTTTTCCATTGGTGCGTGGGTCGGCACCTTCTAGATGCCATTTTGTGGCACTGAACTGGTCAGCTGGTCAGTGTTCATTCAGTGCTTCATGACTGCACAATACTCACACTGTTGACATGTTCGGAGCCATCTTATGACAACGGGAGAGAGAGGTGGCTGGAAGTTGAAGTTGGGTGGCGTGAGGAGCTGGGAGCTGCAACTGGAACTGACACCAAACACCCAGCCAGGCTCCGACATCCATCCTGCACTCCGAAGGGAACAATGATCACAAAAAAACCCGAAAGGGTGCTCACCCTCTTCCTGAGCCTGTTTGATGAAAAACAGAGAGGGTGGTGATGACAACAGAGCTAAGTTGAACTGCTGCAGCAGCAAGGGTGATGGGCCCAGCTCCATCAGTTCTGCAGGTGGTGCTGAGGCAGCACTTGTGGGCAGCCATACCAGCCACATGACCCCAATAGGATGCGAATCTGCGGGCAGAAAGCCTGTGGAAAAATCTTGCAATTGACAAGCACAAACCTGATTCTGATGGCAGTGCAGCAACCCATCAGGACCTTGAAAATACATGCAAGTGCCCAAATTTTGAAGAATCATTCCACATGGTATGACAAAAAACTCTGAAATGGATAGGACCATATGTGCAAAGTGATACTTGCAGAGCATGCGACACACTGTGCGCTGTGGTGGGTGCAGCAATTGGAGCAGCATGCGGTGGCGCCAGCCATGTAGAAGCTCCACTGGCGATGTACCATTGCAGGGCTGGGAGCTGCCCATTGAGGGGAAGAGCAGCAGTGCTTGTACCCGTGAGCCCGTGAGTAGGAGGCACGTAGTTTGTTCATCCATTGCTTGAATGAATGCATGCACAAATCATTCAGTGTTTCTGTTCAACTGAGGATGAAATGGAGCACTGGTAAGCTCAGTGGCACTATTGGCTGTACAAAACTGCTCGAAGTCCTGAGCCATATACTTTAGACTAACTTAAAAAAAATAAAAAAATAAAAAAACATAAAAAAAATAGTTCCGTAGTTCATGGGCATTGCAAATGGATATTTGCTAAAAGAGTGCACAATAATAAGCCAACGAGTGTTCCAAAATGGGCCAGTAAAGTCAATATGCACTTGTTGACAGACCGATTGAGACTTTGGCCAAAACAAAAATGTTTGCGGTGAGGCAGATAGATTTTCAGCACAAGCACGACACTGTGACCTCATCTGTTCAGTGTGAGCATCCGGCCAAGTACAGTGCCAATGCATTAACTGTTTTGTGCATACAATTCCCTAATGTCCTTGTTGGAGCAATCACAACGTATCTTTTTACAACACTTTAGGAATAAGCACTTGTGAACGTCCAGAGTCATTTTGCTTTAAAATCACACCATGTTAGATGGAAATTCTATGCCAATGAGCAAAATATCAGCACACAAAAGAATTCTGAATGTTTTTCACTGAATGAGGGCAAGCAGTATGGATGTAGTACAACCAAAGGTTTAGTTCAAGATCTGCTTCTGTGGCCTGCACAATTTTCCTATAGAGCAGTGGGAAAATCTGTACAATTTCAATGTCTTGCACATAGATCAGACAACAAGATGTGGTAGTAGCACCAAATTCAGAATTAGGACAAACAGAAAGGTGAGAAAGGGCATCAGAATTTGCGTGCTTCGACATGGACTGGTAACATTTTTCATACTGATACTATGACAATAACAAAGTCCAGTGTTGCAGCTTCTGAGCCATCCATGGTTGAACAGGTTTGGACGGATGAAACAGACTGAAGTGGCTTACAGTCCATCACTAGGTAAAACTCCTGACAAAACAGATAATGGGAAACTTTGTCATGCCGTAGATAATAGCAAGCACTCCTTCTCAGTTTGGGAATAGTTACACCGAGTCATGGTCAATATCTCGGAAGCAAAATCAGTCAACCTGTCCTGTAAACCAAATTGGTGTGAGAGCACAGTTCTGATTCTGTATTTAGAAGCATCCACTGCCAAAACCAGGGGCTTAGTAGGATTGATATAAACATGGCACCCATCACTCAACAAGGCATTTTTAAGTTTCTTGAATGCATCCTGACAGTCTTTGGCCCAGACAAAAGGCACATTCTTCCAGTGAAAACGATACAATAGAGCCACGATCTGGACTGTTTTGGGTACAAACTGTATATAATATGTCAACTTCCCCAGAACTGACTGTAATTCCATCATGTTCCATGGGGCAAGGTGGTCCCAGATGGCCAGCAAGTGTGATTGAAGGGGATGAATATCTTGGCTATTAAAAATATGGACTAAGTACTGAATTTCAGTCCCAAAAAAAGGCACATTTGTCCAGGCAACACTTCAAACCTGCTGCTGAAAAGACTTGAAAAAGTGTACGAAGGTTATTAATATGTTCCTCCGGTTTATATTCTGACACTACAATATCATCCAAGTAATTTGAATAGAATGAAACTTTTGCATAAACTGTTCTTGGTAGCTTTGGAATATGGCAGATGTGAAAGTGCTGCCAAAGGGTAAGCACAAAAATTTGAACAACCCTAAATGTGTGTTGACCACCAACACTTTCTGAGAGCGGAATTTGCAAATAGGCCACATAAGTCAATTTTTGAAAAATAGTGGCCTGCACCAAGCCTATCCAATAATTCCTCGGGGTGAGGCAGCCTGGATATGAGCAATAACACAACTGTCTTGCCATTCTTCAAGTTCACTTGCAACTTTGTCTCTAACTGCATGAGGGATGGGATGTGCCCTAAAAAACTTAGGTTGTGCATTGTCCTTCACTTCAACGTGTGCCATAAAATTATTTGCTCTGCCAGAAAATAAATCAGGAAATTCCACAATCAATTGTGCATTGACAGCAGAAACAGAAAGTACACTGTCCTGATTAGGGAGACCAAACAAATCAAAAGAATCTAACCTAAAAATATTTTCACAGCCTCATGAACACAAAATTGTAAAAGTCACTGTTCTGCTTTGAGACTGGAATCTGTCAGACAAACTACATGTACCAAGCACTGGAATGTTCAGACCATCATATGCAGTAACTTGCGTGCAAGATTTTGTTAACTGTGGTGAGCCCAGCTGTTCGCAAGTGGCACAATAAAGCAATGAAATGGAAGTGCCAGTGTCCAACAGAAGCATCCGGCAATGACTAAGTTCACAAACAGTTTGTTAGGCTGTCATTGCACAGCACTTAGTTGAGGTGAAGGCACATCCTGAATTTGATCATTACTACAAGGGTGACTCCAAAAGAAATGTACACTATCTTTGTAAAAGTACAGTTTTCATTCTGCATGTGTGAAAGTTTTACATCCTTCCTGCTTGTTTTCAAACTTAGTTCAACCTGTTCCCATGAGTGGTGCCATCACAGCATGTCTTCAAGATGGCAGCTACACTTGACGTTCGTCAGAAGCAACGTGCTGTCATAGAATTCCTTTGCTGTGAAAACGAGACAGTGGGAAACATCCACAAGAGGTTGAAAAAGGTGTATGGAGATGCTGCTGTCGATCGCAGTACAGTTAGTTGGTGGGCAAGCAGGTTACGTGATGAAAGTGGGTACGGCAATATTGAGGATTGTCCTCGCAGCGGCAGGCCTCGTACTGTACACACCCCAGACAATGTGCAAAGAGTTAACGAATTGGTGACTGCTGACAGATGCATCACAGTGAACGAATTGTCATGCTATGTTGGGATAGGGGAAGGAAGTGTTAGCAGAATACTGAAAGTGCTGGCGTTAAAAAAGGTTGGTGCCAAGTGGGTTCCCAGGATGTTGACAGTGGCTCACAAACAGACAAGAAAAACGGTATGCAGCGAACTTTTGGAACAGTACAGGAATGGTGGAGATGAATTTCTTGGAAGAATTGTGACATGATGAAACATGGCTCCATCATTTTTCACCAGAGACGAAGAGGCAATCAATGGAGTGGCATCATGCAAATTCACTCAAGAAAAAAAAAGTTCAAAACCACACCTTCTGCTGGAAAAGTTATGGCTACGGTGTTTTTCGATTCCGAAGGACTCTTGCTTGTGGACATCATGCCAAGTGGAACCACCATAAATTCTGATGCATATGTGATGACACTGAAGAAACTTCAAGCTCGACTGAGTCGTGTTCGACCACATCGGCAAAAGCAGGATGTTTTGCTGTTTCACGACAATGCACGGCCACATGTCAGTTAAAAAGCCATGGAAGCAATCACAAAAGTCAGATGGACAACACTGAAACACCCGCCTTACAGTCCTGACCTGGCTCCATGTGACTATCATCTCTTTGGGAAAGTGAAAGACTCTCTTCATGGAACAAGGGTTGAAGATGATGACTCCCTTGTGCGTGCTGCCAAACAGTGGCTCCAACAGGTTGGTCCAGAATTTTACCGTGCGGGTATACAGGCGCTGGTTCCAAGATGGCATAAGGCAGTTGAGAGGGATGGAAATTATGTGGAGAAACGAAAATATTGTTCCTAAATGATGTATCTACACACTGTACAACTTTTAAACATGTAGAATAAAAGATGGATTTAAAAAAAATAGTGTGCATTTCTTTTGGAGTGACCCTCGTAGTATGACTAGCTGGTTTTGGAAAAATTATATTCACTGGGTGAGAAGATGCTCCACACTTACAAGAGTGAATGTTCTTTTTCTGTTCCAAGCACACAGACTGTACATGACCTGGCTTTCCAGAAGCAAGGCAAGTTGCATTCCTTGAAGGGCAATTTTGTCGTTTTTGCATGGGAAAGCTAAAGAGGCATCATTTCACAGCAGACAGATGCACTGACACTTGTTTACTCTATTCATGGCACAGTGGCCTGTTTGCACACAGTGGTCAGCTGAAAGGCCGTACCTGTTTGTCACTTGCATTACACAGCAAATGGAAGCTTTCTCAAAGTTTTCCAAGGTACTGTCACAAGAGTCCCAATGTTCAATAATTTGTACAACTTGTTTCAAAGTAGGATCAGAATTTGTTAATGAATCCTACTATCTGGCATATTGTATATAATTGCATCATGAATCATTGCATCTCTATAGCACTGACCACAGCTGCAATGAAAACAACACCGTCATGTCAAACCCTGAAGTTCAGTGACCCACTGACAGTATGTCTGTTCTGACTTTTCCTGCAATCAAAAGTACTTGTAATGAGCTGCAGCAACCTGAACCTGAACCTCATAATACTTAGTGAGAGGCGAAACCAAATCTTCAAAAACTAGCAACTCTGGCCTACTAGTCAGGAATAACTTCTGAGCAAGGCAGGAAACTCCTGTGCCGGCCTTCGACACGAAATAAGAAAATTTTTATAGTATCTTGCATTTGATGTGCACAACAATGAGCATTGAACTGAACATACAACTCATTCCATTCTTTATGTTGTTCATTAAAAGCTGAGAACAGTGGAATCCACGGAGGTGGTGATGTGGATGTAGCTGGCTGTTGTAGTGCAGATGGTGCAGCAATGGCTTGTGTATTAATGAGCTGCTGGACTTCTGTCATCAACTGTGACATTTGGTAGTTCTGAAACTGAGTAAACTGCATTAGATCAAAGCCTGCAGCAATCTGAGGCACAGGCACAGTTGGTCTAGGAGGTGAGTTGGGGGCCATTTTAATTAGAGGAGCCCGACAACAAAATAATTAGCAATGTAAAGATGCAAAAAGTGGAAGTATCATGGCTAGTCCTCAAGAAAGAACACAATTAGTATCAATGCTCCTTTGAAAGAAAAGAGAGAAATATTAGTGACATGCTGTGATGGAGCAGTAAAGAACAAAGGCACTGTTTGTTCCGGAATCTGTGGCACCAGATATTGTGTCAGCTACTGTGCAAGTCAGCACTAACACTAACAAGGAAGGAGAAAGGTTGTGATGGCTGGTGGCAGAAATCCAAAATGATCTGAATATTAATGGGCCTTCTACATCCAATTACATTTGTACACTACTACTATCCGCAGAATGCAGGCTAAGTATAATCTCACTATTACTCACTACTGATGCTCTCGAAGTCTGTGATCGAACTTGGGCCCAACCAGCTATGGGCGGCTGGTTAAGTCAGCATTGACAGGGGCTGCTGAACTCTGTCTTGCTGGAGTTGTGGTGCTATTTCCATTGGTGCGTGGGTCAACGCCTTCTTGATGACACTTCATGGTGCTGTACTGGCTGGTGTGTAGTTGATGCTTTATGACAGCACACAAAGAAATGATTTCTGCATTCCTATAGAAACAGATTTCTGCTTAATTAGAGACACAAAATATGGGGGCATGCTGAAAAGTAATGCCCCTGGATTTTTTGTGTGAAATCTCTTAACACTAGAACTGGGTGATACGGTCTAACCTATAAGGACCAACCGTCATTCTGATGGGTGCAATATTATCTACCTTTTTTAAAATAGTAAATAAATTTTGATATATAGCAATTTTTCATCTTATTTATATGGTTTATCAGTAAACAGTTTTACTTTTTGCTGAAGAATTATATGGTAAACTGAACATTTTGTATCTAATAATTACTCCAAATACATATGATAACAAAATACATAACAGATAACTTCCTCTAGCAAAAATATGTATCAAAATAAAATTTTGAATAGTGCAATATATAGTACAGAAAACGTTTATGACCCTAATTTCACGCATTCAAAGCCACCTGCTGCATTACAACACGTGACACATGCGTATTCAGTGTTGCCTAAGCACAGTCCACAAACATACTTGTTGCACTTCATACATAAGTGCTTGCTTCTATTCTTCCCTATACATCCTCCAATTTTACAAGCCTTGTGAATCTCACTACATTGCAGTACTGTACTAGGAAGTGTATTTAGTACCCTTGTGGCCTTATATGCTGAAGGCAACTCTTCTGCCAACTTGTATATAAGCTGATGTCTGCTTATTTTTCCACCTGTTGCTTCTTTATAGAGTACCCCCGCACTAATAGCTGCCGAGTCCAATACATCCAATACACAGAACAAAAAAAAAAAGTATGGCCATTTGGTCGATGATGTCAGTCCCGTGCTTGTTGTTACTGTTGTACACCCTTGATTCCGGCAGCCTTTTAGGATGTCATTCATTAATAGTAACTATGTCATGCCTTGAATTCAAAAGAAGCACATTTTTGTTCTTTTTCCCCCAATAGCATGTTGCAGTCATTTCACCTGACTATAACTATACTTATGTACAAAGGTGCTACAGCAGATTTTGCCAATTGAGAGATTTCCCTTCTAGATTTCCTCACTGTGCCTAAAATGCTTCTAGTCAAGCATTTCAAAGTTTCTACAAGACATTTGGTTCTGAAAAATTATCATATGTAATATTCCTTCCTGTGGAAACAAAAGACTGTATAAAACATATTACAACATGGTCTGCAAGAGGAACACCTCTGGGTTACTGCTCATCTTTGCTTAGCTCAGGAAAATCATTCGCCAGATACCTGGAATTTATATCAACTGCAAGCCCAAAGTATATTCCATTTGTCTGATTTATTGCCAGTATACTGAATGAAAGAGCATCTACCCTTGCATGGAAACAGTCGCTCATCCACAGTGATATTTTCATATGGAATGAAACACTGCAAGGAACTGACAGTGAAAGGATTCCACACAGGATAGCAGGAGCAAAGCAATATGTTCTTAGTTTTTGGAAATGTATGTTCTTTCCATCAAATCACATAAACTACAGAATTCCAGTGGGTTTTTTTCCTGCTCATTGAGTTCTGGAAAAATATTGGGTCCCCACAAATTTGACCATAATAACTTCAAAGGAAAGTTTTTTGCTCTGTATATGTCTCATAAATACATAAGTGACATTTTGTTTTGGGGTGATCAGTCTTCTGACTGGTTTGATGTTGCTCACTACGAATTCCTCTCCTGTTCTAACCTCTCCATCTCAGAGTAGCACAAGCAATCTAAGTCCTCAATCATTTGCTCATTTGCTGGATGTATTCTAATCTCTGTCTTCCTCTACAGTTTTTGCCCTCTACAGATCCCTCTGGTATCATAGAAGTCATTCCCTCATCCTTCCCTCTCCAATTCTGCACAGAACCTCCTCATTCCTTATCTAATCAGCCCACCTAATGTACAACATCCATCTGGAGCACCAAATCTCAAATGCTTTGATTCTCTTCTGTTCTGATTTTCCCACAATCCATGTTTCACTACCATACAATGCTGTACTCCAGACATACATTCTCAGAAATTTCTTCCTCAAATTAAGGTCGATATTTAATATTAGTAGACTTCTCTTGGCCAGGAATGTCTTTTTGCCATTGATAGTCTGCTTTCGATGTCCTGCTTTCTCCATCCCTCATTGGTTATTTTACTGCCTAGGAAGCAGAATTCCTTCATCTACTTCATGACCATCAATCCAGATGTTAAGTTTCTCACTGTTCTCATTTCTACTAGATCTCATTACCTTAATCTTTCTTCATTTTACACTCAATCCATACTCTGTGCTCATTAGACTGTTCATTCCGTTCAGCAGATCAAGCAATTCTTCTTCACTTTCACTCAGGATAGCAATGTCATCAGCGATTGTATCATTGATATCCTTCCACCTTGCATTTTAATTCCACTCCTGAACTTTTCTTTTATTTCCATCATTGCTTCCTCGATGTATAGATTGAACAGTAGGGGCAAAAGGCTACATCCTTGTCTTACACCCTTTTCAATACGAGCACTTCGTTCATGGTCATCCACTCTTATTATTCCCTCTTGGTTGTTGTACATATTGTATATGACCCGTCTCTCCCTATAGCTTATCCCTACTTTTTTCAGAATCTTGAACAGCTTGCACCATTTTATATTGCCGAACACTTTTTCCAGGTCGACAAATCCTATGAAAGTGTCTTGATTTTTCTTTAGCCTCGCTTCCATTATTAGCCGTAACGTCAGAATTGCCTCTCTCGTCCCTTTACTTTTCCTAAAGCCAAACTGATCGTCACCTAGCCCATTCTCAATTTTCTTTTCCATTCTTCTGTATATTATTCTTCTAAGCAGCTTCGATGCATGAGCTGTTAAGCTGATTGTGCGATAATTCTCGCACTTGTCAGCTCTTGCCGTCTTCGGAATTGTGTTGATGATGCTTTTCCGGAAGTCAGATGGTATGTCACCAGACTCATATATTCTACACACCAACGTGAATAATCGTTTTGTTGCCACTTCCCCCAATGATTTTAGAAATTCTGATGGAATGTTATCTATCCCTTCTGCCTTATTTGACCGTAAGTCCTCCAAAGCTCTTTTATATTCTGATTCTAATACTGGATCCCCTATCTCTTCTAAATCAACTCCTGTTTCTTCTTCTATCACATCAGACAAATCTTCACCCTCATAGAGGCTTTCAATGTATTCTTTCCACCTATCCACTCTCTCCTCTGCATTTAATAGTGGAATTCCCGTTGCACTCTAAATGTTATCACCCTTGCTTTTAATGTCATTGAAGGTTGTTTTGACTGGCCTGTATGCTGAATCTGTCCTTCCAACAACAATTTCTTTTTCAATGTCTTCACATTTTTCCTGCAGCCATTTCATCCTAGCTTCTCTGCACTTCCTATTTATTTCATTCATCAGCAACTTGTATTTCTCTATTCCCGAGTTTCCCACAACATTTTTGTACTTCCTCCTTTTATCGATCAATTGAAGTATTTTTTCTGTTACCCATGGTTTCTTTGCAGTTACCTTCTTTGTATCTATGTTTCCCCTCCCAATTTCTGTGATGGCCATTTTTAGAGATGTCCATTCCTCTTCAACTACTGCCTACTGAGCTATTCCTTACTGCTGTACCTACAGCCTTAGAGAACTTCAACCATATCTTGTCATTCCTTAGTACTTCCGTACCCCACTTCTTTGTGTATTGATTCTTCCTGAGTAATGTCTTAAACTTCAGCCTACTCTTCATCACTACTATATTTGGATCTGAATCTATATCTACTCCTGGGTACGCCTTACAATTCAGTATCTGATTTCAGAATCTCTGTTTGACCATGATGTAATCTAACTGAAATCTTCCTGTATCACCCATATCCTCCTCCTGTGATTCTTGAGCAGAGTATTCACTATTACAAGCTGAAACTTGTTACAGAACTCAGTCTTTCTCCTGTCTCATTCCTTGTCCCAAGCCCATATTCTCTTGTAACCTTTTCTTCTACTCCTTTCCCTACAACTGCATTCCAGTCTCCCATATCCCTTTACATACTGTATTACCCTTTCAATATCCTCATACACAGATGACACAGTGGCACCTACTGCATCTTGGCCAATTATCCAATCATCATCCTGCAGTTCTCAATATGCTCTGCTATTATAAACTTCTATATGTTTTGAAGCAAGCTGTCATCAATTAGAACTGTAATACATACCCTCCGTGCCAGACCTCTTCAGATAGCCCTTAGATGCCAGCGCTACATTCAAGGTGTTCTGCTGTGGCCGTCTTCCAGGAACAGTTTGTGTAGGTGTAATAGTCCATGTTGTTCCATCATTAGCTGTACTGCTACTTCCAATGGAAGGATTTCCTTTCACCTAAGTATTTCCTTTCCCTCTGCCATGAATGCCTTTAATATTGTTAGTAGCTGGGGGTAATGACACACTGTTGTCTCAAGTACCTAAAAATATTTAAAATTGGGTTGGTGCATAAGCTTGCAGCATTTCTCCATGAGTTTACTAAACACAACAGATACACATAACAGAGATTTTAGAATGAATTTATTTTATTTACGCCAATGATTGCAAAACCTTTGGTCCTTAGACTACTGGTTTTGGCCAGCTGTATCATTTTAGGATATGTTATTAAAAAAATCTGAAGATGGTCATTGCTGACCAAAATTGGTAGCCTAAGGACCAAAAATTTTCTGATCATTGATGGAAATAAAAGAAATTTACTACACACTTCTTGGATCACTGGTTTAATCTGCGATCATGTCACAACTTGTTAAACAGAGACTTTAGTCATCAATAATAGATTCGCCTTCACAATTTACTTGGTGTAACTTTTTGGTTATGTGACTGTAGAAATCACATGGTTTTGAAGGTAAGAACTCATTGAGTTACATTCAGAGAGCATTTTCACCCAGAAATGAAGTTCTCTGAAGGTTGTTTGCTGGAGGGAGAAGGAGAAAATCTGAGGGGGTAAGATCAGGTGAATAAGGTGGGTGGCGAATGACTTCCCAACCCAACTCCTGTACAGCGTTTTTTGTCAGTCTAGCAGAAAGCGGGCGGGCATTGTCATTGAGAAGCATCACTTTACACAGTTTTTCTGGTCATTGTTCTTGGACTGTGTCTGCAAGAGTTCTCAGTTGTTGACAGTAAATGTCAGCAGTGGTGGCTACATTTCAGGAAAGCAATTTGTAGCACACTACATCATCACTGTTCCATCATCTGTTGCGGCTGGGCACAGGTTTCTGTATGGGGAGTTGCTGCCTTCTTTGGGCTCAACCATTCCTTTCTTTTCCTTATGTTAGCATAAAGACAGTAACGATACAGGATAGGAATGGTCAGTACTGTTCATGAGACAATTGGTGATGAGCAAACAGAGATGCACATATCACCACCCACTGATTTTTGTGATTTTGGTTTAGAGCATGGAAAACCCATAAACCTAATTTTTGAACCTTCCCCACAGCATGCAAATGTTGTATGATTGTGGAATGATCACAGTTCATCACATTTACCAATCTTCAGTATACTGATGTGGATCATTGTGGATTACTGCACTTAAATGAACTTCATCAAATCCCCAAGGTCTTCCTAAAACTGGGGAGTCGCCAATGTCAAAATGATCCTCCTTAAAATGAGAAAACCGTTTTCTTGCCATGCTCTCTCAAATAGCATTATCCCGATACACAGTCAAAAGTTTCTGCCTGCCTCCACTGCTATCATCCCTCTACTGAACACAAACAGAAGAATATGTCAAAAATGTTCAGATTTCTCCCACTTGGCACTCTATTTTCTAGTGCCCAAGGCTCCACTTAACATCTCCAAATGGCAATATGTAAACTTAGATAACAACTGTGAACTACAAATGAAGAAAATGACAATGGTTGAAAAATACACTTAATTACATGTCTTTCCTCGAGAGACACGGAATTAAGTGTGTTTTTCAACCATCTGCAAAACTGAGAAACCTGTTGGGTTCGGTTAAGGATGACCTTGGACTGAGGAAATGTGGTGTATAAGATGCCTTGTCAGTGTGGGGCAGCATATATAGGCCAGACATTCTGCACAGTACAAGCACGCTGTGATGAACATCAGCGTCATACACGCCTTCATCAACCGGAAAAGTTGGCAATTGCGTAACACTGCCTGAATACAGGACATCATATGATTTATGAAAAGACGGAAGTTTTATCCACAGCATCGTCTTTCTGGGACTGCATCATTAAGGAAGTAGTTCATATCTGTACAGCCAATAATCTCATCAACAAGGATACGGGATTTCAACTGAGCACAGCCTGGAACCCTGCATTGGCTGGTATTAAACGATGCGAAAATCAAGATTCTTCGATAACAGGCCCATCATAACACTGGCCTAGTACAGCCATTGGTGAGTAACGTCTGGCTGCACTGTTGACAAACACAGTGCATGTGAGGGAGAGCCGCTCAGAGATTTTCAGCAGAGGGAGTTTGAATAGGGCAAATCACTGCGCATGCACTATTTCCGCTGCTGCGCATTCTTCACGTCCACATTCTAAAAATGGGGCATTCGTGTGCGGATACCAGCAGTCATACCTAGCCACGAGCAAGGTTGAACCACCTTAAGATGTCGGACAGTTGCTCTAAGGAAATATTGTGGAATTTGCACAATGTGATCTGGTGGCAAACCTGTGAAGACTATTTACAGCTTTACAGGCCTTAATCCAAATCCAAATTGGTCTGATGCAGTTAGTGTCTGGAAACAAAATATATGATATGATATGGCTCTCTCGAAGCTTCTATATTATTTGACATGTCAACATGTAGTACTTTGAGAATTTCAGGGTAAGTTCTAGAAACACTTGGCTCTCCACCATCTCGAACACCCGATATTTTAATGACGAGGGTGAGAGAGCATTATTGGCGTCACACATATCTGTGTGTCAGGAGGGACAGCTGCATCAGATGAGCAGCCCTGACAAGTGGTTACCAGCAGTGCCTTGGAATTTATATCAAAAAGTCAAAGCATGTTTGTATAATGGTCCATGGTTTGTGGTGTCATAAGGATTGTTACAGAGACAAATGAAACGTGTATTGTATAGAGACTCTTACTTCATGTCTTGGCTCTGCATGAGGCAGCATGTATGTAATTGTATGGGTGTTTTGTCGATTCTGACATTTATCTTGGAACCAGTTGGCTTGCTGGAGCTTGTACAGAATAATTGTTACTTTGGGGAAGAGAGTTGAAAATATATTGTTGTTGAACTGAAAAGATTCTATGAGTACATGATTTATTTCAAGAATAGAGAGTTGGTTAATATTATTCCCTTTAACCTGATACAGTCTTCAGAGAAGAATTAAACGGTGAGAGCGACGTAGCTGATGACCCAAAGAAGAGGATTGGCTGCACGAGCAATGTACGAGTCAACTGGAAGAGATATGTGAGTCATGCAACCCAACACAGCACTGTCTTTTGTTGTCCAAAAAAGCATTAGAGACTCTAATTTAGTGTGATTCCTGTTTTCAGATTATTCATCAAATTTAGAATGTTTCTTGAGGAGTTGTATTTATATGAAGATTTGTAGTAATAAAAGTTGACAACAAAGGTTAAAACATTTGCAATTATTAAAACTGGAAACTTCCTGTTATGTTACAACATTGATTACATGTTGATATTTGAAATACAAAAATATAAACGGTGATGTAAGTTTTATCTGCAGTTGAAATAGTCTATTAAAATTATTAATAATTATTAATAAACAGAACTACATTAGTTCTGTTTAAAGAGGATTTGCTGTTAAACTTTTGTAAACTAATTTTCAAAGTGCATCTTTGCATAAAGTGAACTTTTCGATGCATACACAAAAAATATGCTTATGGCAAAATTACACTCAAGAGTTAGAAACATTCACAAACATCCATAGTAATGGATTATGTACTCTATAAATGACAATGAGACCATCTCTGTCCAGAATTTAGGTGACATCATATATTTCATTAGTTGGGAAAAAGGTTCCATCAGACCCTGTTTTATTACACAGTGAACTGGTGTGTATGTTTCAGTTGGCTGAGTGGAATCAGGACAGTAAAATGGTCAACCCAGAGACATGTCTAAACGGTAGAAAGGAGCTACACTGTTTGGATGTGCTGACCCCACACCATAAATGAAGTAGTTCAATATACTGGTGTTTCAACACAGACTATCCAATGTGCCTCCAAGCAACAATATACCACTCACAGCCATGTAGAATGATATAATAGCGGTGGCCATAGGAAGATCCTAACTGACAGGAACCTGAGACAAGTTTCACATCTTGTCAGTGACAAATGGCAACAGATCTGACAGGAATTGTAGCGGTCATTGAATGAAAATCCATTTTAACCAGTTTATGATTGAACAAGCCCATAGTAAAGCTGTGAGTACCGGGCATCAGTCGTGCTTCGGTAGCTCAGTTGGTAGAGCACTTGCCCGCGAAAGGCAAAGGTCCCGAGTTCGAGTCTCGGTTGGGCACACAGTTTTAATCTGCCAGGAAGTTTCATATCAGCGCACACTCTGCTGCAGTGTGAAAATCTCATTCTGGAAACATCCCCCAGGCTGTGGCTAAGCCATGTCTCCGCAATATCCTTTCTTTCAGGAGTGCTAGTTCTGCAAGGTTTGCAGGAGAGCTTCTGTAAAGTTTGGAAGGTAGGAGACGAGGTACTGGCAGAAGTAAAGCTGTGAGTACCGGGCGTGAGTCGTGCTTCGGTAGCTCAGTTGGTAGAGCACTTGCCCACGAAAGGCAAAGGTCCCGAGTTCGAGTCTCGGTCGGGCACACAGTTTTAATCTGCCAGGAAGTTTCATATCAGCGCACACTCCGCTGCAGAGTGAAAATCTCATTCTTCAAGCCCACAGAAAATTTTTAAGACTGTTTGGAACAACACAAGTCAATCCATTTGTCATGTTATAGCATTAGAGGGAGATTTAAACTAGCTATAAAGTGGGAGACTGAAGTGGATATGGGAGTTACAAGGAACAGCATTCATGTGATACTGTTTTACATGTATTATCTGAAAATTAGCTTCAGCATTTTGTCACATAGATGAAACATGAGGGTAATGGCTTAGATCTCATGTTTACAAGCACGTATGAAATTTTTGGTTTGGTTAATGTACAATAAAGAATCAGTGGTAATGAGAACATATGGCATAGCTGTCTAGGGGTGTCAATACAAATGTTAAGAACACTAGGAAGATATTTTTGTTTTGTGCATGTGAAAAGAAATGATTCCAGTTGCCTAAGCAGTCAACATGAAACATTCATCTCTGGTACTGAAATCATTGAGCACAAATGGATAAAATTCGAGGCTATTCACACAAGGATGGTGTTGATTGTGTCTTGCTCCTCATATGGTTTACATTTGATCAGAATTTCTTTGGATTTCCTGCCAGATTTCCAGACATAATTTCTCTGTGAAATCTGTTATAATCATCTCGTATTGAAGTCTGTGCTAAGTATCAAGTATCTTATCTTGGAGATCCTGCAACCCTTTAAACATGGCATGTTTTCTTTTTTGGTTGCTTTTCCAACTGTGTCCTTGCACCATGAGAGCTCTATGCCATCTCTTATTAATTTACTTGGTATAAAACTGTCAGTGCCATCAACACTATTTCTTTGAAGCTTTAGAGGCCTTGGGTGGGTGGCCTCTACAGTGGCAGAGTTGAGCTGAGACAGTGGGTTGACATCAGGATGCTGACCACTGGTGGCTCAGGAAAACAGGAGCATTAACAGTAACATATTTTTATTAGAAAACAAGGTACAACATTCAAAGCATTGTTCCATAGTAGTTGTGTCCTGTTGGCATGCACCAATAGCAATATGGATGGCAGTTTCTGATGCAATGGCTGACCAGTGGCCAGCTTGACATCAGCAGTGGAGCAGGACTGCCAACATGGTGTAAGTTCAACAACTTAATTTTTGCAGTCTCTTTTCCATCACTTCTTTAGTAACATGTCAGTCTGTCATCTTGAAGCTGATAATATTATTGAGTACTGGATGGTGCTTACTCAGTGATATACAGAGCACCACAATTTTGATTTCACCTTCCCACACATTTATTGTCCATGAAGTTCCGCTGTTGGGATGTTTGCCAGTTTTTCAACTTCATAAGATAAATAGCACATAAATCAAGTTGCAGTTCACAGACAAACAAGAGCCAGTGGCATAGTTCATTGAATAAATTATAAAGTCGTTGAAGCACAAGTTAATAAAACACTGTCCAAGAATCAATGGTAGCTCTAAGCAATCACTAAACAAAGCAATTAAGTGTGGTACAGAACATACTTTATGTTTACACTAAACATTACAGTACATGACAGTATTCTCTCCCAGTAATCCACAAGATAGGAGTACACTACAACAGTTTGCTTAGATCAGCCATTAATTAAAATCACCTCTTTCTCAACGATTACTCATTCCAATGACAATGATAGTTCAAGCCTCCTACCAACCACAACACAATTCAGTCAAAATATTCATTAACTTGAGTTACAGAAAACGTCAGCATCACTGAGTTTTTTTGGATGCTGATACAAGCATATTCGTGAACAAAGTGTGCATAGCTATCATATTGGCGAACACCAGGAGCAGACTCAACATAGGTTGTGACGTACCAATGGAGTGGTGGTGCTGGATTTTACAGGCATACATAATGACATTCCAACAAACAAAGTTTCATGCTTTTGCTACACACAAATATTTAAACAGAAAACTCAAGAGGTGAACCCCCAGTTAGTCATACAAGAGAACCGATAAAACAATTTTATCACACAATTTCTTTTAACACCACTTTTAAGATCAATGAGGAGATTAAGACAGCAATTAATGAACCAGCATGACATAAATGTACTTGGGGTCAACCTTTCAGATTATCTACTGGATTCGCCTTCCTGCAGTTAGGATAAACAGTTTTAAAAGGGCCCACAGATAATCTTTATATAAAAAACAAATCCAATCAACTAACATGCCAGACAGAAATTGCAAAAATCTCACTAGCAGTTAACAAGAAAGATTTAATTATTTATTTCAAGTTTCTGCTACCAGCCAAAGTTTCTGGTAGCGGAAACTTGAAATAAATAATTATCCCATACAGTAACGGTCCACAAACATAGCCATTATGGCTGAAAATAAGAAAGATTTAAATTCACACATTGGGTTCACCATCCCGCTTTTCAGAATGAATAATACTGAAATGGCCACAGGTAATCCTTACACAATAGGCAAGTCCATTACTACGTTGAAATGATAGCTCACATGTTAACATTACTCATATACAGCTGTCGTTCCAAAATGTGAACACCACCTTTCTCAACAATAATCAAATGAATAACAGGATATTCCATACTCAATATAATGTAGCAAATATAGTTCTTGTCAGTATAAGCAGGTGCATCCAAAACCACATGGACTCAATACAATAACCGCAATGTGCTCCAGTAACGTACTTCATTGCAACCAACTAAGTCATCCAATCGTGTGAGTACTAAATGTGTCTTTTCAATCTGTTGAAGCCACCAAATCCACATAGACTAACAGTTGCAAACGGCCATCGCAACCAACATCACCTTTTTTTCATGTGGCTGTTTAGCGTTGGTCAGAGTCCACAACTTGACGAAAGGCAGTATGCAGCAGTTCCAAGGGGGCCTACATAAAATTTCTCATATCCACTCAATCCAGCAACAGCTTGAAACCTTCGGTTGGCTGACCATGTGCCCTGACCAGTTCAATGGATCACCAGGGCACAGACTGCAGCCACTCTTCATCAGGCATCTCTGTCGCAGCGATAAGTTTTCATCATACCCCTCTGGAAGGCTCTGCTCGCACACTGCCACCAGCACAGATGTGACCAGTCCTGGAGTGCCCTCTCAGGCATTGTGGTCACTGGAGGCACCACTCAGTGGGAATTCAAGTGGCACCCTACTGGCGCCGGAATCAAACCATCGCACCCTCCCCCCTCCTTAGACCACACATCCAGGTCATGCAGAAGGATGAAACTCGTACACTGGTATTAGTCACGTTGTCACGGCACTGCGGCATCATACTACCATCAAGATACTTTAAAGTTATTTCATAACCAAGGACATAAGATGAAGCATTTTTTAAAAAGCTTCACAGTGAGTATAACATTAAAGAAACTAGCTATTACTGGTGCATCACCATCTTCAAAAGGTTTAATTTGAAAAACATAGACCTAAAAATTCTCTAGGTCTGTGAGTTTTTAATGAGCAAGGTGACAAGTGTTACAAAGCAAAGGATCTGAACAGGGCCCTCAAATCTGGGTAAGAGTTCCCCACCACCCTATCTGCCTCCCAACTCACTGCCACAAAGTTTTTAATCCAAATCTTGTCACCCAGCCTTAATGAGACTGGCCGTCTCCCAGCATTATAGCGGCATCCTAACCTCTCATGTGTACCTTAAGATTTCTCTTGGCACACTTCCAGTTTGCCCGTATTCATGTGGAGGCAACTTTCTCTGGCAGTAGGTCATCCAATGCCCACAAATTAGATAATGGAGAATTGGGCTAAAACACAAACTTCATGGCCATCAGAGTTTGCTTGTGAGGCTCATGTATTAAAAGCATACCCCATCTGGGGCAGCAAGCTGCCCCACCGGGTATGGTCTGCATGATTGAGGCAATAATGGCCGCCCACAAGTTTCAAGTTACTCTCTTGGCAAATGATGGATTAGGGTAGTACGCCATTGTAGCAGTGTGACTACTTCGACTCTCAAAGTAGAAACTGCAGAAGGCTTCTGAAGTAAATTTAGGAGCATTGTCCATAACTAATTCACTACATATGCCCAAAGGTCCAAAATATCACCTGAAGGCATCTGATAGTAATCTGGGATGTCATACCATGCATCGGGATTAACCAACAAAAACACAAAAATGTGCACATGCATACAAGCGTGTAGTGGCTCCCACCTCGTGAGCACAGGAATGGCCCCACATGTACATCCTCTCCACAGGCTGATTCATCAGATGTCAGGAACCCTGAGTGGGTATTCAATGCTGGTTTTCTAATGGCGCACTTCTACAACTTGCCACCAGAAACTTATCACTTTACCCATAGACTTCCAAATAAAATGCTCCCTTATCTCCATTCTGGTCTTGAAAACACCCAGATGATCACCCACCAGGCTTTCTTGAAAGTACTTAAAAACCAAAGGTACCAAATTCTTGGGAAAGACAATTGTATGGTCACTCCCTCACACCATGTGACACAGAACATTCCCTTTCAGATAATATGGCTTATTTGAGTCACCTTTCCTAATTCTCTCCTTCAACTCTGGTAACTCTAGCTCAATATCCTGTAGTCAGTCAGTGTCTTTAAAGAGAAGCAGACAACCACTTAAGCTTGGACAAATTACATGAACTAAGCCATCTGATGCAATTGATCCACCTACTTCCTCAACCAGGAGCCGATCTTGCTCATCTCAAAACATTCTGCTCAGCCTGTCTGCAATGATATTCTCTGTGCCTCTTATGTGCCTTACTTTGCCTTACTTTGAACTGGAACACCGACATTCTCACTGCCCAACCAGCAATGCGCCTGGTATGCCTCGGTCTTGCCAACACCCAGCTAAGGGCCTGTTTATCCATTTCTAATGTGAATTGACAGTGTTAAAGACAGATTCTAAATTTTTCAAATGTGAATAACACTGCCAGTGCCTCCAGCTCATACATGGAGTACTTCATTTCTAGTGAGGAGAGGGCACGTGAAGCGTACACAATATTGTGGCAATGCTCGTTCTCCTCCTGCAAAAGAACAGCTGTGACACCTAACATCGAGGCATCAGCCAGCACCAAGAACTCGTTTTTAAGGTCAGGCATTGCCAAAATCAGAGCGCTCACCAAAACAGTCTTCAGCACCTCAAATGTGGCTTCTTGGGATGGGTTCCACTCGAATTTTCTTCCTAAGATCATTTAAGGGAGCTGCTAACTGGGCAAAGTTAGGTATGAATTTCCCAAGAAGATTTAGCATCCTAATACACACATCAAAAAAATTTTGCATCACCCCACTTCCCAGAACTCCTGAAGATAGTCGTTGACTGTGGATATAGTATCACAGACACAGTCCCTTTGACTGTTCAGAGATGTCACTAAACCTGCCCAAAGATGTAAACAGCCATGCATGAGCAGCACCCCGACAGCCAATCAGTTCTAGTCATTCCACCAGAAAGGAGGTACACGGCTCGTGTTGTCTGTAGTTCAACCATGTCTAGATGGTCAATTCTGCAGTGCGATCATATCCACATTGTTACTTTGTGCTAGGAAGGGCTATCAGCAAGGGAAGTGTCCAGGCGTCTCGGAGTGAACCAAAGCGGTGTTGTTCGGACATGGATGAGATACAGAGAGACTGGAACTGTCGACGACACGCCTCGCTCATGCCGCCCGAGGGCTACTACAGCAGTGGATGACCACCACTTATGGCCTATGGATTATGGCTCAGAGGAACCCTGACAGCAACGCCACCATGTTGAATAATGCTTTTTGGGCAGGCACAGAATGTTGTGTTACGACTCAAACTGTGCACAGTAGGCTGCATGATGCGCAACTTCACTCCTGATATCCATGGCAAGGTCCATCTTTGCAACCACAACACCATGCAGCGCGGTACAGATGGACCCAGCAACATGCCGAATGGACCACTCAGGATTGGTATCATGTTCTCTCCGCCGATGAGTGTCGCATATGCCTTCAACCAGACAATTGTCAGAGACATGTTTGGAGGCAACCTGGAAAGGCTGAATGCCTTACACACACTGTCCAGAGAGTGTAGTAAGGTAGAGGTTCCCTGCTGTTTTGGGGGAGCATTATGTCGGGTTGACGTTCACCACTGGTGATCATGGAAGGCGCTGTAACAGCTGTACAATACATGAATGCCGTCCTCCGACCAATAGTGCATCCATATCAGCAGCATATTGGTGAGGCATTCATCTTCATGGATGACAATTTGTGCCCCCGTCATGCACATCTTGTGAATGACTTCCTTCAGGATTAAAACATCACTTGACTAGAGAGGCCAGCATGTTGTCCAGACATGAAGCCCCCCGAATATGCCTGGGATAGATTAAAAAGAGCTGTTTATGGATGACATGACCTACCAACCACTCTGAGGGATCTACCCTGAATCTCCGTTGAGGAGTGGGACCATCAGTGCCTTGATGAAGTTGTGAATAGTATCCCACGAAAAATACAGGCATGCATCAATGCAAGAGGATGTGCTACTGTGTATTAGAGGTACCGGTGTATAAAGCAATATGGACCACCACGCCTGAAGATCTCGCTGTATGGTGTTACAACAAGCAATGTGTGGTTTTCATGAGCAATAAAAAGGGTGGAAATGATTATGTTGATCTCTATTCCAGTTTTCTATACAGGTTCCAGATGTCTCAGAACCGAGGCGATGGAAAACTTTTTTTTATGTGTATATAATGTACCACCCCTTTTGTATTCTTTGGAGGATGAAATGATGGAGGGCCGTCGGTATGGCTTTGGTCTACCTTGCCCCCTAGGTGTCCTAAAAAGGAAATTTCAGGATGGGGAAACTTAGCTTTGGCAAGCTTAACAGTGAACCCGACCTTCTTAAAACACTCCAAAACCTCTCTAATATGCTCAAGATGTTGTTTGAAATTCTTACTAATGATCACTAGGTCATCAAGGTAATGATAAATACATCTAAATTTTAACCCATAAAAAATATTATCTAAAATTCTAGACAGGACTGTGGCGCCGGTAGAAAGTCCAAACAGCACTGTTGAGATTCCAGTCAGTAATTTGGAACTGTCGATGACATGCCTCGCTAATGGAACCCGATAATAGGACTGATTACGTGTGAGAGCTGTAAAAATCTTGGCATTCTTAAACCAGCCAAAACCCATATGCAGATCAACTAATGGTATTGACTGCAGAACTACCTTCTTATTCAAGGCTCTATAATCCACTACTGGGCATACCCCATCGTTTTCCTTAAGAACCACAAATATGGGGATGCATAGGTTGATGTAGACATTCTTACAACCCCCTCTATCAACAATTCGTCTATGTGTTTCTTGAGATACTTAATATGAGGTGGAGAGAGATGATATGGTGGGTGCCTACTGGTATGTTGTCAGTAACCTCAAGTTTGTTCTCCTCCCCTTTCACTGTACCCAAATGATCATCAACATATTGCCAAATTCATTACACAACTGGCATAACCCTCCTGCCTGTTCAAGGGACAGATGACTAAAATCACAACCATCCTTAACTCCCTCAATAGTAGCCACTCTAGACTGATTCTCAATACCACTTCCCTACCAGTGCTTACAAAATGGCCCTAAACCATATGACGCAGTATCTGATACAGTTGCAGGTCAGCTAAACCAAATATCTCCCCATGATCCTGCAGTACTAATAAAAAGTACAGGCACTGCTCAACATCCTCGCTACATTCCTTTTAGTGGGTTG
Organism: Schistocerca piceifrons; assembly: GCF_021461385.2. Lineage (NCBI taxonomy): Eukaryota > Metazoa > Arthropoda > Insecta > Orthoptera > Acrididae > Schistocerca > Schistocerca piceifrons. Next base: position 275,819,264 of record NC_060145.1, read on the forward strand.
GGTTGTTTATTGAAAAATCACTATCACAACTACTTAGCCCCTGCATTCTCGCAACTATTTCCTTAACTGAGTCCTGCAACTGTTCACAGAGCACATCCATGGGCATGACATTGTGCAAATTCTGAACTCTATTAGCATAGTGCACCACATGCACTCTAATTCTACTAACCGGCAAGCATGAAGGCTCCCCAGTTTCAAAAAAGGACACTAACAAGCTAATCTCTGCTAACACACACTGAATGCTGGTGATGACATCACTCACTTAGTCTGGCTGCAAGTCCAGTGCGGTGACAGGCTTATTGACTACCTTCTTCATCCACTGTGCTAACTCAGCTGTGCTCCTGGCAGCATCGCCATCCCTAACAGCAATACAACTTTTTTAACCCTACTGAATGCAATTATGCACACCACCCACAATCCAGCACAACCACATTCTGCTACCAAAGATGTGATGTAGCAATGGTGCTGGGGTTTACAGGCATACATAATCACATTCCAATGAACAATATTTCTTAGTTTTATTGAACAAGAATATTTAAACAGAAAACTCAAGAGGTGAACCCCCAGTTAGCCTTACAAGAGAATCAACAAAACAATTTTATCATACAATGTTTCTATTTTTTTTAATAACACCTTTTAAGATCAATGAGCAGGGAAAATTTGAATTTAAATCTTCATTCCCCTTTTACCCTTAATAAATAACTAAACAACTAATATTAAGACAGCAGCTAATGAACCAGCATGACATAAACACACTTGGAATCAATCAAAACAACTTTCAAATTATCTACTGGGTTCATCTTCTTGCAGTGAGAATAAACAGTTTTAAAAGGGCCCACAGATAATCTTTACATTAAAAAACAAATTCAATCAACTAACATGGCAGACAGAAATTGCACAAATCTCACTACCAATTAACAAGAAAGATTTAAATTTATGCACTAAGTTCACTGTCCTGCATTTCCATTACTACACTGAGTTGATAGCTCATATGTTAACATTACTCACACACAGCCCTCCTTCCAGAATGTGAATGACACCTTTTTCAACAATAATCAAATGAATAACAGGATATGCCACACTCAGTGTAATGTAATAAATATGGTCCTTGTCAAGGCAAGCATGAACATCCAAAACCTTGTGGACTCAATACAATAACCACAATGTACACAAATAACATACTTCATTACAACCAGCAAAGTTATTCAGTTGTATGAGCAGTAAAAAAAAAACATTTCTTCACAAGTTGTAACAGCCACACTAATCCACATAGGCTAACAGTTACAAATGGTCATCTCAACCAACATCACCCTTTTTTATGAGGCTGTTTAAGGTTGCTCAAGGTCCACAATTAGGCAAATGGCAATATGCAGCAGTTCCAGTGGTCCCCTTCATAGAATTCTTCATGTCCACCTATCCAACAAAGGCTCGTAGCCTCCAGTTGATGACCATGTGCTCCAACCAGTCCAATGTATCACCAGAGCAATGACTGCAGCCACTCTTCATCAGCCGTCTCTGTCACAGTGAGAAATTTTCATTGTCCCCATCCAGAAGGTTCTGCCCACATGCCACCAGCAGCATGGATACCACCAATCCCAGAGTTCCCTCTAAGTCATTGCAGCCACTGGAAGCACCACTCAGCAGGAATTCAAAGTGGCAGCCACCGGTGCCAGAATCAAACCACCACAAAGGTATTATTTGTTTGTTAACTCCAGTGGAATTGGGTGCAGACTGATGGCTTTGGGTGATGTCTGACTATTTAAAAAAATTAGAAAAGTTTATGGACACATTTTATGCATCTGCATTAGGAATACCCAACTTACAAATACAAAAGCCAATTGAAAATTACAGTAAATTATGCAAAAATCTTAATTAATCAATTAATGAAGCACATCATCATATGAATAAAATTTAGTTCTACAAATTATAATGGTGAACATCAGAATTTAACGAGCTTAGAGGCAAAATTTGCAATTGAATATGTAGCTACTTCTGATGGTGGATATTAATTACCTTGTAAATTAATTAGTTTCAAAGAATTTGAAATATGCTACTTGAAAGTTTAATAGCCAATCTTTACAGCTAGTGATGTCACCATGCCTAGAAAGGCATTCTACCTCACCAGGCTATTTTTATTACGTAATGAAGTGGAATTTTCATTTAGGTATAACTTTTAATTAACAGGTTTCCTAGTAGACTGAGTGCAATATTAGAATCAGCACATCAAAAATATTACACTGAATAATGAATCTAAGTGTTAAACAATTTTATTTATGTTTTGGAATATCAAAAACCTTCTACTTGTATACTATTTGAATAATGTACAATAAAAACAAGCAAAGCAAAACAGATAAAAAGACAGTTATTAACAGGAGTTGAAATCATAACATGTGGAACAGCTCAACTTTCTATGTCACAGTGGGATATCTGTCGTACCACATGCACCATCTCAGTGCAACTCTGCAATTCAGCGCCAAAAGTGGCTGCAGATATGGAAGACCACCACAGTTCTTGTAGTAGAAGACAGCTTCCAGCAGTGATGTCCACCCTTGCAAGTGGAGGCATGCAATGTCAGTTTACCTGCATATACAGGCAGATGGGAGGCTGCATCACCCTGGGTTTATGAACACCTGCCCTCCACAACAGAAGTCCAACTGCACTGAAGTGAGCCTGAGGTGGCCACCAGTGGGACGGTTCCAACCCCACAGGAGTGTGCTTACAAGCAGTAGACAGATCATCAGTGGTGTAGTCTGGGACTTGAGGTGGCAGCTTGCAAAACCATGTTGGCCTATCAGCTGGTGTGTACCTCAATTCTTAGTATGTTCTGCCAGATTGTGAATGTCTCTATTGAAAATGGTGGGTATTTATGCAGATTCGGTGCCCAGTTGTTGTGCTGAGGAGGCATTGCCTCTGATCACAGACACCAAAACAGCACAGAGAGTGGAGGTGTGGCAAATTGCCTGCCACTGTCATGGCCAGCCTGCCATTCTGTTGCATCATCAGTACTGCAAGCACTGACCCCTGGCACACAATGTGGAAATTGGCTGGGGATATCACCCCATCTGGTGCAATGGAGTTTTGCTCTTCTCTGCATCCACTGGCATCTGTAGCCCATTAGTGAAGCAGCCACAGTGCTGTTATTTTACTTAATAGTGCTGAAAATTAGTGGCAGTGCTACAGTGCCTCCCTCCCACAGTAGATCCAGTCCCTGTATCTTAGCTATGGATAAATATGTAAAGACTCAGCACACAATTTCGCACTGACAGTGATGTGGGGCGGGAGCCGCGCGAAGCATGGCAAGGCACCCCAGACAGTGCGGCTACATAAAATAAAATGTAATGTTTTGAATATGTTTATTCACCTTCACAGTAGGTGCGGAAGTGTCCGTACTTCAGCACACGTGAGCACGTTTCAGGAGATTCATATATACCCTTGTCAGTTCCTGTGTTGTGATGCTTGGATTTTCTGTCGACTAGTACCAGTTGTTCTGGAGATTTATGTACTCAGACAGATGGAACCACCCCTTGTCACTCATGATGAACTTTGGTGGGACCAAGACACTACTGGCAACTTCCCTCAACAGCTATGAACGGAAATGCACTCTCTTCTGCAGGTCAGGCTCCTTCAGCTGTTGCACAACACTTATGCGGTATGGTTGTAATAACTTCAGTCCCCTTACAACACCTCTGCAACTTCTCTCACTCACATGAACCTGTTCACTTAATCTCTTGGTTGACTTACGAGGACTTTTTGTCATTATCAAAATAGTTCAAATGGCTCTAAGAACTATGGGACTTAACATATGAGGTCATCAGTCCCCTAGACCTTAGAACTACTTAAACCTAACTATCCTAAGGACATTAGATACATCCATGCCAGAGGCAGGATTCGAACCTCCGACCGTAGTGGTCGCGCGGTTCCAGACTGAAGCACCTAGAACCACTTGGCCCCACCGGCCAGCATTCTGTACTCCACAGGTAGACCAGTGTACTTGTAGTTCTGCCTCTCTTAACCAATTAGCCTTAACAAATCATTCTTAACAGTAAATGGTTCAACTTCATTAATCTATTATGTCTGGCATTTCTACTCAACTATCTGATGGCTTCTTTGCTCACCATCTTGGTACAACATTTGAAACTTAGTTTCTATGACCAAAGTTGCCCTTACGTTTTCACAGAAAACATACCCCTAAAATCGTGTTCACATATAAACCACATACAGTACTACCACAAAAAATACACTGAAAGGTAATTCTACTTACTTCCCTGCTGTAGTGCTAATCACAGACTGAATTCCTCTCATAGTACTAGGCTTTCCTGTAACCCCACTAACCCAAAGCAACTTTCTGATGTTATGCAAGATTACATCATGCAAATTAAACCTAGTGAGTTTATATGCAGTTCAACTGATTATTCCTTAACATAAAGGAGTCTTGTGATAGTATTTCACTGCTAACAGCTTCCCCTGATTGAACAATTTCCCTTAGGTTACACCGTGTTTCACAGAAGGTCAGTTTTGGCATAATGCTTGACCCAAAACTCTAGCCCAGGTTGTGCGATATCCTTCATGTAAGTTACATCTGTTTTGCACAGTGAACCATGGCTGCACTCTAAACAGCGCACTGTTTGCATCAGCAGCCTGTGCTGTCTGCCACTCCATGAGGCTGTGACCTAGTGTTTGTACTGCCATAACCTTCTGATCATCAGGCTCACATTCCTTGAAGGATTCTGCCATCTTGGAAAATGTAGCTACTTCTGAAGGTGGATATTAATAAATGTATCTGTATGTATTACTTTACTACTTGTAACATCTGCAAAACAATCAGCAACAATAAAAAGCTTCTGTGAATTCTCTGTATCTACAACAACATTACTGCCTGTAGTTCCACTCTGCATGACACAAAAATCATCGTCACATGTACTTTCCTGTAGATCTGACCCAGCCTCCCCAGCCTGGAAACAACACCCATTATTGCACAATGGGGTAAATACTACTGCACTTAAATCACTCATGTTGTTATCTTCATACTTCTTTACTTTGGTATAGCCCAACTTGCTTCATCTAGTAAGACAGCTACTTCAGCCTTCGTATTTTCACCAGATTCGGAACTGATTACTCTCTTTAACTTCTATAACATTACTGCTCTGTGCAACTTCTCTCTCCTTACTTTCTGCTTCCCTCTTCTTTCTTAATTTCCACAAAATACTGTCATTCCTAACTGCTAGCAAATTGTGCTTCTTTCTAACTACCCAGTCATAAAATGTCTTCTGCTTCTCCTTCACATACTGTAGAGTAACTCTCCTGCTCTGTTTCTTTCTTCAGCTTTTATTTACGCATAGTTAGCTTGCAACCAAGCTACTTCAGCTGCTAAAATTCATAATGTTTTATCCCGAATAGCCCTCTGAGGTGCTGTAAATGACATGATTAACCCTATACCAGTTATATGAACAACACAAAATGATGAGAAAAAACAAAATGTTAACATTTAAATGTACTATTATCCTAATACTTCCCTCTATTTTTACATGTTTACTTACCAAGCCATATTCAGCACTAAACAAACCACAAAATATGTTGTGTCTGTTCCCAACAGTGCAAACTAACATACATTTCCTACAATTTTTAAGACTCTGGCAACATGAAAACTCTGTTCAATAAATATAACAAAACAGCAAACCAAAATAAAATTCTGAAAATGATACTTAACTTAAACAAGATCATTATACTTCTTACTGTACTGAGCTTCACTTCCTGAGCTGCTACACATACTTAACACCTTATACTCCTCCAGGTAATGAGCCACCCCCTAACTCAAATGTCAATATAAGGGACAGTCAAATGAAAATAAGAGAGATGGAAAAATGTACATAAACTGTTAATTATTTCAAAAGGAATTGCCTTAACTACTGACACATTTGTCCAACTGTGAAACAAGATGGTTAGTGCCTTTATGTAGAAATGTTTACAATTGCCTATAGAAACATGATTGTACTCAGGCATGCACCTCTCTGTCCAAAGCAAACTGACAGCCATAAATGTTTTTCTCCAGGGCTCCAAAAACATGGAAATTGCTTGGGGGGAGATCAGGATCGTATAGAGGATGTGTAATGGCTTCCCAGTGAAATTTCTGCAGTGTAATCAAAAGAATCTTGGCAAAATGTGGGTGGTCCTGCATCAGTCTAAATAATAATAATAATAACCATAATATATTACCTCTGTCTTTTCTCATTCATATCAAAAATTTCCTGTTTAAAAATTTTTCTTGGATTTTTCATCATTAATTACTATTAAAAACAGTCTTGATCACGATTTATTTTATAAGGTGACCGGTTTCGACCACTACTGTGGTCATCTTCAGACCATTGAGTGGGAACCCCTTTCTGTTGGAGATTCTCCAACAGAAAGGGGTTCCCACTCAATGGTCTGAAGATGACCACAGTAGTGGTCGAAACCGGTCACCTTATAAAATAAATCGTGATCAAGACTGTTTTTAATAGTAATTATTTACAAGACATTGATCACTGCTGTTCCCATAATGCATTCAAAAGTAATTCAATTATTGCCTAGTCAGGTATTGGGAGATTAATAGTTGTGATTCTCCAACAGAAAGGGGTTCCCACTCAATGGTCTGAAGATGACCACAGTAGTGGTCGAAACCGGTCACCTTATAAAATAAATCGTGATCAAGACTGTTTTTAATAGTAATTATTTACAAGACATTGATCACTGCTGTTCCCATAATGCATTCAAAAGTAATTTTTCATCATTTTTGCATTGAAACCCCCATATGCATAACTTATCACTTAGTCACATCATACATATCACGATTTGCGTTTAAATGCTTCTGTTAAGGGGCAACTTATGACTAAGTGCCAGTGGAATCCAGTCTGAAAAAGAAGTATCTATCCTTTTCCAGTAATATTCAGTGTGTTCATTACACCTTTTTGGGCAAAATTTGTCCAAAAGATAAAGCTGCAGAATAAATATGCACAGTCTTGTCACATTAATATGACCACCACCTACATTCAATGTCAATGTGTAATAACCACTCACAGATGGCAGGCGGCAGCACGAGCAGTGGAGGATATAGACTGAAGTGCCAAAGAAATTGGTATAGCCAGTGCTGTTTTTCTGGGGGAATGCTGGGGGATGCATACCCCTAAACTTTTTCGTCGACAAAGTAATTCTTTTACAATGCTGAGAACTTGGAAGAGTGCCAAAGATTTATTTCACGGATATAATTTTTGTATTTCATTTTTTCGTGTTGGTAATTGCAATATGAACAATACCAGTGCAGTTTTTGATGGGAAAAGCAATGTCATTGACTGTTTCAAGCATTTTGAAGCTGCAGCAACCGTTCTCGACAACTGAATCACTGGCAGTCAGTTCGACAAGCATGTAGTGCCGTCGCTACCGATAGATGTCTCTACAGTCCCGCTACCATGATCCTTCGTGATTTCAAGCAAAAAACTTGGCTGCAGAATTTGCAAAGAAGTAGGAAGTTTAGGCATAGAAAGAAATAAACAAGGCATGAACATTGCACAGCTTTGGGCTACAGTATCTGTGTCATCTTCAGGTGGTTCCAGAAAAGAAGAAATGGTTTCTTTGCGTAAAGTCAACTGAAGAGTCCGATACCATAATTTTTTTTTTTTTTTTTTTAGTTCGACATGTTGATGACGTCATAGCTGAAAGCAGATGGGTGGCATCCCAGGCTTTTCGCTGCATTATATCCAATGTCGGAGTACCCTCAAACTTTTTTTTAGAAAAAGAGCACTGGGTATAGCCATGCGTATTCAAACACAGAGGTATGTAAATAGGCAGAACACAGCACTGCAATCTATAAAAGACGAGTGTCTGGCACAGTTGTTACATTGGTTACTGCTGCTACAATGGGAGGTTATCAAGATTTAACTGAGTTTGAACATGGTGTTATAGTCAGTGCATGAGCGATGGAACACAGCATATCCAAGGTAGTGATGAAGTGGAGATTTTCCCGTATGACCATTTTGCGAGTGTACTGTGAATATCAGGAATATGGTAAAACATCAAATCTCCAACATCACTGTGGCTGGACAAAAGATCCTGCTAGAACAGGACCAACAACAACTGAAGAGAACTGAGGCATTGAGATCAAAAAGGGGATATGTAACTCAACTGATGTTCTGAGATACATTGAAAAAACTGTATAACTCTGAATAGTGTTATCCCCAAACCTTATAGTTAGTCCCACAGACTCGTGAGGAAGGATGCAATGTCATACTAACAATCTGTAATCATAGGATGAAGGCAACTAATAGAAAATGGTAATAGAAAATGACTGACATATCCCCTTTTTTAATTTAAACAACAGTCATTGTACTGAAATGTTGTATAGTGAAACATGGTCATACGCATGTAACATTGGAGAGTTAATTCCACATGTTTTACTTATTAAATAACCCCTTTTATATTGACAGAGACATATGTTCATAAATTTTTCACTCTTGGTCACTGTCCCAAACTTCACTTTCAGATTCATTGGCGTTCTCTCCGCTAGTCAGTTTATTAATATCGCATTGCTTTAGAAGGCTATCAAAATACTCATGAAACTGCAAAGAGATAACATCAATCATGCGTGCAATATCCTTCAGTTTCTCAAGTTTCAGTGGAATGACGTCCATGTATGCTCTCGGCACATTATGGAAATGAGGGACTGTCCCAGGCCTTAACCAGACGAAAGTCATATTTCACCATTCCACTGCTATTAGGTGAAACAGAGATAAATTTTGATTGGTCAGTGTACTCAAATTGTTTGTAACATGTAACAGCCCATTCTTCTCCTTTCACAGTTACTGACTTCTTAAAAAATGAATCTAGATGTTTCTGATAGTCAAGAAATGTGTCCTGTGTGCATAGTTCAATATGCATGCTTTTCCTCACTTTCTGTAGTACTGTGAACCATAGGTGGGGAGTATACACTGTGTCCTGTTTCCTTTTCTGTAATTCCAGACTTGTAAAGTCCCTATCATAGGCATTGTAGGAATGCCCACGGGTTGGGAACATGTGGAAAACGTTAGAAAATTTACCACTATGATCTAAAGTGTACCAAAATTTAACCATTGCGTGATTCCTATTCTGTCCTAAGCAGGCATCTGAAAATCCATACAATGTTTTCACACTAGAGGCCACAGGTTTAGTTATGAAATCCATAAGGAGAGAAACCACTGCATTAGGACCCTTCTTAGCAGTTACTTCATCAACATATAAATTAAAGCTTTGTTATCAGAAAATCTATGAATACCAAATACAAATAGCCATGGCTGCCGCAAACAGAACATATCAGTTATCAGTATGTGGGGAACAGGCATGTTCTGCATGAAATCGAATGTGATCATTTCTGATTTTCCCACCTCTTCTCCTTGTACAATTTTTTCACATCGTGCCCTTGACCTTCTTTTGTTTAATCACATTCTTCTTCCACAATTGGGGGCATCTTTTCTTCCTTCTAAATTCATGTAAATCGTCTTGGGACTCATCTGATGGTTCCATCGCCAAAGCCATTTTGAAATCTCACAGCTGATTACTGCAAACCATTACAGTGCTGCCCTCATGTCTCACGTTCTTTTGTGCAATATAGGGACTTGTCTCTCCAACAAGTTCTCTTTCTGCACGAAACATAATTTCAACACTGGTTTTGACAGGGAAGAAAAAACTGAACAAGTCCCATTTTAGAACCAACACATGTGGAATCGTGTGAAAATACCAACTACAGTAATAACTCATATACCCCAAAAATGATGACAAGTCCCTTTTCTGATCTCAACGCCTCAATTGTTCAACATGACAGAAGTGCAGCCCTTCCACAAATTGCTCCACATTTCAGTGCTGGGCCACCAACAGGTGGTAGCATGTGAACTATTCAATGAAACATCATCGATATGAGCTTTCAGAGCCAAAGACCCACTCATGTACCCTTGATGGCTGCATGACACAACGCTTTATGAATTGCATGGGCCTGTCAACACCAACATTAGACTGTTGGCAGGTTGGACGAGTCTCGTTTCAAATTTCATCAAGTGGGAGGATGTGTAGGGGTACGGAGGCAACCTCATGAATCCTGCTTGTCACCAGGGGACTGCTCAAGCTGATAGAGGCTCTGTAATGATATGGGGCATGTGCAGTTGGAATGATATGGGATCCCTGATAAGTCTAGATACGACTCTGACAGGTGAGTTTTATGTAAGCATCCTGTCTGATCACCTGCATTCATTCATGTCCATTGCACCTTCCAACAGACCTGTACAATTCCAGCAAGACAATGTGACACCCCACGTGTCCAGGAACACTCTTGTGAGGTTAAACACATCTGCTCACCACCAGACTCCCCAGACATGAACATTACTGAGCATATCTGGGATGCCTTGCAACATGCAGTTCAGAAAAGAAACTCCATCCCCTTGTACTTTTATGGTTTCATGGACAGTCCTGCAGGATTCATAGTTTCAATTCCCTCCAGCTCTACTTTAGACATTGTTGCCTGCCACACCATTTTGCGGCACTTCTGTGTGCTCGCGGGGACCCTACACAATGTCAGGAGGGTGTACCAGTTCCTATGGCTCTTCAGTGTATACAGTGTGTCAGGAGGGTGACATGGATCAGATTTTATGCTCCAACAGACAGGTGATCGTTGGTGTGTAGGGCGTGAAATTTTTGAAAGCCAAGGGTCCACAGGGGAAGAGAGAGTGTCATGGTCTGGGACTTGTTTTCATGGTATTTCCTGCAGAATCTCATCATTCTGGAAGGCACAATGGATCAATGCATCTATCCTTGAATACCATTTCCACCCAGATGCAGTTTGTTTTTCCTCAGAATGCTGATGCCTACCAGCAAGACAGTGCAACATGTCACACTGCTCACAGTGAATAAGCATGTTTCAAAGAACACCAGGACAAGTTTATTGTACTCCACTGGCCAACAAAGTTCCCAAATTGAAACTCAACTGAGAATATGTGGGGACACCTTGGTCAGGCTGTTCATGTCACAGACCCTCAACCAAGAAACCTAGCACAGCTGGCCATGGCAATGGAGTCAGCATGGCTCCACACCCCTGGCGGTATTTCCTGAGCCTCATTGACTCTCTTACTGCATGTCTCACAGTGGTCCACACTGCAAAAGGTGGTTGTTCAGGTTTTTGACATATGATCACAGTGTGACTGGACAGTATATCTGCACTTGAAACTTACTACTCATTAGCCACTCCATCTACAAACTATCTGAATATCTACATTCATGGACTGTAAAGTTCTGTTAGTTACATGGCAAGCAGCAGTGTTTGTTATAAATATGTGTGACAGGTAGTTGTCTACTGTAAATTTGAGTCAATATCTACAGATGCAAGAAAATATTTTCTTTGAAAAATACTATGGTAACCTAGTAAATATTGAGTTATTAATAGCAGGCAAATAGCAACTATATAGTAAAACTGAATAGGTAACTGTTTATTCCAAAATAGAAGCTTTCTTTCTAGTTTACTTGGTTAAATTTAATTAGCATGAGCATGAGTAGCACTAAGCAGTAGGGTGATAGTTTACTGTTAATAGAGAATACAGATTATTAATATATACCTTGATTACGCAGACTATTAATGTATACCTTGGCTTGTTCCATATCCCCAAAGGTTTTCCTTCATCATGGGGTCTATGGAACATGATGATTGAATGAATGAATGAATGAACTAATGAATGAATGAATAACAAATGAATGTAATCAGCTGATATTATAATTTTATTTTCAGCATACTGCACTCCGGGTAGAAGATGCGTGTCAGTGGCAGATTATCACAGTTAGCCAAGCAGCTACTGGGGAAGCTTACTTTCGATGATCATCATGCTGTGTTCAGCCATAAGACTAACTGGGAACTCCTGCGAGCACTTAGTGTCCTGCTAGTGTGTGGTTCTGATCGACTGGTAGACAACAGTCTCCCGGTTTGTATATTGAACTTTTTATAAATCCTGTGTACGGTTTTAATATTCTGTAATTGAAGTTCAGCATAATTTGTGCATAGATGCATGAGAAAAAGCTGTTTCACTGATTTATCAAACTAACCTCTTATAAAAATGTGTAGACATAACAAGAACATAGAGGCTGATAAAACTGATCACCTTTGCCTGTGGCATTTTAAGCTGAATGTTTGGGAAGTGTGACTGTTTAATCAACTAAGGAATATTCTTGAGAGGTGCTGTCATTAACTGTCTCTAAACTAGTCTCTTATTGGAAATACAAGGTGTGCCAAGAAGTTTGAAGAATGGCACCCAGTAAATAAATTAAAAAGAAGAAGAGAAAATATCTTTATGCATCTTCAAAGTCATCTCTATTGACCAAATACATATTTATCAATATTTGTAAGGGTACTGGAAATTATCAGTGACTGCTTCTTTTGGAAGTGCTTGAAACATTGATTTGATATGTCTATAGAAGCCCATCAATATGTGATGCTGAAATGATGAGAACTTTCTGACATATTTGGTAAAAATTGATACTGAAGCTTTTCACCTCACTTGATGATAATTTGCAGATGTATTGGTGAAATCTTCTGCAGTCTGCATTCCTGTTTACTTCTACTTGTTACTCAAACTGTGCAACATAACTTGAGAACAGATCTTCCACTTATTCAAATCTTTATTATATGGTGATATCAACACTGCCCTTGCTAAGTAGCAATTCACCCACCATCAACCTAATTTTTACCAGTAGCTGCTACAATAGCTCAGTGGTATCTATCATACTGCTTGTTAACAGTTGACCTGAATATGACTCATCAGCAACAGTTTCCTTTCTGTCTACAAAGCAAATAAATCAATCTTAAACATATTGTCTGACATGGCTTCTGTTTCACACACTTGGACCAACAGTATATAACTCTCTGTATCTGGTTTTCTCAATTTGTAACCAAACTTGATGTTTAAGCATTGCTTCCTATGTGAGTTAAATCAGTGTTCATCTTGGCACAACCTCGGTGTGTCCAGTACTAGAAGGCACTTCCCCCAAAATGCCTCTTGATGTGTAGGTGTTCACATGCCTCTTTAACACACATTGCCATTTAGATATCTGGCCACCCACTGAAATTTTATTTTAACTTTGTATGAAATTAATGTAGTAGACGGGTCTTATGTACAAGTCCACCACAAAGGGAAAATAACTTTTAATGTTGTTTATCAGAACATCATCCCATCAGCTGTTCAAAAGAATGTTACTTGGTGTGTTGCAATGCAGCATAAATAACATTTGCCAGTATGAATGAGCCTACAAGATATTTTAAGACTTGCTTATGAAAGATCAGTACAGAAATTATGAATGCTTAGCATTTTAATCAACTGCAAATAGCAAAGCGCAATCAAAGCAATTTCAGTCTCCTGAATAAAAGTGTCATACACTGTCTTAGCTTCAAATGTTGGTCTTAAGACTGTGGGCAACAATTCCAAATGTCCTTGCATTCATTAACTGCTGTTATTTAATATGATAAGAGTTACATCTTTACAGACAGTATCACATGTACAGGATTAGACAGTCAACATAACACTGAACAGATTGACATCACTCATCAGTCATCACTTATCAGTCACCCAGTCTAAAGTGCTCTATTTCTTCACCAAACAGTTTTATATAGTATCAATATTTTAACAAATAGGAGATTAACAGCTGGCATAAAAAGAGCTGAAATCTATATAAATAATACATCTCAAAATATTTTATAAAGCTAAGAAAGCCAAGCTTGAGGAAGATCAGTTTGGGTTCCAGAGAGATGTAGGAATATGTGAGGCAATACTGACCCTACAACTTATCTTAGAAGATGTCCGACCCCGGTAGCTGCGTGGTCAGCGCGACAGAATGTCAATCCTAAGGGCCCGGGTTCAATTCCTTGCTGAGTCGGAGATTTTCTCTGCTCAGCGACTGGGTGTTGTGTTTTCCTAATCATCAACATTTCATCCTCATCAACGTGCAAGTTGCCAAAGTGGCATCATATTGAAAGACTTGCACCCGGCGAACCATCTACCCGGCGAGAGGCCCTAGTCACACAACATTTACATCTTAGAAGATATGTTAACCCTTTTGTGATTGATGGGACACAGTTTTGAGCATTAGGATGTCTGTATCCCATATCTGTCTACTGCTACAATGTAGTGAGGAGCTTTTTTTAAAAAAAACTATGGGCCATTAGGTGCACATACATAAGGCTGTGAGTGATTAAATTGGCTAGTGTATGTTTATAGCTAGCATAGTGCATCTGTTTCATGAAAATCAGATCAAATCACCATCTTCTCTGTATCAAGAAGGTCTGAAGTAACTAATTGTGTTTTTTATGATAATATACATTGGCCTGAAACATTATTACACTACTTAGTGGTTCTGTTGGTTTGTACATAAACAGCAAGAGATTGGTATTTGATATGTCAAACCCACATCACAATATTTACTTGGTAAATTTGTGTGCAATGTTCACGTTTTTAACTGTCATGAGAGTAAATGAGTTTTGGCTTTGATTTGTAATACTTTCTCTATATTTTACATCCTGATAAAATCACTCTGCAAACAAAACTTTAAGTCTGAAAGTCCAAGATTCGTATGAAAGTATGGACCTAATTAGGTTCATAGAACACATGTCACACACCTCACTGATTTTCAGAATTGGTCGCCTCAAAATTTTTTTGGTGGTGAAAGTGTATTATTGAACATAACGGAAGACAGTGGTGGCCCTATATTTTTCAAATATGTGTAAGAGAACTTTTACCCTTGTAAGGGTTATGCAATGTAAACTTGCATCCTTAACATCTGTACATTTAGACAAAGTCAGTGGACAAGTGGCCGCTACTTCAGCAGGGCCCAAGCAGGCACACGGGGGCAAACGCTTGGTGGTTATTGGGAGCTCCAACATTAGGCAGTTGATGGAGCCCCTTAGGGAAATAGCGTACAGGTCTGGAAAGAATTCAACGTGCACTCGGTTTGTCTGCCAGGGGGCCTCATCCACGATGTGGAGGCGGCCTTGCCTGCGGCTATCGAGCGTACGGGGTGCAGTCGTCTGCAAGTAGTTGCTCATGTCGGCACCAATGATGCCTGTCGCTTGGGTTCTGAGGCGATCCTCACTTCGTACAGGCAGCTGTTGGTTTTGGTGAAGACCGCTGGCCTTGCACGCCGGGTGCAAGCAGAGCTCTCTATTTGCAGCATCGTTCCCAGAGTGGATCAGGGTCCTTTGGTTTGGAGCCAAGTGGAGGATCTCAACCAGAGGCTTCGTCGACTGTGTGATCGTTTTGGCTGCAGATTTTTAGACTTGCGCTATTGGGTGGGGAATTGTCAGACAGCCCTAGATAGGTCAGGGGTGCACTACACAAAGGGAGCGGCTACTCGGTTAGCAGAGTACTTGTGGCGTGCACATGGGGGTTTTTTGGGCTAGGCAGTAGTGCGAGGTGTCCTGACGAACACTCACCAGTCGACATGCAGGCAGGGAAATCAGGACGCGCTCAGTGTAAAGACACTTCATCTATCAAGATATTAGCAGTAAATTTTCAGTGTTTGGAATAAAGTTCCTGAATTTACTGCCCTCCAGGAAGCGTGTGGCACGCAAATTATTCTCGGGACTGAGACCTGGCTGAACCCTGAGATAGGAAGTTCTGAAATATTTAGTGAGGATTGGAATGTGTATCAGAAAGACGCATTAGACACTGTAGGAGGTGGTGTCTTCATTGCAGTTGACAAAAATAATATGTCTACTGACGTTGAAGTAGAGTGTGATTGTGAAGTTATCTGGACACGTTTAACAGGGCTAGGAGAAATAAAGTTAATTGTTGGGTGTTTTTACCGGCCACCATGTTCCACTGTGACAGTTCCAGAATCATTAAAACGAAGTCTACACTCTGTATCGCAGAAGTACCTGGATCATGCTATATTAGTTGGAGGCGACTTCAACCTACCTAGTATAGACTGGGATGTCTATGGATTCATTACAGGTGGTACAGACAAGCCGTCATGTGAATTACTTGTGAACACTTTATCCAAAAACTGTCTTGAGCAGCTAAATTGACAGCCAATGCGTAACGGAAATATTTTAGATCTGCTAGCCATGAACAGACCAGACCTCATCGACGGTGTCAGTGTTGAGATAGGGATTAGTGATCATGATGTTGTCATTATGACTAGGGTTATGAAAGTTAGAAAGTCGGTCAAGAAGGCTAGGAGAGTATTCTTAATAGAAAGAGCAGATAAGCAGTTGTTAGCATCCCACATAGTAAATGAATCGACTTCATTTACTTCCGGTACGATGGACGTGGATGAATTATGGGCAAATTTTAAACACATTTTAAACCACGCATTGGAGAAGTATGTGCCAAAAAAGTGGGTTACAGAAAAGACCCACCGTGGTTTAACAGCGCAATTCGGAGAATGCTCAGGAAGCAAAGACAGTTGCACTCGCAGTACAAGAAAGATTGGGAGAATGAGGACATGCAAAAGTTAGTAGAGATTCGTGCTGCTGTAAAAAGAGCGATGCGCGAAGCATACAACCACTACCACAGTCATACCTTGGCAAAAGATCTTGCTGAAAACCCAAGGAAATTCTGGTCTTACGTAAAATCGGTAAGCGCGTTGAAGGCTTCCATCCAGTCACTCCCTGATCAGTCTGGCCTGGCAACGGAAGACAGCAAAACAAAAGCTGAAATTTTAAATTAAGCATTTTAGAAATCTTTCACACAGGAGGATCATACAAACATACTGCCGTTCGAGTCTCGTACACATTCCCGTATGGAGGACATAGTGGGGTTGTGAATCAGCTGAATGGGTTGAAAATAAATAAATCGCCAGGTCCTGATGGGATTCCAATTCGGTTTTACAGAGAGTACTCTACTGCATTGGCTCCTTACTTAGCTTGCATTTATCGCGAATCTCTTGCCCAACGTAAAGTGCCGAGCAACTGGAAAAAAGCGCAGGTGACACCTGTATATAAGAAGGGTAGAAGGACGGATCCTCTAAATTACAGATCAATATCCTTAACATCGGTTTGTTGCAGTATTCTCGAACATATTCTCAGTTCAAATATAATGAATTTCCTTGAGACAGAGACGTTGCAGTCCATGCATCAGCACGGCTTTAGAGAGCATCACACCTGTGAAATGCAACTCACCCTTTTTTCACATAATATCTTGTGAACCATGGATGAAGGGTATCAGACGGATGCCATATTCCTTGACTTCCGGAAAGCATTTAACTCGGTGCCCCTTCTGCAGACTCCTAAGTAAGGTACGAGCATATGGGATTGGTTCCCAAATATGTGAGTGGCTCGAAGACTTCTTAAGTAATAGAACCCAGTACGTTGTCCTCAATGGTGAGTGTTCATCAGAGGTGAGGGTATCATCTGGAGTGCCCCAGGGAAGTGTGCTAGGTCCGCTGTTGTTTTCTATCTACATAAATGATCTTTTGGATAGGGTGGATAGCAATGTGCGGCTGTTTGCTGATGATGCTGTGGTGTACGGGAAGGTGTGACTGTAGGAGGATACAAGATGACTTGGACAGGAGTTGTGATTGGTGTAGAGAATGGCAGCTAACTCTAAATATAGATAAATGTAAATTAATGCAGATGAATAGGAAAAAGAATCCCATAATGTTTGAATACCCCATTAGTAATGTAGCGCTTGACACAGTCACGTCGATTAAATATTTGGCCGTAACATTACAGAGCAGTATGAAGTGGGACAAGCATGTAATGGCAGCTGTGGGGAAGGCGGATAGTCGTCTTCGGTTCATTGGTAGAATTTTGGGAAGATGTGGTTAATCTGTAAAGGAGACCGCTTATAAAACACTAATACGATCTATTCTTGAGTACTGCTCGAGCGTTTGGGATCCCTATCAGGTCGGATTGAGGGAGGACATAGAAGCAATTCAGAGGTGGGCTGTTAGATTTGTTACTGATAGGTTTGATCATCACACGAGTGTTACAGAAATGCTTCAGGAACTCGGGTGGGAGTCTCTGGAGGAAAGGAGGTGTTCTTTTCATGAATTGCTACTGAGGAAATTTAGAGAACTAGCATTTGAGGCTGACTGCAGTACAGTTTTACTGCTGCCAACTTATATTTCGCAGAAAGACCACAAAGATAAGATAAGAGAGATTAGGGCTCGTACAGAGGCATATAGGCAGTCATTTTTCCCTCATTCTGTTTGGGAGTGAAACAGGGAGAGAAGATGCTAGTTGTGGTACAAGGTACCCTCCGCCACGCACCGTATGGTGGATTGCGGAGTATGTATGTACATGTAGATGAAGTTTTAAGCAATGTTGACTGAAATATGCTCTGCAATTCTGGTGGTAGCAAGGATAAAATACAGGAAGAAAAAGGTTACCCACATCTTATAAAGAAACCAGACTGAAGTTATACAGACGGAAGAACATGAACAGAAAATAGTGGTTAGAAGGGAGTGAGTAGGACTGTAATCCATTCCCAATGATATTCAGTTTATACATTAAGCAAATAGCAAAGAAAACCAAGGAGAAGAGAGAAAAAACAAAAATATTGAGGTTCACCTATGATATTGTAACTGATGGCAGAGACAGCAAAGCACTTGGAAGAGCAGTTGAACATACCATCATGAAATAATATTATAAGAGGAACATCAACAAAATAGGCAATGCTGAGGGTATTAAGACTAGGAGATGAGACATCAAAAATAGTTGATGAATTTTGCTATTTGGGCAGCAAAATAACTGATGATGGCCAAAATAGAGACAATATAAAATGCAGACTGGCAACAGCAGGAAAACTATTTCTTTAAAAGAAAGATTTTTTAGTATCTAATACAAATCCAAATGTCAGAAAGTCCTCCTTTAAGGTATAAGTGTGCAGTGTAGCCTTTCACAGAAGTCAAAAAGAACAACAAACAGTTCATACAAAAAGAGAATAGAAGCTTTTGAAATGTAGTGTTGCAGAAGAATGCCGTAGATTAGATGTGTAGACCGAATAACTAATGAGGAGACGCTGAATCGAAATGAGCCGAAAAGAAACTGATGGCACAGCCGGACTAAAATAATGAACCCATTAACAGGCTTCATGCTTGGGCATCAAGAAATCAGCAACTGGTAATTGAAGGAAGTGTGGAACAAAAATTGTAGGCAGAGACTAACTCTTAATTATAATGGTAAGGTTCAAATGGATGTAGGCTGCAATAGTTATGCAGAGATGAAGAGACTTGCTCAGAACAGGCTAGCATGAAGAGCTGCATCAAACTAGTCTTTCGATTGAAGACCACAGAAGGACAACAACAATAACAACAACATTATTTTATTGTTTAAAATTTTGTAAAATACAAGGTAACTTACAGTGCATCACTTTTAAGTGTTCAAACATTAAAATTTTTTAAATGTTCAAATTGCAATTTACCCTGCAGCTGTAAATATACTTTGACATGACATACAAATATGGTTCTCAGGTTCGGCACTGGATAACATTGTGCAAATCCCACAATTTTTCATCAATATAATTGTACAACATCTTCAGGTGGTGGTAACTGCTGTTTTCAATGCTGCAAGATGTGATTGATGGTAACCACATGACAGCATTGAAATTTGTCAGGCTAGGAGTAGCAAATACACATGCATGAGAAAGCACCCAAAGTCGGACAAAAGCAGCACACAAAGCGCTCCCTGTCAGCAGCTGCAGAAAGGCCCTCTGCATGTGCACTGTGGGCAATGACTGTGTTCCTCAACACTTCTGAGGTTAAAAACTAAATTAAATCTCTACAGTGTGCTACATCCAATCATGAATCAGAGGTTCTTGTTTCTCCTGTTTTAATTTAGTGGCAACCAGTGCTGACTTCCAGGCAGAACTTACTTCAAAACCCGCATCCCTGTTGATAATATTGTCTGCTGTATGGATTAATTTGGCTTCCTTAAAAACCCTATCCAGAATGATGACACTGAGAATAAAATTGCAGTCTCCTCATAAAACTCGCAAAGCTTCATGGTCAGGCAATGCGTTCTTGCATGGTCGACATGTATGCCCAATGTAAGATTTCACAGATTGGCATGGGATCTTATATTCACCACATTTTCTATCTCCAAGATTGTTTGTAACCAAACACAACAAATTCCTCAGTTTTGATGGTGGATGAAAAACACTTGCTTAGAAAAGAAAACATGGAATATCTATCTCTCAGAATAACTGTTCGGTTGCAATAACTTTCTTTATGTGCTATTGGTATCTAGACCACATATCCTCTATGTACCAGAGAGCATGAGACAGTAGTGCATTATGCAGGATGGTGACAGCTTGTGACCTGCAAAAAATACTTTAGACCTTCTGAAGAATTCTATTCTAACTAATGTCATTGTGGGCCTGCATCAACAGGCTGTAATTCCCTCAAGACTGTATAGCCTACCAAGGAACCATAAATGAGTCACCTTATGGTAGATACTATGTCCCAAGGGACTGCAGACTTTTCTTCTAACCATGACATCCAGGAATGGTAAGATGCCATCTTTTTCCCACTTCCATGATTTTCTTAACATTCGGATGGAGTGAGTTCAAATGCTGGAGAAAATGAGTAATGTCTTTGTTCAATGGTGCTACATTGCAAATGTATCATCTGTAAACCACCAGAAACAGGAAGGTTCGAGACTTGCCAATTGCAGTGCTTTTTCTTCAGAGTCCTCCATAAAACACCTGACCTCCTTGGGAGGCAGAGAACTTCCCATGATGATACCACCCACTTGTTCAAAATACTGGTTATTAAATAAAATAAACTGAGGAAAGTACACGGTTAAACAATGCCATAACATCTTTCTCAAACATACTGCTGATAAGCTCTAATGAGTTCTGTAGAGGTATTTTCATCGATAAAAATACTATATTAAAGCTAACCAAAAGATTTGTCAATTTTTGTTTAAATGCCTTAAGTCCCCTGAATTCTGGAGGTGATGGTCACATTTGCCTACAAAAGGTTCTAACAGCTAATTAAGATGTTTATCCAGGAAATAGGTAGGATCTCAAATGTTGCTCACTACTGGACAAAGAAGAGACCCACCTTTATGAATCTTTGGTAGGCTGTATAGTCTTGGTGGAATTGCACCCTGTTGGTGAAGGCCCTTGAGGACATGAGTCAGAATATAAATCTTCTTCAGAAGGCCTACAGTTTTTCTCTGAATCTCGCCAGTGGGATCTTCTCTTAGCTTCCAAGGTGCAGGGTTGTCAAGCAATGCCTCTATCCTGCCACTGCACTCAGCTCATGAGAGAAGGACATTTGACATTACTCTTGTCAGCAGGCAAAATAATGTCTGCTCTCAAGTCTAGCAGAATCTGCCTTTCTGCTGAAGCGATACTACTCATTTTAGGCAGCTTCAGGTTAAATTTCAGCTGGTGACCTTCCTAGTCTCTTCTGCAATGTCACTAGGAAGTTTCAAAATTGCCTGTTCTGTCGCTGAATGAGTCTTATCTTTGCCCATTAGGGAGCAACAGCAAAAACAATAACTTCCAATTCACGATCAGAAACAGTGCACTGCAGAGATTTAATTCAGCTTTTAACCTCAAAAGCATCCAGCAGCACAGTCTTTGCCCACAGCACACATGTGAAAGGACTCTCTGCAGCTCCCGGCAGTGGCCACTATGAATGTTACTTTCGTGAGTGCCTTCTCCCACCAGCATATTTTCTGCCCCTAGCCTGATAAATTTCAATACCACCATGGGATTATCAACAGTCACATACTGCAGCATTGACAACAGCAACTACAGCCTCCTGAAGATGTTGAACAATTGCATTGATGGAATATTGTGGGATTTGCACACTAGTATTCGGTGGTAAGCCCGAGAAATGTGCTTACAACAAATCTGTTAGGGAAGTCTAAAAACTCATATTCTTTGACCTATTCAATATCATTCAAAACAATGATCAAAGGATGAGTAAGTAAATAAATAAATCTATAGCAAATAGCACTAACAAGGAATACTGACTGTAAAAAAAAAAAACAGGATGAATGGTCACAGATTCGTTTGACTCACAGAAGAGTGTCACAGAAATGGTGAAAAACCAGAATTGGCAAGCACTTTAATCTAGATGTCAGCTGTGCCAGATAACCCTGCTCATAAAGTTTCAAGAACAGATATTAACTAATGAATCTAGAGACACATCACCATGATTATTTGTCACTCCCGTATGATGTGTGATGAAAGGATTAGACTAATTACAGCATACACAGAGGCATTTGTGCAACTATTCCTACATTGCTCCATATGTGAATGGACTGGAAAGACACCTTAATATGCGCTGAAGTGGGAAGTACCTTCTACCAGGCAGTTCACACAGAATTGCAGAATATGGGTGTAAATTCTACTAAGACAAAGCAGACAAAGATTCATAGGCTCTTGACAAATCACATGACCTGGAGGAACACCAAAATTGTTTGTTCTAGTGTGTACTTTACTTGTAGGTGGAAATTTCTGACTGTATAATGGGCTTAACTAATATTCCCCCAATCTCAACACATATCAAAAGGAGCATAGTTTCATAATATATCTACACCTGCCAAGAGTCTGATGATTTAAAGCTGAGGATACACTTGCTCCATAACCAATGGGGAAGACAGAGCAAAAGCGTGCAAAATCTCTTCTCTGGTTAGCAGACCATAAATGTCTACAATGAATGTAGGCAGGAACAATGTGACTGGAGACTTATCCCTCTCGGACAGTGTGATCCGCAATTTAGGCGGGAAGTGAGAGTGGTGAATAATTGGATCTTTGCATTTAGGGAAGTCAAAGCAAGAGTGTCTGTGAATTCATTAATTGATTCACACACCATGTTCCAAAAATCCTACTATAAAGGAGAGCCTTCAGAGATATAGAATGAATCAAGTTATGCAACCAGAAGCAGATACTGCTGACTACTTTTAAAAAGTACACTAAGAAAAATTAAAACCAGTCCTAAGCTACTCAAACTGATATTATGATAATTACCTCCATACTACTTGATATATATGTGTTAGGAGAAAAACAGCTCTTCTGAAAAATCCACTGCTCCTCATCCTACACAACTGAGCTGCTGTTCTCATATAATACTTTAAATGCAACATTTATGCAACTTGACCCACTCTACTACCAGCTGTCAATGTACTGGTAATGTAGGTTTTATCTAATACAAATATTAGAATTTACATTCCTGATTTCCCGTATTCTGAAACACTATCTGATCTAACTAGCAATATGAATCAAGAAAAAATATGATGCAGAATTGACCACTAGATGTCACAAGAGGAGGAACTGATAATAGAAAAGAAGGCAGAAAGCACTGTGTCATTTGTAGAGAAGCAGTAGCAGCAGAATGAGTCAGTCAGGAGGGCTCAATGATTTTAAACATGGACTAGTCACTGGATGTCACTTTAGTAGCAAATCCATCAGGAACATTTCAAACCTTCTAAAATTGCCCAAGTCAATGGTTAGTGATGTGATTGTGAAATAGAAATGCAAAGGAACAACCATAGCTAAACCTAGAATAGGCAGACCTCATGCACTGTTGGACAGGGACCAATAAGCATAGTGGAGGATGGTTGTAAAAAAAATCACATGGAATCAATGGAAGGAATCACTAGTTTTTTCCACTTTGCTACCAGCAGCCAGCTAACATAATGACTGTATATAAGGAGTTGAAAAGAATTGGGTACAATGGTCGACAAGTTCCTCATCAGCCACACATTTATGCGGTCAAGTGCTAAGTGAAACTTGAGGTGGCATAAAGTCTGACTGGACATGAGTGACTAGGAGTGATTAATCATGCTATACCCTGAGCCAGTCCAGTGGAAGGGAGTGGGTTTGACAAAAACCTGCATAACATCAGCTGCTAT
Source organism: Schistocerca piceifrons (assembly GCF_021461385.2). NCBI lineage: Eukaryota > Metazoa > Arthropoda > Insecta > Orthoptera > Acrididae > Schistocerca > Schistocerca piceifrons. Next base: position 275,843,106 of record NC_060145.1, read on the forward strand.
CATGTGTAATGCAAACAGATAAGTACAGAGAAGCTGGTGTCATGGTACAGGAGCATGGTCCCCATGTCATGCTTAAGAAAAAGCTAAATGCGGAAGAATATGAACACATTTTACAGTATTCTGCACTGCATACAGTAGAGGAACAATTAGGAGACAGTGATTTTATCAGCATGACACTGCACACTGTTATAAAGCAGCATCTGCAAGGCAATGGTTTGTGTACAATAACATTCCTGAAATGGATTGGTCTACCCAAGCTCCTGACCTGTACCCAATGAAACACTGTTGTGCAATGAGTTAGAACATCAGCTTCTTGCCTGACCCCAGTGCACATCATCACTACCTTCTCTTGTTTCAGTTCTTGAGAAAGAATAGTCCGCCATTCCTCCACGACACTTCACTGAAGGTGTCCCCAGCAGTGTTCAAGCTATTATAAAGTGAAGAGTGGACACAACACAATACCATATATTAATGTACACTAATAGGTGTCCAGATACTTTCAGTCAGACAGTGTAACATGTAGGAGCAGCTAATGAGGTCTTATTTTACTTAGTTTTTAAATATTGGGGGATTTTCAATTTTCTGCCAGATGTGATTGACTTTTGCATCAGAATATACAATGCCATTTGAACCCTTGATAGTGATGAATGGCTTATCCAGAAATCAATTTTACTTCTTGTATTGTGATTGCAAATTGCTGAGTTCATCCTAAATTAACTTTTGTCATTAATCATAAATTCCATTAGGAAGTACATGTTTTGGCATGTAAGAGTAATAAACCCAAGGGCCATGAACAAGCTTCTGCAAAATGTTTGGTTATCAGTTTTGCACAATATTCTTATTACACACTTCTGCAGAATAAGTACTTCTTTCACCTTAGCTGAAATGCCCCAGAAGATTATGCCAAAGGACAGAACTGAGTGAATGTATGCTAGCAATTCTGTCTGCAGGTCAATACAAGGAGAGATATTTCTGAGCAGAAGCAGGCTTTTTGTTTAATTTATCCACATGCTGGTGCCACTTCAATTTATTATCCAGATGCTGAGGAACTTCACACATGTGCCTGCTAATCACTGCTGCTGGTATCTGTAAGTCTCTTCTTTTACCATGTACATGTGCCATCAGCACACATTACAGTTTATGCCACCGTCTCTAATGACCTCGTTGTCGATGGGACGTTAAACACTAACCACCACCACCACCACAACAGTTTATGCCAAGTCCTCCATGATGTAGGTAAATCATTTATATAGACCAAGAACAGGAGCAAGCCTAGGATCAAACCCTGCAGCACACCACATTTAATGTTTAACATTTTGGAAAATGGGTTAAAATGGTGTGTAGTACCATATTCTACAAATACATCTACAAAACCTCCTGAAACATTGTTTTTCAGAGAATGAGAAGGTGAGTAAAATGTGGTTGCATTGTACTGGCAAATTGCCACCATGTTGATACACAAGTTCACTAACTTAATTAAAAATGTGTTGCACTGTGAAGTTAACATTAACTTACCTCCAAAATATGCTCTGCCAATGTTACAACCAAGGATAGCATCATTCAACACAATTAAACTCCTAGTGCAAATCATTGTTTTACCCACCTACACCTCATTTGTTCAGTAGCTCAGTCATATTTGGTGCAGTTCTAGTGAACAACAATGTTCTTTTGATGTAAGATAGTATTTATATTTGCAAACACAGAGTCTGGCTTTAGCAGCTGCCTGGAGTGGATGTGTTGTACTTCTAGCTGTGGAACATGTGAGCTTGTGTTTGTTTACATAGCGACTTAGTCCACGTGTGAGCATGCATTGAGATCAAGACTAATAAGTTCAGGAAATCGACATCATATTTCAATGATCAACAACACTATGTGCAAGCATGTTTTGAACAAGACCAAACAGGGACTCTGTTTCCGACACACTGAGGGTAATGTCGGCATAGTCAAAGTTGAACATGCAGGATTAGGTGTTACAAGTATTCACCTTTTCAAACTGCCATGTGAGGTACCTACAGAGGCCATCTTAGTGGCTTTCTGTTCATGACCATAAGGCAGAATGCTGGACCCACTTTTGCATGTATACTGTTCTTAATGGGGTGCATCAGATCACAACTGATCTGTGCAGCCATGTTCCATCTTATCTGACCATCAGCAGATGTCAGGTCATAATCATGTACGACAGACAGACACACTCTTGTTATGGCTGTTGAAAAGAGGGGAACATCAGATCTGAATGTCTGCAGTGAGGGATAATGCAACTACCAACTAGAGGAGTGGTATTTCCCTCGTCATCTATGGTACTTCCGAGCACATATGAGATGGTGCTTGAGTCGCCACAGGCCACCTGGCAGCTCTCGGAATCACGTGAACAGCTGATGGGCAGTGTTCTGCTCCTTCCTGAACAGATTCCGGATGAGGTGACTGATTATGTGACTTCAGCCATGTTCTCAGTTTCGGTGGTTGTTCTGGCTGCACCCGTGGCCAAAGCTGATATTGAACACGACTCCTTGATTGACTCTCTGGTTGTCCTGATGGCGGCCTTTCTGCCTGGCTGGCATGACTCCCTCCCATCTTTGGACATGGTAGGACAACTGCGTAAACAACATTCCCCTGAACGATGCAGAAGGAGGTGCCATATGATGTTGGAATAGGTCTCGTCACCCCGGCCAAATGATACAATAATACCTGTTGAGGAATTCAATGTTTCAGCTTCTGAGAACTTGGACGATGACGTTGTCTATTCATCTGTGGAATAGTGGCCCTCAATGGCTCTCGCATCGTTGGAATGGAATGTTCCTACTTTTGAAACCCCGACCAAATGATACAATACCTGTTGAGGAAATCAATGTTTCAGCTTCTGAGAACTTGGACGATGACGTTGTCTATTCATCTGTGGAATGGTGGCCCTCAATGGCTCTCGCATCGTTGGAATGGAATGTTCCTACTTTTGAAACCCCTACTGATGAAGGGATGATACCAGGCAATCTGGCAGTGTCAGCAGCCACTGAACATATGTATACCACTGCGACAGAGTCACCGTCGTCATGGAGCAAGAATTTTGAAGAAACAGCAGATCTCATACAGGAGTCTTCACCATTAGGGGGAGCAGCCTGCTGATGTCAACTTCTGTGCTGTGTGAAGGGCAGCAGCAGACACTGCTGCCGAGTGCCCTCGCATCTTCACAGCAGCGACTTGCAGTCCCCCACGCTTGTAGGGCACGGTTCCATGCATACCGAATCAGGACATTGAATGCTGACAGTGTTCATGCACCAGTTGAGATCCATCTTCTGAAAGATATGATACTGGCTTCAGAACTACGCATTACACTATTACAGGAGGTGCATTTAGCAGTGTTATCCCTGATAGCAGGATAGGAGTTCTATGTCTCTCATAGCGATCACCTTGGCTGTGGAGCGACAGTCTATGAATGTAAACACATCCTGATTGATGACATCATGTATCTCCAGTCTGCCAGGGATATGGCTTTTACGATTCACGCATGTCATTAATGTCTATGTGCCTTCTGGTAGTGGATGTCGGCGTGAAAGAGCACGACTTTATGTGGCGGAGATTGCCCCACTGTTTTCAGGTCGACATGAACATATTCCCTTTCAAGGGGACTTTAACCGTATACTCGTCCGGAAAGATCAATACCCAAATTTTACTCCATGCCAGGAGTTGTGTCACATTGTTAGTGATCTAGCCCTGTGAATTACCTGGCAGGTGAGGTGCACAGATATCCTGGTCTTCATATTTCAAGCGAGTCATTTGGCTAGTCGGTTAGACTGCATTTATGTCTCTTATTGGCTGGTTGATGAGGTGCTCAATGTAGAGTGCTGGTCTGTGGTGTTCTCTGACCACTGCACATATATGAGTACATTGCTCCTTCCCTGTCAGGAAATTTGGAGGAGTCGAGCACCAAGGAAACTCAACACTCAGCTTCTGCAGGATCCTGACTGTCACCAACATATCACTGAGACATGGAAAAGATGGGAACAGCAGCTCCGATCCTACGCATCCATCATGGACTGGTGGCTGAAATATGCCAAGCAGATACTCCGGTGCACATTCATCAGTTACGGCAGGGAGGCACCCGCTTGATTTAGGCACACTACTGACTTCTACTTCAGTGCTCTCCACGACCTTGACGGCCAGCCACCTTCCCCCAAAGTATAAACTGAATGCAGTGTGATTGAGGCAAAGCTACTGGCAATTACTCGATGGAAACTTCAGGGGGATGTGGAGAGCACCCGCAGACCTGATGTGCTGAGGCGAGAGAATCCCTCTATGCACAATATTGTGAACAATCACAGATAGTAGTCAAACTCATAGATCACAGATCATCACGTGCAGTGGGTCACCTGCCAAGCAGACATAGTCGATTGCTTTGTTGAACATTATCATTAAGTCTACTGTGCCAATGATGGGGCCATCACGGACTATGACCCTATCAGTGGGCTTTCCATGCAACCTCACACTTGAATATGGGATTGTTAATGCAACCTTTCACCTCTGAGGAGGTCACTACCACTATATTCAGGGGTGCACTGTGCACATCACCAGGCATAGATGGGGACCCTATTGAATTTGATCATACATTTTGTGGTCTCGTGTCTACACAATGGATGGAGATGTGTAATGAATTGATCACGTCTGCAGGTGTGATTCCTCCAGCTTTTGTCGGGGGCCTTATTGTTTCCATTCATAAACTGATGCCTGGAATTACTATGGATCACTATTGTCCTATCATCTTATTAAATAGTGATTACAAGATTATTGTGTGGTTATTGGTGGTACCCTGCAGACCCCTCTTACCACGTGTCCTCTCCACTGCACAAACTATGCCAGGTTGCACATTTAATGTCCAGACAGCAACCAGAGATTGTCATGACATGTTTGTACTGTAGAGAAGTGCAGACTTCATGCAACGACGAATGCTGTAGATTTTGACAGTGCATTTGAAAGGGTGCACCATGTCCTCCTATATTCTGTTTTGGAACGGGTGGGTTTCTCTGCCTGGTTCATCAGTGTCCTTCAGCAGCTCTTTGGTAGTGCACGTTCGTTGGTCCAGGTCAATGGGCATGTGGCAGATCCGATACAAATTCAATGGTCGATCTCACAAGGCTGCTCCCTGTCCATACCCCTTTATGCAGAGGTACTGGAGCCATTCATAAGCCTGCAGACAATCGAAGCTAAACTGAGCTGCTGTTTAAAGGCTACTCTTAGGAGGATGGTTCAGTATTCTATTGTAAGCCACCTTTCAATAATTTTTTCAGGGCGGCGGAAGCTGGGAGATTGGTCTTTAATTAGAGGTCAGTTGCACATCTCCAGTTTTGTATATTTTTAACAATTATATTTTGTATTTCTTATATCACTACACCACACTTCAGTCTTTCTGGAAAAACACCTTGCCTCATCGAATGATCAGTCCTACCAGGCCAGCAAAAGATTTTAGTACTTTGGCCGAAATACTGTCATAGTCATATGAGTTACTACTTTTTAGTGGCCTAATTATTTTATCCTCCCCCCATGAACCATGGACCTTGCCATTGGTGGGGAGGCTTGCGTGCCTCAGCGATACAGATGGCCGTACCGTAGGTGCAACCACAATGGAGGGGTATCTGTTGAGAGGCCAGACAAACATGTGGTTCCTGAAGAGGGGCAGCAGCCTTTTCAGTAGTTGCAGGGGCAACAGTCTGGATGACTGACTGATCTGGCCTTGTAACATTAACCAAAACGGCCTTGCTGTGCTGTACTGCGAACGGCTGAAAGCAAGGGGAAACTACAGCCGTAAATTTTCCCGAGGACATGTAGCTTTACTGTATGATTAAATGATGATGGTGTCGTCTTGGGTAAAATATTCCGGAGGTAAAATAGTCCCCCATTCGGATCTCCGGGCGGGGACTACTCAAGAGGACGTCGTTATCAGGAGAAAGAAAACTGGCGTTCTACGGATCGGAGTGTGGAATGTCAGATCCCTTAATCGGGCAGGTAGGTTAGAAAATTTAAAAAGGGAAATGGATAGGTTAAAGTTAGATATAGTGGGAATTAGTGAAGTTCGGTGGCAGGAGGAACAAGACTTTTGGTCAGGTGATTACAGGGTTATAAATACAAAATCAATGGGGGTAATGCAGGAGTAGGTTTAATAATGAATAAAAAAATAGGATTGCGGGTTAGCTACTACAAACAGCATAGTGAACACATTATTGTGGCCAAGATAGACACAAAGCCCATGCCTACTACAGTAGTACAAGTTTATATGCCAACTAGCTCTGCAGATGATGAAGAAATTGATGAAATGTATGACGAGATAAAAGAAATTATTCAGGTAGTGAAGGGAGGCGAAAATTTAATAGTCATGGGTGACTGGAATTCGTCAGTAGGAAAAGGGAGAGAAGGAAACATAGTAGGTGAATATGGATTGGGGGGAAGAAATGAAAGAGGAAGCCGCCTTGTAGAATTTTGCACAGAGCATAACTTAATCATAGCTAACACTTGATTCAAGAATCATAAAAGAAGGTTGTATACCTGGAGGAATCCTGGAGATACTAAAAGGTATCAGATAGATTATATAATGGTAAGATAGAGATTTAGGAACCAGGTTTTAAATTGCGAGACATTTCCAGGGGCAGATGTGGAGTCTGACCACAACCTATTGGTTATGAACTGCAGATTGAAACTGAAGAAACTGCAAAAAGGTGGGAATTTAAGGAGATGGGACCTGGATAAACTGAAAGAACCAGAGGTTGTAGAGAGTTTCAGGGAGAGCATAAGGGAACAATTGACAGGAATGGGGGAAAGAAATACAGTAGAAGAAGAATGGGTAGCTCTGAGGGATGAAGTAGTGAAGGCAGCAGAGGATCAAGTAGGTAAAAAGACGAGGGCTAATAGAAATCCTTGGGTAACAGAAGAAATATTGAATTTAATTGATGGAAGGAGAAAATATAAAAATGCAGTAAATGAAGCAGGCAAAAAGGAATACAAATGTCTCAAAAATGAGATCAACAGGAAGTGCAAAATGCCTAAGCAGGGATGGCTAGAGGACAAATGTAAGGATGTAGAGGCTTGTCTCACTAGGGGTAAGATAGATACTGCCTACAGGAAAATTAAAGAGACCTTTGGAGAGAAGAGAACCACTTGTATGAATATCAAGAGCTCAGATGGCAACCCAGTTCTAAGCAAAGAAGGGAAGGCAGAAAGGTGGAAGGAGTATACAGAAGGTTTATACAAGGGTGATGTACTTGAGGACAATATTATGGAAATAGAAGAGGATGTAGATGAAGATGAAATGGGAGATAAGATACTGCGTGAAGAGTTTGACAGAGCACTGAAAGACCTGAGTCAAAACAAGGCCCCGGGAGTAGACAACATTCCATTAGAACTACTGATGGCCTTGGGAGAGCCAGTCATGACAAAACTCTACCATCTGGTGAGCAAGATGTATGAGACAGGCGAAATACCCACAGACTTCAAGAAGATAATAATAATTCCAATCCCAAAGAAAGCAGGTGTTAACAGATGTGAAAATTACCGAACTATCAGTTTAATAAGTCACAGCTGCAAAATACTAACGCGAATTCTTTACAGACGAATGGAAAAACTGATAGAAGCGGACCTCGGGGAAGATCAGTTTGGATTCCGTAGAAATGTTGGAACACGTGAGGCAATACTAACCTTACGACTTATCTTAGAAGAAAGATTAAGAAAAGGCAAACCTATGTTTCTAGCATTTGTAGACTTAGAGAAAGCTTTTGACAACGTTAACTGGAATACTCTCTTTCAAATTCTGAAGGTGGCAGGGGTAAAATACAGGGAGCGAAAGGCTATTTACAATTTGTACAGAAACCAGATGGCAGTTATAAGAGTCGAGGGGCATGAAAGGGAAGCAGTGGTTGGGAAAGGAGTGAGACAGGGTTGTAGCCTTTCCCCGATGTTATTCAATCTGTATATTGAGCAAGCAGTAAAGGAAACAAAAGAAAAATTCGGAGTAGGTATTAAAATTCATGGAGAAGAAGTAAAAACTTTGAGGTTCGCCGATGACATTGTAATTCTGTCAGAGACAGCAAAGGACTTGGAAGAGCAGTTGAACGGAATGGACAGTGTCTTGAAAGGAGGATATAAGATGAACATCAACAAAAGCAAAACGAGGATAATGGAATGTAGTCAAATTAAATCGGGTGATGCTGAGGGGATTAGATTAGGAAATGAGACACTTAAAGTAGTAAAGGAGTTCTGCTATTTAGGGAGTAAAATAACTGATGATGGTCGAAGTAGAGAGGATATAAAATGTAGACTGGTAATGGCAAGGAAATCATTTCTGAAGAAGAGAAATTTGTTAACATAGAGCATTGATTTAAGTGTCAGGAAGTCGTTTCTGAAAGTATTTGTATGGAGTGTAGCCATGTATGGAAGTGAAACATGGACAATAACCAGTTTGGACAAGAAGAGAATAGAAGCTTTCGAAATGTGGTGCTACAGAAGAATGCTGAAGATAAGGTGGGTAGATCACGTAACTAATGAGGAGGTATTGAATAGGATTGGGGGGAAGAGAAGTTTGTGGCACAACTTGACTAGAAGAAGGGATCGGTTGGTAGGACATGTTTTGAGGCATCAAGGGATCACAAATTTAGCATTGGAGGGCAGCGTGGAGGGTAAAAATCGTAGAGGGAGACCAAGAGATCAATACACTAAGCAGATTCAGAAGGATGTAGGTTGCAGTAGGTACTGGGAGATGAAGAAGCTTGCACAGGATAGAGTAGCATGGAGAGCTGCATCAAACCAGTCTCAGGACTGAAGACCACAACAACAACAACAATTATTTTTATGATCTCTTTAAAAGATGAACTGGTAAAACTGATGTCTAGTGCAAGAGTATGCATTGCCTAAGTAAGTTTATTGGATCTGCTTCTGAGGTCAATGTTATTTGTCTTGTCAAGTTTATTCGTTTCTTGCCTAATAGTGCTCCAAACTGTTCTTGCCTTGTTCTTGGAAATCTGCATTTTCTGTGCACAGTACATGATTGTTGCCTTTTGAATATTGGGATAAGATTTTTCATGTATTCTTGAGTCTTTAGTAGAGCTAGTCCTTTGCATTAAATAAAGCTCTCGGTTGCTGATGCAAAATATTTTGACCCCAACATGTTAGCCACTCTTTTCCATGACTGCCACTGTAAATATCTCTTACTGCTTCTAAAGGCAGGCCAGATTCATAGTGCTGTAAGAACATTTTTAGAAAAGAATTACATTTTTCATCTACTATATATCCTCGGCTAAACTTCTTCCCATTTTCCATCCTCTAAATTATCTCTGAACAGTTTAAATGAGGCAGCATTTATAGTTCTGTGAAATTTTACTTTTCCTTTCTTAGCTAAACCTGATTGATGGGGATGTTTTAATACTGCCCTTTGACAACCATAGTCAGATAACACAATTATTTTGGGGCTCACAGCTATTTCATTAAAGGCAGTTTGATTCAGGAATAAATTATCAGCTGCTGTTGCATACATGCTTCTGATCTTGTTGGGAATTTTACTGTGGGGCAAGTGCACTCATACCTGGGAACCGGGAACAAGGGGGAGCTGCAGGAACCCCCCCCCCCCCCCCCAATTGCCAGATCTCAGTGAACGAAAAATGTATTGCATGGTCAGGTGTTTTTCTTTCAAGAAAATGATTTGAAAGTCAGTGTTATTCTGGTTTTTAATAGGTTTGTAACTAGAAATTTGCAGCTACTTACATGTGGAGTCAAACTATAGCTTGACATCAGCAATTTTAGGTGCCCTTGATCAAAAGTATCAGAAAAAAAATCTTCTGTGAAATTTACACATACAGTTACTTCCTAGTTATCTGTACTGTCTTATTAGTGCCTATTCTATCTGCCTAATGAAGTTTAAAACATTTCATGCTGCGGGCCTGCAGATTGCCAGAACTTCCATCTTGTATATTTACAAGTCTGTTACTGAGGAACATCACTCAAACAGCTGTTCAGTGCACTGTTATCTGAGTCTATAGCTTTGGGCTTTATTCCACATTTTGTATCTAAAGCTGGTGCCCCATTCCTCAATTACACTACAGTAATGTAATACTAACTTACAATTATCTAGATGCATGTGTTCAATTTCTGTGACTTACAACAGATGTTTGTCACGCGTAGCATATGTGTAAAAATATCTTTAAAGAAGAGAGAGCAAATGACCATAAGAGTTGTAACTTTCAAGCCACCAACTATCAGTCAGAACACAAGAGCCTCACCAGCAAATATTAGGGCATACACAAGTAAAATATCTCTTCCTGCACCCACAGTGAAATACTACCAAGCATAACAGATATTGCAGAGTGGACATAACTGTGTCCACATAGTTGCTAATGACTGATGTTTGCTTCTCAGTTGTATTATCAATGAGCACCAATTCTGATAAAAAATCTGAGCAAGCCTCATTTTTTATTTGGTCTGGTTTTTACCCATTCTCCAGGTATTTGTTTTTCATTAAATTTTGTATTTCTTTTAATATATTCAAGTGTGTACCTCTGGTGACCATAAACATAAAAGATATGTAACCTTTCCATAAGCCAGCCCATTATTTTTATCAGTGATTACAGTTAATACCTTACTTAACTTCAGTGTTTTAAGTTTTAGCTTCTCCATAGGATGACAGAAAGAAAGTTCAGTACAACCTATCAGGAACTGAACTGAGATACAAGCTGGTGTGCATAGTAGAACAGTGGTTACCACAAATACTAGGTACCAGTAAATGATCATAATAATGTGATTTGATAGTTTCTTGACAAAACTGAGGTCTGTTAACATGATGTTAGAAGACTAAAAATTATATATTGCAGCTGTTACGCTTGGCAGATCGACTGGGACTCAGCAAACTGGTCTTGAAACCAACAGTGTATGCACAGTTTGTAGCAGGCAACACAGAGCAAGACCTTTCAAGAGCTGCAAGAGACCTGAAGGATCTCAACCTGAGGCTCATGGTGGCCCCCACTCTGGAAGAAGATAAAGGAGAGGCCAGTGACAAGTAAGCTGAATGCTCAAATCATATCGGTGATGTGTTTCTCAAGGTGATTATGTGATTAATATAATGAAATAAATAACATATAACTCATTTCCTTACAATGTCTTTTCTTAAATCCAAATTATTTCTCAACATACTCTCATTTTACTCCAATATGCACATTGTAAGCCTAGCAAACTATACAATGTCCTAGGCCATGTATAATAACACTGCGTTTCATACAGGACTTTTTTTTTCAAGGTATTCTCTCAGCATATCATTCTAATCATCTCCACGCCTAGGATTGCTAAGGCATTTTAGTGTGGCAGCATTTGACAGAGAGATAACTGTAATTAATCTTGGTGTCGGAAAAAAATATCTCCAATTATTGGTCAGCAACAGAAGGACACATGATGTGAAATGTTCCTGATGAGCAGACCTTGCACTGTAGTTCTAGATTAAATCCTAAAGCTTCCAATAGTGTCCCACAGACTGAAGGCATATGTCAGTGTTGATGGAGATATTATCCTCTGTAACCCCTTGGTATTGTTTAAGATGAATAGGTCAGTGTTAGCACTGAGTTTCTACTCTCTTCCTTTGTTTCATTTACTCTTTCATAACAACATAAACACAACAGTACGTCGCACAAGCACTATTGTGGTCATTCAAAATATGAATTCCATATGACACAGATCCAAATTCTCTTCTTTGCAAGAGACCAGAGAAGGGCATGGCAAACCATCTCCACTAATACATTGTGCTATACAGCATTGCAAGTTTCCCACATTTCCCAACAGCCATTACCGAAGTATTAGATACAGATTTTGCATTAATAAGCAGTTGCTAAGGCAGAATCTTAAGTGTAAGGGCCATGAGACAACAGTTTCTAACAACAGTTTCTAGCTGTGAGACATTTTCATCATGACAGTTCTACAAGAGTAACAAGATGTGAGGGCACTTTTCCTTGACAAATAGTCAATTTTTCATCCTTACAAGTAAAAAAGCTGAGTAATGAGGCTGAAATGGACTATTAATTACTTCTCCCATTTCTGTATAGTTCAGGTGGTGGAGAAGGAGTAGCAGTATCATCTGCCCTGATGACAGAGGTGACACATTTTGTCATGAGATCCATGAGGCATTGAAAGCACTGGGAGCCACATTTATCTATGAAATAGATGTCAGATCTTGATCCAATAAGGGAAATATCAATATCTCTCAGTGCGATCCTCGATGTGCTCAATAGCTGGATTTGGATATCACACAAGCACCCTTATACCTGTTGAGTGATGGGGGAGTGCACTGTCTTGCTTAAGATAAAGGCCACTTGGTGAACAAATAGATGCATATGGTTTGACAGTGGGTACTTGGTCCACCTCTGTAGTGCAGCGGTAGCGTTACCGCCTACCACGCGAGGGGGCCCGGGTTTGATTCCCCGCAGGGGACTGGCTGTTTTGTGTCCTTCACCATCATTTTCATCATCATTGGCACGCAAGTCGCCAAAGTGGGGTCAAATAAAAAGACTTGCAATATGACGGCCGCACCCTGAAGGGGATATCCCAGCCAATAAATGCCATATGATCATTTCATTTCAGTGGGTACTCATATTTTTTGCTAGTGAGAGACAATAGCAGACCCTGCAGGAGACTCACCTCACCTCGCTCCATATATAGACCGTTCACAACATTCTGAAAAAGCACTCCCAAGCTCTGGACTGGCTGAAGCCTGTGATTGTCAGTAGGCTTTAGGCAACAAGCGTTTTGTGTCTGACTACTCCTCACTTCAATGAACTAACAATACAGTACCTGAGTGTCCTATAGCCCTTATGAGCACATGTGCAGTGCCAGAGCTGTGTGATGAAAGAGCAGATTGTTCATATCACATTGCCACTCTCCTCACAGATGTAAATGTGTACATTTTTCGTACGAGGAGCTTGCTTTACCCTCTCCTGTAACCCCCTAGCAAACTTAGTCAGAATGCTGTGAACAAACTATAAACAAATTACACGATACAAGGACACTCAGAAAGTAAGTGTATTATATTTTTATGTCTTTTTTTTTAGAAAAAGTATATTTTGAAAAAAAAGAATACAGGATATTGTTGATAAAGTTAGTGACTATTTTTCCACATAATTTCCATCCCATTCAACACATGTGGTGAAGTGAGCTGTAGCACCAGATTCCTTATGCCATCCACGTGGAACTCTCCCACCTGCTCCTTCCTCCACTTCACATTCCTCCACTTCACAACCTATTTCTGTACCTGCTCGTCGGTTGAAAATTTAATTCCACTCATGTGTGCCTTCTGGAGGTGAAAAGATGATAATCTGAAGGTACCATATCAGTGGAATATAGGGGGATATACGGAGGGGGGGAGGGGTTCAAAACATCCCAACCAAATGAGTCCAAGAGTGCCTTGGGGACTAAGGCTGTATGAGGATGGGCATTTTCATGCAACAAGCACACTCTTTTTATCAGCCTTCCCTATTTTTGTTTTGAATATTCTTTTTGAATTTTTTAGGGTCTCAAAATATCACTGCGCATAGATGATCTCCCTGTGAGGCAAAAATTCGATCAAAATGATGCCTTTTTGGTCCCAGAACAATGAGACCATGACATTTTAACTCAAAATTGTGCTTTCAAATTTTTTAGCAGAAGGGGAATTGGTACTACAGCACTGTGATAACTGTTTCAGGCATGTAATAAGCAAGCCACGTATCATCTTCAGTCACATTAGAGCTCAAAAATATTCAACTTCCAGTGCCATAATCCGTACCACTTCAGGCAGCGGGGTTACCTTCATAGTCTCAGATGTTACTGAATTTAGAATAATTAATGATATCAATATAATGGAAGGAAACATTCCACGTGGGAAAAATTATATATAAATACAAAGATGAGGTGACTTACCGAACAAAAACGCTGGCAGGTCGATAGACACACAAACAAACACAAACATACACACAAAATTCAAGCTTTCGCAACAAATTGTTGCCTCATCAGGAAAGAGGGAAGGAGAGGGGAAGACGAAAGGAAGTGGGTTTTAAAGGAGAGGGTAAGGAGTCATTCCAATCCCGGGAGCGGAAAGACTTGCCTTAGGGGGAAAAAAGGACAGGTATACACTCGCACACACGCACATATCCATCCACACATACAGACACAAGCAGACATATTTAAAGACAAAGAGTTTGGGCAGAGATGTCAGTCGAGGCAGAAGTGTAGAGGCAAAGAAGTTGTTGAAAGACAGGTGAGGTATGAGTGGCGGCAACTTGAAATTAGCGGAGATTGAGGCCTGGCGGATGACGAGAAGAGAGGATATACTGAAGGGCAAGTTCCCATCTCCGGAGTTCGGATAGGTTGGTGTTGGTGGGAAGTATCCAGATAACCCGGACGGTGTAACACTGTGCCAAGATGTGCTGGCCGTGCACCAAGGCATGTTTAGCCACAGGGTGATCCTCATTACCAACAAACACTGTCTGCCTGTGTCCATTCATGCGAATGGACAGTTTGTTGCTGGTCATTCCCACATAGAATGCGTCACAGTGTAGACAGGTCAGTTGGTAAATCACGTGGGTGCTTTCACACGTGGCTCTGCCTTTGATCGTGTACACCTTCCGGGTTACAGGACTGGAGTAGGTGGTGGTGGGAGGGTGCATGGGACAGGTTTTGCATCGGGGGCGGTTACAAGGATAGGAGCCAGAGGGTAGGGAAGGTGGTTTGGGGATTTCATAGGGATGAACTAACAGGTTACGAAGGTTAGGTGGACGGTGGAAAGACACTCTTGGCGGAGTGGGGAGGATTTCATGAAGGATGGATCTCATTTCAGGGCAGGATTTGAGGAAGTCGTATCCCTGCTGGAGAGCCACATTCAGAGTCTCTCTTGTGACAGGATACTTTCCGGGACTGGACCAGACTCTGAATGTGGCTCTCCAGCAGGGATACGACTTCCTCAAATCCTGCCCTGAAATGAGATCCATCCTTCATGAAATCCTCCCCACTCCGCCAAGAGTGTCTTTCCGCCGTCCACCTAACCTTCGTAACCTGTTAGTTCATCCCTATGAAATCCCCAAACCACCTTCCCTACCCTCTGGCTCCTATCCTTGTAACCGCCCCCGATGCAAAACCTGTCCCATGCACCCTCCCACCACCACCTACTCCAGTCCTGTAACCCGGAAGGTGTAAACGATCAAAGGCAGAGCCACGTGTGAAAGCACCCACGTGATTTACCAACTGACCTGTCTACACTGTGACGCATTCTATGTGGGAATGACCAGCAACAAACTGTCCATTCGCATGAATGGACACAGGCAGACAGTGTTTGTTGGTAATGAGGATCACCCTGTGGCTAAACATGCCTTGGTGCACGGCCAGCACATCTTGGCACAGTGTTACACCGTCCGGGTTATCTGGATACTTCCCACCAACACCAACCTATCCGAACTCCGGAGATGGGAACTTGCCCTTCAGTATATCCTCTCTTCTCGTCATCCGCCAGGCCTCAATCTCCGCTAATTTCAAGTTGCCGCCACTCATACCTCACCTGTCTTTCAACAACTTCTTTGCCTCTACACTTCTGCCTCGACTGACATCTCTGCCCAAACTCTTTGTCTTTAAATATGTCTGCTTGTGTCTGTATGTGTGGATGGATATGTGCGTGTGTGCGAGTGTATACCTGTCCTTTTTTCCCCCTAAGGCAAGTCTTTCCGCTCCCGGGATTGGAATGACTCCTTACCCTCTCCTTTAAAACCCACTTCCTTTCGTCTTCCCCTCTCCTTCCCTCTTTCCTGATGAGGCAACAATTTGTTGCGAAAGCTTGAATTTTGTGTGTATGTTTGTGTTTGTTTGTGTGTCTATCGACCTGCCAGCGTTTTTGTTCGGTAAGTCACCTCATCTTTGTATTTATATATGAATTTAGAATAAAATTCACATGTAAGAAACATATATATTTTTTGTTTTCACCAAAACAATTCCTGCACTGAGATACAGGCCTCCAAAGATGACACTGTGAACACCAATTAGAAGATGTGAATTTCGGAAAATTTTTTAAACAGTTCAAGATATTTTGTTAGAGTTATTTTTATTTGAAAGATAATTGCTTTATGATTACAATGGTACCCTCCACTGTCAAAGTTCTTTTACTGTTGCGTTTTGGATTTTTTTATAATTTACAGAAAATTTTTTTTTTCAAAAATGCCAATCCAGAGAAGTTAGATTTTTTTTCCTGTTGATTAGTACCATGTAGTACCATATTCTCTGTAAAGGAGAGCTTCCACTTTTAAGTTGGACAGGTTTTATTTTTAAAAAATCATTTTTTTCCAACTTTCAAGGGTGATGTGTGTCTTCACTGAAGTTGTTTCTTACTAATTTCTTTGTTACAATGTTTATTTCTATTGTCTTTGTTGCAGTTACTTCTTATCACTTTCTTTGTTGCAGTTATTCCTTTTCACTTTCACTGTTGCAGATATTTCTTACACTTCGTTGTAGTTTCTTGTCAGTTTCTTTGTCGTGGTTCTTCCCTGCAGGTTTCTGTATTGTTGTCGTTCAGTGCTAGTTTGTTTACTGAAGAGGCTTCTACAAAATCTGAGATCATCCAGTGAGTTCTGTGTTTTCTTAAGGAATTTGCCAGTTAACACAGCTGCAGTGTGTTTTGTGAAAATGACTGTTTGAACTGTCTCCTAACTGGGGTCACAGGAGAGTGAAGTGTGCTCACTATTTTCATATCCATAAAAGAGTGATATATAAGACAAACGAAAAAATCAGACTATGTTGAGGTTGGGAATAAGTGTTCTCATTTGAAGACTCTGTTTCAAAGAGAAGATTTTTCCAGTGACGACTTTTTGTGCTCTAAATGTTTTGACAGAATAACAACAATGATAGTATTTGAACAAGGTGGTGCTTCCAATGGTGCAGATGATGCAGATTTTGCACCAATACAGGAAGAATTAAATACCCTGAATCAGTCAACTACAGAGGTAGGTGCTAGTCCTGTTAAGAAACTGTGGTCAGTGAAGTCTAGTCATGCGCTCTATGCATCAAGAAAGCACAGAGAAATTACTAACGCTATCGATGAATACGCCACAGCAAAACTGACCACACTCTTTAAAGTAGAAATTCCATCTTCAGAAAAAAATGAACCAAAGCACTCTTGCACCTTTTGTCAGGAATTTATCACAAACATCAATTCAGCTGCTGAATATTGTGCATCCAACAGTGAAAAGGTGCAAGTTTTAACTATTATTCCAGAGACATTTGCACATAAAATGATTCTGAACCACATTCTATCAGTACCAAAGTACATGGTTGACAAATCAAGAAATGCGAGGTCTGTAAAAGGAGTCTTTGGAAGATCAGATTCCTATTATAGTCATCCAGTAGAAGCAGCTCAAGTTCAAATAGTGCAGTCATTTCATCTGAAAGATAAATGGGACTGTCTTGCCAGAGTGCCAACATATAAGACACTATTACTGTAACAGTTGAAGGTCAAAAATCTGTGAAAGTGAGGAGGTACATGACTCGCAGTACTAAAGAAACTTTTGCAATGTATAAGAGCAACTATACAAGATCAAAATTTTATCCACTATGACCTAAGTGGGTAGTTCCACACGCACCTAGAGATGTACGTTTATGTGTGTACTGCACGAATTTTGAACTTTGTGTGGTAACTTTGAAGAACTTACTGAAACACGTGACATATGACACCTTCGTTGGGCGTGTGAAGTCATTAGTAGTCTGTGGCGTAAAGTGAGAGACTTGTTTGTTTCAAGAATAATGGACTGTCATGGAATGGGAGGACTGTCTTTACAGACACTTGGCCTGGAAGACGTAGCAGATAACTCTGCAGAAATTACATATCTGACATGGGAGGAAAATAAACTAATTAAGAAAACTGTTGCCTTTGACAGTTTCATTGATGAACTTGGTAAATGGTCAGTGAAAGCAGTAACACACCAGTGTCTGAAGAAATTGCAACAACAACACATTGCAGAAGTGAAAGGGTGTGTACAGACTGAAGAGCTATGTTGGATGCTTCACTGTGATTTTGCTGAAAACTGGTCTGTAATTGTCCCACAAGAAGTACAAGGGTATCATTGGAGTAATGACCAGGTTTCAATTTTTACAGGAGTGACATATTTTCAAAACAAGACCACAAGCATTGCACTTATAAGTGATGACACAGGACATGACTCAGCACATGCTTTGCTAGCAATGCGCAAAATTCTTCAACTGTGAACAGGGGCAGAGAAGATCATCATTATTCCTGATGGCACTCCTAGTCACTTTAAAAATCGTTATCAGCTGTTTGTATCGAGTAAGTCACTTGTGCCAACTGATTGGGTATACAGTGATACTGGTCATGGGAAGGGGACTTGTGATGGTGCAGGAGCCCTGCTGATGCACCATGTTACAAAATACAGCTGCAGTTCAGAATACTGAGGATTTTACGAGAGTCGTGAAATCTTTCACGTCCACAGCCCTCGTTCTTTTGTCCAAAGAGGAAATCAAAGAATTCCATGAGCAGAAAAAAGAGGAATAGTCCAAACAAAATACTCCTGTGAAATGAATTCAGAAGATACATTTTTGGACTCAAAGTGATGGACGAACTCATATTGCATGCACCTTAAAGAGCAAGAAAGAAGAAATTTTGTTCATTCAGCCAACACCTCAGAAACAGCAGGATAATATTCAGATTCACAACCTGAGAAGGAGGATATTTGTGGCTTGTGTGCAGGGATCATAGACACCAGTTATGAGTAAAACAAAATTGTAGTGAACTTTAAGCTATCACATGGACCAGCTGCTGGGTATAGGTTTACAGCTGAAGGACTGCAACGCCATCAGTGCTCACTTCCTGTTTACAATGTTTTGAAGATTGTAAGTGCTCCAGTTCCTAATGGTTCAACAGGAAGACGTCACTCTATATCAAAGGAAAATACTGAAGCAGTGGAACACATTTTTAGTTCATTGACTGGCTAATTTCAGTACAAAACAGAATGCACAGAAGTTGTATAAATTGAAACCTTTAAGTCTTTGGACCTATCACATACATTTTGCAACAATTTAATATGCTTGAAATATGAGTCTTTTACTCATCTTTCAAAACTAAAATTATGTTAAATAAGGCTAGGTTTTGATTTTTATGAGCCTGTTATGTGATAATGTGGTAATAAAACAGGTTTTATGCATGGCAAAAATTTCAATTGTTTATAAAACCTGTTCAATCTAAAAGTGGAAGCTCTCCTTTTCAGGGAATGTAGAATTACAGCAAAATTTTATGGATTGGCATTTTTGAAAAAAAAATTTCCATAAATTGTAAAAAAGTTCAGAATGTTATGATAATAGAACTGTGGCAGATAAGTCCAAATGGAGAATTTCTTCGTAATCATAAAGCAATTATCTTTTAAATAAAAAAACAACAAAATACCTAGAACTGTTAGCATTTTAAAATTTTTTTCAAAATTCGCATCTTCAAATTGTACATGCAGTGTCATCTTTGGAGGGCTGTATCTAGGAGCAGAATATTTTTTGGAGAAAACAAAAAAAATACTTGTTCCTTACTTAGTCCTTCATTTTAACATAGGCTAAATTCAATAACATCCAAGACT
Organism: Schistocerca piceifrons; assembly: GCF_021461385.2. Taxonomy (NCBI): domain Eukaryota; kingdom Metazoa; phylum Arthropoda; class Insecta; order Orthoptera; family Acrididae; genus Schistocerca; species Schistocerca piceifrons. Next base: position 275,862,701 of record NC_060145.1, read on the forward strand.
ATGAAGGTAAGCCTAAGAATTTTTCCTAGGTTGCCTGAATTGATATGGACTTTGCCCAGTTCAAATCACTCAAGAAATTCACAGGCACTACTAACCCAATTTTTCTTGTGCTGCTGTTTTGGATCCATTTTGTGCACAGTCTGCAGTGTTCCTGAATTTCTGTGACAGTCTCATATAAGATAATTCTGAAGAATTGTGGAAACATTGCAGAAATTTCATCCACTGTCAACTAATAGTCTTCACGAACAGTTTCATCAATTTTTTCCACCAACTCATCAAAAAAAAAACAGTACATGTTATTCCTACCATGAGTAGGATGCAAACCACAGCATGTAGCTCACACTTGATGGGATTTCTAACTGACATTTTTCATGCAACTGAACACTGCAATGTGAGTTTATGTACTACTGTGTTACTGCAATGCTCGCTCTGGTCAGGGGGTCCCTCTCTACCACTCAGCGTTTCCAACCCTCAAAAAACAATAATCTACATCCCATCATGGTCACACTTACTTTCTAAACATGCCTTGTAATACACCCACCATATGCTGAGTTGTGTCCGTGTTGGGAAATGTGGTGCCTCATCTAAAGTGATTTTCAATGTACTGGTACTCTGCCATTGAGGGGTACCAGCATGTACTGTGATTCATCAGGCCAAGCAACATTTGTTCATGACTCTATGTCTACATCTGTACTTTGCAAATTACTATGAAGTGAATGGCAGGAGGTACTTTCCATTGTATTACACACTAGGGTTTAGTGTTGTTCCATTCACACACAGAGCACAAAAAGAATGACTGCTTAAATGCCTCTATGAGCACTTTAATTAGTCTACTATTGTCTATGCCGCCCCTGTGAGAATGATGTGAGCTCACAGCAAAAAATATTTGTCACCCCTTGAAAAAGCACACAGTTCCTTTCAAGTGCTGTAGGTTGTATATAACATGTACCAAGCAGTCACAACATCCTCTGCTACTGACACAGATCATATGTCAATGGTGTGGTGTGTATGTACCAGTCACTTGTACAGAATCAGCACAGTAAGGTGGGTTGCTTGAAGATTTGACGGAATGGCAGAACAGTGTTATTGCGGTTGGGTGTGTCCATGATCACACCATGAATGAAGTTGCCCGATTTGTTCGTGTATCATTGCAGGTTGTCCAGTGTTCCCCCACAAGCAACAGGGTACTACTCGCAGCCAAGTTACTGGGGGTAAGAATACTAGCCATAAAAAGATACAATTGGCACAGAACCGACTTCACACCAAACAGGAACTACTGTGGTCAACCAGTTTGTGAATTAACAGTGAGAAGAGAACTGCATGTAATGGCCATTTGGAGTCGGGCACCTTGCAAAAGACTACTGATCACAGCGGCACATACAACTGCATCTAGTGAATGGGTCAATAACACAGAAACTAGACAGTAGCTGACTGGAGGTGTGTTGTGTGATTCCACTAGCTGTGGTTTCTCTTCTTTTCATATGAAGAAATGCATGAGAGTGCACTTTGGCCCAGTGAGGTGTTTAACCTGTAGTGCGTGGAGGCTGTAGTTCGTTCCTGTACTGGTTTTTCATACCATGATTGGGCCCAGTCATTCAGGCTACCATGAACAAGAACTAGATTGATTGATTGGTGGGTGTTGATTTCCACATTATCGATGACCGAGTGTTGTCCTTCCTTGTACACTTTTACATCTTCAAGATTAGCATGTTGTGTACACTACCTTCTACCGAGATGCTAAAACCTATGTTCAAATGGCTGCATGCATATGTTCCTGGTCTGATGAAGCACTGGCGGTTTCAGGTCACGTTGAACCCATAACACTGATGGTTGTGGAAAACGCTGAGCACCTTCATTTTTGAACGGTTAAATGAGCTCCGTAATCAACATTCCATCTTGTTAGCTGCATTTACATAGCAACTCGTTTTCGAGTTTGATTCATTGTGCAAAAGCTCTTCTAGAGGTCGATTACATATTCGTTTCTTATATAAGTTACGATTAATGCGTCGCAGAAGCGACACAAAAAGTTGATGGCAAGTTGCTGCAAGGAACATGTACAGTCTCTTTGCTCATGTCTGTAAATAACATTAACGATTTCTACGCACACGGATCAACACTTTATTCGCAACGGTTACTTACTGTTAACGGCGCACAATACTATCACGTTGCTAAGGTTGGGATATAGCAGAAACATTCCGAAGCCACACGATTTCAGCCAACTTCCCCGATCATAGGGAGGCTAAGTAAACGTGCGGCGACCTGTAGACCTACTGCTTATAACGTCTCCTACAGAATAAAATTTTTGAATCACTATGAACTTATTACGAGAATACATTGACGCTGATGAAGTACCAAGATGCTCCTACTCTTCTTTTTACTAAACTAGAAGTCTTAGGTATACACTGTTTCAAATTTTTGCAGTCTCGCGAATTAATGGCGGGAACTGACAATTGCCCACCATTGCACAGTCGCTAAAGCACGCTGATTGTCTCGAAACTGATAATAAATTATTACGGCTCAGGTTAAAAAGTAAAACTCATCATGTTATGAATTATAAAATTTAGAACTCTGGATAAAAGAAAATTTCGTGACGCGCCCTGTAAAACTATGTCACACACTTATACATCACGAAATACTGACAGGGAAAGCCGGATCTACGTTGAGTTTAGTGGTGGAAGCTGGAAACCTAACACTGCAACATACCGTCGCTGAGAATGAGCACAAAGGCGTATTTAACTGGATTAAATATCAAAGCAAGCATGAAAACTACTCTAGTGGTGTGAGTATGGTCCGCGTGTTACGTAGTGTATTGGGTTCATTTGAGCGTCGTTGGTCACAGTGTGAATTAATTTGTATTAACTGCGATTGAAGAAATGAAATTGGTTTCAGTGAGTTACCAGTTTTTTTTGTTTATGAGATTGTCATGTCGATTGGTGTTGTTGGTTTGCTGTTTGTCGTGCGGTAAGGCGTTTATTTTGTGCCTCCTTTTGTTAGGTATGAATATGACAGTGAAATTTAACGGTTCGCGGTTGCGTGCTGAGATGCGGGAGGACATGATGTCCCTCATAAAATTTTTCCACGTGTTTGGACTGTTGGCCGAACTAGTCAAGTGCAGTGTTCGTAAAGAGAATATGCGGTTGGCGAGAGTTCCGGCGTCTCGGACCAGGGCGGTGCCGAACGGATAACCTTTGGCGCTCCAATAGACGCGGTACCTGGTTCGAGAAGTGTAGGTTGGCCATGAGAGAGATTGTTTTGATAACTTATTATTTTTGTTATAGATCCTCCATCAGTTTTTGCGCGCACAGTGAGTTGTTCTCGTATTGCGGAAACGTAGCGATTTTTTTCACATACAAAAGGGCTTGGTCATTGGTTTTTGGGCCAAGGGTGAACTCATTTCCAAAATGGCTAATTTAGTAAACTGTGGTTAAAGTATGGCAAAATGATGCCATCCAAAACCAGCGCTGAGGCAATGTGGTGTACAATGGGACATAGATGACAGGGGTGACTGACACCTGTGGAGAAGTGTACCGCTGAAGAGACGTGCAGCTGTTGAGCAACAGACCACCCAGATGAACCAAAGGGCTACCAACAGTGTCTCGTTGACGATTGTTGTTGCGTATGGTCCTCTGCAGCGTGTGACTGGTTCATGCGCTCATGCTGACTGATGTTCATTAGCGACAAAGGCTGGAATTTGCACGCCAATATCGCAACTGGCGTTCACAGAGTGGCGGCAGGTGGCCTTTTGAGATGAATTGCGTTTTATGCTCCATCTGACAGATGGCCATTGGCGTGCGCGGCCCTGCAACAATCGGCTGAAGGGCCCAGGCTTGAGGATGGAGAGTTGTGGTCTCGGGAATGTTTTTGTTACGTCTCCTGGGTGATCTGATCATTCTGAAAGGAACAATGGATCGACACAAGCATACATCTATCTTTGGTGACCATGTCCACCCCTACGTGCAGTTTGTTCATCCTTGAAACGAAGTCATCTATCGGCAGGACAATTCAACAAGTCACACAACTCTCAGTGTACGGGCATGGTTCTACCACGCGTATCGGTATGAAATGAGCGTTAAGATACAAATGTGTCAATAGGGAATATTTGTTGTGAACGAGCCTTAATTTTTTTTGTTTGGTTGGTATGACATCTGTCAAAGATATTTGGTATACATCAAGTCATGGAACAAACAACATCATATGTTTTCATCGTGTTAACAATGTCGAATTTTGTACCAGAAAGTGATGATTTGCGGAAAGCATTAATTTTTTGTTTTCACTTCAAAAAAAGTGCTGCAGAGTCGCATCGAATGCTTGTCGAGGCATATGGTGATCATGCTCTGTCAGAAGCAACATGCAAAAGATGGTTTCAACGGTTCAGAAATAATGATTTCCATGTAAGAAATGGCCGGCCGGAGTGACCGAGTGGTTCTAGGCGCTACAGTCTGGAACCGCGCGACCGCTACGGTCGCAGGTCCGAATCCTGCCTCGGGCATGGATGTTTGTGATGTCCTTAGGTTAGTTAGGTTTAACTAGTTCTAAGTTCTAGGGGACTGATGACCTCAGAAGTTAAGTCTCATAGTGCTCAGAGCCATTTGACTCATTTTTGAACCATGTAAGAAATGAAGAACGTGAAAGACCACCAAAAAAGTTCGAAGGCACGGAATTGTAAGTAGCATTGGATGAAGATGATACTTTGAGTCAGAAGCAAATGGCAGCAATGCTAAATGTTGCACAATAAACAATTTCTGACCGTTTGAAAGCTATGGGAAACATCCAAAAGTGTGGAAAATGGGTGCCACATGAATTGAATGAAAGACAGATGGAAAACCGAAAAACCATTTGTCAAATTTTGCTTCAAAGACATGAAAGAAAATCAATTTTGCATCGAACTGTTACTGGCGATGAAAAATGGATTTATTTTAAGAATCCTAAACTGGAAAAATCATGGGTTAATCCGGGACAACCATCAACATCGACTGCAAAACCAGCTCGATTCGGCAAGAAGACAATGCTCTGTGTTTGGTGGGATCAGAAAGATGTGGTGTATCATGAGCTTCTAAAACCCGGTGAAACTGTGAATACTAATCGCTACAGACAACAAATGATCAATTTGAACTATGCATTGATCGAAGAAAGACCATAATGGGCCAGAAGACATGGCAAAGTAATATTTTTACTCGACAATGCACCTGCACACAAAGGACAACTGGTTCAGGATACAATCAAAACACTTGGCTGGGAGCTGCTACCCCACCCGCCGTATTCACCAGACTTGGCCCCTTCCGACTACCATTTGTTTTCATCAATAGGACACGCATTGGCTGAGGAACACTTCGATTCCTACGAAGAAGTCGAAAATTGGGTGTCTGGTTTGCTTCAAAAGACGAATATTTCTATTGGCGTGGTGTCCACAAATTGCCAGAAAGGTGGTCAAAATGTATAGAAAGCAATCGTCAGTACTTTGAATAAAATGTTTTTACTTTTCAATTCAAAATTAGTGTTTCATTTTCACAAAAAAACGCTCGTTTCATACCGGTACACATGGTAAAAGCACCAGGATCAGTTTATCGGACTCCCCTGGCCACCATAACCTGGGAATCTGTGGGACAACTTTGGCAGGGCTGTTTATGCCATGGATCCTCAGCTGTGAAATCTGGTGTAATTGGCCATGGCACTGGACGCAGCGAGGCTCTACATCTCTGTGTGTACCTCCAAGAGCCTCAATGACTTTCTTCCCACACATCTGCACTGCTAATCGTTATTCAGCCTTTTGACAGGTCGTCTCCTTAATATGACTTACCATGTTGCTCCTAACGCAATGTTTGCTCAGGAACTGGTTGACATTGACCTCGATTCATTGACAGCAACAATTACTATTGGGTTTGAAATCCCCATGGCTGCAAATGGTACACCATTCCTCATAGACATGTTGGACAATCCTAATTGAAGGGGTTCAGCCAAGACCGGAGAGCAGCATCTCTCTAGGGAAACTGGCCTCTGTATTTCAAGCCGAAATTACTGCAATCAGGGCATGTGTGGAGGAGAATATGAGTAGGTGCTACAATGACCGTAGCATCTACATCTATTCAGACAGCCAGGCAGCCCTGAAATCATTGGCAGCTCCTGCAACAAGATCTAAGATTGTTGCAGATTGCCACAGGGCTCTGGTGGAGCCAGGGGGAAGCAATAGGGTGTACCTAGAGTGGGTCCCTGGCCACTCAGGGATCTGTGGCAATGAACAGTTGGCTAGGATGGGGGCAACAACTCCATTTGTTCGACCGGAACCTGTCTTGACAATCACCAAGGCTATGATCAAATTAGAACTACGGAACTGGCTTAGGAAACAGCACGTAGGATATTGGACCAAAGTCCATAAACAAAAACATAGTAAGGTAATGATGCCCAAGTCATGTTTTAAAAGAAGCTCTGTAATCCTGGGACTGAACAGGAAAGAGATCAAACTCATGACTGGACTCATGACCGGCCATGGGAACTTCAAAAAACACCTACACACAATGGGTATAATGGAAGTGGACCCTAAATGTAGGATCTGTGATGAGGGTGAAGAAACTGCATCACACCTAATCTTAGAATGCATGGCATTGGAGAGTAAAAGATACAGAATTTTCGGGACAACTAGACCTGAAGAAATTGTCTCTAACAAAAAACTGGTAGAGGGACTCCTTGCACTATTTAAGGGCACTGGTTGGCTTTACTAGATATACAGGGAGCGATACCGCACAATAAACCTGGTTTCGGTGCGGGCAGTGGCGGGTTAGACTTGCTGTTTTAGCTCTCCTGTTAAAATCAAGCAGTCAATCAAATCCTAATTGACACATCAACAAATCGGACAACTTCATTCACGATGTGGTCATGGGCACTTCCAAACGTGATAGCTCATTCTGTCATGTCTCCATGTCAAGCGATCTTACTGCGCTGATTCCATACAACCGACTGGCAGTCACCACTTCTCTGGCACGACCTACGCTCAATTTTTGGGTCACGTGACCTCATGATGACACTTCTACACGAACTGCATCACTCTAAGCCGACCAGTGTGCGGTTTTAAGTGGGCACCAAAATTTTTTATCCCGTGAATTTAGCTTTTTAATATACAAATTCTTTTCTGTGTATTCTTGTGGTATTTTTCTGAGTCAGAGACAAGGCCGATAATCGCTGTAACAGATGAGGAAACTTGGGGAGGGGCGAATAGGTCTCGCACTCGGAGGGATTCCGTACAAACTTAATTGTGTGTTTCCATAATTCATTCATGCTGGGAATTGAGAAACTCGAAGATTTTTGCCTACTGTCGACACTGAGACTGGCAAGATTTTAGTTATGGGAATTCCAAGACATTTGAGAATGTTTTTATTTCAAGTTTGAGATCGGATAACAAATAACATGATACTTTTTTCGTGCAAATTAACAATTTTCGGATTTTTTGCTTTACTTGTACTGTAAAACCTTGCTCCTTCCAAGTTCCGTGATTCTAGGTGAATGGGAAGGACAGTATGGGCTTTAATGAGTGAGTATGCCAATATCACGTGACATAAATGACCGTAGCTTTCCATTGCATTGACTTAGAATATTAACCTTTTTACAGCATCAAGGGACCATAGACCTTAGCATGTGACATAAATTTCAACTTGCTTCCTATCCATTTCCTGAGAAAAAGGGTTCTTGACAGACGGACAGACAGACAGTCAGAAAACAGATGACAAAAAAGAATGCTTCGCATGATACACTGTAGTTACAAATTAAGAGTTTTCGGATTTTTTCCTTTACTTGTACTGTGAAACCTTACTTCTTCCATATTTCATGGTTGTAGGTCAACGGTAAGTAATCTATACTTTTAAATGAGCGAGTTTGAGAATATCAAAATATGTTACGTAAATAGCTGTATCTGTTGACTGCATTGGTTTAGAAGCTTAACTTTTTCACGGTGCCAAGGGGATGTAGATCCTAGTATGTGACATAAATTTCAACTTGATTCGTCTACCTGTTCCTGAGGAACAAGGTTTCTAACAGACGGACAGACAGACAGACAGATAGAGGGACAGCAAAGTCATCCTAAAATGGTTCCACTTTTACTGACTGAGGCACGAAACACTAAAAACCTACCTGACCAAACACATGCCGTACTTCGAACCACACAGATTGTCAGTAAGACTGCGTGTAGATTAAAAGAGTTACCCTTCGCTTTATAATATCAGTAGATATCTCGAAGTCTCACTACGGAACCTGTAAGAATCGGCGCCCTGGTATAGTTGCAACATGCATGGTCGCCGCAAAGCAATCCACGTTGACCTATGTTATTACATTTGTGATACCCATGGAGCAATAATGACATAAAAATTCCAGCCATAGTTTCTCAGCAACTACTCAGCATCATTAAGTCAATTCCTTCAATATCTGTTAGGTTGTAACGTTTTCTGTCCTTTGATGTCCCAGACACGAAAAAGTAGAAGCTTGCAAAAATGTTCTTGGAAATGGAACACAACTTAGGTATGAAGTTATTGATTCAGTTGTTGACATTTCAGGTGGCTGACTATGATTTTGTATCGTGTTAATACCTCAGGGATTTATTTCCGTAAAGAGACCACAAGTTTCTGCACTAATAGCTTACTTAACTGATGGCAAAAGTAAGGTCACCTATTTTTTTTATAGGTACATAGACCTGTTTATTTCTACAATGGTTTACATCAGTTTACAGCTTGAACGTTTAGCTATTTTTCGACATAATCACCATTTCTGTCTATGCATTTTTGTAGACGCTGTGGCAGTTTTTGTATGCCCATGTCATACCAACTCGACGCCATGCTGTTCAGAAAGTTATGAACCTCTTCTTTCACCTCGTCGTCGGAGCTGAATCGCATTCAGGCCAAATGTTCTTTCAACTTAGGGAACAGGTGATAGTCCCTGGGCGCCATGTCAGGACCATAGGATGGGTGGGTGATTAAGTTCCACTGAAACTGTTGCAGGAGAGCAACGGTTTGCCGAGCGATGTGTGGGCGAGCGTTGTCATGGAGAATGTGTACGCCCTAGCTCAACATTCCTCTTCTCCGGTTCTAAACTGCCCGTTTGAGTTTTTTCAGAGTCTCACAATACCTATCAGCGTTAATTGTGGTCCCAGTGGGCATAAAGTCGACCAACAATACCCCTTTCCGATCCCAAAAACGGTTGTCATGACTTTACCGGCAGACTGTGTTTGAATTTTTGCGGCTTTGGCGAAGAGGGCGTGACTGTTGCTTAGTTTCAGGCGTAAAGAGGTATGCCCAGGTTTTGTCACCCGTGACAATTGAGTCCAGAAAGTTGTCCTGCTCGGCTGCAAGGCGGTGAAGAAATGCGCGGGAAGCATCAACTCGTTGCCGCATGTGGTCCTCAGTCAGGATACGTGGCACCTATCTTGCGCAAACCTTCCGGTAGTTCAATGTTTCCGTTAAAGTTCTGTGAGCGGTGCTTCAGTAAACCTCAGGAACCAACGTGCAGAGATCATCCAGAGTGATCGGCCGATCTTCACGCATGCTTTGCTCAACCTTCAACACTGTCTCCTCAGAAACTGACGGTCTTCCGCTCCTCTGTTCATCGTGAATTTCGGTCCGACCAGCTGCAAACTCTCTACATCACTTACGAACATTTTTGACGTCCATGAACGACTCACCAAACACTTCCGTCAATTGGCGATGGATTTCAATCGGCGCAGTGCCCTTTGCCTTCTGCTAACGATATTTTCATGGATATTAATAAATGGTTTAAAGCCAACTCATTGACATTAAACTTTGAAAAGACTCACTACATGCAATTCAGAACCTGTAAGAGGTTTCCACCCAGCATATGCATAAAGTATGAAGAAGAGCAGATAGAAGAGGTTGACAGTCTTAAATTCCTGGGATTACAACTCGATAGTAAATTCAGTTGGGAGGAGCACACCACAGAACTGCAGAAACGCCTTAACAAATCTGTATTTGCAATTCGAGTGTTAGCAGACATAGGCGACATAAAAATGAAAAAGCTTGCATACTTTGCCTACTTTCATTCCATAATGTCATACGGTATAATATTTTGGGGTAACTCTTCAAGTCAAAAAAAAGTTTTCAGAGTCCAAAAGCGTGTAATACGTATTATTTGTGGAGTAAATTCACGGACGTCATGTAGAAACCTCTTCAAAGAACTGGGTATACTAACCACTGCCTCTCAGTATATTTACTCCTTAATGAAATTTGTCCTAAATAATATATCTCTTTTTCCAACAAACAGCTCAGTTCATACACACAATACCAGGAACAAAAATGATCTGCACAAAGACTTAATTTGCCAGCAAACATAAAAAATTTAGTTACAAATAAAGATCAATTTAAAAGGAGCCTGAAAGACTTACTAGCGGCCAACTCCTCCTACTCCATAGACGAATTTTTTAATAGAAACAAATGACGTATTGTATATATTCATATTAGTATTGTTATTTCAGCTAAAAAAAAAATTGTTGACATGCTCCACATCCACGAAGATCTCCTCAGCATGGATCTATGGAACGAAAAACTAATGTAATCTAATCTTCAAAAACCGAATAACTGCGCGCAATTCGCACTTGGCGATAACATCCAACGGGAGCTCCATTCTCAACGGCTGCCAAGCCGAGACTGAGCGCGCCTCAGCTCGGCGTGCGTATGTTTACACACAGCGCGTGAAGCACTCTTCATAACAGTGTGACAAACTGCCACACAAATAGAGTTCTGTACTTATAAAAATAAAATAGGAGATCTTACTTTTGGGATTACCCTCGTATCTTTTCACAGGCAGGAGAAGTATGATAGAAATTTAAGCGAACTGGTAAACTTGGCTGAAATGGTGTCAAAGCACGGTGGCCGAAACCCATGTCTGCAGACGAAGATAACATCCCTTCTCTCAGCCGACACTTTGGTAAGCACTTGCGATGAGCACAGACTTATATCGACGCTGCCACTCCTTGACTGGAGCACCGTTTGTTGTTCAAGTACCATTAAGTAACTTTCTCTTCACTGCAGGTCAGCATAACGAGACAGTTCTACAGTGGAGACAGCAGCTGTACGTCAATGGTCGAAAAAGTCGCAGCGGCGATATCCGACGATAGGAAATCTTGCGACATACAAGGCCTAACCGCAGAAGAGTCCAATAATCTCCGCCATGCTGTCCGAAGGCTATCCATTCTTGGTAAGGAAAAAAGACGTTACTTTCTCTCTCAATTAGTGATACACAAAACAAAAATGGTTCAAATGGCTCTGAGCACTATGGGACTTAACATCTGAGGTCATCAAAAATGGTTCAAATGGCTCTGAGCACTATGGGACTTAACACCTGTGGTCATCAGTCCCCTAGAACTTAGAACTACTTAAACCTAACTAACCTAAGGACATCACACACATCCATGCCCGAGGCAGGATTCGAACCTGCGACCGTAGCGGTCACACGGTACCAAACTGAAGCGCCTAGAACCGCACGGCCACACCGGCCGGCTCTTAGGTCATCAGTCCCCTAGACTTAGAACTACTTAAACCTAACTGATCTAAGGACATCATACACTTCCATACCCGACGCAGGATTCGAACCTGCGACCGTAGCAGCAGCGCAGCTCCGGATTGAAGAGCCTAGAACCGGCCACAGCGGCCGGCTACGTAAAACAAAAAGCAAGACAAATAATCAAGAAAATAAAACATACAAGGATTAATTTTAACGTTTATGAAAGCTAGTAAAGTGTGAAAGAGGCAAGCATATTATGAGAAACGTTCAATATGTAATGCAAGGCATTTCTTTCTGAAAGCAGGTTGGTTTCATTCAGAATACATCATATTATTCCCCACTCTCTTGTCTACAAAACTCCCATTTCTCAATATAATCTCGGTTCAATACGAAGGCGTTACACTACCTTACTGGGTTCACCAGTATGCCTTCGTGGTACCACTTCACTGGTCGACATCAGAGCCAATGTCTTGCTGCATCAGTAACCTCCCGACCATCCATGTATTACTTCCCACAGATTGCATTCTTCATTGGGTCAAATAGAAGTTGGGAGGTGCGAGATCCTGGTTGAGTAAGAACAATCCAATGAACTTTTGTGATTTCTTTTCGGGTGCTCAGACTTGTGTGAGGCCTTGCGTTATCACGAAGGAGAAGTTCATTGGTATTTTTGTGGCGACAAACACATTGAAGCCGCTTGATCAGATTCCTGAGGGTGGCACCATACACTTCAGAGTTGATCCTTGCACCATGAGGGAGGACACCAAACAAAATAACCCCTTCGGAGTCCAGAAGACCGTCGTCAAGATTTTACCAGCTGAGGCTGTGGCTTTGAACTTTTCCTTTGGAGGAGATATGGTATGGCGTCATGCCATGGATTGCCGCTTTGTCTCCAGTTCGAAGCGAGGGGCCCATGTTTCACTGCCTGTGACAATGTTCGACAAAAAATTGTCACGATCAGCTTGATAATGTGCAAGCAATTTCTCACAGAAGGTTCTTCATTGCCCTTTATGGTCTTCTGTTAGGCAGTGAGGGACCTAGAGGACAGACACCTTTGAGTACCCCAAGTAGTGGACGGATGTCTCACCACTACCAGAAGAGACATCCAGTTGTGCAGCGAAGTGTTTGAGTGTGATCCATCCATCACCTCGAATGAGAGTATCCGCATGTTCCAACATTGTAAAGCCTAGTTTACACGACGACACTAGGTTGCAGGCAACTGCGCTACCGACCACTGCGCATGCGCGCTAGGCGCTTGCGCAACTCGTTGGTGAAACTAAACACTTTTGGCGTGTTCCAACTTTGGCGACACTAGTTGCATGGGTTTTGAGGTTATGTGTTTTCGTAGAGTGTAGACAAACTGAAATAGGAAGTGGGGAACTGAGGATAATGTTCGCTCTTTGGATATCTATGTTTTCCAAAGATGTTTGTGGGATTTCAGTGATGCTAATTACAAAAATAAGAAACATATTGCTGCCGCTGAGACCGTCATGTGCGATCATTACATAGATGGTTTGACAATATCTGAGCTGCAGGGCAAAATTTATGGAGTTAGGAGCACATATACAACTGAATTAAGAAAACTACAAGCAAGTGAAATTCTAACTGTGGCAATGCTCTCGTCTACAAGACTAAAATCCCATTGTTTGAGTTGGCCAACTCTTTGTTAAGGAATATTGTTGCCAGGAGGGAAGGCTATACAAATTCAAGAAGCTGCATTCTTTATTCAATATTCATCTATTTAAAACGTCGCTGCAGCACTCCCCATTCACAAATGTTAGAATTTTGAAATATTGCCACTATACAGATCTATCTTCAAGAGAATAGTTTGCAAACCATTCACTTCTTAATGCAGCCTGCTTCGAAAAATTATTGTTGCTAATGTTAATAATTATTTCTTTTAATGTTAATAATTATCGGTGTTAATGAAATAGCGTCATCACCAACTAAAACCGTATCTTATAGCATGCCGAGTGTTCTCGATTGTAATGCACGCAATATGATATGTAATTTAAGTTCTGCCGACAGTACTTCATGCATTACAGTACCTTTATTCCTTACTGCATAATTAACTCTATTTAGAACAAACGTGAACAGTTCTGGTGACATTCTAAGATAATTAAAAGAACTTCTTGGATCTTCCGTTATAAATTATTTCAGCAAGGATGCTGAGCAACCGATCTGACGTCTTTTCTTCATCCAGTCACGAATCGAAACAAGTTTCTTATTTTTTCTCTTGCAGCGATTCCACGCAACAAGCTATAACTCATATCACAACTCGTGCAACGTGCAGCTGCCGAAACTTTCATTTCAGACACGACTCAGGGACCGACAAAACGACGAAACTGGAGTGTATACTGGTGTCGTCTTGTCTACAGCCATATATGAAACCACCTGTGTGCAACTCATTCCACGTAACGAGTGGCGCAACCCAATGTCGTCGTGTAAACTAGGCTTAAGACTCACAACGGTGTGCGACCAGCCGGCATATGGGAGATAGGACAGGTTTTTACGAACTTGTCGCCATGATTACAGACACCTCGCCCAACGACTCATCGTGCTTTTGTTCACTGCCATGTCTCCGTAGACATTCTGCAAGCGCCTATGAATATCTGCGATGTTCTGGATTTCCGCCAAAAGAAACTCAATGACAGCCCTCTGCTTGGAACGCACCTCCGTTACAGACGCCATTTTCAAAGCTACGTATAGTGTCGCAACCTATCGGAATTTCGTGGAACTATCATGGCTGGAGCGGGAACATTCCATGATGCCCCACAACAAATTCCGCATTTTTTCATATGAAATTGGCCGAGAAAAATAATGTGTTGCGTTACCTATTGATCGCCTCTCGTATATGAAACACACAATGCAGTCGAATTAAACCAGTTATTGCTGAGCGAATTCGATAAGTAAATGAGACATTAAAAGTAATTGATGAGTTTTACTATTTGAACAGCAATTTTACAGACGATGGCCAAGATAGAGAAGATACAAAATGCAAATTTGCAATTGCAAGACTAGCACTTCCGAAAAAGACGAATCTATTGACATCGTAAATAAATTTAAGCGTTAAGAAGTCGTTACTGAAGAAATATGTCTGGAGCGTAGCCTTGTACAGAAGTGAGACATAGGCAATAGACAGTTCAGATAAGAAGAGAATAGAAACTGCTGGCACATGGCTCTACAGAAGATAGCTGAAGATTAAATGGATAGAATGATTAACTGCTGAAGAAGTACTGAGACAAATTGAGAAAAAAGGATTTGTGGCGCATCGTGACTAAAAGATGGGCGTCGGTTGATAAGCGACATCGTGAGGTGTCAAGAAGTCGTCAGTTTGGTGATGGAAAAAGTACGAGAGACAAAACTGTAGAGGGAGGGCTTGAATGTAGCAGGTAGGTTCAGCATGTAAGTTACAGTAGGAAATGTAGAACACACTTTGCATGCCGTGATGGCGCTATAGAAATTTTTATGGTTCCAAGATGACCAGTTTCAACATCTTATGCTGCCATCATCTGTAATTTTACCTATTATATAAAATACAAAATTTCATATATCTTATGAAACTTATAAAAGTGTCATGTTTCATTACATGAAGTCAAAGCATAAAGGGCACTCTACACACATATACACACTCGATTAAAAAACGCACAATCGATAACATCCTCGCACTATCCATGCATATCAGCGGCATCAGATATAACTTTCCTGAGCTTGCCGCACAACCCTACGCTGTAGGCAGTCATGGATACAAGCATACACGGCGGGGGTCACACGCAGGCGCAACGTGAGCTGTGACGTCACCGGGAATCCTCTCCCCACATCGCACTGCACTGAAGCTTATAGGCAAACGGCGCTCACATGTTTAACTCATATGCAGGTATGACTGCTGTCGAGATTTTCAAGGTTTCAGTGTATTATTGTTATTAAGCTTTATATTAGTTAATGTATTGTTTTCTATGGTTGGTAAAATGCTAGTGTAAAGCGTCCAAACTCCGTCTTTTTCAAATTTTGTTTATAAGTCTGATTGAGTTTTCAAAACGATAAGCACTCCGTCGTCAGGCCACGAGTGGCCTACCGGGACCATCCGACCGCCGTGTCATCCTCAATGGAGGATGCGGATAGGAGGGGCGTGGGGTCAGCACGCCGCTCTCCCGGTTGTTATGACGGTATTCTTGACCCAAGCCGCTACTATTCGGCCGAGTAGCTCCTCAACTGGCACCCCGAAAAATGGCAACAGCGCATGGCAGCCTGGATGGTCAGCCCGACCGCGCTTAACTTCGGTGATCTCACGGGAACCGGTGTTACCACTGCGGCAAGACCGTTGACCTCAAAACGCTAAGCTAAGGCTTACCCTTAAATGCATGATGTTTTATTTCAAGCTGCAAGAGTTACCACGATTAGTTTATAGTGCCTACATTATGAAAAAAATATTTAAAAAATTTTGTAATTAAATTAACAAAGCATTATTGTTGACAATCGCTACAAACACAAGACAGACCTAATTTCAAATCTGTCGTAAAGACACTCGAATTAACTGTCTACACCATATCTACTTACGTTTTCAAAATAAAAAAAGTATTTTTCAAACCCACAAATCAGTGCACAAACATAAAAAAAACGTCTCTACTTTCCGCCAAAACATGCGCGGCATTACATCCACACAGCTGATTGTCGAACTGGTTCAGTTCATCCTGCCATTTACGATCGCTATGAAGAACTACTAGCAGCTTAGCAGCTGCAGTAGAGTGTATACACCTAACTACACAACGAATTCGTTACAAAATGTTGCTCAGTATAGGATACATCGAAGAAATGAAGTCTGTAGCTGGTCAGCTACGCTATGCATTAAAGGGTTAAATCAATGAAATCTGGTGGGACACTAAATTACTTGATACTCATTTTTAATAGTGACTTCACTAGGAAAAGGATATTTGAATGCGTCTATGACAAAAAATAACGCTTTGTCAGGTAGGCAATGTAAAGTCGCCGCCTTTGCAATATCTTAACATGACCAGTTAGTACACTGTCCTTTCATAACGACTTGTTGCTGTCAGAGAAATAGCCCTGAATCACTTTTTGAAAATGTTTCAATTTGAACAACTCATTGCTTCATCAAGAGAGGCGATCCTTTTGGGAAAGGTCTTATACAGGGTGAGGCATGTAAAACCGGCCTGTAAAGTCAACGCACAAACATAAAATGAAATTTTTGGTAAGTTCCTATGGGACCGAACTGCTGAGGTCATCAGTTCCTAGGCTTATTACTTAATCTAACTTAAACCAACTTAAACGCTAAGGACAACACACACACACACACACACACACACACACACACACACACACACACACACCCATACCCGGGAGGGCTCGAACTTCCGTCGGGGGGGGGGGGGGAGGGGGGGAGGGAGGGAGGGGGGCAGGGGGGGGGGGGGGAGCCGTGCGAAGCGTGGCAAGGCGACCAAGACGGCGCGGCTACATAAAATGCTGCAGGAGATTCATATATACCCTTGTCAGTTCCTGTGTTGTGATGCTACTGACGGCACCTTGGATTTTCTGTCGACCAGTACCAGTTGTTCTGGAAGTTTATGTACTCAGACAGGTGGAACCACCGCTCATCACTAAATATGAGCCTAAGTGGGTGCAAGACACTACTGGCAACATTCCTCAGCAGTCATGAACAGAAATGCACTCTCCTCCGCAGGTCAGGCTCCTTCAGCTGTTGCACATCGCTTATGCGGTACGGTTTTAATAACTTATTCCTTCCCCTTAAAACACCTACTTCTCTCACTCGCATGAACCTGTTGACTTAACCTCTTGCTTGACTTACGAGGACTTCTTGTCATTATCTCCTGCAACTGCCCTTTAATTCAGGTGGTCTGTTCCTGGAAGCATTTTGAACCGATCCTATATGGCGCCATTTTTCAATGAATTCCTATATGGTGCTTTTTGCTGGCACAGAACGTCCTGGAAACTTCTCTTGTAACGAATTCTTTCTTTTCACAAAAGATACAGTGCGAATGAACGCTTCAACAGTGACAACACGCTCGGGTAACGAATACGGCATTATCTCACACTAACACTAAACCGGCTTCACACAACTAGGCCTTTTTCTCAACTGGTCTCGACACAAGTTTTACTAGCTGTGATTGCAGGTGTTTAACCAACAAAAAAGTACCGCGCAGTGTTGGTACATGAAAGGAAATTATTAGTTCGTGCGCGACTGCTTAGACGGCGTTGCTCGTTTTCCATTATTATTGACGCGCGCGGACACTCTGGAACATTATCATTGCGTACGACCGGCCGGTTTTACGTACAACACCTGGTATTACTGTTTCCACAGTATCTAATTATTGTCGTTGTCGTAAGTATATGTTGTCGCATTCTCAGAAGTGCTAGTTTTTAAGGTTAACATTTTATCGAGTAGTAATTTCTTCATTAGCTGGTAATACACTGAAGCGTCAAATAAACAGATACAGGCACGCGTATCGAAATATAGAGATACGTAAACAGGCAGAATACGGCGCCTATATAATACAAGAAGTATCTGGCGCAGTTTTTATATTGGTGACTGCTGCTACAATGGCACGTTATCAAGATTTAAGTGAGTTTGAACGTGGTGCTATAGTCGGCGCACGAGCGATGGGACACAGCATCTCCGAGGTAGCGATGAAGTGGGGATTTTCCCGTACGACCATTTCACGAGTGTACCGTGAATATCAGGAATCCGGTAAAACATCAAATCTCCGACATCGCTGCGGCCGGAAAAAGATCATTCAAGAACGGGACCTACGACGACTGAAGACAATCGTTCACCGTGACAGAAGTGCAAACCCTACCGCAAATGGCTGCAGATTTCAATGCTGGGTCATCAGCAAGTGGCAGCATGCGAACCATTCAACGAAACCTCATCGATATGGGCTATCGGAGCCGCAGGTCCACTCGTGTACCCTTGAAGACTACACGACACAAAACTTTACGCCTCGCCTGGGCCCTTCAACACCGACATTGGACTGTTGATGACTTGAAACTTGTTGCCTTGTCGGACGAGTCTCTTTTCAAATTGTATAGAGCGGATGGACGTGTAGGGGTATGGAGACAACCTCATTTATCCATGGACCCTGCATGTCAGCAGGGAACCGTTGAAGCTGGTGGAGACTCTGTAATGGTGTGGGGCATGTGCAGTTGGAATGATATGTGAGCCCTGATACGTGTAGATACGTCTCTGACAGGTGACACGTACGTAAGCATCCTATTTGATCACCTGCATCCATTCACGTTCATTGTGCATTCTGGCGGACTTGGACAATTACAGCAGGACAATGTGACACCTCAAACGACCAGAATTGATACAGAGTAGCTCCAGGAACACTCTTCTGAGTTAAAGCACTTCCGCTGGCCACCAAACTCCCCAGACATGAACATTATTGAGCATATCCGGGATGCCTTGCAACGTGCTGTTCATAAGAGATCTCCTCCACTTCGTACTCTTATGCATTTACGGACAGCCCTGCAGGATTCACGTTGTCAGTTCCCTCCAGCACTCCTTCAGACATTAGTCGAGTCCATGGCACGTCGTGCTGCGGCAGTTCTGCGTGCTCGTGCGGGCCCTACCCGGTATTAGGCAGGTGTATCAGCCATTTTGGCTCTTCAGTGTAGTAATAGTCAATAATTTTAAAAATAACGTATATCTTTAATTAAACAATTAATTTTTATGTTGGCCAGACAGGGGGGAGATCTTTTTTCAACCACTTCAGAGAACACACAAGCGTACATAACAGAATTACCTTTCCGGATCACCTTTGCACGTCTGATTGTAAGCATAAAATAGTAGACCCGCCACAGTATGGAAATTCTACAAGCTCCCAAAAGTTTATTATAGTGGCAAATATAGAAATTTACAGAAATAAAAAGAGATACGCGGGTCACTTTCTTAATAACCAATTAGAGTCAGGTGAGCAATATTTTTTAACGTTTTCGATGCTGTATTGTAAGTTTATGTAAGGAAATGGAAGAGATTGCAGGTTGCTAAGTTGGTTGGATTATTTATAAAGTGTACACATACAGACATATAGTCGCTTAGAACAGCCTTTAGGTACCATTTCATAATCCCAAACCTTACAGATAACCTATCACACGTGTAAACGTCTCATTGTAAAACGAATACACACATCAAAAAAAGTTTTGCATCATCTCGGTTCCGAGAGATCCGGAACATGTACAGAAAATTGTAATAGAGATCAACATAAACATCAATTCCGCCCTTTTTATTGCTCACGAAAGCCACACATTGCATGTTGTACCATCATACAGCGAGTCCTTCAGAGGTGGTGGTCCGGATTGCTGTACACACCGGTACCTCTAATACCCAGTAGCACGTCCTCTTGCATTGATGCATGCCTGTATTTGTCGTGGGATAATATCCACAAGTTCTTCAAGGCACTGTTCGTCCATTGTCCCACTCCTCAACGGTGATTCAGCGTAGATCCCTCAGAGTGGTTGGTGGGTCACGTCGTCCATAAACAGCCCTTTTCGATCTATCCCAGGCATGTGCGATAGGGTTCATGTCTGGAGAACACGCTGGGCACTCTAGTCGAGCGATGTCGTTATCTTGAAGGAAGTAATTCACAAGATGTGCACGATGGGGGTGGGAATTGTCGTCCTTGAAGGCGAATGTCTCGCCAATATGCTGCCGATATGGTTTCACTATCGGTCAGAGGATGGCATTCACGTATCGTACAGTAGTTACGGCACCTTCCATGACAAGCAGCAGCGTACATCGGCCCCACATTATGCCATCCCAAAACAGCAGGAAACCTCTGCCTCGCTTCAATCGCTGTACAGTGTGCCTAAGGCGTTCAGCCTGACCAGGTTGCCTCCAAACACATCTCCGACGACTGTCTGGTTGAAGGCATATGCGACACTCATCGGTGAATAGAGCGTGATGCAAATCGTGAGCCGTCCATTCAGCGTGTTGTTGGGTCCATCTGTACGACGCAGTATGGTGTCGTGGTTGCGAAGATGGACCTCGCCATGTACGTCGGGAGTGAAGTTGCGCATCATGCAGCCTACTGCACACAGTTTGAGTAGTAACACGACGTCCTGTGGCTGCACGAAAAGCATTATTCAACATGGTGGCGTTGCTGTCAGGGTTCCTCTGAGCCACAATCCATTGGTAGCGGTCATCTGCTGCAGTAGTAGCCCATTGGGCGAAGCATGTCATCGAAAGCTCCTGTCTCTATCTCCTCCATGTCCGAACAACATCGCTTTGGTTCACTTCGAAACGCCTGGACACTTCCCTTGTTGAGAGCCTTTCTTAGCACAAAAGTAACCATGCGGACGCGATCGAATCGCGGTATTGCCCGTCTAAGCATGGTTGAACTACAGACAACACGAGCCGTGTACCTCCTTCCTGGTGGAATGACTGGAACTAATCGGCTGTCGGACCCCCTCAGTCTAATAGGCGCTGCTCATGCATGGTTGTTTATATCTTTGGGCAAGTTTAGTGACATCTCTGAACAGTGAAAGGGACTGTGTCTGTAATACAATATCAACAGTCAACGTCTATCTTCAGGAGTTCTGAGAACTGGGTTGATGCAAAACTTTTTTTGATGTGTGTATATACTTTGCACGCAGCACGCAACGGATATTTCATATGACAGTCGTTCATTATTTGATCGTCTAGTGCATTAATTTGAACCTTTATCGTCATATTACCATGAGGGGTCGTGGCTGTAACAGACTCCGTCTCATCCGTCAGCCATAATGCTAATAAGGACCTAGGACTCAGTTCAGCTACTTGATTTTCGTCATTGCTATTTCCCTGAATGTCCCCGTTTATAATAGTTTGCTGACACACAACATGGATTGCAGAAATCCTTCACGCGCTGTCATGATCTATCCACAAACATATTTTCGGTTCATTTGTACCTTCAATTTTATTGCAGTAGCCTACATTACTTTTTATAATACACCATTTACATTCGACTCTGCAGTAGCCAACTCGCACCCGGTATGACTCGTATCTCAATTAGACTGTTCCTGAAGTTAGTTTACCTCCGTGTGGTTTTTCATGAGTGGTACTTTGCGGGACCCTTCCTAGGTCTGGCCGGTTTAGCATTCGCGCTCGCACCATTGTGATTTTCTCTTTTCTTCATGTTGCTTGGATAATTAAAGATATGGGTTTGACTGTTACTGTAATTGCCTCACTGTGCAATAAGCAATCAGTATGTATGACTACAGATTTTGTATGGAGCATAAGCCCATGGTGATTTTAAATGTAGGTCAGTTGGCATTCCTTGTTGTTATACCGGGCATTTTGAAAAATCCACCTTTATTTCTGGTGCACCGTTGTTCATTGCTTATAACCTCTGATGTGTTCATTTAGCGTGTATTACCTGCGCCACCCAATGATGAGATAGGTAACTTTTAAGCGGATATGCCGCCCCTATTTTAACACTCCGCCCGTAGTGTAGTGCTGTGTGGCGAGCATGAGAGAGTCTTGTTCGACGCCGATATGCATCGATGGCACGATGATGTCATTAACTGTGTGCGTTGTCTCAGCTGCGTGTTTTTTTTATCGAGATATATATGTGTGTGGAGTGCCTTTTGTGCTTTGTAATGTAACATGGATAGATGGATGGATGGATGGATGGAGAGTGTTTTAAGGGCGCACGACGGCAAGGTCTTCAGTGCCCGCTCAGTAACAGATTGAGACGGGTGTCAAGAAAAGACTCAGAATAATAAGATAAAACAGAACGTAAGACACAGGAAACAAGCTTGGAAAAATGTGTGCCTATCCACACCGAAGCGTGGGACGAAGCATGCCGCCAGCAGTGAAACATAGACAACCCAGGGAGAAAGTGGTAGAGGGAGCTAAAAAAATATAGCAGATGTAAGTGGCTGGCTGACCGCAAGGAAAAAAGGAAGGAGCCAGCCACTCTGCAATACACTAAAACCTCCAGCCTAAAAGTTTAGGCCAGAGTCCAGACACATCACAAAACTTAAAAACCCTAGACACACACGTCTCATCATTAGCTAAAACACAAGGCAAATCCCCATCAACTTGTGCTTCTGCCCTTGCATCACGGAATAAAATGCAGCCTGTTAAAATATGCCGGACAGAGATGTGCATACCACAAGCATCACAAAACGGGGGATCCTCCTGCAGTATTAGAAAGCTACGTGTGAGAGGAGAGTGCCCAATCCGAAGACGCGTGAGGGTCACTTATTCCCGCCTGAGCACTCGGCAGGAGGTACGCCACGGCCGAATTGTTGACTTCACTAACCGCAGTTTATGGGCTGTTACCGCCAGCCATTCTTCCTCCCACAACTCCATGCGCTCCTTGTGGAGTGCAGAAATGACAGACTGCAAGGGAATAGGACACTGGACCACATCTTGCTCTCTGCAGGCCTCCTTGGCAGCCCGATCGTCCTGTTCATTGCCCCATATTCCTACATGACCAGGCACCCAGCAGAAGGACACCTCCTTACCCCGCCGTTGGAGCAAGTGCAGTTGGTCATATATCAGCTGGACCATCTCCTCAGTTGAGTACAGATTCTGAAATGATTGTAAGGCACTAAGAGAATCGGAGCAAAGGAGAAATCGATTGCCGATCACGTGGAGCTCCGCTGTGAAAACGGTATATTCATCAGGGAGGCGAATCCGGGTAACATGATCAGGGAACACTACAGAACAGCCAAGGAAATTCTCCTGTTTGGAGCCATCAGTGTAAACGACGGTAAAACCGTGATGCGAATCTAAAATGTTAAAAAACTGAGATTGGAATGTAAAATCTGGTGTACTATCTTTCTTAAAATTAGTCAAATCTAAAATAAGTCTGGCTCTCCGGAGGAGCCAAGGTGGAAATCTGCTCCAACCGCGACGGAAAACGTGAAGACCAGTCATATCCATCGCAGAGAGGCAATCCTGTGCGCGGATCCCATAGTGCTCGTCGTTCGTTGCCAGTTATGAAATAGCCTTGCCAGAGGAAGCTGAGCCACGGTATGGTATGCAGATGTGTATGGTGTGGACAAAGTTTTATACGCCTGGCGCACCGTAAGTAGCCGCCGCCGCATATGAAGTGACGGTCCACCAGCCTCTGCACAGAGGCTTGGTATGGGGCTAGTTCTGAATGCCCCTGTGGCCCTTCATGGTGCACAACGTCCAACATCTTTAAGTAAGAAGGCCTCGAGACCCATACACCGTACACCCATAATCGAGCCGAGATCGCACAAGCGCCCTGTAAAACTGGAGCAGACAAGTCCTGTCGGCTCCCCATGTACTGTGGCTAAGACATTTTAAAATACTTAAAGCCTATTTCTGAAAAATTTGGACTCCTTGTTGTGCTATCTGTCAGACAGGGGGAAGCAAATTATTATTTGTGGGGACTTCAATGTAGATTCTCTGAAAGAGGGTAATAGGAAAAATGACCTTGAAGTATTACTCGGTTCTTTCAATTTGACACCCGTTATTGATTTTCCTACTCGGGTGGTAAAGGATAGCAGCTCACTGATAGATAACTTATTTATAGACCAAGATAAGTTTAACCAGATAAATGCTCAGCCTGTTGAGAATGGTCTTTCTGATCATGGTGCACAGCTAGTTACAATATATGACATAGCTCCATTCAGCAATACTAAACAGGCCTCCAAAGTAGTACGTTCAGTCAACGATTTAACAATTGCAAATTTCAGGGAAAGCCTACAGCAGTTAGACTGGGATGAGGTGTACCATGAACCTGATGCCAATTTAAAATATAATTTATTTCATGACATTTTTGTAAATGCATTTGAAAACTGCTTCCCCAAGAAAATAGTTAAATATACTCGTAAGAAACCTTGTAACAAACCATGGCTTACTAAGGGTATAAAAATATCTTGTAACCGGAAAAGGGAAATGTATCTGACAGCAAGAAAGAGTAGTGACCCAGAAACTATCAAAAATTATAAAAACTACTGTGTTATATTAAGAAAAGTTATTAAAAAATCCAGGAGTATGTGTATCATGTCTGAAATCAGCAACTCTGATAATAAAATTAAAACAATTTGGAATATTATTAAAAGAGAAACAGGTCAACCAAGAGCAGAGGAAGACAGTATTACCATCAAACTGAATGAAAACTTTACGAACAAAAAGTCAGAAGTTGAAAATATTTTTAATAATCATTTTCTAAATGTTGTGGATATAGTAGGATCCAGGTGTTCATTAGAAGATGCTAGGCTGTTAATGGAAGAGGCCATACCTATGCAATTTGATACAATTGAAATCTCACCCACTTCTCCCTCTGAAATTAGGAAAATAATAAACTTGCTTAAAAGCAAAAACTCACATGGAATTGATGGCATTTCCAGCAAAATACTAAAAGCTTGTTCTCAACAGATAAGTAAGATTCTCAGCCACCTGTGTAGTAGCTCTCTGGAACAGGGCATTTTCCCTGATAGACTGAAATATGCTATTGTTATACCTTTGCAGGTATAACAATAGCATATACCTTTGCACTCCCCCCATGAACCATGGACCTTGCCGTTGGTGGGGAGGCTTGCGTGCCTCAGCGATACAGATAGCCGTACCGTAGGTGCAACCACAACGGAGGGGTATCTGTTGAGAGGCCAGACAAACGTATGGTTCCTGAAGAGGGGCAGCAGCCTTTTCAGTAGTTGCAAGGGCAACAGTCTGGATGATTGACTGATCTGGCCTTGTAACAATAACCAAAACGGCCTTGCTGTGCTGGTACTGCGAACGGCTGAAAGCAAGGGGAAACTACAGCCGTAATTTTTCCCGAGGGCATGCAGCTTTACTGTATGATTACATGATGATGGCGTCCTCTTGGGTAAAATATTCCGGAGGTAAAATAGTCCCCCATTCGGATCTCCGGGCGGGGACTACTCAAGAGGATGTCGTTATCAAGAGAAAGAAAACTGGCGTTCTACGGATCGGAGCGTGGAATGTCAGATCCCTTAATCGGGCAGGTAGGTTAGAAAATTTAAAAAGGGAAATGGATAGGTTGAAGTTAGATATAGTGGGAATTAGTGAAGTTCGGTGGCAGGAGGAACAAGACTTCTGGTCAGGTGACTACAGGGTTATAAACACAAAATCGAATAGGGGTAATGCAGGAGTAGGTTTAATAATGAATAGGAAAATAGGAGTGCGGGTAAGCTACTACAAACAGCATAGTGAACGCATTATTGTGGTCAAGATAGATACGAAGCCCACGCCTACTACAGTAGTACAAGTTTATATGCCAACTAGCTCTGCAGATGACGAAGAAATTGAAGAAATGTATGATGAAATAAAAGAAATTATTCAGATTGTGAAGGGAGACGAAAATTTAATAGTGATGGGTGACTGGAATTCGAGTGTAGGAAAAGGGAGAGAAGGAAACATAGTAGGTGAATATGGATTGGGGGACAGAAATGAAAGAGGAAGCCGCCTGGTCGAATTTTGCACAGAGCACAACATAATCATAACTAACACTTGGTTTAAGAATCATGAAAGAAGGTTGTATACATGGAAGAACCCTGGAGATACTAAAAGGTATCAGATAGATTATATAATGGTAAGACAGAGATTTAGGAACCAGGTTTTAAATTGTAAGACATTTCCAGGGGCAGATGTGGACTCTAACCACAATCTATTGGTTATGACCTGTAGATTAAAACTGAAGAAACTGCAAACAGGTGGGAATTTAAGGAGATGGGACCTGGATAAACTAAAAGAACCAGAGGTTGTACAGAGATTCAGGGAGAGCATAAGGGAGCAATTGACAGGAATGGGGGAAATAAATACAGTAGAAGAAGAATGGGTAGCTTTGAGGGATGAAGTAGTGAAGGCAGCAGAGGATCAAGTAGGTAAAAAGACGAGGGCTAGTAGAAATCTTTGGGTAACAGAAGAAATATTGAATTTAATTGATGAAAGGAGAAAATATAAAAATGCAGTAAGTGAAACAGGCAAAAAGGAATACAAACGTCTCAAAAACGAGATCGACAGGAAGTGCAAAATGGCTAAGCAGGGATGGCTAGAGGACAAATGTAAGGATGTAGAGGCCTATCTCACTAGGGGTAAGATAGATTCCGCCTACAGGAAAATTAAAGAGACCTTTGGAGATAAGAGAACGACTTGTATGAATATCAAGAGCTCAGATGGAAACCCAGTTCTAAGCAAAGAAGGGAAAGCAGAAAGGTGGAAGGAGTATATAGAGGGTCTATACAAGGGCGATGTACTTGAGGACAATATTATGGAAATGGAAGAGGATGTAGATGAAGATGAAATGGGAGATACGATACTGCGTGAAGAGTTTGACAGAGCACTGAAAGACCTGAGTCGAAACAAGGCCCCCGGAGTAGACAATATTCCATTGGAACTACTGACGGCCGTGGGAGAGCCAGTCTTGACAAAACTCTACCATCTGGTGAGCAAGATGTATGAAACAGGCGAAATACCCTCAGACTTCAAGAAGAATATAATAATTCCAATCCCAAAGAAAGCAGGTGTTGACAGATGTGAAAATTACCGAACTATCAGCTTAATAAGTCACAGCTGCAAAATACTAACACGAATTCTTTACAGACGAATGGAAAAACTAGTAGAAGGCAACCTCGGGGAAGATCAGTTTGGATTCCGTAGAAACACTGGAACACGTGAGGCAATACTGACCTTACGACTTATCTTAGAAGAAAGATTAAGGAAAGGCAAACCTACGTTTCTAGCATTTGTAGACTTAGAGAAAGCTTTTGACAATGTTGACTGGAATACTCTCTTTCAAATTCTAAAGGTGGCAGGGGTAAAATACATGGAGCGAAAGGCTATTTACAATTTGTACAGAAACCAGATGGCAGTTATAAGAGTCGAGGGACATGAAAGGGAAGCAGTGGTTGGGAAGGGAGTAAGACAGGGTTGTAGCCTCTCCCCGATGTTGTTCAATCTGTATATTGAGCAAGCAATAAAGGAAACAAAAGAAAAATTTGGAGTAGGTATTAAAATTCATGGAGAAGAAATAAAAACTTTGAGGTTCGCCGATGACATTGTAATTCTGTCAGAGACAGCAAAGGACTTGGAAGAGCAGTTGAATGGAATGGACAGTGTCTTGAAAGGAGGATATAAGATGAACATCAACAAAAGCAAAACAAGGATAATGGAATGTAGTCTAATTAAGTCGGGTGATGCTGAGGGAATTAGATTAGGAAATGAGGCACTTAAAGTAGTAAAGGAGTTTTGCTATTTGGGGAGCAAAATAACTGATGATGGTCGAAGTAGAGAGGATATAAAATGCAGGCTGGCAATGGCAAGGAAAGCGTTTCTGAAGAAGAGAAATTTGTTAACATCCAGTATTGATTTAAGTGTCAGGAAGTCATTTCTGAAAGTATTCGTATGGAGTGTAGCCATGTATGGAAGTGAAACATGGACGATAAATAGTTTGGACAAGAAGAGAATAGAAGCTTTCGAAATGTGGTGCTACAGAAGAATGCTGAAGATTAGATGGGTAGATCACATAACTAATGAGGAAGTATTGAATAGGATTGGGGAGAAGAGAAGTTTGTGGCACAACTTGACCAGAAGAAGGGATCGTTTGGTAGGACATGTTCTGAGGCATCAAGGGATCACCAATTTAGTATTGGAGGGCAGCGTGGAGGGTAAAAATCGTAGAGGGAGACCAAGAGATGAATACACTAAGCAGATTCAGAAGGATGTAGGTTGCAGTAGGTACTGGGAGATGAAAAGGCTTGCACAGGATAGAGTAGCATGGAGAGCTGCATCAAACCAGTCTCAGGACTGAAGACCACAATAACATAATACCTTTGCATAAAAAGGGGGATAGATCTGATGTCAACAATTACCGTCCAATCTCCCTTCTAACAGCTTTATCCAAAATTTTTGAGAAAGTAATGTATTCAAGAGTAGGTTCATATATCTGTAAAAATGAAGTACTAACAAAATGTCAGTTTGGTTTCCAGAAAGGTTTTTCAACAGAAAATGCCATATATGCTTTCACCAGTCAAATTTTGAATGATCTGAATAACCGAACACCTCCCATTGGGATTTTTTGTGATCTCTCAAAGGCTTTTGATTGTGTAAATCATGAAATTCTGCTAGACAAGCTCAAGTATTGTGGCATGAGTGGGACAGTGCACAAATGGTTTAATTCGTACCTAACTGGAAGAGTGCAGAAAGTTGAAATAAGTAGTTCTCGTAACATGCAAAGATCAGCACATTCCTCAAACTGGGGAACTATCAAGAATGGGGTTCCACAAGGGTCAGTCTTGGGTCCTTTGTTGTTCTTATTATATATTAATGACTTGCCATTATATATTCATGAAGAGGCAAAGTTAGTTCTCTTTGCTGATGATACAAGTATATTAATCACACCTGAGAAACAAGAATTAACTGATGAAATTGTCAATACTGTCTTACAGAAAATTACTAAGTGGTTCCTTGTAAACGGACTCTCACTGAATTTTGATAAGACACAGTACATACAGTTCCGTACAGTGAATGGTATGACGCCATTAATAAATATAGACCTTAATCAGAAGCATATAGCTAAGGTAGAATATTCCAAATTTTTAGGTATGTCCATTGATGAGAGATTAAATTGGAAGAAACACATTGTGATCTGCTGAAACGTTTGAGTTCAGCTACTTATGCAATAAGGGTCATTGCAAATTTTGGTGATAAACATCTTAGTAAATTAGCTTACTACGCCTATTTTCACTCATTGCTTTCATATGGCATCATATTTTGGGGTAATTCATCACTGAGGAATAAAGTATTTATTGCACAGAAGCGTGTAATCAGAATAATAGCTGGAGTCCACCCAAGATCATCCTGCAGACATTTATTTAAGGATCTAGGGATATTCACAGTAGCTTCTCAGTATATATACTCTCTTATGAAATTTGTTATTAACAACCAAACCCAATTCAAAAGTAATAGCAGTGTGCATAACTACAATATTAGGAGAAAGGACGATCTTCACTATTCAAGATTAAATCTAACTTTGGCACAGAAAGGGGTGAATTATACTGGCACTAAAGTCTGAGGTCACTTACCAAATAGTATCAAAATTCTGACAGATAACCAACAAGTATTTAAGAAGAAATTAAAAGAATTTCTGAATGACAACTCCTTCTACTCCATAGAGGAATTTTTAGATATAAATTAAGAAAAAAAATATTAAAAAAATAAAAAAAATAAAAATAAAAAACACAAAAAAATAAAGTTGTTATATTAACTTAAGTATGTTGTTAAATTAACCTAATTATGTCATGTATTGGAAAATTCGACTCGTTCCACATCATTACGAAATATCGTATTCATGATCCATGGAACTAGTATTAATCTAATCTAATCTAATCTAATCTAAGTGACCGTCGTTTCAGGTCTTTAAGATGAGATAACCACGTAAGCTTTGAATCAAAAATGAGCACCAGAAATCTCACCGTGTCTTTAAAAGCGAGGACAGTGTCCCTTACCCTCAACTCAGGAAAGGTTAAAATCGAACGAGAACGGTGAAAAGAATACATACGGACTTCTCGGTGGAAAACTTAAAACCACTTTTCTGCGCCCAGTCATCCAAACGTTTAAGAGTAAGTTCCAACGGACGCGTTGTCGTTGCAAGGCTTGAAGAAGAGCAAAACAAAGATAAATCGTCCACAAACAAGGAACACTGGACGGGACTTTTCACTATGGAGGTAATGCTATTAATAGCGATGGCAAAGACAGTCACTCTTAAAACGCTACCCTGACGCTTTTGTAAGACGTACGTGTAATTTTGTATTTTACATAATAAGTCAAATCAATCGAAGTCTTCCCTCCTGCTGCCCCCTCCCCCCCCCCCCCCCCCTCCTCTCATTATCTTCATGTTCTCTCCTTAGATCAGATGATGACAGCCGGCAGCATAAAATTGCTGTAACCGGTCATTTCGGAACAACGAAAGTTTCTATACTGCAATCGCAGCGTACGAAGTGCGTTCCTCATTCTTCATTTCCAAACGTACTGATCGCTCCCACAGCACAGCATGTGTACTTTACACAGACATGAAGAGGCCTGCACAGGATACACAGTAGCGTGGAGAGGTCCATCAGACCTGTAATTTGGCTGGAGACCACAACTAGTACGTTTTTATATTTTCTCCCTTTGCTATTTTAATATCCTGTGTGACATCTAAGAAATTGTTCTAGGGCTCGCCTTGTTGCTTGGTTTTACCCTTTCCTGCATTCATATACTATATTATATTCCTTCCTCCTGTTTCAGTTGCTCATTGCATAATACTGCTTCAAAAAACTCTCAATTATCTCTGGTTTTATTTTATAACGGTCGCAGGTTCGAATCCTGCCTCGGGCATGGATGTTTGTGATGTCCTTAAGTTAGTTAGGTTTAACTAGTTCTAAGTTCTAGGGGACTAATGACCTCAGCAGTTGAGTCCCATGGTGCTCAGAGCCATTTGAACCATTTTTTATTTTATACAGGTCTCATTTGCTAATTTTCCTATTTACCTTTTATTTCGCAGTTTTGTCTACTTCATACAATTCTCCATATTATAGGTCTGAATCTCGTTAATTTCCAGTTTTTATAGTGACACAGTTTTCACAAATAGTTGCGTAGCTAGTCAGAAAGGCATAATATTGCAAAGAATAGTTGTGTGGTGTGAAATTATGACTTTGATTTAACGGTTAAAATGTTATGACTTCATATGCAACTGACAATTCCAGGGAAAGCAGCTTCATCGAAATCCGTGCGGTTACTGGTTGATGCAGAGTACAGTTACGTCAATGGAGGCTGCAGTTTGATGACCCTTGCAATGATGACTGTTTTCAATCAATTGTCACCAGTGATCGGATACACTTACCAATGTTACTTTAAGGTATGTACTAAAGCGAATCTAGTATGTAAATGAATTTCTTTTATTTCCACCAATGATCACAAAGCTTTTGGTCCTTAGACTACAAGTCCGGTAAATAGTTTATTACCTATAGTAATAGAGCCAGTATGTCAGATCGGCGGCCTAGTTTAAATCATATTTTAAATATGTGCGACGATGCTAAGCTAATTCTGTGCATATTTTGTGACGATGCTACTATGGCTTCATTATTTTAGAACGTGTTACAAGACAGATCTGAAGATGGTCATTGCTGTCCGAAACTGGTAGTCTAAGGCCCAAAAATTTTGTGATCATTGGTGGAAAAAAATTAAAGTCATTCTACACTTCCGGGATCATTACTTTAAACCACAGCTATCTCGCAACTTGTGACATGTACATCTTTTTCAACATTTGAGAGAATAATCAGATGAGAAGGGGATATATACCGTTACAGGACGTGGAAGGTAGAATGTGGGTATACAAGTTGGTCCCCTTGCACCCACTGAATGATTCTGTGCAGCTTAGAAATAGGTTCTCGGGACACACTATAGTGGTGTGAACGTAAGATGGCGAGTGGTAGTGTGATGTGCAGTAGCAAGGGGGAGTGTGGTAGCGTACCACGTGACGCTCCAGCCAGTAGTGTCTATATGCCGCGTCTGTCTGTAGCGTGTGTTTGGGCTGTGCAGAAAATATTTAGCGTCGACTTTTATTTTACTTCAGATATGTTTAAGGTTCTTGGCTCCTGTAGTATTCATTCTGGGTGGCCTGAAGGAAACATAACGTTAACAACAAAGGGGGGTGGGGGGGGCAACAGTTTTCTGAGCAGAGGATTTTTTTCTACATCGACAAATCGCCTTTCCAGAAGAATAATGACATAACTGCCGAAATGAATAGTTTACAGGAAAGGCAGAAAACCAAAAGACATTTTTAAACAGTTCATAAAACAACAGGAAAAATATTTATGGAATTGAAAGTCGGCCTAATTGTGAAGCAAGGTTCTCTACGAAATACAAAAATTATTTGCTTCAAACAGCATCCCATTCACGCCCTTGAAACCCTTTAAGTAAATGTGTCAATGTTCTTCCGACATTGTTATCGAAATTAACAAATACTACTAGAGAAGGTGCGTGGGGGAAAAAAAGAAACACACTAGACTCTAGTTAATCCGGCCATTCCTGGCACATAATGGGTCCGGATTAGCGGAAGTGCCCGATTATTCAGTGTCTGAACTTTATTTTATTCATTTACTTTGTTTTTTATTTATTTTGAAAACATGGGGGATATAGTGTACTGTACTTTATTAAACCGAAGGATACAATTTTAAAACATAGAGAATATACTTTATTACATCCAAAAATACATTAATTTTCAAAGAAAACTTAGTCCTTGAGTGTATACTGTACATAATTGTACAGCCGTATCGCTCACTATGAAACATGTCTCTAATTTTTAACTGTCGCAATGATGACACGCGATGGCGGCATGTTTTATCACGCAACCGCTTTACAAGCATTACATCGGTACTGCATGTATCTGGTTGTTGCATAATGTACTCCAGGAAGACCTCGGCAGCCTCAACACCAACAGTGTGAGAAATCTTCATGCTCTCTCCTCCTGTGTCTTCTTCTTCATCACTTTCATCATTACTTACTTGCAAGCTTCTGATTATTTCTTCATCTGTGAAAGTTTGGACCGTATTACAGTTGTCCTCATTCTGCCACTTAGTAACATCTTCATCATCAATTTCTTCTCCTCCTGGAAGGTTGTGGAACATGTCAGTGTACAAAGTAACTGATAATTCCGAATTGGCTGGCTCATCGCTGTCACTCACTACTGGAGCCAACTCAGCATCAATGGATGGCCATAATTTCCTCCAGCTCTTCATTATGGTAGCACTCTCCACATTAACCCATGCTTCGGCTGCTCGGAAAACAACATCACGTATGTTAATTGCTTTCCACGCCTTCAGCATAGTCTCGATACAGTCGTTTTCACTTTCGTTCAGCAAGGAGACGAGAAGTGAACGTCGATAATGACGTTTAATTGATTCCAAAATTCCCTGGTCCATGGGCTGAATTAGGGCTGTCACATTGGGTGGGCGAAAAAGTGCTTGTGTATCATCGGACTTTAGAGATAAATCTGAAGAATAACTGGGAACATTGCCAATTATAAGGATAGCTTTCAGTGGAAGCTTTTTCTTCTTTAGCTCTTTTCTCACTGCTGGTGCAAACGTTTCATGGAACCAACGATAGAATTTTTGTCTGTCCATCCAGTCTCTCTTCTGAGCCCAATACTGCACTGGTAGAGTATTTATGTCAGCGTGTTGAAAACAACGTGGATATTGGGATTTTCCAATCACCATAAGCGGTAGTTTATGACTCCCGTTTACATACAACACGCCATTAATGTTATGCGCTGTTTCTGTTGCTTGTAACCACGAGCTTCCTTCTCGTTCTTAGCAGCTAACGTTTTGGAAGGAAGATTTTGTAAAAGAGTCCTGTTTCATCAGCATTATACAAGGCATCAGCAGTTAAATAGTCTTCCTCTATTATCTTTCGTTTCTTGCTTATATACTCATCAACATCCAGTTTGATAGCTAACCTTTGCTCGCTACAAACAAGTTAATATCGCCAAGTTGTTTGTTAAATACAGCTGCTTTTTCTTTTATAATCGGGCCCCTGACTGGAATTCCCTTACTGCGTTGTTGTATGAACCATCTATAAAGAGCTATGTCCAGCTCTTCATTCTCACTCTATCGCATAAGCTTCCGTTTTTCCAACTCACTATTCATTTGCGTTGAGTACTGTTGAATAACATCATCTTTCTTTTTGATGTCATAAATAATTGCTCGTCCAACACTGAACTCAGCAGCAATGGCTTTCTGCGAAGAACCTCGATTTAACTTATCTAAAATTTCGAGTTTCTGCTTGAGATCTAGCGTAATGTGTTTCCTTATAGAAGACACGATTCTGAACTGTAAAGAAAGCTACAATTTCAAATACAGTTGTTGTTGTTGTTGTTGTTGTGGTCTTCAGTCCTGACACTGGTTTGATGCAGCTCTCCATGCTACTCCATCCTGTGCAAGCTTCTTCATCTCCCAGTACTTACTGCAACCTACATCCTTCTGAATCTGCTTAGTGTATTCATCTCTTGGTCTCCCTCTACGATTTTTACCCTCCACGCTGCCCTCCAATGCTAAATTTGTGATCCCTTGATGCCTCAGAACATGTCCTATCAACCGGTCCCTTCTTCTTGTCAAGTTGTACCACAAACTCCTCTTCTCCCCAATTCTATTCAATACCTCCTCATTAGTTAATGTGATCTACCCATCTAATCTTCAGCATTCTTCTGTAGCACCACATTTCGAAAGCTTCTATTCTCTTCTTGCCCAAACTGTTTATCGTCCATGTTTCACTTCCATACATGGCTACACTCCATACAAATACTTTCAGAAACGACTTCCTGACACTTAAATCTATACTCGATGTTAACAAATTTCTCTTCTTCAGAAACGCTTTCCTTGCCATTGTGAGTCTACATTTTATATCCTCTCTACTTCGACCATCATCAGTTATTTTGCTCCCCAAATAGCAAAACTCCTTTACTACTTTAAGCGTCTCGTTTCCTAATCTAATTCCCTCAGCATCACCCGACTTAATTCGACTACATTCCATTATCCTCGTTTTGCTTTTGTTGATGTTCATCTTATATCCTCCTTTCAAGACACTGTCCATTCCGTTCAACTGCTGTTCCAAGTCATTTGCTGTCTCTGACAGAATTACAGTGTCATCGGCGAACCTCAAAGTTTTTATTTCTTCTCCATGGATTTTAATACCTATTCCGAATTTTTCTTTTGTTTCCCTTACTGCTTGCTCATTATACAGAGTGAATGACGTCGGGGAGAGGCTACAACCCTGTCTCACTCCCTTCCCAACCACTGCTTCCCTTTCATGCCCCTCGACTCTTATAACAGTATATAAAGCATTATTTAACTATATTTAACTAAGCATTTTTGCGCATGATAATTCACTGTGCATTCATTGTATTTTTGGATGTGGATTACTGAGAGGCCGGGCTACTGAGGGCCTGATTAGCTAAAGCTAGAGTATATCTCTAAACCATAATTTTTTGTTTACTCTTATAGTTTCATTGTTTTATTATCATTTTTATTATTTGCATCTTATAACTGACATAAAATCATATACTAAGTGAAATAAAGAACTTCCAAAGGCCATAAAAGTAACAAATTACATTTATATGGAAAGAGAACCATAGAAGGAGAAAGCCTTGTAATATTTAAGAATGATGTTGCTGTTAACCAAATTGTTTAAATCTTGAATTTTGTTTCCTGGGAGCTTCTTTTTTGTAGCATAAGCAGGTTTCAGATCCAAATTACTCCAATCTACATTCTCTGTTAAACGCCCTTTTCTCACTTTGAACTGAACTTGTCCCCACTCGGACTGTTTGTAGTTTTTCTTATACTGAAACACGATACTTCCCTTTTCACATCGAAATAATTTAATTTCGGACACTTTGAAAATACTCCTGTCAACATCCTTGACCATGGAAGGAGCCATCTCATCATGCAAAGCTTTAATGTCATTGAAATCTGAAAAACCCGTTACTCTAAGGTGTAGCGGACTTCCCTTCTTTTTTGCATTGATCCGGAACATAAATTGGCCCTGACTTCTTAACACTATTAACTGCTCTCTCGATGGTACTGTGAACTGTGTCTACCTCTTTCTGGGTGCGATCACGAATCAGATACTTGTGCATAATGGACCGAATATCCAGCCTTTGTATTGCATACAAATATGTTGCAATCATCTACCTTAAGTAGAAGAGAATGAACATTTTAGTCAATGTGATTTTTGCAATAGAAACATTTTGTTGCATGATTTCTGCGAATCACAGTCTGAGTTTATGGCACTTACTTGTTTGCTGTTGCCCTCCACAATTATCGGAGTAAAATCTGACATCAATCCCAGAAAGATTCTTGGATAACTCTTCAAGATGTTGTAAGACACAAGTTGTAAGACACAAGTTGTTATTTCTACCACGCCTCTGTTTCCAATGTCCTCGTGAAAAAAAAGTAGTTTTGTCCTTTCCAATCTCAGCGACCTGCAACAAACAACAAAAATAAGCAGAACAGACTTCAAGAGTAATAATAGTGAAAAAATGTATGTATGGACACTTACTGTGAAATTGTAACAGTTGAGCGTCGACTTGTAGAAAAAGGCACATGTTTGTCCCGTAGGTACCGGTAAGACAGCTTGCAAATCATAAACAGCTAGTTCTATCTTCTTATTTTGAGCCAACTTCTTATCCAAGTTTTTACTATGTGACTCAGTTCTTTTTCTTCCTGATGTTCTTGAAATGCTTCTTGTAGCTTTGCCTTGTCTTTTTTGTAAGCTTCACATTTGTCACAGTGATCCTTCTTTGGAACAAAAAATCCCATGTTAAATTCGGTATTGAATATATGCGCGTAGGTGTCATAATTCGCAGCTGGCAGGTTGGCGGAAGATAGCTCTGAAGAGCAATTTCTGTGCATTTCTGCGATGGATAAGCCACCATCGATGAATACTCTTGTTGTGTACTCCTTACATAGTGACTCTCAACATGGGGAATTTAGTTTACGTGATTCCTAACTGACTCCAAGATTTCTGGATCAGTCTTTTGTCCACAGGTGACATCCTAGTCCCAGTCCTCTTCGCTTTCTATAACAGTACGGATTTGCCTTTCGGTTATTCCCGAAGTGTTTATCAAATGGCTCTGAGCACTATGGGACTTAACATCTATGGTCATCAGTCCCCTAGAACTTAGAACTACTTAAACCTAACTAACCTAAGGACAGCACACAACACCCAGCCATCACGAGGCAGAGAAAATCCCTGACCCCACCGGGAATCGAACCCGGGCGTGGGAAGCGAGAATGCTACAGCACGACAGTGTTTATCAGAAACGTTTTGCACACACGAATCTTGCGCTAATCTTTCACCAAGTTGAAAAAGCAATTCGGCATTCTAGGTTCTTGGGCAGTAATGCGGTGATATTTGGGGACGAGCGTTTCATGCATGTATTTAGAAACTTCCATTGTCTTTTTAACGATCCCAGTGCCCAGTAATTAGTGAACAGCTGACATCTATAGTCTTCTGTTACTTTCTTTGTACAAAGAGGATACATTTATCAGTACACGGAGCACCCGCTTTGTGCCTTGGCAATTTCACCCGTACGTGATGTACAACTTTTCTCACTGTTTCTCAACGTTTTGGTTCTTACTCTGCCCCAGTTGCTAACATTTCGATTTCTTTTTTTAGGCTGTTTAATGACAGATTTTTCTTTAAGGACGACTGATTTTTTTCACTGGAATTAGACGATTCATCGCTGCTTGATGGATGATAATTGTCACTTGAGCCAGAGGACAAATCTGAACTGCTATCGGAAGTGCTGCTCGGCAAAGGGAATGTTACTGGCATCCTTTTCAAAACTGATTTTGTCGCACTTGCCCTTTCAACCACATACACATTTGAAGCTTCCGGCAATTGTGTTACCTTGGATTTATGTTTTGATGATGATGCCTGTGGTTCCACCTTGTTCACTTGCTTGTCTGTTATTTCACAGTGTGGGCTTGATAGTTCTTGCTCTATACTGCTCACCCGTGCCTGTGGTTTACTTATGGAACAGTTTACTTCTCTTGTCCGTTTGTTACCCTCCGCTAGCCCTTGAAGAGCAAGTCGCAAAATCTTCTTTGGTGTGTTGTTCATTTTTTCCCCTATAAAACGGAATTTAAATTGACCTAAATGTACTAAAAATCCATTTTGTTCACATTAACAATGACGCGAAGAACAGCTATGACAAAAAGGTTATTTAAAAGTTGAGGAAGCAATGAAGCTATGAACAATTACGACGCAGAAGTTATTCAGACATCGGGAAAACAATGACACAATGTACACTTACGTCGTTACAAGGATTTTAGTTGAAATGATTCTGAGTCCGCAGTATTCATAACTTGTGTCGTTATTTCACTGGATACATTACTACACTCACCAAATTGAAACATGCAACTGACAATTACGACAATGTTCTTTCCAACCAAGTCATAACAATCGATATTTCACTGCATGCGCTACCTTTTTCTGGGATGACTGGTGCAATAACCTCGGTTTGCTGAATTTTGCAGTTGTGTCATTGTTCTTGCGGAACAGCGAAACGCCGTTTTTGTCAGTTCTTTCTAGCGTGAACTTTTTCTGTAGGATTCTTTCATCGTATCGCAGTCTGCAATCTGTTTCTCCTTCTAGTTTTTTGTGGGTGTTACACACTTCAAGTCACTATGGGCGCAATTTCTAAATTTGTTTCCGTTGTTACTGTTTTCGGTGAGTGAACACTGTAATGAGTCCTTTCGCTTATTTGGGTGCAACATTTGTAAACTTGTTGAGTGCCAGCTGC
This sequence comes from Schistocerca piceifrons, assembly GCF_021461385.2. Taxonomy (NCBI): domain Eukaryota; kingdom Metazoa; phylum Arthropoda; class Insecta; order Orthoptera; family Acrididae; genus Schistocerca; species Schistocerca piceifrons. Next base: position 275,901,490 of record NC_060145.1, read on the forward strand.
TTGCAATTGCACCAAACGTTGCCCTCTGCAGGTGTTTCTACATTTCGCAACTTACATTTATGCACAGATCACGTAAATTCCGTAAATTTTGGGAAGGGTGTTAATTATACAGGGTGGTCCACTGATAGCGACCAAGCTAAATATCTCACAAAATAAGCATCAATATTCGTGTAGTACGTAAAGAAATATGAATGTTTTAGTTGAACCACTTTTTTCGCTTTGTGATAGATGGCGCTGTAATAGTCACAAACGTAAGACTCCCCCAGTGCGGACGGTATTTGCTTCGTGATACATTACCCGTGTTAAAATGGACCGTTTACCAATTGCGGAAAAGGTCGATATCGTGTTGATGTATGGCTATTGTGATCAAAATGCTCAACGGGCGTGTGCTATGTATGCTGCTCGGTATCCTGGACGACATCATCCAAGTGACCGGACCGTTCGCCAGATAATTACGTTATTTAAGGAAACAGGAAGTGTTCAGCCACATGTGAAACATCAGCCACGACCTGCAACAAATGACGATGCCCAAGTAGGTGTTTTAGCTGCTGTCGTGGCTAATCAGCACATCAGTAGCAGACAAATTGCGCGAGAATCGGGAATCTGGAAAACGACGGTGTTGAGAATGCTACATCAACATCGATCGCACCAGTACCACATTTCTATGCACCAGGAATTGCATGGCGACGAATTTGAGCGTCGTGTACAGTTCTGCCACTGGGCACAAGAGAAATTACAGGACGATGACAGATTTTTTGCACGCGTTCTATTTAGCGACGAAGCGTCATTCACCAACAGTGGTAACGTAAACCGGCACAATATGCACTATTGGGCAACGGAAAATCCACGATGGCTGCGACAAGTGGAACATCAGCGACCTTGGCGGGTTAATGTATGGTGCGGCATTATGGGAGGAAGGATAATTGGCCCCCCATTTTATCGATGGCAATCTAAATGGTTCAATGTATGCTAATTTCCTGTGTAATGTTCTATCGATGTTACTACAAGATGTTTCACTGCATGACAGAATGGAGATGTACTTCCAACATGATGGATGTCCGGCACATAGCTCGCGTGTGGTTGAAGCGGTACTGAATAGCATATTTCATGACCTTCATGACAGGCGGAGTGGTAGTCGAAACACCATACCATGGCCCGCACGTTCACCGGATCTGACGTCCCCGGATTTCTTTCTGTGGGGAAAGTTGAAAGATATTTGCTATCGTGATCCACCGACAACGCCTGCAATATGCGTCAGCGCATTGTCAATGCATGTGCGAACATTACGGAAGGCGAACTACTCGCTGTTGAGAGGAATGTCGTTACACGTATTGCCAAATGCAATGAGGTTGACGGACATCATTTTGAGCATTTATTCCATTAATGTGGTGTTTACAGGTAATCACGCTGTAACAGCATGCGTTGTCAGAAATGATAAGTACACAAAGGTACATGTATCACATTGGAACAACCGAAATAAAATGTTCAAACGTGCCTACGTACTGTATTTTAATTTAAAAAACCTACCTGTTACCAACTGTTTGTCTAAAATTGTGAGCCATATGTTTGTGACTATTACAGCGCCATCTATCACAAAGCGAAAAAAGTGGTCCAACTAAAACATTCACATTTCTTTACGTACTACACGAATAGGTAATAAAAATGGGGGTTCCTGTTTTTAAAAAAAACGCAGTTGGTATCCGTTTGACCTATGTGCAGCGCCATCTAGCGGGCCAACCATAGCGCCATCTGATTTCCCCCTTCAAGCTAGACAAGTTTCGTTCTTTGTAGTTCTTTCGTTTGACGCTTATTTCGTGAGATATTTGGCCCCGTCATGATCAGTGGACCACCCTGTATATACTCAAAGGGGTATAAATGCAGATCTTTTTGTATGTGGTACCTCAATATGTTCGCACATCTGTGTGTTGGTTGCTTTCTCTCTGGGCCGAACAATCCTACAAGCCCGTCACGTACACAGTCATAACTGCACCGTTAACTGGATTACATCTATCAGTATAGAATAACCATTTTGCGTCCACACTTCAACACCTGACCTGCAGCCCAGATGAAAGTATGGACTAACGGCTTGATGTTGCTACATCTACTTGGAGGTTCTATCCAACCTAAAAACACACGACCTGTAATTATTAGTCTGAAAATGACGTAAATAGTGACGTAATCTTGTTCAGAACACAGCCCTCAGTCACTTAATCTGTTACACCCTGTATATACAGGATGAGTCGTCAGGCACTTTTTCTGTGGCGTTTTCGTTTTGGCTATGAGTTGCTGGAGTCATACCAAACAAAAACTGCTAATGCCTCGCATGCGACTCCCAGTGTCCACGGAAATTGTCGGTCGGTTTGTGTGCCGTTACAAACAAAACGATTTTTAAAGCGGAATTTTGTGTTCCCTTCCAATAGAGCGGTCCCAGGTTAAGTCTTGTACGATATCTGTTTTATCGTTGTGTATAAACAGGGACATTCGAACGTAGAATTCCGCTTTAGAAATAATTTTGTTTGTAAGGCGAAATAGATTAATATTTTCTTTCCACTCTGGATGTCACATGAGACGTGATTGAGCAGTATTTGTTTCGCTACACACTCAAAAAACGAAATTGCAAATATCTGGCGAAACACCAGAGAAAATGGATCTGACGACTGTTACGTCAGGGAAAGAATAGGATGCTACTCGCCACTTGGAGGTGTTTAATTGGAGACAGGCATAATGAAAAAGACTTCTAAATTATTTAGGCATGTTTTCCAAAGCAGGAAATACATAAGCACAAGCTATAATATATCTGGCTTTACAGCCATCATATTGAGGTACAAGAAGCTCGTCTTACAGAGGTTGAGAACGCAGCAGTGGCAATACGATGTAATGCGCTGTGGGGCACCGATGACAGTTGGTTTGTTCGGTACGGATATCGCGAGAAAGACCACCTACATTGTGGTCCTTCTCTGTGACTGGCTGCTGCATTCAGAAGCTGCGCGCCAAAATGATAATCTTCCGTTATTAATATTAGGAAAACTAAACAGCGTATTTAGTTGCATTTCAGATTAAAGCATCTCTCAATAGCGTGCTATCGTTCCATTATTTCACAAGTATTAATAACAGCAGAACGATAAAAAACTACTAAACGAAAAGGCAGACGAAGAACTTCGGATCGCGCCTAACGTGGATGGTAGGCGAAGTGGTTTGGTTGTAGGATCAGAGCTGGTTGGGAAGCCTTGGAGGATAGTTGAGAACAGTGTGACAGTAATTACGGAAATACGTAGTTCATTACTTTGTTGAAGAATGGAAGCCGGCCGGAGTGGTCGTGCGGTTCTGGGCCTACAGTCTGGAGCCGGGCGACCGCTACGGTCGCAGGTTCGAATCCTGCCTCGGGCATGGATGTGTGTGATGTCCTTAGGTTAGTTAGGTTTAATTAGTTCTAAGTTCTAGGCGACTGATGACCTCAGAAGTTAAGTCGCATAGTGCTCAGAGCCATTTGAACCATTTTTGAAGAATGGAAATTATTTGTGATTCTGAAGTGGAATGTAATTGTGGAGTTTCACGTGTTTGCCAATAAAAAGCGAATGGGATTCCATATAAACAAACTAATTGTAAATTTAATTATTACATAATATCAGTTCCTCGCTAAGAGTTTCTTACAGCCTCAAGATAACGGATTCACGACCTCGTTCTGTTTTCTGCGCAGGGGACAACTGCTGTAGAAACCCGCGGGTTGGTGGACATTTATTACAACTTACGCAATCCACTCAGGGCGGCAGAAGTAAATAGGCACTCGCGTGTACTGCAATCTCAGTACAAATGGGATCAGTGACACATCATCTGTGGTAACACGGAGGAGGTATGAAGGAGAGAAATTTTAGAGGGAAGGGGTTCATCATACGCGTGTGCGTATCTGCCTCTCTCCCTCAACCTCTCTTTTTCAACTTGCCGGAGCAAACTTTGTCTGGATGCCTAAATATTTTAGCAGTCTGTTTCAGTGTGCCCGTCTGTGACTCAGTGCATCCTCTATACGATGAGTTGCAATGTATCCTTTCTGTTTTGCTGTTGTTAGATACTAGACTAATATATTTTATATACATATTATGTGTGTTTGTGTCAGGCGTAATATAATTCGTTCTCGTATCTTGAAATGAGATACATGTCTTATACTGCATGTTTTGATAATACAGAATATTAGGCGAAGGAAAAGGTTCTCTTTGAACCCATTATGAAATGAAAAAGGAACATTATTCGAAAAAACAAAGTTGCAATGTACCATAACACAAAATAGTGTGTTCAGTGCACTGTTCAATAACGTGTAGGCCATCCACGAACACTCAGGCACTCTTGAATGCAGAGGGACATGCTCAGTACCAACTCACTGAAGGCCCCCTGAGACCTATTGTCCCACTCGTCAATGGCAACAGCCCAGAAAGCTTCAATCGCTAATGGAGGATGTTGCCGACTACAGATTGCTCCTTTGAGCAAGATCCATGTATATTCTATGCAGTCCATGTCTAGTGAACATGATGGCCAATCCGTTCTTCGGATACCGCGCCCTGCCAGATACCGACACACACTGCGAGCAAGATGAGGTCGGGCGTTATCATACTGCAGTGTGAACCCTTCCCCTACTGTCTCTGCGAAACCACTGACTATGGGTCGGAGAATCTTGTTTTCATACACTGCAGCAGTCATGTTGCTCGTTTCAATTAACGAGTGTGTGCGGCGGCCGTGCATGATACACTATGTGAACAAAAGCATTCGGACACACCCAAAAACATCCGTTTTTCATATTAGGTGCATTGTGCTGCCACCTACTGCCAGCTACTCCATATCAGCGACCACAGTAGTCATTAGACATCGTGAGAGAGCAGAATGAGGCGCTCCGCGTAACATACGGATTTCGAACGTGTTCAGATCCCTAGGTCCACTGTTTCCGATGTGATAGTGAAGTGGAAACTTAAAGGGACACGCACAGCACAAAAGTGTACAGGCCGACCTCGTCTGTTGGCTGACAGAGACTGCCGACAGTTGAAGAGGGTCGTAATGTGTAATACGCAGACATCTATCCAAACCATCACACAGGAATTTCAGACTGCATCAGGATCCACTGCAAGTACTGTGACAGTTAGGCGGGTGGTGAGAAAACTTGGATTTCGTGGTCGAGCGGCTGCTCATAAGCCACACATCACGCCGGTAAATGCCAAACGAAGCCTCGCTTGGTGTAAGGAGCGTAAACATTGGACGATTGGGCAGTGGAAAAACATTGTGTGGAGTGTCGAATCACGGTTCACAATGTGGCGATCCGATGGCAGGGTGTGGGTATGGCGAATGCCCGGTGAACGTCATCTGCCACCGTGTGTAGTGCCAACAGTAAAATTCGGAGGCGGTGGTATTATAGTGTGGTCATGTTTTTCATGAAGGGGGGCTTGCACCCCTTGTTGTTTTGCGCGGCACTATCACAGCACAGGCCTACATTGATGTTTTAAGCACCTTCTTGCTTCCCACTGTTGAAGAGCAATTCGGGGACGGCGACTGCGTCTTTCAACACGATCGAGCGCCTGTTCGTAATGCACGGCCTGTGGCGGAGTGGTTACACGACAATAACATCCCTGTAATGGACTGGCCTGCATTGAGTCCTGACCTGAATCCTGCAGAACATCTTTGGGATGTTTTGGAACTCAGGCTTCGTGCCAGGCAACACTTACCGAAATCGATACCTCTCCTCAGTGCAGTATTCCGCGAAGAGTGGGCTGCCATTCCCCAAGAAAGCTTCGAGCACTTGATTGAACGTATGCCTGCGAGAGAGGAAGCTGTCATCAAGGCTAATGGTGGGCCAACACCATATTGAATTCCAGCGTTACCGATGGAGGGCGCCACGAACTTGTCGTTTCCAGCCAGGTGTCTGTACGCTTTGGATCACTTAGTGTATCTGGTCAGAATACGATTGAGCCACCGGATTGTTGGTGACGTTCCACAGTCACTGAGGGATGATTGCGTTCTCCTTTTCGCCTCCATATGTGAACAGAGTTGTCGTCAGGATGCAAACCTATTCGCAATTTGTGAATAGCGTTTTGATAACCCTTGTGGTTCCTCGAAGCTCATTTCGAAGAGCAGTCACTATGTTTATATGGTGTCTCCGTGCAGATATAATTACGTACCGGTCCTGAGCTGCTGTCGCGTCTGCGGCCTTCGTGATGCCGTTCTGATACTGAATGCGTTTCCTGGAACTTTTTCCACTGTCTGGAAACAACAGTTTGATTAATGTGAAAAATATTCGCAACGTCAACTTGTTTTAGCTTTGTTCCATCGATGTGATGATTTTGATACAGTCTGGCATGGAGAATCTGTTCCGAGTTATTGTGCATCACTACGAGGCACACGGACAACTGTGCATTCACAAGAACTCAGCTCTTGTGTACCGTCTTTGTTTACAAGTCGTTCAAATGGCTCTAAGCACTATGGGACTTAACATCTGCGGTTACCAGTCCCCTACACTTAGAACTACTTAAACCTACCTAATCTAAGGACATGACACACATCCATACCCGAGGCAGGATTCGAACCTGCGACCGTAGCAGCAGCGCGGTTCCGGACTGAAGCGTCTAGAACCGCACGGCCAAAGCGGCCGGCTTACAATCCGTGGCTGTACGGACCCTGATGAGGTGGAATGGCATCGGCGAACGAGTTCGCATTATGTGAAGGCCTTGCTGTCCCGGTTCCCGTAAGGTCACCGAAGATATGCTGTGTAGGACATGGTTAGCACTACTGCACAACAAGAGTGGCGCATTGTCAGAAGATCGTCCATGTTCCGGGTTTATTGCAGACTGTTCTGCTGTGGTTTGGACAACATATACATCGCTGTGTATGTCAGATAGTGCAGCAACAGGAAACGTACTCCAAAGTTGATATACCCGATACGGTATGAGACAGTGTGAGCTGTCGGCTAGTTGGAATGATAAACAGCGGAAACTAATGATAAGTCCAATGCTGGATTTTCAGTGTACCAGTACTACTATTCTGGAACTATCTCACAAGGACCAGAGGACATCACCTCGAACGGTCAAATACTAAGGGCGCGAAAGTAATTAGCTCATTGCTTTCGCATCTCGTTGTGTAAAAAATCGACGAAAGAAAGCGCAGGACTACTGTTACTGACGTTCTCGCGTAAGTGAAGGGCGTCTTACCATATTTTCCCAGATAACGACAGAAAACTTTGAACATACCTTTAGTTATTCGTTCTTGCAGCAGAGGGCGCACCCATTTGCTTGGTCATTTTATTCTGTGCAGTCCCAAAAATTACTACGACTGGACTTCTGCGTCCATCTCGCAGCTCACTGAACAATAGAAGTGAAGAGCCCAGGTCTGGCTGCTCTCTTAAGTTGGCAGTTCTGTTGCTCTTGGTGCTTAATGCCTAGAGCTTATTACTCAAGAGGCCATTTACCCGATGTATGCCGATTCACGGCGAACCATAGAGAACAAGACATTTCTGTCGTCCGACCTACTGTTCCGCTATATTGCTCCAGCCGTTTTCCATCTACTCTTACGTCTGAAGAAATTACTATCTGGTCAACATTTTAACAGTAGCTAAAAGGTGCAGACAGCTGTCACACAATAATTAAAATCAAAGGCAGCAGATTTCTAAGGCACCAAATTTTACTCCACGGTAATAAATAATCTCATTACGTGCTGCGACTGTATCGAGAAACTGCTCAAAGAGTGCTGTATAACGTTCGAATAAATCATTCTAGGCAGCTGTTTCTATTAACAGCACTAGGGAAACTTAACGCTCTGGTTTACTCTAGTAACATGTCTGACCTTTTTCTCTACACAATTTTCACTTAAATCTTCTTCTTGTTGGAATTTAAAGGGCGCCTCTGACATGCTCTCACAAGAACTTAAAATACTGGAAGAGCTTGGAGCATGTTTCGCAGCAAAGCTCGTCCGAGGCGCTTACTTGGAAAAGGAGAGGCAGCAACCTGTCCCATTAACCTGCGAATCATATGAGGCCACAGGAATCAATTACTGCAAGTAAGTACATTTTCCCTAGTACTCGATCTAATTTTTATAATTATACAGGCTGTAGTAGCATTATTTTGTGCACATTGCTTTTGGGCACAGGGATGCTGCAACTGTTGTTATAATATGTATATCTTATAAGTTGATAATGGCGTAGGGGTCGTATCCGATGCTTTTAATAAATACTTTTTAGTAAAACTGAATCTGCCTTTTGATAAAATAAAAGAAACCGGACAAGTATGAGAAGAACAAGTGCCCTGGGGGTTCTGCACAAACTTCATCATGTAAAGTGTAAACTTTCACGGCCGAAATTGTCACAATTAATAAAATATTCCGGGCTATTATGCCGTGGTCGAAGGGATTTCACTTTAAAACCCGACGTTTCGTCCCCACCTGCGGAGGACTTGTCAAGAAGGATCGTAGCTTTGTCGAATGTCCAATTCACACCCTGGCTCGCTACTGACTACGGCAGAATTTCGCTTCCGGGGCGTCCCGCGCAGTGGCGTGACGTCACGTGTTTCGAATACGCAATCGCAATTGGCCGTTGTCGACTGCCGTTGTCAGCTGTTACTATCATCCCATGGTGGAAGACTGATACACATCTTCTTCAGCAGCGGAATCCAAATTTCATTCAGTTTCACGCCCTCCTCCTTCCTATTGAAATTCCTGGGATGTTTCAGTCTCATGGCCTCTCTGTATAGCCTTTCGTGGTATCCGCTTGTGGCTGCCAGTACTTGAGTCCTATCAAAATGAATGTGGTGGTCTCCTGGCTGTGAAGCATGTTCCGCAACAGCTGATCTGTAAATCTCCCCTCTCCTGCAATTGCCCTTATGCTCTTCTAGTCGTTTTTGGGCAGTTCTTTTTGTGGTATTCAGTACATCGCCCCACAACTACACGGAATCCTATAAATTCCAGCTTTTTCCAGTGATGGCGAGAATCCTTGGTCAATTTTAAATGATCACGTATCTTCCGTGTGGGTGTGTAAATTACCGCGATGTTCAGCTTTTTCAAGATTTTTTTCTACGCGCTCAGTCACGTCCTTAATGAACGGCAGGAAAACTTTCGAGTTCACCGGCGCTTGAGCATCACTATGATTTCTACACGGTGGTCTTAACGCTCTAACCGGTCGAAGTGGCCGAGCGGTTCTAGGCGCTTCAGTCTGGAATGGCGCGACCGCTACGGTCGCAGGTTCGAATCCTGCCTTGGGCATGGATGTGTGTGATGTCCTTAGGTTAGTTAGGTTTAAGTAGTTCTAAGTTCTAGGGGACTGATGACCTCAGATGTTAAGTCCCATAGTGCTCAGAGCCACTTGAACCACATCGGCGAAGGAATAACCATTCTTAAGCAATGTATTGTTGAGATGTTTTAATTCTGCGTCAAGCAGCTGTGGTTCACAGATTTTCCTTGCTGTATCCGCCAACGTCTTTATGAAACTTAATTATGTTTACTAGTATCGCCTGTGGCCGACATTACACCAACTGTGTATGAGTCATTCCACGTCAATTCAAATCAGTAAAGTAACATTTTCAACCTGACCATCTCAGATTTTTTTCAAATTTGGTGCATTCAATGGCACAGATAAGAGATGGAAAAATACCAGTTTGAAGATGTGTATTACAACTGTGAAGAAAGTTACAGGTCTGGAAAGTTTGGAATATTTGCTAAATTTACATGCGTCTGTCACAACATAAATGACTGTAATTCTGGTTCTAATTCAGTTACAGCAATGAAACTGACCTTGAATATCTCAAAACACCCCGTCTTTAATAATTTTTTTGAAAAAAATATATTTAATTGCTCCAGTATGATACTATAAATATGGTAAATATCAAGATGACACACCAAAGGCATCATGCACAAAAAATTATTTTGTCAATTTAAGTACACCATCAACATGCAGTAAGCAGCTATGTATTCAGTTTTTTTCTATAACACCAGCCAATAGCAGTTACTTTTATTCAGACCAGTTGTTTAATATTTCTAGCTGTGAACATCCAATGAGAGACACTTTTATTTCAACCAACCAACATTAGCCTGTTTTAGTGAACAGCCAATCAGACAGACTCTTATTTCAACTAGTCACCATTAGTCCACTGATCTCTATATATTATGCAAATTTTGTTTTATGTGTTTTATAGCTGTGGCTTGTTTAACAAAGTGCAGTGTAAATGTGTCATAATGTAATATTTGGTAAAAATGGATTTCAAGTCAAAATTTTATTGTTGCAATCCGTTTAGGGAAGAAGGTCATGCAAGAGTGCAGAAGAATTTAAGGAATGTTCAGGAGTGGATGATAAACAAATATCCTAATGTATTGTTAGCTGGAAAAATTTGCAGTAGATGTAGAAAAATATCGCAAAACCCAACAATCGCTACAGATGTTGCCTCATTTGTGCCAGGTACTTCCAGAGAAGATTTAAGTGAAGATGAAGTAGCACCAGATCTGGCACTCGATGCCTTAAATAGTAGCCTTCAGTATTTAGGTGAATCTCCTATGAAGAAAAAGAGGCTTCAGAGTGAGAAAAAGTACCCAAAGCAAAAACTGAAAAAATAGCCTCTGTGTTGGGGCATACTTACGTGGCACAACAGGGAAAAGAAGAGAGTGAAAATGGAGAAAGTGGAATTATTACCCAGCTGAAAGATAAGTTTCACAATTCAGACCGTATGTGCGACAAAATACAAACTCTAACTGTACTTCCAAACAGTTGGAGTATAAGGAAAACTATGAAAGAATTGTCTGCTTCAGATTACATGGTACTGAGAGCAAAACAGTTAGTAGCAGAACATGGCATATTAGTGACACCAAATCCAAAGCGAGGTAAGACATTATGTGAGAAAACTGTTCAGTGTGGCGTGATTTTTACTGTGATCATGACGTGAGCCGTATGATGCCAGGAAGAAAAGACTTTGTGTCTGTGAAGGAAAATGGAATTACAATACATAAACAAAAGCAGCTAGTGTTGCACAACCTTAAGGAACTGTATGCGTATTTCAAACATAAATACCTAGTTGTAAATATTGGTTTCTCCAAATTTTGTGAGTTGCGGCCAAAGCATTGTGTTCGTGCCAATGTTAGTGCAACCCACGCTGTTTGTGTGAATTTCAAGTTAATGATTGAAGGTTGTAAACTTAAAGCACTAACAAAGAGTGAAGAATACACATTACCATCATACAAGCACTGTGTAGCATTTGTTACATGTACTCCTGCACTACCAGCATGTTTCTTAGGTTCATGTCCCTATTGTCCAGACGTGACAAGACTACCTGATTATTTGTATGGTCTGTTTGGTGAGAACTGCATTGATGAAAGTGCATATAAGTGTTGGTTAACTACAGGCGGGGTAGTTCTAGAGGCTATAACAAAGTTAACAGATGATTTCATTGAGGTGTTTGCATCGAGGTTACAACAGCTCCCAGAGCACTCATTTATCTTCCAGCAGCAGTCACGTTTCTGTAAAATCACTAAAGGTCTCAAAGTAAATGAGTTTCTTGTTCTTTGTGACTGCAGAAAACCACTCCTTCACCATTCAGGATGAGGTACAAGGATTCCACTGGAATAATTCACAGGCTGCAATTCAACCATTTGTAGCTTACTACAGAGACTCAAGCACTGATGAAATACGACTGCCTTCAGCATGATACAGTGCGTGTTTATTCTTTCCAGACAAATTTCATCAATTTCTTAAAATCTAACCCGGACCCTTAGGATTGACAGTCTGTCGCGCTGACCACTCAGTTACGGGGGGCGCACCCAATGAACAATGTTAGGTACTCGAACAATCTGTGTTGGCTCGGAAGGCTTCGTTGCTATGATGTTTTGTTTACCAGTGCTGACAACAGCAACGGCCTAGCAGTTGTGCATTGGAGATGCGGTATTGCAAATAAGCCATCCGCAACATTTAAACATGAAAGCCCCTAGAATGAGACTTTACGAAACGCTGTTACTTTCACAGCTCATTTCTACAATAGCACAAGATCGGTACGCGGGTTAGAAGTTGGTAGCAGTGCGGGAGAAAAGGGAAACTTTCATCATATGCGTTTTCTGATGTCTACTTCCTTTGACCTCTCTCAGCGTTACGTACACACCATTTCTTTGTTCACACCTATGACTATGAACCTTTCGAATTATGTAAGTTTCATTAGCCTCCTTGTATAATTAATATTAAAAATTGGTACTTCAGTTTTCGATGTTCGCGTGTTTAACATTATGACAGATAATAATAATAATAATAATAATGGCTAAGAAAAGGCAATATATACAGTGAGACGGAAGGATTCATGATTGCAATACAGGATCAAACAATAAACACCAGATATTACAGCAAGCATATTATTAAAGATCCCAATACCACAACAGATAAATGCAGATTTTGCAAACAACAAATAGAAACAGTAGATCACATCACAAGCGGATGTACAATACTAGCAAATACAGAATACCCCAGAAGACATGACAGTGTAGCAAAAATAATACATCAACAGCTTGCCTTACAACATAAACTTATAAAACAACATGTTCCCACATACAAGTATTCACCACAAAATGTACTGGAGAACGATGAATACAAATTATACTGGAACAGAACCATTATAACAGATAAAACAACACCACATAACAAACCTGACATCATACTCACCAATAAAAAGAAGAAATTAACACAACTAATCGAAATATCCATACCCAATACAAGAAATATACAAAAGAAAACAGGAGAAAAAATTGAAAAATACATCCAACTGGCTGAGGAAGTCAAGGACATGTGGCATCAGGATAAAGTTGACATTATACCAATTATACTATCAACTGCAGGAGTCATACCACACAATATCCACCAGTACATCAATGCAATACAGCTACATCCAAACTTATATATACAACTACAGAAATCTGTAATTATTGACACTTGTTCAATTACCCGAAAGTACCTAAATGCAGTGTAACATATACCATACAGTTAAAAGGAAGTCACGCTTGATCAAGGTCCGCGTCACCTTCCATTTTTAACCAGACATAACGTCTGAGACAAGAAAGAAAGAATAATAATAATAATAATAATAATAATAATAATTATTATTATTATTATTATTATTATTTCGTGTGGTTAAGTGGCCAGGTGCAATTCTTCCTATTGGATGCCACTTCGGCGACTTGCTTGTCCCCAACCTTCCCGAGTTTTCCGATCTGGGAAAGTGGATCTATAATTTACTGTGAAATCGAACCCACATGTTGCTTCTGGCGATTTCTCACATCGGTGAGAGGTGAAGGATAGGTTAAAACGAAGACTGGAAAATCTGTCGTCCGACGAGGTTCGATCTCGCGAACTCATGGTTGACAGACAAATGTTTTACTGGTTTTTTCCCCTTCATTTTGTTTGTCATTGTCCTCTTCATTTGATCTGGGCGAACGTCACACGACACTCCAGTTTGTTAGTATCAAAACATGTGGCGTATATAGCCGTATCGTTCGATTGCATTGACTTGAAAGAGTAAATTATTTACGCCTCCAGGAGAACGTAGATCTTAGGATTTGACATAAATTTGAACTTGACGTACTTCAAAAAGAATTACTTTTACATACTTTAGGAACGGATTGCTAAAGCCAAAACAATAAAAAAAACGTCCATACAAACTTATGCTTTAAAAACTTTAATTATAATCGCATACAGAAAACGCTGTAAAAGAGACGAAACTTAATGGACATCCTGTGGTAACTAATTTTGGCAGAATACCTCAAATAATAAATTCAGATAACTACAGGAAATCACCCAGCCTTATAGCTTAAATAGTGAAGCAAACAGAGAGAGAATCTCTAAGTGTAATAAAAGCATACAGGATCCCTTCGACAAGATACAACACGGAAAAAATAATAATATCCCAGAACATATAACTAATAACAACAAAGTAATGAGAGCGCAAGCATAAACACTTCGTAAACTTGGATAATTAGACGCAGATCTCTAATTAAAAATATAAAAAACCTAGAAAGAAATATTCTCAAATACTTGTTTGACCAATCTGCATATGTGGAATTTGGAAACACAGGAAATCTCAGGAGTTACAACAGAATATTGAGAAATATTTCTGACACTTTCCTGAAGAGATGATTTAATTTTGCGGTCAAATTTTCAGGAAAAATTACGCCCGGATAGCCGCGCACGGATAGCCGCGCACCACAGCACGCCGCTTCCGGGGTTCGAGGAAGCGCGCCGGTCCCGATTCGAATCTACCGGGTGTTTTAACGGCGTGTGCCCGTGTAAGCGAGCCTGGATGAGGTTTTTAGGCAGTTTTCCACACGCGACTAGGTGGATAACGAGGTGGTACCAAACGTCCCGCCTCTCGGTTGAACGATTCGCAAACATTTAGAAAACGTTCGCCCAATTTCACGCGGAGAACGCTAGACCCAGGCAGGAAGGGAGAAAGGGAGAAGGGGGGGGGGGGGTGGGGGGTGCCACCAACAGGAAGGGCATTTGGTCACCCTCTACCACTAACACAGCCAAATGGAAAAATTAACACCTGTATATACGAAATAAAGGTCAGTAAAAAGGTCAAATTTTTCAGAATGAATTGTCAAGCTGACGATCGTCAGTTTATTCATCTCAAGGAATGTTACGAACAGTTGGCTGCTTGAATCTGAAAGAGTTCTCCAGGAAATTAGCATCACAGATGAGATGGGACAGGACAGACCTGTATTCATAACACTTGGCGCGAATCATCAATATTTTATTGACACCCACTTACATAGGGAGATCATTGTAATACAATAAGGAAAATCAGTTCGCACGGGATTGCTGATGGGTTCGTTATCCCAGGCGCTGTTCGAAAGTGGAACGGTAGAGGAATAGTGTGAAAGTGGTTCGATGAAATCTCTGCCAGGTATTTAAGTGTGAATCGCAGCATAGTCATGTAGATTTAGATGTAGACATCAATTTGAAGACAAACCGAGAATTGGAATCATAAGAGCATGGACATAAGAACGGAAGTGAAACTTCAGATAAGATATGAAAGTACGTATTTCGAAGAAGAAGCAATGAAACTCATCAGCTAAACAAGTTTCTCGGTTGAAATTTCCTGGCAGATTAAAAGTGTGTGCCGGACCGAGACTCAAACTCGGGTCATTTGGCTTTCGCGGCCAAGTGCTCCACCTCATTGTCTGGCACGAAGTTTTAATCTACCAGGAAGTTTCTTATCAGCGCACATTCCGCTGCAGAGAGAAAATTTCATTCAGAGTTTCTCGGTTGTACATATCAATGTAACAATAAATGTAAATATACTAATTCCTAATAAACGTTCAAAACGTACTCTTCATCCTTTCACACACGCAAGCGTTCGCACCCGCTCAAACACCGCTGGGTGTCATCGATGCTTTCATAGATTTCCATGACACGTTAATGAGGCAGCGCCTCTGTGTTGTGGGCGTCCGCTGCATAAACCAACAGCTTAAGATGGCATCGCCTATAATTATCCTATGGTTTGAGGTGGGAGGAATATGCAGGCAATGTAATTAGTCCATCCTTACACATCCATCTGCTATGGTAGATATCACACATTGCTTCCAGAAAAATGTAACTGAAATGTGTCAGTTTCGTGATATCTGGATCAAACATGGATGATATGGAGTGAGTCATGTTTGTGAGTATGGCTATGTGGTGGCCATTTATCGGCTACTAGTCGACACACTAACTGATATGTAAAGTGAATTACCATATCACTCTTTAGTACTGTGTATGTGGTGATACATTTAAATTCTGCTTCTTTTAATACACTTGTTACCAGAGTTTGATACATGATTGTCTACAGAATAGAAGGAATTGTTCCAGAGAAGTGAATTTAGACTATATTTAAAATGTGCTTTAGAACCTGTCAGACAATCATTTGGCAAATGATTTTTTAGCTGCACATTCAACTCTTTTCCGAGCCATTGACTTCTTTAAGGAGGAGTAATAAAGATCCTTTCTGCTTCTAGTGTTGTAGGTACGATTGTAGACGAACACCACATACTGTTCCCTTCGCTCTCTTTTGAGCAATCAGTGATTTCACAGTGATGAGTTAATGCAGAAAATTATGCTCTAAGACATTAATAATTGGAATTGCGTAAAATTTGTTACAATATTGATTTCAACCTTTATAAAACTAGCAATTATACGAAGAGAAAAAGCTACTGATTGTTTCGGCATCTCAGCAGTATACGAGGGTTGGTACTTAAATAGTGGCAACTATTTATTCACAACCGATACAAAAGCGTTACATGTGTGCACCTGTTACTGTCCTTCAAAGTAGTCACCAGCGTTGTGTAGAACCCGTTGCCAGCGATGTGGAAGGCGTAGTATACCGTTAGCAGAGCCTGTTCTGTTGATGGTGCGAATGGAGCGGTCTACTGCCTGTCGAATCTCTGCAACAGTTAGGAATCAAATAGAAGTCACAAGGACTTGAAGTCCGGGGAGTATGGTGGATGGAACAGTATTTGCACAAAATGATGGGTGGGTTGCACAGAAAGTGTCGCCGCTTCTTTCGCAAAGCTGGTCGCAGGTGATGCTCCAAAAACGATCAGTAATACTGTGCACTGATGGTCTGCCGTGGAGGAACATAATCCTTTAGGATAGCACCGTCACAGTCGTACACGAGAACCACCATTACTTACACCATACACGTACTTTCGACTTTCGCGGCGACCCACAGTGACGCCATTCGTTGGATTGGCGTTTCAATTTTGGCTCATACGATGTAGCCCATGTCTCATCCAGTGTTACGATACGGCGTAAGAAAGCCTCTCCTTCGCGCTCATAACACTCCAAGTGCGCCTGAGCAGCGTCATAACGCCTCCATTTCTGCATTTTCGTCAAGTCATGCGGAGCCCATCGTGATGCAATTCTTCGCATGCCCAGGCGTTCCTTCGGGATGCGAAGCGCAATCGTATGCTCTAATCCGATATCGCGGGCGAGCTCGCGAATCGTATGGGGTCGACCACTGTCTACTAACATGGCAACAGCATACACTTCTTCTTCAGAGGCGCTACGACGACCTGCCCGATGCATGTCTGCCACATTTTGCCGACCTTCGTTGAAGGCTTTTACCCAACGTGCCACTGTTCTGTACGGCAATGCCGATTCCCCGCACGCCTCTTGAAGACCTTGATGACAATGTCGGGGTCTAGTGCAGCAGGGGATACAACCCGTCGGCTTTGAACAATGACGTCATTCCTTAGTCATAGATCGTAATGTCTTCTCTTCGAGGCATAGATAATAAAGCAGTTCTGTGTTCTAATAAGCACTATCATTAAAATAATTGAATGTTAATCTAAAAGCGATCGCTTGATATTCGGTACATCATTCAACGTGTGATTTAATTAACTTAATTGTTTGTTTTTTATTCGGCCGGTACTTAATATTTATTTCACTTTCTTATTCCACCAATATGTGTATTTCCGTGTTGCGAAGTACGTAACAGAAATTTGGCAGCTGGCGATCTTTTTTCGTTTTCCAGCTCTAGTATCAGCATGACATTTTCGAATGTGTACTTCCGAAACCCCCGTCACAACAACATCTTTCACTTCGCCTTTACACTGACGACACAACTATAATAAATAATAATAAAGTTGTTATGTTTTAGTTTCGTTTCTTTACTGATTGCTTAATGAAGTAGGATCAGTTTATTCTATCTCGTGAGATTTTTTTTAAAAAAAAGCCAAAAAACTCTTATTACGTACTGAAGGGAGCTAGAACACTAAGAAGAATCGCTTCTCGGCTTTTGACAAGATATTGCTTAATAAAGTAGGATCAGTTTATTCTATCTCGTGAGATTTTTTTTTAAAAGCCAAAAAAACACTTATTAGGTACTGAAGGGAGCTGCTTAATAAAGTAGGATCAGTTTATTCTATCTCGTGAGATTTTTTTTTAAGTCAAAAAACACTTATTACGTACTGAAGGGAGCTAGAACATTAAGAACAATCGCTTCTCGGCTTTTGACAAGATATTGCTTAATAAAGTAGGATCAGTTTATTCTATCTCGTGAGATTTTTTTTTTTAAGTCAAAAAACACTTACGCTTTTGACAAGATCAATGTTTATCTCTCTCGCATTCCTTTGTTTCTCAACATTCTCCTCAGCTCTTTCATCTCTGTAATACATGCTCTCTGGCGACTTGTGACGTCATTGTTCAAAGCCGACGGGTTGTATCCCCTGCTGCACTAGTCCCCAATGTCGTGCTGTGTGACCATGGCACATTCAATCTTAATCCAACTCCGTTGTTCCTGTTTCATAGTGACACTTTTACGTTAGACCGCTCACGAATTTCCCTCGATTGTGCGCACGCCGGTGACGTGGAACGGGCGAGTCCATTTGCTCGAAGGTAGGTATGTCAACAACGTGTGCTATCAGCGACAATAATAGATTCCATTGCATAATGTCTCTGCAGCAGTGTTGCCACTATTTAAGTTCCAACCTACATATTCTTTCTACTGCAGAAACAACAGTTCCAAAATCGTGTTCATAAAATTCATAAAACACCTAAGAATTAAGAGGCAAATTAGTGGTCTGGCAAAAATGCGGCTTAGTTTGAAATTCTTCAGTAACAGAAATTATTATAAAAATGCATTATTTCTTAAAATAAATGCATGGAAAACGTGGCTGACAAGACACCACGATGACACATTGTATTTGTTAGACAAAGTCTGTACGACCGATACAGAGGTCATTTGCCACGGAAACTTCGTAAGAGCGAGTATAACTTACAGTTTTCTGAATATTCTGTAATTACTAGATTTATAAATTCATGCTTTTTCAACGCAAACTACCTCAGACAAACCTATATAAACAGTCTAGATGGCTGGCTCGCAAAATACAACTACATTGAACGTAACTATAGTATCGAAGACCTCCATATTCATTAAATATACATGCCTTTGAGAGATTGTTATGCGTCCGCAGAAAGGTACAGTCGATTTCAAGCCTGTGTTTTGGATGCCAATGATTGTCCGAACTCTGATATTTGTTTGCCTTACCTTCTGACTGCCGTCGTTGCTCCATGCTGCGACTGCATTTCCCGGTATCCTTAAGATTCTCTTACGAGACAGACACTTTAATGTTGCTCACGGCTCGCCACGTCTCAAACCAACGCTAAATAAATGCGTCGGCCGCTGCAGAGACCTCTGTATTGTTTACAACTGCGCCACATTGCGATGTGCTGTTTGCTCTGAGAGGTATACGGTAAATAATCGCCGCATAATTAAGGAAACCAACCATCCTGCGATAATACACACTAAGACACAAAAAAGACGCATTACGAAGTAATTATCCGAATGGGACGGAAATCGGTAGAAGTAATGTACATGTATAGACAGACACATAATGATTTCAATTTTAGGAAAAAAATACACGATTTATTCAAGAGAAAGAGCTTCGTAAATTGGGTAAGTTAACAAGGTCGTCCTCTGTCCCTTACGCAAATGGTTATACGGCTTGGCATTGATTGACAGAGTTGTTAGCTCTTCTCCTGAGGTATATCATGCCAAATTCTATCCAACTGACCCATTAGATCGTTAAAATCCCGAGCTGATTATAGGGTTCTGCCTGTAATGCTCCAGATGTTCTCAACTGAGGAGATATGTGGCGACCTTGCTGGCCAAGGCAGGATTTGACAAGCACGAAGACATGCTGCTGAAAATCTCGCCGTGTGAGAGCGGGCACTACTCGCTTAAACGTAACCCCTAGATCGCATGCCATGAAGGGCAACAAAATGGGGCATAGAGTATTGTCTACGTACTGCTGTGCTGTAAGAGTGTCGCGGTTGACAACCAAAGAGGTCTCACTATGAAATTAAATGGTATCCCAGACCATCACTTCTGGTTGTCGGGCCATGTCTGCGGGTGACTCTTAGGTTGGTATCTCACCACTATCCGAGCCATCTCTAGACATGTCTTCACTGGTCGTCGGGGCTCCATTCGAAGTGGGACTCATCTCTGAAGACAATTCTACTCCAGCCAGTGAGATTCCACGCCGAATGTGCCTGACACCACAGCAGATGGGCTTGTTTGTATACAGTGATCAGTGGTAGTCAGCACCAGGAACGCTGAGTTCAGCCCCCTTTTGTGAGCGACATGTTAACGGTCAACACCAGCTGCACGTCGGATCAATTATAATGATGAATCCAGGGCTGTGAATGCCTCTCTCACGATTGCTCGGCCCTCTCGTTCTGTTGTCCCTCTGGGTGGACCGCTTCCTTCTTGATGCTGTGCTCGATCATAGTTCGCCCATTCCTGCTAACACTGTTGAATTGTGGCATCGCTCCTATTCATATGTCGAGCGATTCGCCATCAACTCCAACCGGCTTCCAGCTTCTACATATCCTCTCTCAAATGCGGACATCTATGTATATTGCTCACACGCCTGTCTGCGAGGCATAGTTACTGTGCGGCTGAGTGCACAGGGGGAAATACGCAACCACTTTATGCCGTGGTATCGACACGTCCCCTCTTTACCATCCTAGCTGGATGTGCTGTAAAATTGCTCTACAGCGTAACATATGCATCCATCGGCCGCCAAAGTTTACAGTTTTGCATTTCCGTCGATACCTGTATCAGTATCAATTTGTGACCAATTTGCGTAGCCCCTTAGTGCTGCGTCGTTTTTGTGTGTGTTAGTGTTGTAGGGATGTACCTAGCCTGGGACGACCGAGGCGGTACAGCTGGGGTTCTGTATTTAATTAAAATGTACCTTGAGTTGTGTGCAGTATTTGTTATGTGCAATGATGCAGGGATGAATAGGTGTTACAGATATGGGTAAATTCGGGAAAAATTTTTAAGGTTATGTTCTGCTTCACCAAAATGTTGAAAATAAAATGCTGTTTTTAAGTTTTTGTTACTTGGTTTAATATTTGGATACAAGTGAGAGGAGAGCAACCAGAGTAATGGTGTAATGTGGTGTTTGTGTATGTCAGAGGAAAAGGAGTGGGAGACTGGCTGTGAAAGACAGTGTGTGGGCGATGTTTCGTTGAACTGGGAATGTGGTGAAGAGAGGTGGTCTTGTACGTGGGGTATTGGACCCTAGTTTATATGTTGTACTTGCCCAGGGTCCCCATGACTGTATTTAGGCCCCTGAGGGCAAGTTTCAATTCATTCCTCATAGTATATGCTGGGAGGACTTATGACTTAACCATCAGCCAGCTGCAATTCCTGCCCAGATGTTACTGTTCAACTGTTGCTTGCATCTACCTTGAATTGTAGGATGAGGATTTACATACACTCACAAACACCTTGCGAGTTCATGCAAATGCAGAAGCAAATGGAGAACATTATGAAAATTTGTCATAATTTTCTGGCTTGATAACTAGGTCTTTCATTAATAACTGAAAAACGAGATTTTGAATTATATTTTAATGCAGACTTTTTCTTGCTTTAGTATGAGAAATACACCTGACTCCTCTCATCCCTCCCCACTCCACAACTTCTAGAAGAATTCCTGATATATTCCATACATTACCTGTGACATTCGTACGAAACCTGCTTTACTTGAGTGAATGTTCTTTCATTAGCTCTTATAAAATGTGTCGTGCATGGATTTTCCTGTAAAACAAAACATATTTTGAATATGAAAATTCTTTATTAGTATTGTAAGATAATTAAAATTAGTTATTGGTTCATTCTTTTTTACAATGAATCAGAAATTGTGTACTGGATATATAAAGCTTTTACAAGTATAGTTTTTCAAATTTATCGTTTTCTCGTGAGTGTCTTTTTGACAGAATGTTCCTTGGATAAGGCGAATGCAGCAGAGCAGACAGAGAGAAAGAGTATTGCAGATTAACATCTTGTCCCTATTTTAGCCATTAGATATGTCATGTAGCTTAGTGGCAGAAAGGACATCAAACGTTTCGGTCGTGACCTGTTTACAGAACAGTCCTGGCAGTAGCTTGAAGTGATTTATGGAAATCGCATCAGAACATGTCTAACTGCAGACTACGCTATGGAAACGATCACTGTTAGACAATGTATAATTTATCTGTTAATGATGGAGCATATGTGAGATCATGAAACCTCTAAGTGCCACTCTTGGATACTTTAACCATCAAGAGATTACCGGTAACTTATGAATTTTCCAATTTCGGCGAATACTGAATGGAAAACTAACCGTGGTTTTCGTGCAGTATTCATAGACGAACTGGCAACCATGCTTAAACCTTTTGCTCAGTGCATTGTGGATACACATGTCTAACAGGAATTGTAACAGATGATGTTACACTCACAGTTAATCAGTTGCATAGTAATTAAAAGTTTGGTTGGTTAGAAGGCAGATAGGAAAAGCTGTATAGTTACTTGTTAGTTAATTTGAAGTTTTACGTGTTTAATGTCGTAAAGTATGTACATTTTTCATTTTTTCTTTTTTACTTTCTTGTTTACATTTTTCCCTTAGACCTCTACATCAGTGACATAACATCATAAAAATGATTAAATGTGGTGAACTTTCTAAAAGAAAAAATAAGAAATCTCAGAATACTGAATCATAAAACGTCAAAGTGGAAATAGCGAAGAATATAGTAATACTAAGAAAAATTCAACGCAAGTATTCATTTTTTTCCAAAGGATGAACAACAGAGAGGGAAGGAGCACAGTGCAGTCATTTCTGAGATTACATGTATAATGTGATTGAGGATTTTGCATATTTTTATTGCGTTAAACGTAAATTTGTTGATTGGCTTTTAGATTAAGATTAATTTTAAATAGAACTATAGATTGCCCCTGTACTTCAGGACTCATCATTCGGCAGGAACACATGGACGAGTGAAGCAGAGTTACTATGTCCTGCACAAAACATAGCATCTTACTTTTTATTCAATTCGCAAACTATTCAGTGTAAAAATGTAGAATTGGGGTCAGTGTGTTTTGTAAGAGTTACACTACGTTTTTATTTCAGTTTTATTTGTAGCAAAAAATTATTAAGACAATATACGGACAGTTTACGAACGTGGGTTTTCTGTCGACGTTAGTGAATTTTCTACCATTTTATTGTTATTGAGTTTTGAAGAACGCATTATCTGAACGAAAGAATACATGACATTTTCATTTGCTCCAAACCAGAAATCGGTCGGAGTTTTCTGAAAAGAGATAATTTCAGTTAAATGTGATGCACAATAGTAAAATTTCGCGCAAAGTACTACGAGATCGCCTGTTTCGTTGTCTGACCATATCAGAAAGTAACCTACTTTCGCCGCGCCGCTCGTGTTATAGTTGTGGATTTTGTGCTTTTGTATCATCTTAACTTTTATTTTGTTATTTTGCATCATTTTCATGGCAAACGGGCTTGTATTATTTTTTCGTTGAATTTTATTCCATAAGCAATGCCAGATATCTGAAAAGGAAAAATGATTCGCGTTTTAAAATAACAGAATAGAGCCGATGCCTGTACTGTGCAAAAGTAAGAACGTATGTTGATGAAGTTCTTTTCCAGTGAACACATGGTGTGTCGTGGGGCGATCACTTTGTTTTTAAAATAATTGAAAAGCCACAATCGCTTCAATCGTTTATTAGATGAGCGGTTTCAGCACTCTGAAGGTGCCATCACCAGATCTGAAACGTGGATTAACATTTATAAAACCATGTGGACATCATGGTTTTATAAATGTTAATCCACGCTTCAGATCTGATGATGGCACCTTCAGAGTGCTGCAACGTGGTTTATAAAACCATGTGGACATCATGGTTTTATAAATGTTAATCCACGTTTCAGATCTGATAATGGCCCTTCAGAGTGCTGAAACCGGTCGTCTAATAAACGATTGAAGCGTTCATGGCTTTTCAATTATTTTGAAGGTATTTTCATTGGATAATATATTTATGCAAAAAAATCAGCTCTATTGCAGGAGAAAAATGCTGTTGCATATGACGTTATGTGCTACATAAAAACACAATGCATGAAGTAAACAGCTACTATTTATTCCCTTATAAATGTTGTTTGATTCGTCTGTGTTTTCGTTATCCAAAAAGTCGTAATTCTTGAGCATAAAACATGTTCCATAATTCTACAACAGATTGAAGTCAACGATGTAGGTCTATAATCATGTGCATCTGGCCTACGACCGTTCTTGAAAACGGCTATGGCCTGCGCTTTTTTCCAGTCGCTAGGTACCCGTGCTTGTTCTGGCAAATGAATTGTGATAAGCTGCTGCTAGAAGGGCAGCAAGTACTTTCACATAATCTTCATAGAGTCTTAAAGCTATTTCATCTGGTCCTGATACCTTTTCACTGCTAAGCATTCATAGTTGCTTGTCTATTCTGTGATCGTATATCTCATTATCTACAATTCGTACGATAATTGGAAGGAGGGACCACATTACCGTTTTCCATGGAGAAAAAATTTCGGATTTCTCTTTATTATCTTCTGTTTCGCTGCCTGTATGGTCACTAGGTGAATGAATAGATGACTTCGAATCGCTTTTATGTAAGACTAAAACCTCTTAGGGTTTTTAATCCCAACAGTTAGCAAAATTTTACTTTCAGATTCATTGAACGCTTCTCTAATTAGTCTCCTTATGCTCGTTTCCGCTTCGTTAAGCTTTTGTTTGTCTGCTCGGTTTAGACTTCTCTTGATTCTGTGATGCTCTCTTTGTTTACGTAGCAGTTTTGTAACACGTCTGTTAAACCACAGTAGGTCTTTTCCATTCCTTAAGACATTGCTCGGAACACACTTGTGTAAGACATACTGAACGATGTTCCTGATTTTTTTTATATTTCTGCACCATACCTTCGTTCTCAGGACTGATATTTGTTGTTGACTATTCAGGGACTCTGCAGTTTGTATCCTGTCACTATTTCTAAGGAAAAATAGTTTCCTACTTCTTAGCATTCTTTGTAACGCCCATAGTCATTGTTGTTAGCACAGCCTTACGACTGCCGTTATCTCCCTCTACGTTAACTGATTCGGTAAGTTCAGGTCTGTCTATGGCTAGGAGATCTAAGATGTTTCCTTCTAGACTTGGTTCTCTAATGATCTGCTCGAAGTAATTTTCGAACAAGACATTCAGTATAATACACACGAACCGCTATCTCTGGCATCAGTTTTGATAGCATTTCTCTTCCAATGTACACATTGCAAGTTGAAGGCACCCCTTATTACAGCTGCATGATCAGGGAAGTTATTAACAATATTCTGCAACTTTTCTCTTAAGCCCTTTACCACTACATCTCCTGATTCATGTGGTCTATAAAAGTATCGGAATACCACTTTTGACCAATCTTCGATGCTTAACTTCACCCAGATTACTCCACATTCTGAATCAGTGATAACCACACCAGACATTATCGAACTCTTTACTGTAGTCAATACGCCGTCACCACTGGCGACTAACCTATCCTTGCGATAAATATTCCAGTCTGAACTTAGGATTTCGTTGCTGTTCACTACCGATTTCAACCGACTTTCTGTTCCTAACTCTCTCTCTGCGTTATAATTTTTAATAGGCAATAATTCTGGCACCTTTCCTGAGATGCTCCTGCAGTTTATTAATACCACATTAATCTTTTCTCTATACTATCTGCGAGGATGATCATTCTCTGAGAATGGAGTGCGTGATCACCATCTTCCCACACAACAGTCGTATGTTGATCCCCAAATATTTGAACATGGCGCGCTCAGCGATCAGCGTTATTGTGATCCTGTACTCCTTCACCATGTGCGTCTTTTTAGGGGTGCTTTTGGCCCTGAATTCATTTTTGTCGATGGCAGTGTGCGACCGCATCGAACTGCGCAGGTGGGCGGGGGGGAGCTTTTGGGACGGGAGGATTTTCGGCGAATGGGCTGGTCTCCCTGTTCCCCCAGCTTAGCTCCCATTGAGCACGTGTGAGACAGACACATTGGGGAGATACAATGCAGGACGTCCACATGCACCAACGACGATCCAGCAGCTGTGAACCACGCTGGTGGAGGAATGGAACGGCCTGCAACAAGAACTTAACAACAGTGTGGCCAGCATGGGACCAAGTTGCAGAGTATGTATTGCGTCCGTTGTGATCATGCATAATTTTAAGTGCTGTCTTTTCTAAAGGCCAGGGGAACATAATGATTGCGCTACCTTCAGTGTAATCATTGTCTTTGAGTAAAAGTATTATTTCTGTTCGTCTCATTGTGTATTTCTTTGTTACCCTTTGTGCTATGTTACGTCAGTTCTTTTTACTCGTGTACCAATTTTCATGCAACTATTTTTCTTGAGAGTGACAGGTCAGGCGAAAGATTCTTTCGCGCTTAGACTTGCGTTTTTTGAAGCTGGACGCTCAGTGTCAAAAGACGCCACAGTTATAGGCAGGCTGCAGAGTGCCGTTAGTGGCCACACACAGCGTCTTTTTCTGCCAACGTCCGGCAGGAAGGCGCATCCTTAAGGTCACACGGTAGTCGGATGGGCCGGGGCCCATTCCCTGCGTCAAAAGACGCTTGTCACATTGCGTTCCCACGTGAACCCAGTAGTAACCTTGCAGTGCGTCAACACAAAGTAGTGTGTGTAGTAGAGATGGGCAAACTGAAACACTTAACTGTTTCGAAACAAATGAAACAGTACAATGTAATGTTTCGATACGCTGTTTCGAAACAGTGAAACAGTTTGTTTTTTGTAATCTGATAAACCTTCACATTTTATCATCTTGAATGTCTACTGTATAAGAACGTCCATATAAACACAAATGAGGTGCGAGAGCGCTACATCATTTCGCAGAAAGTATGAAACTATCACTTGGGCGTCTCGGCAGTTTCGTATTTCCTGCAGCAAATGCGCTGCTTTCGTGTTGTGTGACTTTCATACTTTTCAATTGGCTGAGGACAGCCGTAGCTGAAGACAGAAGAACCACCACGAACGTAACTGGAGATAGGAGGAAACTGCAGAAACAACGGATATGCTACTGGGATTCCGACATTCCGTTAGTATGGGTAATATACCCATCCTGCTAATTTCCATGTACACAAAGGGAATCATTGTGGATAATAGGC
The DNA here is from genome assembly GCF_021461385.2 of Schistocerca piceifrons. NCBI lineage: Eukaryota > Metazoa > Arthropoda > Insecta > Orthoptera > Acrididae > Schistocerca > Schistocerca piceifrons. The sequence goes on from NC_060145.1 coordinate 275,928,463, forward strand.
ACAGTGACTATAGACTCACAAAAAAGTCAAATAATTCGAATAAATAACAAAATATAACAGAAAAAATTTTGTCTTTCAGGGTGTTTCGAACCGTTACTATAAAGTCACCATGCTTCCCAGCCCTTCCCGTTTACAATTACAATATCAGTGATATGTCAAACAGATTGCTTGCAATTATACCTAGATCAGATTTATGTATATGTCTAATAACTGTCACTCTACACCTTTTTTTATTCAAAATGTTGTAGGCTTACTTGCGTTTCTTAATACGATTACTGTACATGAAAAGAGAAGTGTATGTTACAAAAAAAGTGTAATGTAATCGAATGATTTTCACATATTTATTATTTTGAATCTGAATAGTATACGCTGTTTTATTGTTCGGTTAGTGTTTATAAAGCAGATGTTACGCCATTTCGTAATAGGACAGTCAGCTAGAAACGAAGCTTTATTTTCGGATATCTTAAGCTTCACGCTATTGCTTGTCAAAAAGATTTCGACACTTTTGAAAGTGTTTCATGAAGTGTTATGTTGTGTTTCAGTATCTGTGCCGAGCCCGAATCTCGTACGACACAGAGCGGAATGAAACATCACTGTTTCGATACAATTAGTCCGTTCCAAGCGCAGGTGGACTGAAACAGCCTTATTTTAAAACAACGATACAGTTTCTGTGTCTGGCTCGAGATCGAATCTGGTGCGGTTATCCGAGACAGGAGCGGAATGAAACACCACTGTTTCGAAAGTGAACCACAGCCGTTCCGAAACACTGAAACAGTTCCACGTATCGGTACACTGTATCGAAACATAGAAACAGTGGCCAAGTCTAGTGTGTAGTCAAGTGTTTCATTACAGCTTTTTCTATGTGTGAGATGGAAAAAATTGAACTTGATAGCGAACGTATTATTTTAGAAGTTCAAGTTCTACCTTTCTTATACGACATTCAAAATGCGGATTATAAAAACTGACAAAAAAGAAGAGACTGTTGGTTAGCTGTGACATCTAATGTTGTTGGTGAAGGTTGGGACAACATAGACAAAGAAACAAAAGAAGCCTTAGATAAGTGTAGTAAAAACATTTAATTTGTGTAGTATAAAATATCAAAAATCAATAAAATACTTAAATTTTATGAAAGACATCTGGTGAATTACTTTTGTTAAATTCAGTAAGTACAAGAAGTCACAATATATGCGCTTTATTGTAGAATATTAGAGGTATCTTGTTATGCCAGCAGTCTTTTCCACTCAGCAATGTTTGCGTATCGGTTTTGCCAGGGTACAGAACCTGCGGTAGAACAGAAATCTTCAGCAAACTGATCTCTTGTGTGTGTTGCTGTCACGGTCCCCTTGTCCCCTGGGCCGAAATGCTGTCCAAACGATACGATAACGTGTTTTCAAAATTGTACCCATCGTTTTCCCTCACAAAGTTGGACAGTGCACAAGTGGCTTTAACAATGTCAACCAAATCGTTACTGAAGTCAATCGGATGGTGGAATGTACGCCATTTATTGGCTGAAATGCCTAATGCGCATTCCATGTACCGCCTGACGCTCGATAAACGGTAATTAAAAATTCTTTTAATATTAGTCATGTCCTTACCGGGGTAGTATGGTCTCAGAAGGTTTTCACACAGAGCAAAGGCTTCATCTGCCAGAAGTCCGCCCCCGGTGGCTGAGTGGTCAGCGTGACAGACTGTCAATCCAAAGGGCCCGGGTTCGATTCCCGGCTGGGTCGGAGATTTTCTCCGCTCAGGGACTGGGTGTTGTGTTGTCCTAATCATCATCATTTCATCCCCATCGACGCGTAGGTCGCCGAAGTGGTGTCCAATCGAAAGACCTGCACCAGGCGAACGGTCTACCCGACGGGAGGCCCTAGCCACACGACATTTCATTTCATCTGCCAGAAGCACATATGGCAGTAATCGACCAGATGTATCGTTTGGTAAGGGGCCTGGTGGTGGTAATGATAAATTGTTGGAATACAGTTTTTTGCAAAAATTAGTACTCTTCAGGATGTTTGAATCTCCCTCGTGTCCAAAGTCCCCAACATCTATATATCTGAAGCAGTAATTTGCATCAGCGACTGCCATTAAAACTATTGAGAAATACTTTTTGTAGTTAAAGTATTCACTACTCGATCCCCATGTACTGATCACTCTAATACATCCCACGCAATGTGGAAAATTGGGTATTTTTAAAAAACTCTAAACTAATATTCAATCAACCTTCAGCAGTTAATTGTTTCATATATTGACCATGCATTGTTTCCCAGATTTCTGAGCATGTGTCTCGAATAATCTTTGGAATTCTTGAACGTCCAAGTAGAAACTGGAAGTGTAGAGATCTGATGGAAGTGCCAGTTGCGCGATACCTATAATGAAACATTGATAATGGGTTAAAAGTAGAACCAATATTTATATTAAGTTTTTTTGTAGGGAGGGTTGTGCAAAAAAAAGTGGAAGAGCATTAAGGATTGTTACTACAAAAATGTCATAATGTACGATGGCAAAAGTGGAGATTCATCAAAATCCAGGAAACATTACATTTATCACAAACAGTTGTCATTTCTCCAATCTTTATATGTAGAAAGAGAGTGAGTATTCCATATTTATAATGTTCGCGCATTATTAAGTTCCAGACTGAGCAATGCTTGGCCACAAATTATAAAATTTGACTGTGACAATTACAGTTTTCTCTTTTTTACCATAGGACATCTGGAAATATGGCTGTCGATCTAACAGAAAGTACACAAGATGCCGACAACAACACTGCACAACAAGAAGCAAACACGACACCTGAAATACAACATACTACATCTAAAACCTCTCCCCCTGCTCGCACAGTACAAAGGGAGAAAGTCCATTTCCGAAGAAACGAAACCAGGACGAGTTTGAAAACAAGCTGTTGGGCGTTTTGGAAACGAGTGTGCAACGATCACACACTAAGGAACGTAGAACTAATGATCCAGATGAAATGTTCTTACTTTCGCAAATGCACATATTGCTGTTGCAGATTATTTACTTAATACATTCATTTCTCAATGCCGTGATGTGACCCAGGCAGGTCTGAAACGCTACTGAGCCATATATGGCCACATTCACGTCTTTGGTCGCTAGGAAGCGTTGAGCTGAAAGAAGTTATATACACGGTCGAATGTGGCCACCACCAGGCGACTTTTGAAGCTGCTTCTTTAGACGCTGAGCGTCCAGCTTTAAAAAACGCAAGTGAGGCCGTAGCCTTCAGGCTTGTGCACCAGTGTAATTCCGCCGTAACTGACTTCAGAATAAAGTAATTTTGAACAGACAACGATTCCCGCATATTATCTGCTGATATTTTTCTTTCTTGAGTTTTGGTGTGTTGGTACAGAACGATCTCATCCTGTATGTTCGCAGAGTGATGGATCAGGCCCTGGACTACGTTGTTGAGAACCGGAAGAGACCCAGCTTTCTCGTGGTTGCGACCCACAACGAGAGCGCCATCCACCACGCCGTGGAGAAGCTGGGGCAGCTCGGAATGCGACCTGACCAGGAGGACATAGCGTTCGCTCAGATCTACGGGATGGCGGAGCAGATATCCGTACCACTAGGTAAATCCACTCCATCCATCGTGCTTTTTCTCCATAGCACACTTATCCCCTAGAAGTACCTGAGCATTCCCTAAAGAGTGACTAACAAGCGGACCGCGCCTACTCATCACCGATTTGTCCGAATTTATAGTACATGCAAGGCTTGGACTGAAATGAAATGACAGAAGGATGACCGCCAGATGGCCAAGCGTCTAGAAAAAAAAAAAATGGCATTTTTGACGCGGGCCGGGAGAGAGGTGATCCATTTATGTTAACGTAGGTCCCAGCCAGCGGCTGGAGCAGCGAGAGAAATAGGGAATGCTAACTCGAGGATCGTATGTTCGAGCCCCTCGTACTGCAAATAAACTGCAATAATAGAAAGGAGGGGGAAACTACAGCCGTAATTATTCCCGAGGGCATGTAGCTTTACTGTATGGTTAAATGATGTTGGCGTCCCCTTGGATAAAATATTCCGGAGGTAAAATAGTCCCCCATTCGGATCTCCGGGTGGGGACTACTCAGGAGGACGTTGTTATCAGGAGAAAGAAAACTGGCGTTCTACGGATTGGAGCGTGGAATGTCAGATCCCTTAATCGAGCAGGTAGGTTAGAAAATTTAAAAAGGGAAATGGATAGGTTAAAGTTAGACATAGTGGGAACTAGTGAAGTTCGGTTGCAGGAGGAACAAGACTTCTGCTCAGGTGAATACAGGGTTATAAATACAAAATCAATCAGGGGTAATGCAGGAGTAGGTTTAATAATGAGTAAACAAATAGGAATGAGGGTAAGCTACTACAAACAGCACACTGAACGCATTATTGTGGCCAAGACAGATATGAAGCCCACGCCTATCACAGTAGTACAAGTTTATATGCCAACTAGCTCCGCAGATGAAGAAGAGATTGATGAAATGTATGACGAGATAAAAGAAATTATTTAAATAGTGAAGGGAGACGAAAATTTAATAGTCATGAATGACTGGAATTCGATAGTAGGAAAAGGAAGAGAGGGAAACGTAATAGGTGAATATGGAATGGGGGTAAGGAATGAAAGAGGAAGCCGCCTGGTAGAATTTTGCACAGAGCATAACTTAATCATAGTTAACACTTGGTTCAAGAATCATGAAAGAAGGTTGTATACATGGAAGAAGCCTGGAGATACTAGAAGGCATCAGATAGATTATATAATGGTAAGACAGAGATTCATGAACCAGGTTTTAAACTGTAAGACATTTCCAGGTGCCAGATGTGGACTCCGACCACAATCTGTTCGTTATGAACTGTAGATTAAAACTGAAGAAACTGCAAAAAGGTGGGAATTTAAGGAGATGGGACCTGGGTAATCTGACAGAACCAGGGGTTGTAGAGACTTTCAGGGAGAGCATTAGGGAACGATTGACAAGAATGGGTGAAAGAAATACAGTAGAAGAAGAATGGATAGCTTTCAGAGACGAATTAGTGAAGACGGCAGGGGATCAAGTAGATATAAAGACGAGGGGGTAATAGAAATCCTTGGGTAACAGAAGAGATATTGAATTTAATTGATGAAAGGAGAAAATACAGAAATGCAGTAAATGAAGCAGGCAAAAAGGAATACAAACGTCTCAAAAATGAGATCGACAGGAAGTGCAAAATGGCTAAGCAGGGATGGCTAGAGGGCAAATGTAAGGATGGAGAGGCGTATATCACTAGGGGTAAGATAGATACTGCCTACAGGAAAATTAAAGGTACTTTTGGAGAAAAGGCAGCCACTTCTATGAATATCAAGAGCTCAGATGGAAACCCAGTTCTAGGCAAAGAAGGGAGAGCAGAAAGGTGGAAGGAGTATATAGAGGGTCTATACAAGGGCGATGTCCTTGAGGACAATGTTATGGAAATGGAAGAGGACGCAGATGGAGATGAAATGGGAGATATAATACTGCGTGAAGAGTTTGACAGAGCACTGAAAGACCTAAGTCGAAACAAGGCCCCCGGGAGTAGACAACATTGCAATAGAACTGCTGATAGCCTTGGGAGAGCCAGCCCTGACAAAACTCTACCATCTGGTGAGCAAGATGTATGAGACAGGCGTAATACCCTCAGACTTCAAGAAGAATATAATAATTCCAATCCCAAATAAAGCAGTTATTGACAGATATGAAAATTACAGAACTATCAGTTTAATAAGCCACAGCTGCAAAATTCTAACACGAATTCTTTATCGACGAATGGAAAAGCTGGTAGAAGCCGACCTCGGGGAAGATCCATTTGGATTCAATAGAAATGTTGGAACACGTGAGGCAATGCTGACCCTACGACTTATCTTAGAAGATAGATTAAGGAAAGGCAAACCTACGTTTCTAGCATTTGTAGACTTAGAGAAAGCTTTTCACAATGGTGAGTAGAATACTCTCTTTCACATTCTGAAGGTGGCAGGGGTAAAATACAGGGAGCGAAAGGCTATTTACAATTTGTACAGAAAGCAGACGGCAGTTATAAGAGTCGAGGGACATGAAAGGGAAGCAGTGGTTGAGAAGGGAGTGAGACAGGGTTGTAGCCTCTCCCCAATGTTATTCAATCAGTATATTGAGTAAGCAATAAAGGAAACAAAAGAAAAGTTCGGAGTAGGTATTAAAATCCATGGAGAAGAAATAAAAACTTTGAGGTTCGCCGATGACATTGTAGTTCTGTCAGAGACAGCAAAGGACTTGGAAGAGCAGCTGAACGGAATGGACAGTGTCTTGAAAGGCGGGTATAAGATGAACATCAACAAAAGCAAAATGAGGATAATGGAATGTAGTCGAATTAAATCGAGTGATGTGGAGGGAATTAGATTAGGAAATGAGACACTAAGAGTAGTAAAGGAGTTTTGCTATTTGGGGAGCAAAATAACTGATGATGGTCGAAGTAGAGAGGATATAAAATGTAGACTGGCAATGGCAAGGAAAGCGTTTCTGAAGAAGAGAAATTTGTTAACATCGACTATATATTTAAGCGTCAGGAAGTCGTTTCCGAAAGTATTTGTATGGAATGTAGCCATGTATGAAAGTGAAATGTGGACGATAAACAGACAAGAAGAGAACAGAAGCTTTCAAAATGTGGTGCTACAGAAGAATGCTGAAGATTAGATGGGTAGACCGCATAACTAACGATGAAGTATTGAATAGAATTGGGGAGAAGAGGAGGATGTGGCACAACTTGACTACGAGAAGGGATCGGTTGGTAGGGCATATTCCGAGACATCAAGGGATCACCAATTTAGTATTGGAGGGCAGTGTGGAGGGTAAAAATCGTAGAGGGAGACAAAGAGATGATTACACTAACAGATTTAGAAGGACGTAGGTTGCAGTAGATACTGGGAGATGGAGAAGCTTGCACAGGATAGAGTAGCATGGAGAGCTGCATCAAACCAGTCTCTGGAGTGAAGACCACAACAACAACAGCAACATATTGTATTCACTAATAGTCTCATACAACGCACGATAAGGAAAAGCAAAGAAAAATTTTTGGTTGCAAGTATATTTCCATGAAAGTATTGTACTTACAGCGCCCTCAAGGACTCTGTAAATAACTTTCCAAGAAGGGATTTATTTAAAATGTCCTACCAGACAGGTAAAGCCAACGGCCTTGCCGCAGTGGTAAACACCAGTTCCCGTCAGATCACCGAAGTTAAGCGCTGGCGGGCTAGGCTAGCGCTTGGATGTGTGACCGTTCTGGTGTACTGTGCGCTGTTGCCAAGCCGGGTGCACTCGGCCCCTGTGACGTCAATTGGGGAGCTCTGACTGAAGCAGACAGCGGTCTGGAGAGCGATGTGCTGACCACGTGCCCTCGATATCCGCATCCAGCGACGCTTATAGGCTGAGGATGACAAGGTGGTCGGTAGGTACCACTGGGCCTTCCGTGACCTGTTTAGGTGGAGTTTAGTTTAGTTTAGATCAAACAGGTAAATCGAGAATTTTCGTTAACTGACGTCAATAGAAAAACCTTTTTATAGTCACTTATAATAAAGTATTTAGGTTGTATCCTTCCTAGGTTGCCAGTAACAATCGACTTATAACCGAGCCCTGTACCACCGGGGGGAAAAATAAGTTCTCGTGATACGACGGGACATGAACAAAGTAAACCCTGACACCTCCTCTTTTTAGTGTAAGTAATGACTGTGCTGGTAAAACTTCTACGTTACTTGATTTTCAGACTCCAGAGTGAAACTGAACGTACTGAGACTGTTTTCTCTTTACTTATTCTGATCATTTCTAAACTGACACACAATATTTTAGCGCAACGCAATCTGATTTTTAACAATCCCTACAAAAGAATAGCCCTGACTAACAATAACCTATACCCTACATGAATCACTTACCTCACAAAAATCTTCGATACTCGAACTACTGCAATACAGCGAGCGCCATTACTGCCGTCCAAATAAAAGATTTTAACTACTGAAGGCACTAACTACTGATAGACATATAGTTAGCAAATGAAAGATTTTGATAGAGAACAAACAATGCATTTACCAGAATAATGTTCAAAAGTCATAATATATATATAAATCCGTGACATCCAGTTTAACAAATTTACTTTTTCTGACGGACACAGGTCCAGATCGTCCGCTCATATTAACATCTCCGAATTCTGGCATCTCTCTCCCCACATCTGCCACTGCTGGCGGCTCACCTCCAACTGCCCAACGCTACGAGCTGTTCACATCCAACTGCCCAACACTCCACTGTCGAATAACTTCCAACAACGAGTCCAACCAGCCACAGACTGCACACAGCACAGTCAGCAATTTTAATACAGAGCGCTGCATCGCGCTACCAACATAAAAACCTAAACAGCCTACTTACAACTCTTTCTAGAAAATTATTACCAACGGTCTACGTTATGACTACAAGAGACCACTGACTCTTTTGTATTGAAGATTCAAAAACCGGTGGATGTGTTCACGGCAAAGTATAGGAACGTCGTCTTTGTTTCACTAAAATCTGGAAAACTCACAACAGTGTTATACAACAAAATTTTTGACTGATGTGATAAAGTCCTACGGGCAGGAGAACAAATTTCCTCTGTTAACTATCTCGTGGGGAGGATACACAAATCCACAATTATACGATGACATTTTTCTAGATGAAAAGTGATTCCCCTCAGATTCATTTCACTAGAGGAGCTCCGAAATGTCAGTTGTTATGGTCATGTAAAGAATTATTCGAAAATACTCAAAATTGCTTTTATTCCAGCAAGAGAGAAAAAGAAATCACATCCCGAGAAGACTGCATCAAACTACATTCCATTTACATCAGAAGCTGTCCTCACCAATATTTGGCATGGTTTGCTGCCAGACTGTACGATGAGGGAGAACCTTTTATGAATGTAAACAGTTTTTTCCCTATTGAAACTTTAAAACAACCAGGTATCTGTATAAATGTGTCTTTTATAATGTGTGCAAGACGCCGAGAAAATTATTGCTTTCCCCATTTTTACTACGACTATCACCCCAGCATTTGTAAAACATAAACTGTAAAATGAGAAAAGTTATTTTACAGACAAAGCTTTCTTCGCCGCATTACGATCTGTTCCTGGATATTTATTTGCCATGACACATTTTCGTATGTCTTTCCTTTTCAAGCCGGCTGCGGTGGCCGAGCGGTTCTAAGCACTTCAGTCCGAAACTACGCGATTGCTACGGTCGCAGGTTCGAATCCTGCCTCGGGCATGGACGTGTGTGATGTCCTTAGGTTAGTTAGGTTTAAGTAGTTCTACGGTCTAGGGGACTGATGACCTCAGATGTTAAGTCCCATAGTGCTCAGAGCCATTTGAACCATTTCCTTTTCAAGGATTTTATGAAAATATTAAGTAATGCAATATACTGAGCTTTATTTCAGCTTATTTACAGTGTAAGTAACGTAAAAGATAAAAGGAAAATTGGTTTCGCCACGGTAACTCGAACCTGCGATCTTAAGTTTACCGTTCTCTACTTTTTCCGCTGCATCAACCGCTGCCTCGAAACCACACTGAGATAAATGACTCGTCCCTCGCACGATCCGCGCCGTAAATGCTATCTTTTTCCTAAACTCTTGGGCGCCTGGAAGTCCCACTTGTCATTGTCACATTCACTTCTGCTCAAGCCCTGCATATACCATAAATGTGGACGAAAGCGGTGATGATGAGTATGCCCGGTCCCCTTGTAAGTCTACGTTTTTCCCACAACTTGCAAACGGAGTAACACATCTCTCTCTCTCTCTCTCTCTCTCTCCTCTCCTCTCCTCTCCTGTTTTTGAGCTTATTTAGAGTAGTTATCAATAACAAAAATGAATCGCCACTGACCATTCGCACGACAAAATTACACTGTTGCGTAATAAAATCGCAACATTGGGAAGTACAGCAAGTAACGAAAATTTGGTTATTGTGCCTATTCAGTATAGTAAAAAGAAGGAACGCTCAACGTTTCAGTGATGTTTGGATGTAAAGGGTGCGAAATTTAGTAAGCAGAGCAGCCCTTTCTAGCAGCAACAGTGGCTCCAACCCAGCGGGCTGTAGAGTTAAACTGAACTTGGATCACAGATATGGGGACGACATTCCACGCTGCAGCAAAGCTATCCCAGAGATCATCGGTCACAGCGGTGGGCGAGTGGTCGCGTGGCAGTATATCGCAACCCATGATAAGCTTTCCTCGGCTGACAGGTCTGGAGAACGTACTAGTCAGGCCAACGGCTGAACACCCTCTGCATGGAGGTAGGCAGGACAGTATGAAGAAGCTGTAGTTTTGCGTCGCTATGTTGAGAGATAAAGTCACGGAGAGCTTGACGAAGAGGCACAACCGTCGGCCTTAACACGTCTGAAATGTAAAGCCAGCTTTCCATGTTATTGGCTGTGCGAACCAGAAGGGATCCTGTTGCGTATTCAACGGAACCACATACCATCAGGCTATATGGTGAACCTGTATGATGATGAATGCAACCTAGAAACGTGCGTTCTGGTCGGATCCTCCACACAGGAACATGTCAAACGTGATGCTACATGCAGAACCGAGATTCGTCTGGAATTAGGACGCGGTGCCACTCTTGTGCCCACTGTTGCCGTTGAATGCACAACTGTCAATGCGTCTATCTACCGCCGCATCAAAGGATAATCATCGTGCTGATTGTCCATTGTGTTCCAGAGGTCGCATGTCCGTGTGGGTAATTGTGCCGCTGCAAACATGCACTTTTCTTGAAGCAAGATAAGCAACATGGCTGTACAGTCCTGAACGGCCGGGCAAGCAGTATGCCAGTCCTAGAGATCCGGTATGACGTTGATTGTGACTCTCCTTAATCCACAGATTCCATATTCGTTATTCAGTCGTCGGGTCGTGGTCAAATGAGCAGCAATATCACAAGACAATATACTACAGCCCTAATAGGCCACGGCTGCTGTCGAATTCCGACGCATGCTGACAAATGTTTGTCCATATTACATGATTATCTCTCTCTCTCTCTCTCTCTCTCTCTCTCTCTCTCTCTCCTCTCCCTCTCCTCTCTCTGTGCATCTGTCTCTCTCACACACATATACACTACTGAAATGTGATTTCTCAACAAAGAAGTAGATGCATAACGTCTTCTCGTGCACAGGATGAAAGTTATGTTACGCCTACCTACTTTGTGCGGCTGCTTTGAAATGCAAATTATATGCATATCCAACCATGTAGTACGCTTGATGCAAATTTGTCATTTGCCTTCATCGTGATGAAGTTGCAGTTATAATGCCCAGCAATGAATAATAATGTAATGGTGCTCGACCAGCATATCAAATCCAGATGTAGGAAAGTATTCACCCATAAAGGAGACTATAGGGGTTGCAGCACAGTTCCTGATCATCAGATCTTAGTCTGCTCCCTGTGTAGTGGTGGTAAAATTGAACGTTCAGTTAAACTGAGAACATCGCGTCTCCAATCAGTAAAGGACGCAGTTCGGTCTGTCAAAATGTCATGAAGTGTCATTTCAAGCATAGGTTGTCACTTAACGACAAAGATGATTTGTCAACGCGATGAAATGGCGTACAATGACCCCCATTTTGAGTCACAGACCACTGAAGACCTACTTCTTAACTGTCACCTGCGACCAACGCACCAGCTAGTGAACAGTACTTACATATTATAATTCGTAGGTACACCAAAGAGAACGATGCGAAACTGTGCGCTCCCTTTTTGGAGACTGCTGAGAAGGCTATCTCGTCCCAGATAGTACACAACCGCCTCTTACAATTAATTTGACCTTGAACGTCCATTACGAACAACAGCATAACCTCTCCCCCTCAATCCACCGCAACAGCATCGAGCTGAGGAGGTGAGGGAAGGAGGTACCCACCTCACTGCAACACTTCAAAACCCCACGTGCGTAGAATGTAATGACCTGCGCCAGAAACTGAGGCACACACCCTTGAGATGCAAGCGAAATGTCGTTATGGACTTTCACACCCCGTTAAAAGTGACACTAGCAGAGTTGAAGCCGTCATAAAGACGAAAGAGGGGCACAACCCTATTAACGTCCAGTAACAAGTTATCGATACTTCTGATCACATAGTGTGCTTCCCCACGGCGCAGCTAAAATTATTTTTAAGTCTATAGACATGTTTCTATGCACGTCTGCTTCCCTGCCAAGAACAATCCAGTCACAAATGTCTTTGGATATCGCCATATGACATATAATCGTGTTTTAGTTAATAAGCGTTGGTGTGGTTCTGAATGGTTACAAATTTAGTGCAGCTACTCGTAGACGACCAGTGTGTGCTGTAATAATCGTACGGCAGCGAAACTTGGTAGACACGCTAATGTGTTAATGCGGAACCTATTTATGTTGGAAAAAAATAGTTCCAGTTTTGGCCACCAGGAGCAAATTTGGCGCTGTACACAGTATGACATCCACGTCGCCATTTTAAAGCCATCGAACTGTATGGCTATCGAGAAGAGAAACCGTGCACTGTTTGTGAAACTGTCTTGTGTGAACGGCAGCAATTACAGTACTCTATTGGGAGTGTATCGCCGTGTGAAGGGTCTGAGGAGAGGCCTGATCTCTTTAAACGGTTTAAAGAAGATGATAACGAAATTCAAAAACACGGGTCAGTTTGATGTCGCATGTGGAAGGGGAAGGCGTCCTATCCTGGTAGAAGTTACTGACGAGGTTCCTGTTGCTATTAACTGATCAAGCAGCAAGTACCCCAGGTAGTGCTAGCGCAGTGTCGCGAGAATTGTCCATCCCATGGTCAACAGTACGGAAAGTTTTGTTGTCTACATTACACTGGTACCCGTACAAGATCCAGAAGGTGCAGCAACTGAAACATCATGACCTGCAACAACATTATGAACTTACTCTTCTGTTTCTGGCACGAATCGAAGTTGGTGACATGTGTGTGGGCAATATTCCATGGAGTGACGAGGCACATTTTGCACTACGGAGTGCAGAGAACAGACAGAACTGCCGAATATGGGGTCCTGTTAAACTTCGTGTTGTGCACGAGGAGCACTTTCACTCACTGTATGAGATTCACAGGCTCCTTTATTGCCTGTCCGTTCCTCTTTAACAGAATACACCCATAGGGTCCGTCAGGTGTACCGCGACAACTGCACGTAATCGAGGCCATCTTGTACAGCCTATGATTCCTGCTTTGGAAGAGCGTGGTTACGTGGCAAGCACTGTTTTCATGCGAGATGGTCACTCGCCCAATGAAAGATCTGCATAATGCAACATTCCACGAACGTGTTATCTCCAGAGCTTTTTCCTGATGCATTGCCTGCAACACCACCTGACCTGAATCCATGTGATTTTTGGCTCTGATAATTTCTAAAAGTATGCGTTTACCGGTGACAAGTTCAGCCTCTACCTCATCTGATGGCTAGTGTGCAGAAACTCGTTGCTCAGATTCCAATGGAATCGCTGCGAGCAACTGTTTATCACGCCGTTTATGGCTGCGGCATCTCATCGTCATCTCCAGTGCTCATGTTGAACAAACCATGTAAGTGGCAGTTAGGAACACTACGAGGGTAGTCCCAAAAGTAAGGTCTCCTATTTTTTTATAAGTACATAGACCTGGTCTACAATGGTTTACATCAGTTTACAGCTTCAACATTTAGCTATTTTTCGACATAATCAACGTTTTTGTCGATTCATTTTCGTAGACGCTGTGGAGGTTTTTGTATGCCCATGTCATACCAGCACGCCGCCATGCTGTTTGGAAAGTTATGGACCTCTTCTTTCACCTCGTCGTCGGAGCTGAACCGCTTTCCCGCCAAATGTTCTTTTAACCTAGGGAACAGGTCATAGTCACTGGGTGCCAAGTCAGGACTATAGGGTGGGTGGGTGATTATGTTCCACTGGAACTGTTGCAGGAGAGCAACGGTTTACCGAGCGATGTTTGGGTGAGCGTTGTCATGGAGAGTGCGTACGCCCTTGCTCAACATTCCTCTTCTCCGGTTCTGAATTGCCCGTTTGAGTTTTTTCAGAGTCTCACAGTATCTGTCAGCGTTAACTGTAGTCCCAGTGGGCAAAAAATCGACCAACAATACCCCTTTCCGACCCCCAAGAACGGTCGTCATGACTTTACCGGCAAACTTTTTTTGTTTGAATTTCCGCTACTTTGGTGAAGAAGGATGCCGCCACTGGCATGATTGTTGCTTGGTCTCAGGTGTAAAGTGGTATGCCCAGGTTTTGTCACCCGTGACAATTGAGTCCAGAAAGTTGTCCTGTTCGGCTGCAAGGCGGTGAAGAAATGTGCGGGAAGCATCAACTTGTTGCCACATGTGGTCCTGTCAGCATGCGTGGCACTCATCTTGCGCACACCTTCCGGTAGTTCAATGTTTCCGTTAAAATTCCGTGAGCGGTGCTTCGGGAAACCTCAGCAACCAACGTGCAGAGATCATCCAGGGTGATCCGCCGATCTTCACGTGAGCTTTGCTCAACCTTCAACATTGTCTCCTCAGAAATTGACGGTCTCCCGCTTCTTTGTACGTCGTGAATTTCGGTCCGACCAGCTGCTAACTCTCTACACCACTTACGAACATTTTTGACACCCATGCAGGACTCACCATACACTTCCGTCAATTGGCGATGGATTTCAATCGGCGCAGTGCCCTTTGGGTTCAAAAACCGAATAACTGCGCACAATTCGCACTTGGCGGTAACATCCAACGGGAACTCCATTCTCAACGGCTGGCAAGCCAAGACGAGCGCCTCAGCGCGACGTGCGCATGTTTACACGCAGAGCGTGAAGCACTCTTCATAACAGTGTGACCAACTGCCTCAGAAACAGAGTTCTGTACTTATAAAAAAATAGGAGACCTTGCTTTTGGGATTACCCTCGTATTTGTTTGATGCTGTTCACCTCCCGTTCCTAATCCATTACATTTGGAAGCTTTTCTCTAGATCTTTGTTGCATTCACAGCGCCAAATTTGCACCTGGTGGCCAAAATTGGAACTAATTTTTTTCCATCATAAATCAGTTCCGCATTTACGCATTAGCATATCTACCAAGCTTTGCTGTCATACTATAATTACAGCCGACACTGGAACTTGATGAATAGCTGTACTTTAATGATAACCACCCAGTATGAGTCACACTCCTTTTGGAAATGTTTCTTGCTTCGACTTACGGAGGTCGGCGGCAGGAACAAAACGGAATGAAGGCGGTGCGGTGTGTTCGCAGCCGCTGCGGGCTACACGGTGTACAAGTCGGTCCCCGTGGGCGGCCTGGGACAGGCGCTGCCCTACCTGGCTCGCCGCCTGGCGGAGAACCGATCCGTGCTGGCCGGCGCCCGCCACGAGCGCCAGCTGCTGCAGAGGGAGTTGCGACGTCGGCTCCGGCCTGCTGGCGCCACCCGCTGACAGCAGCGGAACGTCGCCGCCGCCGCCGCCGCCGCTCGCACTTTTGTCTCTATTGCCTGTGAAACATGTGAATAAATACTTGCAATCGTAATGAAAGTACCCTGCCTGGCAAAAAAGTGAACCAACCAATCGGATGCCAATTTGATTTCGTACGCTTTCAAACCATAGGCGGGTATGCTAATGATCAGACTTTCCTGTCTGTGATAGGAAGAACGTCCACCAGGGTGTGTTAGTGCTGTTAGGGTTTAGTGTAATTACCCAGCAAACAGAACACAGCATGCTGTTCTCAATGGAGAGACGTCTACAGACGTTAAAGTAACCTCTGGCGTGCCACAGAGGAGTCTTATGAGACCATTGCTTTTCACAATATATATAAATGACCTAGTAGATAGTGTCGGAAGTTCCATGCGCCCTTTCGCGGATGATGCTGTAATATACAGAGAAGTTGCAGCATTAGAAAATTGCAGCGAAATGCAGGAAGATCTGCAGCGGATAGGCACTTGGTGCAGGGAGTGGCAACTGACCCTTAACATAGACAAATGTAATGTATTGCGAATACATAGAAAGAAGAATCCTTTATTGTATGATTATATGATAGCGGAACAAACACTGGTAGCAGTTACTTCTGTAAAATATCTGGGAGTATGCGTGCGGAACGATTTGCAGTGGAATGATCATATAAAATTAATTGTTGGTAAGGCGGGTTCCAGGTTGAGATTCATTGGGAGAGTCCTTAGAAAATGTAGTCCATCAACAAAGGAGGTGGCTTACAAAACACTCGTTCTTCCCATACAGAGGAGATAGAGAAGATCCAAAGAAGAGCGGCGCGTTTCGTCACAGGGTTATTTGGTAAGCGTGATAGCTTTACGGAGATGTTTAGCAAGCTCAAGTGGCAGACTTTGCAAGAGAGGCGCTGTGCATCGCGGTGTAGCTTGCTGTCCAGGTTTCGAGAGAGTGTTTCTGGATGAGGTATCGAATATATTGCTTCCCCCTACTTATACCTCCCGAGGAGATCACGAATGTAAAATTAGAGAGATTCGTGGGTGCACGGAGGCTTTCCGGTAGTCGTTCTTCCCGCGAACCATACGCGACTGAAACAGGAAAGGGAGGTAATGATAGTGGCACGTAAAGTGCCCTCCGCGACACACCGTTCGGTGGCTTGCGGATTATGAATGTAGATGTAGATGTAGATGTAGGGTACAAACGGGGTGCGAACAGTGTCAGACGTTGAATGACCACTGTGAAGGACACAGAAGTAGCTCGTGCTCTCGTGAGACAGTGTTATCAGTACATGGCACAGTAGTTTGAGAGGGCCCTCTTTCTGGGTCTCCATTTGGCCAGCTGCTAGATTCGTGCAATTTCCAGATTTTGTGGGGCATTCAGACAGTCGCTGGGTGTTGGGCTGCATAGGAACCTCAGGTGAGGCGTAATCGACCTCAGGTTTGTTGTCGTCCACATCTGACCATCATAATGGAGCCTTTCCATATCGTGCACCAAGCACATCGTAACCATTTCACACATTGTGCGCTTGCCATCCGAGCCAAGTAATGGATAGCCTGCAACATTGGTCGGAGAGCAGACGGACTAGGGCATTACTATCCCACAAGTAGCCTGCCGTTAACACAACACAAACGGCTGCGTGTGGAGTGATGCCATGACTGGGAGCATGATCTGCTGATGAATGGCATCACTTTGTGTTCAGTGATGAGACGCGATCTAGCACTAACACGGATGACCATCTTCAGCGAGTATGACGGCGATCTGGAGAGATGTCACCTGGAGAAAGGTCGCATTCTTCTACTATTGTGGAGTCCGCCTCGACAGCTGAGTAGTCAGCGCGACGGAACGCCATGCAAAGAGGCCCGGGTTCGATCCCCAGCTGGGTCGAAGAGTTTCTCCGCTCAGGGACTGGGTGTTGTGTGTCTTCATCATCATCATATCATCCCCATCGACACGCAAATCGCCGGAGTGGCGTCAACTAAAAGGACTGACACCAGGCGACTGCTCTACCTGACGCGAGGCCCTAGCCACACGACATTTCATATCAATATTGTGGAAACGGACAGCGGTGTTCGACCAAGCGTCATGCTGTGTGTAGGGAGCCATTAGGTACGACTTCAGATGGCTGGTAGTGACTCAGAGAAATCTCGTGGCACAATGATGTCACGGACATCCTGCGTCCTCGTGTGTTATCTCTCATGCAACAGTACTGTCATGCCATTTTTCAACAAGACATTGCTCGTCGACGCAAGCCACGTGTGTCTATAGACTGTTTGCGTGACGATGAGATACTTCTTCGGACAGCAAGATCCTCAGATCTGTCCCCGATTGAACATTTGTGAGACCAGCTGGGATGGGGACTCTGTCCCAGTACCTGTACCCGGGACATCCCCAGTTATGGGTCTCCTTGCCTCAGGAGAGAATACGACGCCTTTACGACACCCAACCGAATCAGCGCATGAATACAGGCCACAGCGGTGCATTGTTAAACTCATAAGTGGGCTCATACTGCCAAGGTCATTGTAGATTTAAATGGATTTTGTAATCAGTGCAGTAACATCACATATCCTCTCAGCCCGTGAAGTTTCGTTTCGTCCCCCTTTCTATGAGCTTCACTTTTTTGTCATGCAGTGTACTATTTGTTTCATTTATTTTCTCTGCTTTCCTTACATTAGTGCACAAAAACAAATGATGCACATAAAGAAATTGGGTTTCTGTACGCCCACAACTGACATGTTGGTCCTGCTGCGTAATATTATTCCAGTGTGGAGACTGTTTCATTTGTTGATAGTTGGTCCGTAAGAATTTACAGTAGTGCTATTTCATTATTGACAGCTGCACATAGCAATTATCGTTCTTGTATTTAAAATGAGTTTCATTAAATTTTTAAGATCAAGTCTTTCGCACAAACTTCATTCGGCAAACCCGTTGGGATGCTCAACAGGCATTGGTATGTATTAAAAAACAGTTCACATGAAACATATAATGCTTTTGAAAAGCTTGTCACGGCACGATGTAGGCCGATGGTAGCCCAAAATTGAGGAATACATACCATCACAACAGTCTGTTTGATGAAACAAGTAACTAGAGTAGAATTATGCAAAAGAATGACTGTGTTATTGACTTTACTTAGATTAAAACTCATACAGCCACATACTGAAATGAACTGCCAGACTGGCTGGTCAAAAACACATCTGGATCTCGGAACGATATTAACTGTACCAAACGTTCCAAAACTTTTCTGAAGCAAATGTTCCGAAAAGCGTCTCTGGCAGAACGGGAGAAATTATAGTAAGACATTACAAAAGGTATCATCATAAAACTATTTGCCAACAGTGCATTAAACACTAGCGATTAAGTAACGGGGTACGGAAAACAGAGATGTTACTGTTATTGATTTAGAATAACCAACGACGTTAGGTGTCCGTCCACTGCAAGCAATCAAAATTTTAACAATCAGTTGCAAAGCGAAATACGAATTAATTGAGGGCAACAACTACTCTAAGAGGAATTATGTAGATTCAGTTCTCTGTTGTGTGCCTACAACAAAGCTCGTAATTTAGTGAACCAAGACATGTGCTAGTAATGGATCATCCTATGCAAGTAATCCACTAATTAAAACAGTACAGAACATCAAAAGGTCTTATAGTTGCAAATTAAATTACACTCAGAGCGAAACAGTAAAATTGCTTTACCATACGAATTCAATGATTGCTGTAAGGACTTGTACATTGTTCTCATTAAAAAGTAAAAGAGCGTTCTGTGTGAACTCGGCAAGTAATGAACTCCAACGGTGCATACATATTCCCTCAAAAATTCATACTTGCAAGAAAAAGACAGCAGATGGCTTAGATGCCCCACACAGGCTGATTGTCACGGTCACAAAATGGCGGTGCACTGGTAGTGATTCTATACGGGTGAGGCAGAAAACTTCCAAGACCAAATCTTATCCCGCAAATCGTGTTAACGGTTCGGTTTGGCAAATGACGATCTGTAGATCAGATCTTTCGGGGTGACAGGTGTTACCTCTGCACCCCAAAACGCATGTAGACGCGTTCCACTATTCTTTTCACTCGATCGCAATTCTCGGTGGCGAACAGACATAGAATTCTTTTGATGGTGAGCATAATATCAAGACATAACTAATTAGGCATTGCCACTTTACCAGCTTTTCAGCCGTCTCTTTACTGGCTATAATTATGCTGCTTCTAACCCACACTACATCTACTGCCTGATTTCGGTTTCTTCGTTTTATAAGCTCCTACATTATTTTAAGAATGAAGCGTCTTTCTGTCCTGGGCCAGGGTGAGTAACTTTAAATACTTTTTTTCTGACAAAACTGATGAGAAAATTTTGATGTTATTGGTTACCATCTTTAGCAAAAAAAAATTCAACTACATGACAACAACTGTTAGAATTTCAGAAGTTGCACTAGAAGTGGCACTAGTTTGTTTTGTCTCAGTATTTTTCCTCCAAGAATAACATGGGAAACTTTTACGTGTGTGGTCCAGGACGAAATGGCAAAAACCTGAAACTTCACTCATTTCAATCGCATAGTTCCTTGTACTGTGTTAATCAAGAGTTAGATTGCATTTTAATAATGAAACCGAATAGTTTTGTCGTGGCTGACTACCGTCTATTCTAGGAGCCTTGCTTTGACTTAGGCCAATTTAGTGCTCTGCCAAATTCTTTTAACAGTACCTTCTCTCTCATTTAATCACCTATTTCCACTTATCTTTCTTCAAAATTGTCTTCATATTTGTTTTTCTTCTATAAATCGCCTGTGTTTTCCTTCCACATTTCAGTCTTCTCTTGTTTGTTTAGTACTGGCGTGCCATCTGTGCTCTTAAAATCCCACGTATGCTCCTTTTTTTTCTATCCAAAGATCACTTTAATGATCCTATAGGCGGCATTTATCTTCCTTATAAGCATTCAGGCTTCTACAGCCTTCTATTACGTATTTAGCCATTTTTGGTTTACCATTTTGCACTTTGGCGTCTCATTTTTAGTCGTCTGTATTCTCATGTGCTGCATTTTTCTCCTTTTGTCAATTAATTTCAACATCTCATGTGTTCAAGGATGTCTGCTGGCCCTTTATTTTTGCCTATTGGATCCTCTGCTGCCTTCGTTATTTCTCTTTCAAAGCTACCCATTCGTTTAGTCAATCCCTTTCAAACCCCCACCGGCCTCTCATTCGTTGAACTTATCCAGGTCTTGTCTCGTTAATTTCATACCTCTGATATTTCTTCAGTTTTGACCTGCAGTTCATGGCCATTAAATTACGGAGAATCCACTTCTGCCCCTACAAATTTTAATATTTTTTTTTTTTTTTGTGTGGGATCTAAAATTTTCCAAACCTCTCTCACATCGGCCTGATTTAGCTTCACTGATCAGGATAGTAAAAACATGCGTATATTAAGGGAATTTTCATTCACAAAGCAGGCTTATCACATTCACACAGTTCAATACTGTTCTATCCTGATGAAATTGAGCTTAACTTAAATTCCATAAGGCAGTGAAGCAATTTCGAAGTCTCGGTGCGACGAAAATCGTCAGTCGATCTCCTGGAAACATCTGTAATAATTATTAACTTTCGGTGATCACATGGGGAAGACCGGATATCTGCTGGTAAGACCGTGTTAGTCCATTTATTTGAAATAACTAGATATCTTGAGCATACAAAACGGCAGGTTCGTCCAGTGTAAATCAGACGTTCCCTACTGATCCCCTGCAACACAGCGTAGTAAGCAGACACTGACAATAATAATCAGTTAAATAATACGCGAACACACTTACTTTAGTTTAGTTCATGTATTAAATTCCTTCTCATACAGAATCTCATCAAGATGGCGACTAGCTCAATAATACATACATATACATCCTCCTTCTTTCACGACTAATCGGCAAGAAGAAGTCCTTCATTCTTTTCATAAGAGAAAACATAGATATCAGAGAAGCTATTCCATGGAGTAAATGGACGCTCCAAGGAATAATTGGGCTTGAAACTACTTTGCATTGATAATCGGTAAGATAAGAAGAGATATTTCGAGATATGTACTGAGTTATATAATTTATAAAATTTCTGAAAATATCGCGGAGAGACCGCTGCAAGAGACATTACAAAATGTTTTCGTTTTAAAATATGGCTTCGTAATCTTAGTCTTACCATTATATAACCTATCTGACACCTGCTAGTGTCTTTAGATCTCTTCCATATATAAAATCTCCTTTCGTATTAATGTTGATTTGATGAAAGAGCCTGAGAAAGCTTTAGTTTTGGTTTATGGTAACGATTTAATGGAACTTGGAGCAATTGAACTAGGATCTGATGACTTGACTGAAACCGTCAGTGAAGTAGAAACTGGAAAATTTCCTCATAAATCATTATATTATGCCCTGCAAGAAAAGAGTCTTGATGACTTTGTGACTTAGTTACAAAGGAGAAACATGTCAATGGATTGTTAAGAATCATATTATGATGAGACAAAAGGACTTGATTGAAAATGCTGCGTGGGAAACTTTAGGAGAAACAGGAAATGGCTTTCAGGAGGAGGTTATTGTCCCTATTTTTGAAAAATGTTTCATTGTTTTCTTTTTTTAAGTTAGGTTCTACCATTCTTTGAATTTGATTTCTATGTTCGTTTCATAATATTTTCAGTGAATATTCATCCAGCTGTATCTGAGACAAGCGTAACATTATTTCTGGTAAGAACAATCATCTCTAAACACAGTTGGTAAGCAAAACATGGACCAAAGTCACCCGAAGTTAGGGTGAAACGGTTTCACAAATTTCGGGCTGTGCATAGCAAAGTTTACTTAAAAAATTCGAGGATAAAGGCGAAAGACCCAACTTCGAGCCCTGCTGCGACACAAAGTCTTAATACGCCAAGAGGTTTCAGACCAGCACACACTCATTCAGAAAACAATCCCCTAGGCTCTGGCTAAGCTATGTCTTCGCAATACACTTTCTTACGTAAGTGCTAGTCCCGCAGGATATACGGGAGAACTTTTCTGAAGTTTCGAAGGAAAAACATGACAGGTACTGACAGAGGTACGGTTGTGAGGGTAAAATGTGGACTATGCTTGGTTGATTAACTCTTTGGTTAATATATACATTTTTAACGATATAAAAGTAATTGTTAAGCTGTATACCGACATTTTTAAAGGGCTCGTAAAATATTTTGTTAAAAAAACATATCTCAGTCGGTAGAGCACTTGCCTGCAAAAGGCAAAGATCCCAGGTTCGAGAACCGTTCTGGGACGCAGTTTTAATCTGGCAGGAACTAAATTATTTTGTTTGTAAAAGTATCAGGTCGTTCCTCATTATTTAGAAACATATCAATGAATTTTTAAAGGACGTCTTACTCGCCACTGACCACGCCCTTTAAAAAATTCCAATTGATTGAGAACACCAATCACAAAAAGTTTATATATATATGAATGTTCCTCAAACGAAGTAACCGATACAGAACTGAAATGTTAAAGAAATCGCAAAGAAACGACCAACCCGACCCTAATCTCGTGTTGCAGTGACGCTCTTAACTGTCGTTTCCACGTGCTACAGACAAATTCTAGAGGCTCAGTTTTCAACCAGTAAACCCCCGTTTCGTTAGACTCGAACTGCCATGTTTAAAACAGCTCCATTCGTATGTATACATATGAGTCACTCTGTTAAATATTTGACCTTAGGGAAAAGTTTAGAAAACGTTTGAATTTATGTTTTAAGTTAGTTGGAAGTCACTAAGTGTTCTCATTACGAAAAACGCTGGTTGAATATAGTCTGGGAAATTTGTGCTCCATTTTAAGCAAAAGCTAATTTTTCACTCACCACGTGAACTACGTATCACACAAAGTTATAATTTTGCAAGTGTGGTATATGAGGGTATCGTCTGCAAAATGAGTTGCAGATAGTGTGGGTAGTAAAGAAATTATAAATTAAAACCCCATGCCTGATGTTTTATTGCAAGAACAGCGAAAACGTAGTGAGCGATAAGTTTATCTTTTTCCTCTTACCATTTTGTGAAGGTTGTCAGTGAGAAAAAGTTTCATCAAGGATAGAATTTATGTTTAAAGTTTGTCGGAAGTCACTAGGTGCTCTCATTCTCAAATACTTGTCCATTAAACATGGGCTCCAATGTGCGTGCTTCAAGAGCTACGAACACTTCATCTTCGCTGCTGTGAAATGTCTCTTCTATTGAAAAATTGTTCATAGCTCTTCAGTTAAGCGTTTTAGAGCCCATATTTACTAGAATTTTTTGCTTCAAATGATCGTTCCTGTCAAACGTTTGAACATTGACCATTCCTCTTGGGACACCCTGTATAAAAGACAACTTTCAAGATCTAGCACAAATTAAACTATTCTCCGAGAGTATTTATTAAGGGTGTAGCCTTTTATGAAGGTTGAATACAGTAAGTAGGTTCAAATGGATGCGGTTTACGCTGAGGTGACCAAAGTCATGGGATACCTCCTAATATCGGGTCGGACCTCCCTTTGCCCGGCTTAGTAAGTAAGGCATCTCGACCTGGCATGGACTCAACGTCTCTGAATTCCCCTGCTGAAATATTGAGCCATGAACCCTCTGTAGCTGTCAGTAACCGCGAAAGTGTTTCCGGTGCAGGATTTTGTGTACAAACTGATCTCTCGATTATGTACTATAAATGTTCGATGTGATTCATGTCGGTTGATCTGGGTGGCAAAATCATTTACTCGAAATGTCCAGAATGGCTCGGTGACACGGCGCATTACCATCCACAAAAATTCCATCATTGTTTGGGAACATGAATTCCATGAGTGGCTGCAAACGGTCTTCAAGTAGCCGAACATAACCATTCCTAGTCAACGTTCTGTTCAGTTGGACCAGAAGACCCAGTCCATTCCATAAAAATACAGCCCATGTATGGAGCCACCACCAGCTTGCACAGTGCCTTGTTGAGAACATAGCTCTGCCACACTCGAACCCTTCTATCAGTTCTCACCAGCTGAAATCGGGACTCATATGATCAGGCCACGATATTCCAGTCATCTAGGCTCCAACAGATATGGTTACGAGTCCAGGAGACGCGCTGCAGGCGATGTCGTGCTGTTAGCAAAGGTACTCGCGTCGGTCGTCTGCTGCCACAGCCCATTAACGCCACGTTTCAACACGTTGTCATGACATATACGTTTGTTGTACGCCCCACATTGATTTCTGCAGTTATTTCACGCAGTGTTGCTTGTCTGTTAACACTGACAATTCTGCACAATCGCCATTGCCCTCGGTCGTTAAATGAAAGCCGTCGCCAACTGCGTTGTCCGTGGTGAGAGGTAATGCCTGAAATTTTGTATTCTTGGCACACTCTTGTCACTGTGGATCTCGGAATACTGAATTACCTAATGACTTCCGAAATGGAATGTCCTATGCATCTACGAGGGTAATCCCAGAAGTATGGGCTATAAGTACATAGACCAGTTTATTTCTACAATGGTTTACATAAGTAAACAGCTTGAACATTTAGCTGTTTTTCGACATAAGAACCTTTTCTGTCGATGCATTTTTGTAGACGCTGTGACAGTTTTTGTATGCCCATGTCATACCAGCTCGCTGCCATCGTGTTCAGAAAGTTATGAACCTCTTCTTTCACCTCGTCGTCGGAGCTGAATCGCTTTCCGGCCAAAGTGGTATGCCCAGGTTTCGTCACCCGTGACAATTGAGTCCAGAAAGTTGTCCTGTTCGGCTGCAAAGCGGTGAAGAAATGCGCGGGAGGTATCAACTCGTTGCCGCATGTGGTCCTCAGTCAGCATGCGTGGCACCCATCTTATGCACACCTTCCGGTAGTTCAATTTCCGAAAAAATTCTGTGAGCGGTGCTTCGGGAAACCTCAGGGACCAACGTGCAGAGATCATCCAGGTTGATTCGCCGATCTTCACGCATGCTTTGCTCAACCTTCAACATTGTCTCAGAAATTGATGGTCTCCAGCTCCTTTGTTCGTCGTGAATTTCGATCCGACCAGCTGCTAACTCTCTACACCACTTACGAACATTTTTGACATCTATGTACGACTCACCATACATTTACGTCAATTGGCGATGGATTTTAATCGGCGCAGTGCCCTTTGCGTTCAAAAACTGAATAACTGGGAGTAATTCGCATTTGGTGGTAACATCCAACGGGACCTCCATTCTCAACGGCTGCCGAGCCAAGACTGAGTGCCTCAGCGCGGCGTGCGCATGTTTACACACAGCGCGTGAAGCACTCTTCATAACAGTGTGACCAACTGCCACACAAACAGAGTTCTGTACTTATAAAGAAATAGGAGACCTTCCTTTGGGATTACCCTCAAAGCTCTAGCTATCATTCCGCGTTAAACGTCTGTTAGTTCCTGTCGCGCGGCCTTAATCACGTCGGATACCTTTCCTTATGGATCGCCTGAGTATAAATGACAGTTACCTCAATGCACTGTGCTTTTATACCCTCTGTACGCGATGCCATCTGTACATTTGATTATCGCTATCCCGCAGCTTTTGTCACTTCATTGTGTATTAGTTAAGCAGAGACGAAGAGACCTGTTCAGGATCGACTAGCATCGAGAACTGTACCAAACCAGTCTGGTTTGAAACCAACAACAACACCTTATCCATTGAGTTTTGGACATCGTCTAACACCTGACACAGCTGCTGCAGCTTCAGTCAATGGATCCTTTTGGTAGACGTCTGTGAGCAGATGTTTTGTTAGAGACTGAGAAGGCAGTGTCTGTATTTCATCCCAAAGCAAGATAACCCGACAAGCAAAAACAATGTTTCTCCCTGTGCGGAAATCATACGATTTGTATGTGACCACTACGGTTTGTTGAAACTAGACATATGGAAGTTTGGGTTTAGGCACTAGTCATGCACAGACAGCCCAAGTGCTTAAGCTGACCACTCGCTTAAAGTGGGAAATCCGGGTTCGAGTCCAAGTCCGGAATAAATTTTCATATACTATTAGTAAATCGTATAGCCGGTGTACACTCATATTCCCAGTTAGCAAATGTGCTCGATAATTTAATACGGCAATCATCAGCAGTGTCTGTTCCTTCGGATGTGTATGCATGTAAGTCCGAAGGAACATTACATCGAACTATGGAGAAACTATAAAATACAGACACTGTCCTACTGAGTTCGCTGACATTTTCCAACTGCTTTACAACCAAAGTAAAATGTATTTTGTAAGTAATGGTAATCACTTTGAAGGCCAGGAAAGGTATTTTGTTTGTAACCCTTGTTTTATTTATTTCCTGGGACCATTCACTGAACTTTTCAGACGCATCTTGTACATCACCTCTATTTTTCATAGTTCTCTGTTCTTACGACCAGATCTTTTGTGGATCTATGTTACATGCTCTGGATCATTGTTCTTCCTTTAAATCATGGATGTGTCTGCTCTCGGCTGGAGTTAAAATTTTCCAGGCAACTGAGTTACGACAATAAAGAAGTTTTTCTATGGTCCTTTTGGTCTATTTTTACTTTCATTCTTGATGTTACATGGCACAAGTGAATCTGTTGGGTTCCCCTTCGTATTATGGATTAACTTTCTTGTTTTCTTAGACTTACGCACAGCCCTTAAGGTCCCATTTGCAATCTCAAACTGCGTAATTTGAGAAATGAGATGATCGTCCATACGCTGAGTTACATACTTACAACTTCAGCTAAAGGTGAAGCTGCACTAAACCTGCGGTTTAGTTGGAACACACATTGCTTTACTAGACATGGACTTAATGGGTACAGTAGCCATTACATTCATCAGACCTCGAAACTGAGTTATCAGTTACAGGTTGACCTAAACGTGGGCTCCAAAACACAGTGCATCTTAGTTTTCTCAACACATACAAATTAAAAACCTCATAAAAGATATTGTCAGTGAAGTCTCTAATTGAAATGGACGTAACAGATACTTCAGATACACTGACGGAGAAAAAATCGCAACACCAAAAGATAATTAATGTACAGTAATGAAATTTCGTGAATAGATTCGTCTAGGTAATATAATTAAGTGATTAACATTGCAAGATCATAAGTTAGTGTACGAGCGAGATAAGCCACTGCAAATTTGAAATGCTAGTAGTTTAATAACTGGTGTAATCGCCAGAACGTTGAAGGCAAGCATGTTTACGTGCATGCATTGTGTTGTACAGGTGCTGGATCTCAGTTTGTGGGGTGGAGTTCCATGCCTGGTGCTTGCATTTGGTCGGTCAATGCAGGGACGATTAGTGCTGTTGGTAGATGACGCTGAAGTTGTCATCCGATGATGTCTCGTATGTGCTCGCTTGGAGACAGAGCTGGTGATCGAGTAGGCCAAGGCTATGTGTCGACACTCTGTAGAGCATGTTGGGCTACAACAGCAGCTTGTGAGCGAGCGTTATCATGTTGGAAAATACCACCTGGAATGAAAGGTCCCGAGTTCGAGTCCCGGTCAGGCACACAGTTTTAATCTGCCAGTAAGTTTCATATTAGCGCACACTCCGCTGCAGAGTGAGAATCTCATTCTGGAAACATCCCCTAGGCTGTGGCTAAGCCATGTCTCCGCAATATCCTTTCTTTCAGGAGTGCTAGTCCTGGAGAGCTTCTGTAAAGTTTGGAAGGTAGGAGACGAGGTACTGGCGGAAGTAAAGCTGTGAGGACGGGGCGTGAGTTGTTCTTGGGTCGCTCAGATGGTAGAGCGCTTGCCCGCGAAAGGCGAAGGTCCCGAGTTCGAGTCTCGGTCCGGCACACAGTTTTAATCTGCCAGGAAGTTTCATATCAGCGCACACTCCGCTGCAGAGTGAGAATCTCATTCTGGACCACCTGGAATGCTGTTCATGAATAGTAGTCCAACAGGTCGGAGCACCAGACTGACGTAACAATTTGCAATCAGGGTGCATGGGATAAACTCGAGAGTATTCCTGCTTTCATACGAAATCGTAGCCCTCGCCATAACGCCAGATGTACATAGGTCCAGTGAGTGTAGAACGCAAACAGGTTGGTAGCAGGCCTCAGCTGACTTCCTCTTCTAACAACACATGGCCATAAATGGCAACGAGATGGTTTTCCCTCTCGATAGTGTCACGTGGCCGTCCGGAGTCCAGCCTTCTTGTGACTGTACATTCTCATCACTACGGCGGGCAGCTACCAAGTACACTGGCTACATCTCTGTTAAGTTCCTCTACAATATCGCAGAAGGAACATCCAACTCCTCGTTGGTATTACAAGACCTCGTTTAAACTCTGAGGTTGTTAATAATAGCGTCTTTCTCGCCTTAAAGGCATTCTTGACTAACATCAACTCGCCACGCCCCATCTCTAAGGTAAGTAAAGCTTAAGACCATATTGAAAGCAAATCTGATTTGCATATCTTCTCTTGCGACGGGCGCGAAATTTTAACAGACATCATCTTTCAGATGTAGAAACACGCTTACCAACGTTCGTTTATGTCGCTCAACTCTTTCTTGGTATTGTGGTTTTTCTTCCATTAGTGTAAGACTGTTGGACCACGAGGACTATTTAATTTGTCGCGTACCACCCATATCTAGGAGGCATTACCCAAGCTATCTCGAAAGGCCTACAGCCTCCTGGAAGTTATTATTAGTATATTAACTGTATCATTATTTTCGATTATTCCCTTTTAAGAGAGCGATTGAACTTGAGTAGTCATGATTTCTTCTTCTTTCTTCGTTCTTCCCAAATTCTCTTCATACGTTCACTGAGTTCTCTCTTGTTTCCTTCCGACCATCTTTTTCCCGTTCTGTTCTCCGTGTGTTCTTGTTTCAATGTGTGTTTCTTCAAATTGTTTCTAAACTGTTCTCTAATGTTCATGTTGTCTTGTGTGATCCCCAGTTCTTTAATGTCTTCTTCTGTTTCAGTGATCCACTTTGTCTTGGTTTTGCTCTTGTTTACTATCTCAAAGAATTGCCTTGTGAGCCTGTTTGTATTCATCCTACTGATATGTCCATAAAATTTCATCTTTCTCTTTCTAATGGTGTCTGTTATTGTTTCTATGTCTTTGTAAATCTCTGTAGTTGGCGTCTTCATCCAAATTCCTTCTCGAAACACTGGTCCATATATTTTCCTCCGAATTTTTTTTTCTTGCTTTTCAGTCTCTGTGATCTTCATATTACCATGAATAACTGTTGTTTCTGCAGCATAAAGGGCTTCTGGTAGGACTACTGTGTTGTAGTGCCTTAGTTTCACGCTGACAGAAATAGATTTCTTATTGTAGTGATTCCAAGTGAGCTTATACGCTTTTTGTGATCTGGAGATTCTTTTATTGGCTACTGAGTTCAGTCCTGATGGTTGGATTATCTCTCCCAGATATCTGAAGTGGGCAACTTGTGCCACTTTCCCGTACAGGGTAGTAATGGGGAGATTATCTACAGGGTTGTTTTCCATATACTGTGTTTTCTCGCAGGAGAAAAAAATGGTTCAAATGGGTCTAAGCACTATGGGACTTAACATCTGACGTCATCAGTCCCCTAGATTTAGAACTACTTAAACCTAACTAACCTAAGGACATCACACACATCCATGCCTGAGGCAGGATTCGAACCTGCGACCGTAGCAGCAGCGCGGTACCGTACTGAAGCGCCTAGAACCACTCGCTCGTAGGAGATTTGTAGCCCAGTTTTCTGTGAGATTTCGTGTAGTTTTTCCAATGCAAGTTTGGCTTCCCCCCTATTGTTCGTTAGAATGGCAAGATCGTCCGCGGAAGCCAGACACTTCACCCTGATTCTCTGCTCTTTTTTAAACCCAAGCTGAATTCCTTTTATTTCCTTTCCCCATCCTCACAATTTTTTTCCAGACCCATGTAGAATAGAAGGGGGGACATTCCATCTCCTTGGGGAACGCCAGTATGGATATGAAATGCTTCTGATGTTCTCCCATGAATTCACTGTATTATTATTATTATTATTATTATTAATCGTATGGCAGATACACATCACTCCAGAAATAAAAATACAGTATAAATATAATACAATACATAATTTACAAATGAACAGACATATTATTTATGTAATTTATCACATTTGCTACGAATTTTGAGAGTGTTCTTCGACAATGTGTGGGAATCCACGGATGTACTTTGCATGGTAGTCTTTCCCAAAATGTGCACTATGTCATCGCATCTGCTGTGGTTGGTCTGGATCCCGTCAAGCGTATTCTATGTCCTCCGGGACAGATCACGTAGCCATGGTTTGTTATTGGCATAGGGAAAGCTATGGCACTATGGTGAAGTATTATACTTTGAGGACAAATAAGATGGTGTAGCGATATGCACATATACGGATGGCGGTATTATCTCGTGCACGAGGTATAAAAGGGTAGTGCATTGGCGGAGCTGTCATTTGTACTCAAGTAATTCATGTGGAAAGGTTTCCGACGTGATTATGGTCGCACGAAGGGAATTAACATACTTTGAAATTGGAATGGTAGCTGGAGCTAGGCGCACGAGAAATTCCATTTCGGTAATCGTTAAAGAAATCCACAATCGAAGATCCACAGTATCAAGAGTGCGCGGAGAATTCATTTCAGGCATAACGTCTCACCACGGACAACGCAGTGGTCGATGGCCTTCACTTAACGACCGAGAGCAGTGGCATTTGTGTAAAGTTGTCATTGCTGACAGAGACGCAACACTGTGTGAAATAACCGAGAAACCAATCCGGGACGTTCAACGAACGTTTCCGTTAAGACATTGCGGCGAAATTTGGCGTTAATGAGCTATATCAGCGGACGACCGCAGCTAATGCCTTTGTAAAGCCTTTCCTGGGCTAATGACCTACACGATTTGAAAACCGATTTCAGTTGTAAGAGCTTATAGTAGGGTTCAAGTGTGGCGCTGACTTCATGACGTCAACAAGCCACTGTGAAAGCTGGTGGTGGCTCAATAATGGTGTGTTTACATGGTATGCAGAGAGTTCTCTGGGTATTCGGCTACTTGGAGACTATTTGCAGTCATTCATGAACGTCACGTTCCCAAACAACGATGGCGTGTCTGCAACTTACAAGCTAAATTGTAGCAGAGCTAGACCTTGAGGTAGGCCATTGTTGAAAGTCTTTTGGACACTTGTGGTGTTGCCTACAATTACCTGAAACGATCTGTCACTCAGCATACTGTTAAGAAATTGTGCTATTCTTCTGCAGGGTACTGCACGGAGCAAGGCTGATAGACAACACCCTGCTCCTACACGGTATATTATGCTGCTGGCAGGTCATTCAATACATCAGAAGCCCTATTTCTGGAAGCCATATTCTATGTAAGTTGTCAGTGAAAGTAATTGATCGACAGAGTCATGTTCGCCCGGAATCCGGCCTAGTCAACAGGAATCTTTCCAAGTATCTCGGTACGTATTCTGCTACACAGCCATCTCTTAAGTACGTAATTTGTACATGATACTGAGAAAGGCAGAAGGACGATAACTTTGAGGTTTGTCGTTGGGTTTACCTGGTTTGAAGATGCCAGTGATCTTCGTCTGTTTCATAGCTCATGAAATGAATGGTTCAAATGGCTCTAAGCATTATGGGACTTAACATCCGAGGTCATCAGTCCCCTAGACTTAGAACTACTTAAACCTAACCAACCTAAGGACATCACACACATCCATGCCCGAGGCAGGATTCGAACCTGCGACCGCAGCAGCAGCGCGGTTCCGGACTGAAGCGCCTAGAACCACTCGACCACAGTGGCCGGCTCTTGAAATGAACACTGACTCCATAATATTGGAGAAAAATTAAGCTAGCCATGTTTTATCATCGTACAGGAGGAATTCTGTACATGTATGTCATCAAAACACAGAGCTTCATCTGATTTAGTGTCTTGTAAAGCTTTTGAGATTTCTTCAGGAATGAATGGGACAGAATATGGGCTATGATGTGACAATTCTGCCATCATGGTTCTCAGATCTCGTTTCACTTGAATACCGTGAGGACGTGATTAATTATTATTCGCTATTCATCTGACGTGGTTGTATGTTTATGATCGCGTCGCGAAGTTATACTAGTGCTACGAAATAAAATTTGACACAAGCTAAAGGAAAGAAATAATACATATTCTCGCTGAAGAACACTCGCGGTGTGTACGGCTTCGTAGCGCAATGCTGGTTCTAGTGGAATAAATTATTTCCGATCGCCAGAAGCGGCACGCGACGTTGTGCTCTCGTTTTTCCGCAGTGGTTGCGTAACTGCTGCATTCTTACATAAGCACGACATTTTCTCCGGCCTCTCAGTTTTATACACATGATTGAAGAGCGGAGCTTTGCCTGTACAGGGAAAACTGAAAATCATGGAAATTCGCAACCTACCGTGTGCTGAGGAGGTGCTATTGTGTCTACTTCATCCCTAATGATGGACAGAAGTCCATACCGTATCTACATGGGTAAACTACATGACCGCCAGTGTCGAGCCGGAATGCAAGAAGATCAACTGGGAGACCTAGGGAATACGCACTAACAAGGGGCAGCGGAAACATGCACAACCTAAATCTACATCTACATCTACGTGATTACTCTGCTATTCACAATAAAGTGCCTGGAAGAGGGTTCAATGAACGACGTTCATGCTGTCTCTCTACCGTTCCACTCTCGAACGGCACGCGGGAAAAACGAGCACTTAAATTTTTCCGTGCGAGCCCTGATTTCTCTTATTTAATCGTGATGATCATTTCTCTCTTTGTAGGTGGGTGCCAACAGAATGTTTTCGCAATCGGAGGAGAAAACTGGTGATTGGAATTTCATGAGAAGATCCCGTCGCAAAGAAAAACGCCTTCGTTTTAATGATTGCCACTCCAATTCACGTATCATGTCTGTGACACTATCTCCCCTATTTCGCTATAATACAAAACGAGCTGCCCTTCTTTGTACTTTTCCTATGTCATCCGTCAGTCCCACCTGATGCTGATCCCACACTGCACAGCAGTACTCCAGAATAGGGCGGACAAGCGTAGTGTAAGCAGTCTCTTTCGTAGACCTGCTGCACCTTCTAAGCATTCTGTCAATGAATCGCAGTCTTTCGTTTGCTCTCCCCACAATATTATCTATGTGATCGTTCCAATTTAGGTTATTTGTAATTGTAATCCCTAAGTATTTAGTTGAATTTACAGCCCTCAGATTTGTGTGACCTATCGCGTAATCGAAATTTAGCTGCTTTCTTTTAGTACTCATGTGAATAACTTTTCACTTGTCTTTATTCAGGGTCAATTGCCACTTTTCACACCATACAGATATCTTATCTAAATCATTTTCCAAATCGTTTTGATCATCTGATGACTTTACAAGACTGTAAATGACAGCATCATCTGCAAACAATCTAAGACAGCTTCTCAGATTGTCCCCTATGTCGTTAATATAGATCAGAAACAATAGAGTGCCTATAACACTTCCTTGGGGAACGCCGGATATTACGTCTGTTTTACTCGATGACTTTCCGTCTGTCACCACGAACTGTGACCTTTCTGACAGAAAATCACGAATCCAGTCGCACAACTGAGGCGACACTCCGTAGGCACGAAGTTTGATTAGAAGAATCTTGTGAGGAACGGTGTCGAAAGCCTTCTGGAAATCTAAAAATATGGAATCAATTTGACATCCCCTGTCGACAGCACTTATTACTTCATGAGTATAAAGAGCTTGTTGCGTTTCACAAGAACGATATTTTCTGAATCCGTGCTGACTATATGTCAATAAATCGTTTTCTTCGAGGTACTTCATAATGTTCGAATACAGCATATGTCCTAAATCCCAACTGAATAGCCGGACGAGTATTTAAAAACTGACGTCATCGCGAATACGAGCGCATTGTGCTAACCGCAGCGTTACCTTGCTCGATTCAATTTTGAAGTATCGATTGCTTTTGGGGAAGAGGGGAGAGAGGATGGTAACCTTTCATTATTACGAAATATTCAGAAATCTCGAATAGGGTATTACATCAGCTGTGTGGTTCTGTAGACATGTAAAAATTATGGCGAGCGGTCGCCTTAACCAATTTTGTGTGTGTGCATATGCGTTTGTGGAACAGGAGAGCGGATTAAACAAACACTCGTTATTCGTACAATTGTGCCCTTCTAGGGGCAAAGAAAGTATCTAAACAGCAAAAGCAAAATTAAAGCCTAAGTACAACGCGAAGGTCGCCCTTCCAGCGGAACTGACATTAGACATCACACCGTCGGCTACTAGCGACAAGACGTCCGCCGGTTCTTCCCATTCGCCACTGGGACAGGTCACGTCTTCACAGAGAAGTGGTCCATATTGTTCTGTCACTTGTTATGATCCGTAAAACTGACATGCACTTAACGTTAACGTCTCATACCCGGCGCACCCCAACTGCGGGGAGTGTCTTAGAGTGAATCATTCCAACAGGAAGTTCCAAAAATCGAGAAAGTGCTTGTCAGCATTCTGGTAAAGATACAATATGGTCAAACTCTTGATCCACGTCATTGCATGCACGTGGATAAAATGTCGTATCCGGGGAAAGAAGGGACGTCAGCCTCACTGCTGTAGACGTCATTCCCAGAATTTGGGCCAACCTCTGTCTCGTCAACATCCACACCTCCATGGCGGAACCACATTCCACTCGGTATTCATCCGTATCCGGTAGACAGCACTGGAGACATAGCGGAAAGTCTCCCATATGTATGGAGTGGAGTCTCTGGCTATGCATATATTCGTGGTTGGCCATCAAATACCAGGCCGCTCTGGCGTCCAAATCGAGGAGAGCGCTGCGCACTGAACACCAGACTGCCCGCCAAGTCACCAAGCGAGAATGGCTTTCAGTCCGATTTCGGGTATTACCTCTCATCATCCGGCAATAATCGGTCACGGACCCTCTTTAGTCGCTCACTCGGCTAGTTGACGTTGACTTAACTGAACGCCACAAAAAACTCCTTCAGGTGAGATACTTTCGGGGAAATATGCGCCACTGCAATCGGCGGTTCGTGAGAGGCGGGAGTTAGTTCTTCGAACCACTTCGGCTATCGGTCCGAACTTACTTAAGTCGTACTGTCTCTCTCTATGTCCCATAGAGCTTGTCTCTCTCTATGTCTCATAGAGCTCGTCTCTCTCTATGTCTCATAGAGCTCGCTCACCACTCGTGTAATGCCTGCATAGAGTGAGACAATGTTTTTCTCGGCGGTTCGCCTTGTTCTGACACCAGATACAGTCAGTGCAGTGTCTGTATTTCACAGTGTCTGGATGGTTCGATGCAAATGCCCTTCAGTGATGCAGGCGACTACGCGCAATAAACAGGAAATCAGTGTTCGAGTCTCGGTCCGGCACAAATTTTCATGTGTCTATAGTGAACCATACAGCTGATGTAATATCCTATTCCCAGTTTGCGAATATGAGTACATTTCATAATTTAATGCTGTTGTAGATCTACAGCAGTATCTGTTCGTTCAGACATTCATGCATGTCCGAAGGACATAACATACAGCTGATACAGTTGATGTAATACCGTATTCCCAATTTGCGAATACATTTCATAATTGAATATGGCTGTAGATCGTCAGCAGTATCTGGGTATTTGCATCGAACTATACAGACACTGTCAAACACAGACTTTGCACTATCTTTCATTATTAATTTTTTGAGAATTAAAGCATATGTAGCAGTGATATAGTAACAACACAAGCGTATAGTAAAAAATAGATTTCATTCTAAGCTTATAACGACTGTACCAGATACCAGCAACAACAATCTATAATATTTCATAACATGTACCACTACCTAGCATTATACAAATAGGCAAGAATTCGTTTACTCAACATGGCACAGTAAAATAAATAATTGTGACTGCATATTTAAATATTGATGCCACCTCATTAGCGATTAATAATTCTAAATGTTTATTGATTCTTTTAACATATAGGAACGAATATGTGTCTAGGTTTGTGCGTCTATCTACCGTAAGCTATACCTTTGTTAAATATACCACATTTAGATTTACTCATAATCACGTGAAGCCCGCAAAAAACCGCTAATCAAATCGTTCTTCCTCATAAAGAAATATTATAATGGACTATTGGCGCTAAACCATTCTTTATCGATATTCGTTCTTACCACAACAAAAGAAACTAAACACCTTACCTTATCTGAACTTCTGGAAGAAGACTGTAATGTAAGAGTCTTCGTAATATTTAATTATTACAAACATTAGTGACTATCGCCATAAATGCAATATTGATCAGTTTAACATATTATTTTTTTCTTTTTTTATTCTCTGGAAATAATAATTTTTAATATGCAATCGCTACTTGCTTTCGCTTAAAGAAGCAACTTCACCAAGTGGGAAATCTCGGAGAGATTATTCAACCTGGTCTCTGCAAGACGTCACTCAGAATGTTTACATGGGGCTCCAAAAACCGATTTCATAAACCGATTTCGCTACACCGTTTCCAGCTGCTCGTGTAAACACTCCGATATTGATTCCTGAAATGCGGTTCTATCTGCTGGATTTCCGCTTCCACAACCGATTTTCGCTCCCATAGAAAGGCAGACCATTTTTAAAACGGGCCCGGGTTGTGAGGTTACGTCTTGCTTTTTTTAAAAAAAAAATTGACTAATCTGGACGGAATTACTTGTAAAGTGAAGCAAAAGAAGAAATATTGGACTGAGCATGAAGCTGTTAGCCTCTAATGTTTAACTGAAGAGAAACAACCACTATGTTGACTAAATCAGAAACTGGAATAGCTCATTTCCAGACGCAATTTGTGTGAAACAACATGCGATCGGAAACCCAATATTTGATCAGTCTAGCAAATCCCCTTCAGACAGTAACAAGTAAACACGAAAACTGACGTCGCTTTCATAGCCAGCAGCTCGAAATACCATATTTTTGTTAAAGAAAATAAATCAAAATGTAATAAAGATGGTCATACGTTAACATTCTAATGCATTCGTTAGCATAGGAGAAACAAAGAGCTGATAATGTAACGAAAGATAAAAGAAAAAATTACGTACTCGTTTCGCAAAAAGAAAATTTAGGAAAATGACCAAAGTGTTCCCAAACAACGAGAAAATGTCTGCTTACGTTCGTTATGTTAGACTGCTTCATTTGCATCCAGCTGCTTTCTTACGTGTAATTCGTGTTACGATACGGAACTTTCACGGCCTGTTACTTAGGCGTTCTATTTTAACTCAGCTAAAAGAGTATAATTAGAAATTGGAATAGCTAAGAAAAGTTTAACACACGGTGTTTCTAAAAAGGCGTTGAAATATTAAATTTCATATACGTTTATTAAAACGACTTACAGACTAAGCTCTATTGTAATTTTGTAGACAAACAGCTCAACTTTTGACTCTCTGCAGAATCGACGAAGGAAGGAACATTCGGAAAACAAGAGAAAGATGGGACAAGGCGATAGGACATTTGTTAAGGCATCAGGTAAAAACCTCCGAGGTACTAGATCGGAACTTCAGAGCGTAAAACAAGTGGGGGAAGACAGAGATCGGAATACATCCAGCATACAACTGAGGACGTAGGGCGCAAGTGCTGCTCTGAAATGAATAGATTGGTGCTGGAGAGGAATTCGTATCGAGCTGCATCAAAGCATTCAGAAGACTGATGACATAAAAAAGACTTTCTTTTTTACAATATCTTCCAGAGGAGTTATCTCATCTAGAACCCCACTGTTTATTCATTTCTCGGCACCAATCACAGCACACATTACTTCATAACGTAAAAAACTTGTTCTACACTGTTCATTAATTTATATTGTTTAGAGCTTCTCAGCTTCGTCCACTTCCCTTTTTAGATAACTGCTCACAAATACAGTACTTAAATTTTTACGCGCGTGATATTCATATGCATAACAACATCAGCATCAGCCTTTTTACATCCGCTGCAGTGTTAATACCACCTTTAAGAATATTCACGTATTGCGGTCTTCAGCTAAGTACCAATATTTATGCCGCCTTTTTCCCTATGTCACCTACTCACCTTCCATTTGATCATCGTTTACGTCTTTTCTTATTTCACAGAAACCGTGGTCCATATACCACTATTTGCATGCCTATACAGGTTAAATGTAAATGTCGTGTGACTAGGGCCTCCCGTCGGGTAGACCGTTCGCCTGGTGCAAGTCTTTCAATTTGACGCCACTTCGGTGACTTGCGCGTCGATGGGGATGAAATGATGATGATTAGGACAACGCAACACCCAGTCCCTCAGAGGAGAAAATCTCCAACCCAGTCGGGAATCGAACCCGGCCCTGAGGACTGACATTCTGTCCCGCTGTCGGCTGCCGGGGATGGACCCTATACAGGGTGAGTCGCTAACTATTGCCACCGAGCATAACTCCGAAAGTATGATAGGAGCTGAAAAGTTAGTGGGACAAAAGTTGCATGGGACAACTGGGGCCATAATATGACGTTGCTTTTGTTGCTAGATGGGGTCGCTTCAGAGATATGAAGGTCAACTCTGTTTTTCTAAATGCGATGCTATAGTCTGGTACTTATTTTCTGATACCGGCTATCGGGACGAACCCAATGATGTAAGGTCTTTGAAGGTCAACGAAGGTCACAAAGGTGGCATGAACGTCCATTTATAGAAGGTGTTCGAAGTGATGACCATTGGTGTCAATGCAGTACAGCAATCTTCTTATCATGGATTGAGTGGTATTCCTCATCACATCGCCACTTATCGAAGCACATGCTCTGACAGTTCTCTCTCGCATATCTTCAGGTGTAGTTGGAACGTCTTTATAAACAATGTCTTTTACGAATCCCCACAACAAAAAATACAAAGGCGTCAAGTCTGACGAACCAACCGTCCACGACACATCGCGTCCAATCCAACTACACTCCTGGAAATGGAAAAAAGAACACATTGACACCGGTGTGTCAGACCCACCATACTTGCTCCGGACACTGCTAGAGGGCTGTACAAGCAATGATCACATGCACGGCACAGCGGACACACCAGGAACCGCGGTGTTGGCCGTCGAATGGCGCTAGCTGCGCAGCATTTGTGCACCGCCGCCGTCAGTGTCAGCCAGTTTGCCGTGGCATACGGAGCTCCATCGCAGTCTTTAACACTGGTAGCATGCCGCGACAGCGTGGACGTGAACCGTATGTGCAGTTGACGGACTTTGAGCGAGGGCGTATAGTGGGCATGCGGGAGGCCGGGTGGACGTACCGCCGAATTGCTCAACACGTGGGGCGTGAGGTCTCCACAGTACATCGATGTTGTCGCCAGTGGTCGGCGGAAGGTGCACGTGCCCGTCGACCTGGGACCGGACCGCAGCGACGCACGGATGCACGCCAAGACCGTAGGATCCTACGCAGTGCCGTAGGGGACCGCACCGCCACTTCCCATCAAATTAGGGACACTGTTGCTCCTGGGGTATCGGCGAGGACCATTCGCAACCGTCTCCATGAAGCTGGGCTACGGTCCCGCACACCGTTAGGCCGTCTTCCGCTCACGCCCCAACATCGTGCAGTCCGCCTCCAGTGGTGGCGCGACAGGCGTGAATGGAGGGACGAATGGAGACGTGTCGTCTTCAGCGATGAGAGTCACTTCTGCCTTGGTGCCAATGATGGTCGTATGCGTGTTTGGCGCCGTGCAGGTGAGCGCCACAATCAGGACTGCATACGATCGAGGCACACAGGGCCAACACCCGGCATCATGGTGTGGGGAGCGATCTCCTACACTGGCCGTACACCACTGGTGATCGTCGAGGGGACACTGAATAGTGCACGGTACATCCAAACCGTCATCGAACCCATCGTTCTACCATTCCTAGACCGGCAAGGGAACTTGCTGTTCCAACAGGACAATGCACGTCCGCATGTATCCCATGCCACCCAACGTGCTCTAGAAGGTGTAAGTCAACTACCCTGGCCAGCAAGATCTTCGGATCTGTCCCCCATTGAGCATGTTTGGGACTGGATGAAGCGTCGTCTCACGCGGTCTGCACGTCCAGCACGAACGCTGGTCCAACTGAGGCGCCAGGTGGAAATGACATGGCAAGCCGTTCCACAGGACTACAACCAGCATCTCTACGATCGTCTCCATGGGAGAATAGCAGCCTGCATTGCTGCGAAAGGTGGATATACACTGTACTAGTGCCGACATTGTGCATGCTCTGTTGCCTGTGTCTATGTGCCTGTGGTTCTGTCAGTGTGATCATGTGATGTATCTGACCCCAGGAATGTGTCAATAAAGTTTCCCCTTCCTGGGACAATGAATTCACGGTGTTCTTATTTCAATTTCCAGGAGTGTATTTGGGGATTATCTCTACGATTCATTTCTAGCCATCAGCGAAAAATGTGCGGGACGTCCATCGTGTTGATACCACATTCTGTTCCTTGTTCCTAAAGGTATTTCTTGCAATAACAGACCTAATGTTTCTTGCGGGAATGTGGTGTACTTCCTACCATTAAGATTTCCTTCGATGAAATAGAGGCCTATAATTCTGTCCTCCAGAACCCCACACGACTGTGCGGCTGGTCCCGGCGGAGGTTCGAGTCCTCCTTCGGGCATGGGTGTGTGTGTTTGTCCTTAGGATAATTTAGGTTAAGTAGTGTGAAAGCTTAGGGACTGATGACCTTAGCAGTTAAGTTCCATAAGATTTCACACACATTTGAACATTTTTTTGAATCCCACACCA
The DNA here is from genome assembly GCF_021461385.2 of Schistocerca piceifrons. Classification (NCBI taxonomy): domain Eukaryota; kingdom Metazoa; phylum Arthropoda; class Insecta; order Orthoptera; family Acrididae; genus Schistocerca; species Schistocerca piceifrons. Next base: position 275,969,441 of record NC_060145.1, read on the forward strand.
TACACTCACCGACCTCGGTTTTTGGTGTGCAACTTTCCGCGGCCAACATGGATTTTCAGTTGCCCGATAACGCATGTTATGCAAATTAACATTTCCATGGTTCGTGAATGCAGCCTCGTCAGTAAATAAAATCAGATTAATACATGTGTCATCCCTCTTAATCTGAAGTTGAGCCCATTGGCAGAATTCAATGGGACGCATACAATCCGTACCAGTTAATTCTTGGTGGTGACTGATATGGTAAGGATGATATTTGTGGTGATGAAGAACACGAACAACACTACTCTGGCTCCCGCCAGATTCCATTGCGATTTGACGCGAATAATGCAAGAATCTCGAACCACAGTGGCAAGAGCACCAATTTCCCTTTCTTCGTTAATAACTTTCCCTTGCCGGATATGTTTCTGATGCATTAAAGCTCTAGTTATTCTCAATTTATCATACACACATTTAAATGTACGACGTTTGGGTGATTAGTTTGAGGATATCTTTCAGCGTAAAAGTCTCTAGTCCTCACTGAATTTCGTTGGCATTCTCCGTAAATAAGAAGCATATCGACTCGTTCTTCGAAGAAATACGTCATTCACATTCGCTTGATACGACGATACTAGTCTTACCATTCCTGTTAGTGTTCTGTTGCAAAACCGTCGAACGGTGTTTACATGTCAATGGCACATTAGATGCATACGCCGTATTCGGCGAATATTTACTATTTGCGCTATATACGGCAGAGAACTGTCAGAGCGCGTGCTCCTATAAGTGCCGAAGTGATACGGAATACCACTCAATCCATGATGCGAAGATTGCAGCACTGCACTGATACCAATGGTCATCACTTCGAACACCTGTAAAAGGACGTTCATGCCACCTTTTTGAACTCCGTTGACCCTCAAAGACCTTACTGTTACACATCATTGGATTCGTCTCGATAGCCGCTGTCAAAAAGTAAATACCAAACTATAGCATCCCACTTAAAAGAACAAAGTTGACCTTCATATCTCTGACGCGATCCCACCTAGCAACAAAAAACCAACGTCATATTATGGCCCCCTCTGTCCCATGCAACATTTGTCCCACAAACTTTTCAGCTGCCATCATACTTTCGGAGTTACTCTAGGTGGCAGTAGTTAGTGACTCACCCTGTATATCTAACCTGTCTCCATTTCATTTGCATTACGGCTGTCATTATGTCTGCCAATGTAGTTTGTTCGCTGATCCATTAATTAGTGTTTCTGTTTCTCCTGGCATATTCCCTACAAACATCTTTCCCTTGAATCTGAACAGAGCTCAAAATATTTTTGATGTCTCCCCCAGAACTGTTATTGTGATGCAGTGTGAATGTACTAATAAATCTGTAAGGCCAGTTTTATCAATTTTTTTAGGGGGGAGGGAGAACGGTGCAAATTTCTTCCTCCCAGGTGGTGTTACCACGGAGTATGTCCGGAATGGATGTGATAATTCTCTTCAAGGGTGGCGTAGTGGACGCACCAACGACTTTAAGCAGGGGTGTTATTTTCCAGACAGAAAGACATCTTTGTAACTAGTCACCAGTGGACGTTAAACGTGACGTGTAATACAAGGGAGGTGTCGAACGAAATACGAAAATTGGAGTGAACTTTTGCGGGACTGCATCTCGAAGCCATGAGGGAAGGAATAGAGGCGCACTGTGAGAATGTCAGGGGTTGCGACTTTCGTATGAAGAAATTAAGGGATCATTTACGTCAAGTAATGGATTTAGCGCCACAAACATTGTCATGATGGAAGGAAAAAATGGTTGAAATGGCTCTGAGCACTATGGGACTTAACATCTGTGGTCATCAGTCCCCTAGAACTTAGAACTACTTAAACCTAACTAACCTAAGGACATCACACACATCCATGCCCGAGGCAGGATTCGAACCTGCGACCGTAGCGGTCACGCGGTTCCAGACTGAAGCGCCTAGAACCACACGGCCACACCGGCCGGCTATGATGGAAGAGGCGATGGTTAGATGCAGGAGGGGAGGGGAGGGGGGAAGAGTTATTAAGGACTGTGCTTGGTACGACGAATGATGATGACGACGTCCATGAGTTGAACAGTACATTTGTACAAGTGCAGGGGGTAGAGGATACTACCATGTAGTAAGCAAATTTGGTGCGAGATATGCTGAATAACACCAGGATAGTATGGAAATCGACTGCAGAGTTAACAGGGTATAGAAGACATATGTGGGAACAGTTAACAAAGATTCTGGTAAAGTGCAGACTGGACTGAACTTGCTGGATGAGAGAATGGCCTTAGCAAGGTTGCTGAGATCACTGACAGACGGCTTAAGTGTGGTGGTGTAAGCATTGGAGGAGGCAGTCCATCAGGTGATGCATCGACAATTGAGTCCTACGTAATTGCAACCACATTAGTTCTTAGCTGGACTATGAAAGGTGCAACAAGAATTAACGCCAGAGTTACATAGTACAATTAACGGAACAGGGTTCCCCACTGTTTTATGATGTATCAGCAGTTGAAATCAACACGTAAAACATGTCCGTCCATTAGAGTCCGTCAGTTAACTGCCAGAATGGTTTCATATTATGCTACTTACGTGACCCTGATAGAGAAAGGATAAGAATAGTCATCATAAGCGACATAAACAATTTTAAGAATAAATGAATAATGCCTCCTGCATTCTCCCACCTTAGTTGTAAGGCAATGGTTAGACAATTTAAATGAAACGTAAAGAAAAATGTTTTTGTCCCTTTGTTAAATTTTTCATATGTACACGTTTCAGGAAGTGTATTGAGGCACATACTAGCAGAGTAACGGCACAGACAAGACGCAGCTGGGGACTGCAGCGCGCGTGCGGGCTGAGTCGGCAACGTGTGTCGGTGGATGCTCAGTAAACACGCCCACTTGTTTACCTCTCCGTGGTGGAGTCACTTATCGAACGAATGTTTGTATAAGAACGGCGCAAAGTAATAATCTCTCAAGGGGTGCTTTCTATTGTCTAGCTTCAGTCGTTTTGGTCACGATCTGACACATGGAGTGAGAATGGAGCTCTTGTTCCCTGGCCTTAATTATTCTCTCGGAGTTACACTGTGTGATCAAAAGCATCCGGACACCTGGCCGAAAATGACTTACAAGTTCATGGCGCCCTCAATCGGTAATGCTGGAATTCGATATGATGTTGGCCCACCCTTAGCCTCGATGACAGCTTCCACTCTCGCAGCCATACGTTCTTCACGGAATGCTGCACTGAGGAGAGGTATCGATATCGTTCGGTGAGGCCCGGCACGAAGTCGGCGTTCCAAAACATCCCAAAGGTGTTCTGTAGGATTCAGGTCAGGACTCTGTGCAGGCCAGTCCATTACAGGGATGTTATTGTTGTGTAATCACTCCGCCACAGTCCGTACATTACGAAAAGGTGATCGATCATGTTGAAAGATGCAATCGCCATCCCCGAATTGCTTTTCAACAATGGGGAGCAAGTAGGTGCTTAGAACATCAATGTAGGCCCGTACTGTGATAGTACCACGCAAAACAATAAGGGGTGCAAGCTCTCTCCATGAAAAACACGACCACACCATAACACCATCGCCTACGAATTTTACTGTTGGCACTACACTTTCAGGCAGATGACGTTAGCCGGGCATTCGCCATAGTCACACGATACCATCGGATCGCCACATTGTGTACCGTGATTTGTCACCCCACACAACATTTTTCCACTGTTGAATCGTCCATTGTTTACGCTTCTTACAGAAAGTGAGGCGTCGTTTGACATTTACCGGCGTGATGTGGGGCTTAGGACCAGCTGCTCGAAAATGAAATCCAATTTCTCTCACCTCCCGCCTAACTGTCATAGTATTTGCAGTGGATCCTGATGCAGTTTGGAATTCCTCTGTGATGGTCTGGATAGATGTCTGCCTATTACACATTACGACCGTCTTGAAGTGTAGGCGGTCTCTGTCAGTCAACATACGAGATCGGCCTGTACGCTTTTGTGCTGTACGTGTCTTTTCACGTTTACACTTCACTATCACATCGGAAACAGTAGACCTAGGGATGTTCAGGAGTGTAGAAATTTCGCGTACAGACGTATGACACAAGTGACACCCAATCACCTGACCACGTTAGAAGTCCGTGAGTTCCGCGATGCGTCCCATTCTGCTCTCTCACGATGTCTAATGACTACTGAGGTCGCTGATATGGAGTACCTGGCAGCAGGTGGCAGCACAATGCACCTAATATGAAAAGTGTATGTTTTTGGGTATTTCCGGATACTTTTGATCACAGTGTATGTCTCCATATGCCTTTCTGACGCCAACAGGGCTGCAGGAATGCCTGCATTCGGTTTTGTGGTGGGAGGATGCTAGTGGTCGGATTACAATGTCCGTTACATAAGGCATGATGGTGCCACATAGTTTGGTCAAGTTCCCATCTACAGGTGGTAAAATCTGATTGGCCATCAACCAAACTTCATGTGAGAAGGGACAGTAACTTCACGTTGATTTGTGGACCAGTTGTTGTACGATTTTGACTGGATGAAGCGTGCTACGCATTTTTTCTTAGGAGAGACTAAGTGAAACTCAGACGCGAAGCACGAAAAACATTCTTGGAGCAGAAGTTGATCAATTCTGGAAGCTGATCCTGAGTGGTGCAGACTCTGTGCGTCTGCAAGCAGAGTCCAACGGATGCTGGTGCTGGCTTCACCAGCAACTGCAGTCGTTGTAATTTATAATAGTGCCATCGCGAAATAGGGCGTTAGGTCCGAGCCGAATTTGACAAGCTTTACGGAGCCAAGTATTCCACATAGATTTGTTCCATTTATTCAATTAGGCGCTTCTCTTTAACTCATGAGTGAACGTTACATCTGTAGTTGCTTATCCATTGCCGGCGAATGTAATTTCACCTCATGCATGCTTAACTAACATTTATGTAGTACAACATTGTCAAAGCAGTTGGATTTGTACGGTCGCACAGCGACGATTTTTGTCCAAACTCATTTCTTCCGTTAGGTCCTGCCGGTTTTCCTTGTGGCCCAACGTAGGGTACCATGCCCATTTCTTATGTTTCTTTAAAGACGTTAATTAATATGCTGACGTTCCATTTAAGACGTTAAAAACTTTTATAATTGTGATGTTAATAAGAAGTAATAAATGCATCGATCATAATCGGGATCTACAGATTCCTTTTCTTAACTATTCTCCATTTCAATCTACTCCCATTTAATTGATCCTGTCTGAATTAATTATTCACAAGTAGTAGGTATTTTCCAGTTAGCTTACCCTGCCAGGATAGTTCCATTTTATATAGACCTCCCAATCCATAGTTCCGTTTTATATAGCTCATCCTACCAGGATTAATTATCCGTCATTAGTAGAAACGTTTTGGATGGGTAGAACCCGGCAGCCAGAGTGAAAATATCAAATGGACAGCAGGAAGGGAGAGCCAGTGCAGTGGTGATGGCCCGTTTACTTCACATCCAAGCCACAAACTTGTGGTTTACGAGCGTAAAACCGATGTGGTAGCAAAACAAAGACAGGCTAACTCTGTACAAATATTTCTCATTTTTAGACAAAGATATCGCAGTTTTCCAGACACCAGTCCCGAGGAGGGACTTAGTCGGTCCAATGTGTCTACGAGTCTACAAGTGTACAGGGCTGAACCAGTCACCCTCTTCAAATTCTGCCTGTGCTAGCGGTCATTCTGCTGTCTATGCCAAGTCCGATGTTGTGGATTTAGCACCCTCCAGCTGGCGGGTCACCTTGCAAGTTAATAAATAAAAAAAGTAATAAAGGTTATGTGAATGTGCACATGTTTGCTTTAGTTCTGGATACTCTCTTTCTCAAAGTATACAGAGTGGTCCATTGATAGTGACCGGGCCAAATATCTCACGAAATAAGCATCAAACGAAAAAACTACAAAGAACGAAACTCGTCTAGCTTGAAGAGGGAAACCAGATGGTGCTACGGTTGGCCCGCTAGATGGTTTACATATTCGTGTAGTACGTAAAGAAATATGAGTGTTTTAGTTGGACCACTTTCTTCGCTTTGTGATAGATGCCGCTGTAATAGTCACAAACATATGGCTCACAATTTTAGACGAACACTTGGTAACAGGTAGGTTTTTTAAATTAAAATACAGAACGTAGGTACGTTTGAACATTTTATTTCGGTTGTTCCAATGTGATACATGTACCTTTGTGAACTTATTATTTCTGAGAACGCATGCTGTTACAGCGTGATTACCTGTAAATACCACATTAATGCAATAAATGCTCAAAATTATGTCCGTCAACATCTGGCAATACGTGTAACGACATTCCTCTCAACAGCGAGTAGATCAATAGACTGCGAAACCCTGTGTGAAACTATGGAAGAATTCGGAATCGACCGAAAGACCCGAAAAATCATGGGATAGGCACTTACAAGAACAACTTCCAAAGTGAAATTTATGGGTGAGATATCGGAACTCTTTGAAATTAGAACGAGAGTATGGCAGGGTGACGGACTATTCCCGATTATTTTCAACGTTGTTCTAGAAAAGATCGTAAGAGAATGGGAACCTCATGTAAAAGTGTCCAAATTGGTATCAGAAAAGAAAACTGTACAAAGTAAAATGCCCTGCCTTCGCGGACGATATTGCGATCATCACAAAGAACAGGACACAAGCGATTCACACAGTTGAAAAACTACATAAAATTGCACAGGAAACTGGGCTGCAAATTTCGTATGGAAAAAAAACAGTATATGGAAAGACGGCCAGAAAATAAGTCTCCGCTAATCACAAAACACGATAACATCACACAAGTCAGCCACTTTAAATATCTTGGCGAAACTATAGAGTCATCAGGACTAAACAGAATAAAAAAATGGCTCTGAGCACTATGGGCCTTAACATCTGAGGTCATCAGTCCCCCAGAACTTAGAACTACTTAAACCTAACTAACCTAAGGACATCACACACATCCGTGCCCGAGGCAGGATTCGAACCTGCGACCGTAGCAGTCGCGCGGTTCCGGACTGAGCGCCTAGAACCGCTCGGCCACCACGGCCGGCCAAGTTCAATCAGTCCTCTAAAGGGAAATAATAGATAAAATAAATAAATAAATAATACACACACAGTTTGTACTGGAGGACCTATTTTAGCTGCTGCCGCCTTCCACCCTGTAGATCACCGGTTCCCATCCGGGGAAGTGCAGCCCCTCGTCCACCATCGCCCTTCAAACTTCTTCCTGCTGGCCTCTGCTCTTGGCAGGCTCTTCCGTTGTGAACTGCCTCACTGGCGCCAGGTCTCCAGCGTGGTTATGCTCGCCTTCATCGTCCTCCCCTGGAACTGTCAACGGCTTCTCGTCAGAGTGGTTGACACAGTGCTGCCACAGTCTAACGGTCACGACACTTCGCCACGATTTTGTTGCCTACCGCACCAGCAGCGCCCCAAACGGCCAGTAACTTAAACTGTGAGTTCGGCGCGATCGAGAAAGCGAATAGTGGTTGTTTATTTTGATTTCTACAATGGTTTTTAGAAGTTGGTGCGTTTGTAGCGCAATAAATTGCAGCAACAACAGGAAGAAGGCACCACAGCTGTCTTTTTTACATTTCCTAAGAATCCTGAGAGGTATATACCATCATGTTACTAAACTGTATCGTCAGGATTCACTTGCAAACTACATGTCTACTAATGATTAATGTTTCGTTTTAGGAGCAGAAAATGGTTAGTTAGTAGCAGACGAGAAGACCTTAGTAAAAAAGACCCAGTTTACCTGTATAATAATATTAGGTTTTGTTCGCTACATTTCGAACAAAACCAGTTCATGAACGCAGACAGTAATAAACAGTTGCTTGTCCCACTTAGAATAATACAGGGTGTTACAAAAAGGTACGGTCAAACTTTCAGGAAACATTCCGCACACACAAAGAAAGAAAATATGTTATGTGGACATGTGTCCGGAAACGCTTACTTTCCATGTTAGAGCTCATTTTATTACTTCTCTTCAAATCACATTAATCATGGAATGGAAACACACAGCAACAGAACGTACCAGCGTGACTTCAAACACCTTGTTACAGGAAATGTTTAAAATGTCCTCCGTTAGCGAGGATACTTGCATCCACCGTCCGTCGCATGGAATCCCTGATGCGCTGATAAAGCCCTGGAGAATGGCGTATTGTATCACAGCCGTCCACAATACGAGCACGAAGAGTCTACATTTGGTACCGGGCTTGCGCAGACAAGAGCTTTCAAATGCCCCCATAAATGAAAGTCAAGAGGGTTGAGGTCAGGAGAGCGTGGAGGCCATGGAATTGGTCCGCCTCTACCAATCCATCGGTCACCGAATCTGTTGTTGAGAAGCGTACGAACACTTCCACTGAAATGTGCAGGATCTCCAACGTGCATGAACCACATGTTGTGTCGTACTTGTAAAGGCACATATTCTAGCAGCACAGGTAGAGTATCCCGTATTAAATCATGAGAACGTGATCCGTTGAGCGCAAGTGGAAGAACATGGGGCCCAATCAAGACATCACCAACAATGCCTGCCCAAACGTTCACAGAAAATTTGTGTTGATGACGTGATTGCACAATTGCGTGCGGATTCTCGTCAGCCCACACATGTTGATTGTGAAAATTTACAATTTGATCACGTTGGAATGAAGCCTCATCCGTGAAGAGAACATTTGCACTGAAATGAGAATTGACACATTGTTGGATGAACCATTCGCAGAGTGTACCCGTGGCGGCCAATCAGCTGCTGATAGTGCCTGCACACGCTGTACATGGTACGGAAACAACTGGTTCTCCCGTAGCACTCTCCATACAGTGACGTGGTCAACGCTACCTTGTACAGCAGCAACTTCTCTGACGCTGACATTAGGGTTATCGTCAACTGCACGAAGAATTGCCTCGTCCATTGCAGGTGTCCTCGTCGTTCTAGGTCTTCCCCAGTCGCAAATCATAGGCTGGAATGTTCCGTGCTTCCTAAGACGCCGATCAATTGCTTCGAACGTCTTCCTGTCGGGACACCTTCGGTCTGGAAATCTGTCTCGATACAAACGTACCGCGCCATGGCTATTGCCCCGTGCTAATCCATACATCAAATGGGCATCTGCCAACTCCGCATTTGTAAGCATTGCACTGACTGCAAAACCACGTTCGTGATGAACACTAACCTGTTGATGCTACGTACTGATGTGCTTGATGCTAATACTGTAGAGCAATGAGTCGCATGTCAACACAAGCACCGAAGTCAACATTACCTTCCTTCAATTGGGCCAACTGGCGGTGAACCGAGGAAGTACAGTACACACTGACGAAACAAAAATGAGCTCTAACATGGAAATTAAGCGTTTCCGGACACATGTCCACATAACATCTTTTCTTGATTTGTGTGTGAGGAATGCTTCCTGAAAGTTTGGCCGTACCTTTTTGTAACACCCTGTATAAAGATGAAGGTCGTACTTGTGGCAACAGGCGACAACAATGACAAACACAGTAGGCCTACAGAACGATAAATGAGCTGCCGATCGCTTTTGCATGTAGAGGTACATGTATGTGCTTTTTACGTGAAATTGTGTGTTTATATTCTTTTGATATCAACGTGGTAAACTGCAGTTCTATCCAATGTCACAAGTGTTTCATCACGAATGTGTTGTAGCTTGCTACTCGATTCACGGATTTTGTCCATACTTGCGTTTATTTTAGAATCATTTTTAGAAACATATATGCCTTCTGATACTACACAAATCCTTAGAGGAAAGAAAATTACTCACATATTTTGTAAATTGCGTAGGAAATGGATGCAAAACAAACTTTATGCTTAAGACACGTCTGACGTTCATCTTACTCGCCGCGTGGAGCGCTAGTGTCGCTCCATCTGTCAAACGGTAACAACTTCTACAGCAGTGAGTGCCGCGACTGTAATGTTAGACTGTGGTGCTGCACACCTGCACTGCTCTGGCATCGCCTCCGCGCTACATACTGGTGGCAACGCACCGACTCCAGCGCCTTCTTCGACAGCGCCCACTGTTCACGTCCCCTTCGGACTGTCAGTGACGCACCGGATGTACTTTGAGTGATAAATGGTTGGTTCTCCAGTTCTGTTAGTGTATTCATCTCTTGGTCTGCCTCTACGATTTTTACCCTCCACGCTGCCCTCCAATACTAAACTGGTGATCCCTTGATGCCTCAGAACATGTCCTACCAATCGATCACTTCTTTTAGTCAAGTTGTGCCACAAACTTCTCTTCTCCCCAATCCTATTCAGTACCTCCTCATTAGTTATGTGATCTGCCCATCTAATCTTCAGCATTCTTCTGTAGCACCACATTTCGAAAGCTTCTATTCTCTTCTTGTCCCAACTATTTATCACCATGTTTCACTTCCATACATGGCTACACTCCATACAAATACTTTCAGAAACGACTTCCTGACACTTAAATGTATACTCGATGTTAACAAATTTCTCTTCTTCAGAAATGCTTTCCTTGCCCTTGCCAGTCTACATTTTATATCCTCTCTACTTCAACCATCATCAGTTATTTTGTTCCCCAAATAGCAAAACCTTTACTACTTTAAGTGTCTCATTTCCTAATCCAATTCCCTCAGCATCACCCGACTTAATTCGATTACATTCCATTGTTGATGTTCATCTTATATCCTCCTTTCAAGACACTATCCATTCTGTTCAACTGCTCTTCCAAGTCCTTTGCTGTCTCTGACATAATTACAATGTCATCGGCGAACCTGTAAGTTTTTACCTCTTCTCCATAGATTCTAATACCTACACCGAATTTTTCTTTTGTTTCCTTCATTGCTTGTTCAATATACAGATTGAATAACATCGGGGAGAGGCTACAACCCTGTCTCACTCCCTTCTCAACCACTGCTTCCCTTTCATGTCCCTCGACTCTTATAACTGCCAGCTGGTTTCTGTACAAATTGTACATAGCCTTTCGCTCCCTGTATTTTACCCCTGCCACCTTCAGAATTTGAAAGAGGGTATTCCAATCAACACTGTCAATAAAGGGTGGTGGTATTCCGGCATCGTGACGTCGATCTACCCAGTTCCACCACTTACCATAGTGGTTTATCAATGGGTCATAATACAGAGTCTTTCAAAAATAATGAACTGATTTTAAAAATCCATATTTATTGATAAAAACGTGCTGCAAACATAGGATTATTTGAAAAACACTCACAAGATCTTAAAGTTTTAGTTATGCTATTGCAAATGCTCTGTGTCCACCAGCAGCAGCACCAACACCACCTAGACAGTAGCCAAGTTCGTCACAACTTTTATACAATGTCTCTTCTTTTACGGAAGTTATGGTAGATGTTATTCTGTTCTTCTCTTCTTCTATGTCGCAAGGTAAAGGGAGATGAACACACATTTCTTAACATGTCCACGAAGAAAAAATTGAGTCATGTCTGGCAATGTTGGCGACCAAGAATGCAGGGCAGTGTCCTGGGATACAGTGCGCCGTATCCAGCAATGAAATGTCTTCAAATGCTGCAGAACTGGATTTTCCGACAAGTTCAGGACTACTCCAATTACCTCATTTTCCAACAAGATGGAGCTCCGCCACACTGATACAACAGCGTGCTGCAGTTTCTCAGTTACACACTACCTCAACATTCTATAGGGACCGACCGGAGTGGCCGAGCGGTTCTAGGCGCTTCAGTCTGGAACTGCGCGACCGCTACGGTCGCAGGTTCGAATCCTGCCTCGGGCATGGATGTGTGTGATGTCTTTAGGTTAGTTAGGTTTAAGTAGTTCTAAGTTCTAGGGGACTGATGACCACAGCAGTTAAGTCCCATAGTGCTCAGAGCCATTTGAACCATTTGAGCTGTATAGGGAGCATGGGATCCGGAGACACTGGCCTGCATCCTTGGCCACCAAGATTGCCAGACATGAGTCCATGCGATTTTTTCTTGTGGGGTTATGTGAATGAAAGGGTGTTCATCACCCCATTACCTCACGACGTAGAAGAGAAGCTGATGCTGCTGGACGTAAAGAGCACTTCTAGCAGCATAGTTAATTTTTTTAGATTTTGTAAGTATTTTGCAATTAATCCCATCTTTGTGGTATGTTTTTATCAATAAATATGGAGTTTTGAAAAAAGTTCATTCTTTTTGAAACCCCATGTAATACACGCTCATTAAAAACCTTCCATTTTAGACACGTGGAAACTATTTAGCTTATCAAAAGCACTACTGGCAACTTTTACTATTACGTTTATTTCGTTTCCTAGCCATCAAATAGTTGTTGTCAACTTGTAATATTATATTTATTTTATTAGGGAATTGAGTTATAAATTAAAATAAAAACCTTGCCTCCCGATTTTCTAGTTGCCCCTGCGACTAGAGTGAGATGGGAATTACATACAACCATTCTCTCTCTGTTCTGGGGTAGTTTTTGGCCAGAGAGATTTTAATGTAACACCTTTCAATCAGTAATTATTGGTATATGAAGATTGCATCTGTTCATTCGGACATCTCCGAAAGAACAGATACCATCGGTGACCACGCAGCTTTCTTAGAATGACATGATAATTAAATCAGGACCCTAAGCTGTCGACAAGCGTTGATATACATCAATGGAGACAGTTGAAAACGTGTGCCCCGACCGGGACTCGAACACGGGATCTCCTGCTTACATGGCAGAAGCTCTATCCATCTGAGCTTAGGGTCTTGATTTCATTCGTAATTATTGGTGGTCACCAAGATGGCAGTGACCAGTAGAGAGACTCCTTGGTTTGAAGCAGAACGTCGGGAGCCCAGGGATGCCTAATAGGATAATTGGCGGTTCCGGCCAGCCAGGTAATGGCAGCCTGGCAAGTCCGAAGAGTTCCCTCAGAACTCTCTTGTAAAGCTTTTTGTAGGTGGGATGGTCAGCGTGGCGATAGAAGGTAATGGCCTACCATGAAACTCTGCTTCTATTTATGGGACCGAGTATTACTGCTTTCAGTACTTGTAAACTTATAAGTAATTACGAAAGATAGGAAATAGTTTAGATTTATAGGAGGAGTACTTCAGAATGACACTGAGTCTCCCGCCATCCGCGGGTGAGAAGCTCAGCAATACTTTGAGTCTCCCGCCCTCAGATGCCGTCATCCTAAACCTAGGTTAGGTACCTTTTTATGTTTACTAGCGTATCATAACGTGTGCTGATGTGTGTAAATGTTTCTAACATCTGTCAACTATTACTACTCGTTACAAGTTTTGAGAGCTTTATGCAGGACGCAGCCATCATACTGATGGTGTAATTCATGGGCGTAGCCATAGGGGACGGGTTGGGGGCGGGTTGGGTTGGGTTGTTTGGGGAAAGGAGACCAGACAGCGAGGTCATCGGTCTCATCGGATTAGGGAAGGATGGGGAAGGAAGTCGGCCGTGCCCTTTCAAAGGAACCATCCCGGCATTTGCCTGGAGCGATTTAGGGAAATCACGGAAAACCTAAGTCAGGATGGCCGGACGCGGGATTGAACCGTCGTCCTCCCGAATGCGAGTCCAGTGTCTAACCACTGCGCCACCTCGCTCGGATAGGTTGGGGGTGGGGTGCGGGATGGGGGGGGGGGGGAAGGGGGGGAGCTGAGAGTTCAACACTCTCACCCCACCCCCCCTGCACCCCGAAATGTTGGTAAATCTAAAAAAAGAAAAGAGAGAATTGATTTTAAAATCTGTTCCAAAATAATCATTGTTACAAAATTACTACGTTTTCAAATCGCGGCTATTGCCAGCGTGGCGTAGTGTGGCGAGGGAAAAACGGCAGCAATGAGACGGCGTTGTGACAACATTGGCATCAATGTATAGACTCAGCCTCAATGAAATGTGATTTGTCTGGAGAGTCCAGATAGTACTGTCCCAGTGTGAGGGTTACCCTTCTGTGGTGAGCGTCTTTTAAAATCTTTTAAGTAGTGCTATATAGGAGAGAGGAACGGCTAATGTGCACTATGTTAAATAAAGTACAAAACTTTGTTTACATGGGTACTGGTTATGTTTATTATTAATTTTGTCAATATGGGCGTCTACGTAGCTTAACACAACTGGACAACGAATTGTTTTGAGAGATTTATATTTTTTTGTTTTTTTTTTGTATTTGGTACTTCAGACTGTCTGATATCAGTATAAGGTTCATTCAGAAGCTGATAACACATTTAGAAGATCTCGTGAGCCATACTTTTTATGTATCATTTGTTCAAAACCTAGGTCTGTACTAGAAACGAAGAATCTCGATCTTCCACCTGAAATAACAGAATGTCAAAGGCAGTAGATTTTCGTCTTTAGCATCGAACGGTTCCCTTCTTTTTTGAACAAACGCTCATTCTAAGAAGTAATTTAAGTGACTCCTGGTGTCACTTTAAACTTTATCCAAAAACGTGTGTTACGAGAGATACAGGCCCACTTTATAAACTAGTGATCTAATATCCTTCAGGATTACAGCAGTAGTTTCAGCAATTCAGATGTGTTCCTTTTATTGGTCTTTGCTTCTGGCCTCGTACCACATAACAGATACGAATACCCTGTGTTTTGAAAGCATAACATGGTTTTCTTCTGATTTGTTTTTCCAACGAATAACAAATCTTCACAGAACTTTTAAAACAGCTGTTTTTGTATGATCACGATCTTTGAGGATTATCCACAATAATTCATCAGAACATCTTAAAGTGCGAACTATCATTCATCTTCATTTACTTCCAAACGCTTGACAACATCAGATTCATAAACCTTTTTGCACAATTACCTTCGACAAAAAAGGTAATATTCAATGTGCACCACTCAAAATTTCACTTGAATTCCCAAGTTATTATTCCGTTTTGTCACCATGTCTGTGACTGACATTGAAAATGCCTTTGTAACGTCAAGAACAACATTTTTTCTAAAAATTCAGCTCCTTCACCTCGTTTTTCTTGCAATCCTGTGATGCGTTATCTCCGCAAAAGAAAGTCTCTTTTAATGTAATTTTTTTGAATTGACCGTCTATAAATGTTGGACTCATTCTACACTTTACCCGTTCTAGCATAAAGATCCGTCTAACAAGATTTCCTGTACTTTTTTTAAACAACTACAACAACTGTACAATACACCAAAACAATGTTTCCCATCATTTCTCGTCTTAACCCTTTCAATAAACGTTTGAAAGCCTTCTTTAGACTCTTCGCATCCATAACACTTTCTCCACAAATAATTCAAACGTCGCGCTCACATTCACCGACGAACGTTAACTCAAAAGCAGTCAGTTGGCGCCTGACTCCTCCTTCACTGCCAGATTTAGCAATGGCGGAAAGGGAGCTGGCAGAACGCGCCTTTTCAAAGCATAGGAACAAAATCCACGGAATGATTGTACTGATAAATAAATGAAACAACAGGAATGAATAATGAAAAAAAAATCGGCCGGAAACTAAAAAAATGGTCATTAACAAAGCGAATGCCATAAAACTGATAAATGGTGACATTTGATAACCAACTAGGCTTTTCGACACTTCCTTTGACTTTTTAAACATTTTACTGCTATACAACTTTTTCTTCTAGAATTTTTTTCCACGCGTATGCCAGTTATCAGATATTGCATATTTCATAGTGACGAAAGAAGTTGTTATCGAAAGGTGAAAAACGAGTCTTTTCTGATGTAGCAAGGAAGTAACTGTGCTTCGTGAAAGCGCATTATTGATACATTCACGTTCAGATGTAGTACTTATTTTTGGCAATGGGGATGAAAATAAATTAATCCTCTTCAAAAATTTCCAATTATTCAGTTGCTTGCTAAGGCTGTAAGAGAAATGAAGCAGAACACGACTTCTAGCAGGAAGTACAGATCCGAAAAGGGGGGGGGGGGGGGGGAAACTGCGAAGAAAACTTTCACAAGCTATAGTCCTAATCAATAGGCCCTTGTGCTGGGACAAGTCGGTGAAATTCGTGTATTAGCCGGCCATGTCGACCGTAGCAATCTAGCATTGTTACAACATGCTTAATTTAATTTCATATTCATTAATATTAATAAATTTTGGACATAAACGCTCCTATTCTGCACTTTCACGAAACCTTGTAATTTTCATCTGCCATCTCTGCCACAGCACTGAATGCGGCCACCTAGTGCCTAATGCACTAGAAGCGCATTTGCCAGACATGTGTTCGACCCTAGAGTCAGCCATCCAAATTTCGGTTTTTCGTGGTTTTCAGTTCACTGTAGGGAGTGCTAGGATGGTTCCTTGAAAAGGCTATATCGCTTCCTTTTACTCCGATAATAATAATAATAATAATAAAAATCCGTGTAAAGCTCAATCCCTAATGACCTTAGCTGTAAAACATTAATCTTACTTCCTTACTTCTACTGTACCAGTTAATTAATGGGCCTACGACTTGAAAACTGTGAGTGTGTTGTCAATATTGAGTAAGACGGAAATTCTTTTCCATGTACTTTTCCTGTCTTCTCCCACTCACTAAATCAGTGTTGTTGTTGGAAATACTTGTAATGCCGTCAAGTGTTCACTGCTGTCTCTAAACAAGGTTTACTGTCGTACGAAAACAGATCTCCATGGAAATACCATTGAGAAAAGAATTACACTGATTGATTTCTAGTTGATGATGAATGTTATAGTTTATTAACTAAGTGACCCACAATAACTTACATTTTATACACAAATATATCCCACGAGCGTTGGAACTTTAATAGTGGCAGCTCGTACAAAACAGATGTGTGTTTCAAAGTTTTACTGACCTTGAAAGTAGTCACCAGCATTGTGTATAACCCGTAGCCAGGGATGTGGAAGTCGTAGGATACTCTTAGCAGTTCCAGTTGTGTTGACAGTTCGAGCAGCGCGTTCTATTGCCCGACGAATTTGTAGCAGTTCTGAAGCGAATGCCGTGAAGTGTATCCTTCAGTTTAGAAATCGAGTTCAACTTACGAGGGCTTAAGTCAGGGGAGTGCAGTAGGTGGTATAGCACTTAGCAACCCCATTAGCCAAACAAATCAGTGACAGCTTGCACTGTATGTGCTTGAGCATTGTCCTGTAAAATGATGGTCGGGTCCTGCAGAAAGTGTCATCAATTCTGTCTCTAGGGTGGTCGTAGGTTGTGTTCCAAAAGTGAACAGCATAGAGACAGAACTGATGACACTTTCTGCAGGATCTGACCATCATTTTGCAGGACAATGCTCAAGCACGTACAGTGCAAGCTGTCACTGATTTGTTTGACTAACGGGGCTGCTAAGTGCTATACCACCTACTGCACTCCCCTGACTTAAGCCCTCGTCAGTTCAACTCGATTTCTAAACTGAAGAAAACAGTTCACGGCATTCGCCTCATAACTACTGCAAATTCGTCGGGCAATAGACAGCGCCGCTCGAACTGTCAACACAACTGGCACTGCTAAAAGTATCCTACGACTTCCACATCCTTGGTAACGGGTTATACACAATGCTGATGACTACGCTGAAGGTCAGTAAAACTTTGAAACACATATCTATTTTGCACGAGCTGTTAATAAATACTTGCCACTATTAAAGTTCCAATACATATATGTTGAAATGTGTGTCAATTCCTAAGGGACCAGACTGCTGAGGTCATCGGTCCCTAGACTTACACACTACTTAAACTAACTTATCCTAAGAACGACACACACACCCATGCCCAAGGGAGGACTCGAACCTCCGGCGGGAGAGGCAGCGCACTCCGTGACATGGCGGCTGTAATTAATGTAGAGTAATGAAATTTCAGGAATACATTTGTCAATGTAACATATGTAAGTGATTGACTGCAAGATCACATGTTAATATCAGTGCGAGATAAGCCAACGCAAATGTGAAATGCTAGTACATTAATAACTTGTGCAACCGCTAAAATGTTGAATGGAAACGAGCATGCATTGTGCTGTACAGGTGGTGGATGTCAGACTGTAGGATGGAGTTTCATGCCTGTTGCACTAATCGGCCAATAGAGAGACGGTTAATGCTATTTGTGGATGACGCTGGAGTTGTTACCCAGTGATGTCCCATATGTGCTAGACTGGAGACATCTGATAATCGAGTAGGCCAAGGTAGCATGTCAACATTCTGTAGAGCACGATGGGTTACAAGGGCGGTATCTGGACGACCATTATCCTGTTGGAAAACACCCCTTGGAATGTCTGTTCATGAATGGCAGTACAGCAGGTCGACTCACCAGATTGACGTATAAATTCGCAGTCAGAGTGAGTGGGATAACCACGAGAGTGCTCCTGCTGCCATGCGAAATCGCAACCCACACCATAACTCCACGTGGAGGTCCAGTGTGTCTAGCACGCCTCCTCCTAAATAACACACGGGCATCAACGGCATCGAGGCAGAATGGAAATGGAAATGAGCGTTTGGCGTCATTGGCCGGCAGGCCCCTTGCAGGGCAGGTCCGGCCGCCTTGGTGCAGGTCTTATTACATTGGACGCCACATTGGGCGACATGCGCGCCGGATGGGGATGAAATGATGATGAAGACAACATAACACCCAGTCCCTGAGCGGAGAAAATTTCCGACCCAGCCGGGAATCGAACCCGGGCCCGTAGGACGGCATTCCGTCACGCTGACCCCCCCCCCTTTTTTTTTTGTTAAATCTCATTTTGTTCGCTTTTGTTCATTGCATCTGCTCGAGGCGGACGTCGTAAGACATCCGTTTAAGTTCGTTGTTGATCGATTAACTCATTTTTTTTTATTGCAGAGGGCCGCTAACCCTCTGACCGAACACGCTGAGCTACCGTGACGGCACCACTCAGCTTAGGGGCGGACATCGAGGCAGAATCGGCAACGAGATCTCGCTCGATACTATTGAATTCGCAATCTGCGGTGGTTTGAGGTCGGTGCAATGCACGCAACAGGACGACTGGCTCTGAGCTGTTCTTGAAGTAACCGATTTGTAACAGTTCGTTGTGTCACTGTAGTGCCAACCGCTGCTCAAACTGCTGCTACACATGCAGCACGATGCGCCACAACCATAAACCGAACACGATCGTTTTCCCTCTGGGTAGTGCCATGTGGCCATCTGGAGCCCAGTCTTCTTGCGACTGTACATTCTCGTGACCACCGATGCCAGCAATCTTGATAAGCGGCTACATTCCTGCCAAGTCTCTCTGCAGCATCGCAGAAGTAATATCCAGCTTCTCGTAGCGCCATTACACAGCCTCGTTCAAACTCAGTGAGGTGTTGACAATGGCGTCTTTATGGTCTGAAAGGCTTTTTTGGCGAACATCAGCTCATCACGTCGAATCTCAAAGGTAATTTACGTTCACGACAGTTACAACACGCATTTATAGTAAACCTGATTTGCATCTGCAGAGTGGCGTTGCCAGCTCCACTCTTATGCGAAATTTGAATAGACGTCATCTTTCAGATATAGAAACACGACTAGCAACTTTCGTTTATGTACCACAACTCTTTCTTGGTGTGGCGATTTTTTTCCGTCAGTGTATACAGGGTGGTCCATTGATCATGACCGGGCCAAATATCTCACGAAATAAGCGTCAAACGAAAAAACAAGAACGAAAAAACAAGAACGAAACTTGTCTAGCTTGAAGGGGCGCTATGGTTGGCCCACTAGATGGCGCTGCCATAGGTCAAACGGATATCAACTGCATTTTTTAAAAATAGGAAACTCCATTTTTATTACATATTCGTGCAGTACGTAAAGACATATGAATTTTTTAGTTGGACCACTTTTTTCGCTTTGTGATAGATGCCGCTGTAATAGTTACACACATATGGTCCACAATTTTAGACGAACAGTTGGTAACAGGTAGGTTTTTTAAATTAAAATACAGGACGTAGGTACGTTTGAACATTTTATTTCGGTTGTTGCAATCCGATACATGTATCTTTGTGAAATTATCATTTCACACAGGACGTAGGTACGTTTGAACACTTTATTTCGGTTGTTGCAATCCGATACATGTATCTTTGTGAAATTATCATTTCTGAGAACGCATGCTGTTACAGCGTGATTACCTGTAAATACCACATTAATGCAATAAATGCTCAAAATGATGTCCGTCAACCTCAATGCATTTGGCAATACGTGTAACGACATCTCTCAACAGCGAGTAGTTCGCCTTCCGCAATGTTCTCACATGCATTGACAATGAGCTAACGCATGCCGTCAGGCGTTGTCGGTGGATCACGATAGCAAATATCCTTCAACTTTCCCCTCAGAAAGAAATCCGTGGACGTCAGATCCGGTGAACGTGCGGGCCACGGTATGGTGCTCCGACGACCAATCCACCTGTCATGAAATTGCTATTCAATACCGCTTCAACTGCACACGAGCTATGTGCCGGACATCCATCATGTTGGAAGT
The DNA here is from genome assembly GCF_021461385.2 of Schistocerca piceifrons. NCBI lineage: Eukaryota > Metazoa > Arthropoda > Insecta > Orthoptera > Acrididae > Schistocerca > Schistocerca piceifrons. The sequence continues at coordinate 275,989,731 of NC_060145.1, forward strand.
ACTTCGCCATTCTGTCGTGCGGTGAAACATCTTGTAGTAACATCGGTAGAACATTAGGTAGGAAATCAGCATACATTGCACCATTTAGATTGCCATCGATAAAATGGGGGCCAATTATCCTTCCTCCCATAATGCCGCACCATACAGTTAACCCGCCAAGGGCGCTGATGTTTCATTTGTCGCAGCCATCGTGGATTTTCCGTTGCCCAATAGTGCATATTATGCCGGTTTACGCTACCGCTTCTGGTGAATGACGCTTCGTCGCTAAATAGAACGCGTACAAAAAATCTGTCATCGTCCTGTAAATTCTCTTGTGCTCAGTGGCGGATCTGTACACGACGTTCAAAGTCGTCGCCATGCAATTCCTGGTGCATAGAAATATGGTACGTGTGCAATCGATGTTGATGCAGTATTCTCAACACCGACGTTTTTGAGATTCCCGCTTCTCGCGCAATTTGTCTGCTACTGATGTGCGGATTAGCCGCGACAGCAGCTAAAAAACCTACTTGGGCATCATCATTTGTTGCAGGTCGTGGTTGACGTTTCACATGTGGCTGAACACTTCCTGTTTCCATAAATAACGTAACTATCCGCCGAATGGTCCGGACACTTGGATAATGTCGTCCAGGATACCGAGCAGCATACATAGCACACGGCCGTTGGTCATTTTGATCACAATAGCCATACATCAACACGATATCGACCTTTTCCGCAATTGGTAAACGGTCCATTTTTTTCCTTTATAGTAATTTTAATATCTGTACATCAGGTAGGCTGGCAGCAGCATCCTACGCTGCTCTTAAGCCTTAGAGTCGACAATGAGAAAACATAAAGAAGATACATAATAGACAAATTGACGGGCAAAAAACAGTAGACACAATAACACGGGGCCGTTCACACTCGACGGTAAATACACTGAAACACGTGGGCACGGCGCACAAACACTGATGATTTCAACGGCACAGGTGAACGTTGTAGCGTGACGGCGAACACTAAACACAAAACACGATGGCATATACACGAGAAAACGGATGGCGATGATCTCCGGCACGCGAATGTCCACGTAACGTGTGCGAGTCCGGGGACCTGCCAAGAGGGGTAGGGGGAAGGGGATGAGGAGAGGGGAGAACAAAGATGCCAATGGCAGAGGAGATGGGAGGAGGAATGGAGGTATGGGGGTAGGGGAAGCCCGGGGGAGGAGGGAGGAGAAAGGGAGGAGGGAGGGAAGGGGGGAGAGAAGGGAGAGAGGGTGCCCAAGGGAAAAAAACATAGGAAGAGGGAGGGAGGATCAAAGTTGGTAGGAGGGGTAGATGGAGGGGAGGAGGGCATCATCATGGAGGGGGAGCTGGCGGAAGCCACATTAGGAGAGGGTGTGGAGAGCGGAGAGATGGAGAGACGTGGAAGTACAGGTGCGGCAGCAGATGGGGCCAGGAGAGGATGGGAGAGACCAGCGGGTGAGGAGGATCGAGTTTGCGGGAGGTGTAGAGGATCCGTATCCGTTCGAGGAAAAGGAGGAGGTGGGGGAAGGGAATAAGGTCGTATGGGATCCGCATGGGGGAGGGGAGATGGATGCGATATGTGAGGCGAAGAGCATGGTGTTCTAGGATTTGAAGGGATTTGTAAATGGTTGGGGGAGCGGAGATCCAGGCGGGGTGGGCGTAGCAAAGGATAGGGCGAATGAGGGATTTATATGTATGGAGGATGGTGGAGGGGTCCAGACCCCAAGTACAGCCAGAAAGGAGTTTGAGGAGACATAGTCAGGAGCGTGCCATGGCCTGGATCGTCCGGAGGTGGGGGGTCCGGGAGAGGCGACGGTCGAGGGTGACACCAAGGTACTTAAGGGCATGGGTGAGGGTGATAGGATGGCCATAGATGGTGATGTAGAAATCGAGGAGGCGGAAGGAAGGGGTGGTTTTACCTACTATGATCGCCTGGGTTTTGGCAGGATTGACCTTAAGCAACTACTGGTTGCACCAAGCGGTGAACTGATCAAGATGGGATTGGAGAAGGTGTTAGGAGCGCTGCAGGGTGGGGGCAAGGGCAAGGAAGGCGGTGTCATTGGCGTACTGGAGAAGGTGGATGGGGGGGTGAAGGCGGTGGCATGTCCGCCGTATACAAGAGGTATAGAAGAAGAGAGAGGACGGAACCCTGGGGCACACCGGCGGAGGGGAAAAAGGTGTAGGAATCCGGGTTGTGGATGGTGACGTAGGAAGGACGTTGGGAAAGATAGGAGCCGATCAGACGGACGTAGTTAATAGGAAGGGCGAAGGTTTGAAGCTTGAAGAGGAGACTGGAATGCTACACGCAGTCATAGGCTCGTTCAAGGTCAAGGGAGAGGAAGATAGCGGAACGATGGGAATTAAGCTGCTCGGAGAGGAGATGAGTTGAAGGAGATGCTAGTGGATGCGTCGGGTGAGGATGGACTCCAGGACCTTGCTGAACACCGAGGTAAGGCTTATGGGACGGTAGGAGGAGACAGCGGATGGCGGTTTACCGGGTTTAAGGAACATCAGGATACGGGAGGTTTTCCACAGGTTGGGGTAGTAGCCAGTGGACAGAACTACATTGTACAGCCTGGCCAGGGTGGAGAGGAAAGAGGCAGGAGCTTCACGAAGGTGGCGATAGGTGACACGATCGTGACCAGGAGCGGTGTTGCGTTTCGTGCGGAGTGTAGCGATGAGAGCCTGTGTAGTGATAGAGGCATTGAGTTCCGTGTGTGCAATGTTGTCCAAGTACTGGAAGCCAGGTGCGAGGGGAGGGACAGAGGTGTCAGTTCGATCGCGGACATCCGGGAAGAGGGAGTAATCGAACTGGGGATCGTCAGAGATGGTAAAGACATCGGAGAGGTAGGAGGCAAAGTGATTGGCCTTACTAATGTTGTCAGGGAAGGTTGGTTGTCATGAAGGAGAGGATAGTAGGGGGGGGGGGGGGTTAGATTCGGTAAGGCGGCGGAAGGCTGACCAGTACTTGGACGAGTTGATAGGAAGGGTAGCGTTTAAATGGATGCATGTCTGCCGCCAGTCCCGGCGTTTCTTAGCCGCGAGCAAGTTACGGATGTGTCTCTGGAGTTGCCGGTGGCGTCGTAGTGTGTCCGGGTCACGCGTGCGGAGGAATGCACGGTAGAGACGGCGGGATTCACGGAGGAGGAGAACGGCCTTTGGGGGTAAGGTAGGACGGTGGGGGTGGATACGGTCCATTTTAACACGGGTAATGTATCACGAAGCAAATACCGTCCGCACAGGCGGAATGTTACGTGACACCACGTACTTATTTATACGTTTGTAACTATTACAGCGCGAAAAAAGTGGTCAACTAAAATATTGATATTTCTTTACGTACTACACGAATATGTAATAAAAATGGCGGTTCCTATTTAAAAAAACGCAGTTGATATGTATTTGACCTATGGCAGCGCCATTTAGCGGGCCAACCATAGCGCCATCTGGTTTCCCCCTTCAAGCTAGACGTGTTTCGTTCTTTGTAGTTTTTTGTTTGATGCTTATTTTGTGAGATATTTGGCCCGGTCACTATCAATGGACCACCCTGTATATGTACTTGAGTTTGTGTTCTATTACAAGTGCACTTTATTACGATGCCCATTTGTTGAACCTCCCCGCCCCCACCCCCCAATCAAATCTCGCCTACGCCTAAGTAAAGCTCTGATTGCTATAGTGCCTTTCTCGTGTTTTTATGCTGAACAAAGCTGACTGTACCTTCTTTCTCAAACGTCATATAATTTTTATGCATATGGTTGCTGTATAGATACAATATTGATTGTTCTGTATCTATAATCCTTAATATTATCTTATGTCTTAATATTATGTTACCTCTACATCGTTGTGTGTCCGTCATATCGCATCGTTGTCCGGGTCTGCTTGGCATCTGCGTCAGAGTGTGAGTCATTTGACGTGTTCAGTTGTCGTATTTCTTGTGTGTCCACTGACTCTTGCGTATGGTCGTTCTTGTGTGTATGCTTCGTCAAATGTATTACTCAGTACACACCAATAAACCGGTCTTCGTTTTATTTTTCCAATGTAGGAGTAATGACACACTTTGAAAATCGAGTATGATGTTTACCATTAGCGAGACGCAAGTGATCCACGTGATTAAGAAACAACCGCGGGACGTTGTCTGTTTCATCTGACGAGATGCTACGGCCTACAGATTGGGCTGACGCGCCATCATGCTGTTGCTCCTCATTGATAATCTCTCTTTCATTTCAGCCATATAGTTGCTTCCTTGACATCTTTTGCAGCTTGTATTTTAGTTTATACTTGATGGCGTGACAAACCTGATATTGAATACTAGTGCACGCTTTCTTCCCCGTTTCAGTGCTTACTATTCGTTTTTTTCTGTTTGTCTGTGAATGTTAGCCGACCGTGGTGGCCGAGCGGATCTAGGCGCTTCAGTGTGGAACCGCGCCACCGCTACGGTCAGAGGTTCGAATCCTGCCTCGGGCATGGATGTGTGTCGTGTCCTTAGGTTAGTTAGGTTTAAGTAGTTCTAAGTTCTAGGGGACTGATGACCTCAGATGTTTAGTCCCATAGTGCTCAGAGCCATTTGAATCATTTTTTGTGAATGTTAAATGCAGGAAACTAACTAATGAGTCAAATTTGGGCTCCTCCCACTGTAGTGATTTTGCTACGGCCCTATATACCCATGATAAGTTTTGACTGCTAGATTCACGCCTGTAAGTATGCTCGAGTCAGATGCCCCTAAGACTACAAGGTACGGCACGACCTTCCGTGCTTTCCTCTTGTGCAAGGAAGAGGGGGCAGGAGAGGTGTATCACGACAAACTGCTATAAATACAAACGCTCATCAATCTGAACTATTTTCTTTTCCAAGTGTTGCATGTAGATAGTTTTAGTCTTATTACGATAGGAATTCTATCAGAGACAGCAAAGGAGTTGGAAGAGCAGTTGAACGGAATGGAGAGTGTCTTGAAAGGAGGATATAAGATGAACATCAACAAAAAGCAAAACGAGGATAATGGAATGTAGTCGAATTAAGTCGGGTGATGCTGAGGGAATTAGATTAGGAAATGAGGCACTTAAAGTAGTAAAGGAGTTTTGCTATTTGGGGAGCAAAATAACTGATGATGGTCGAAGTAGAGAAAATATAAAACGTAGACTGGCAATGGCAAGAAAATCGTTTCTGAAGAAGAGAAATTTGTTAACATCGAGTATAGTTTTAAGTGTCAGGAAATCGTTTCTGAAAGTATTTGTATGGAGTGTAGTCATGTATGGAAGTGAAACATGGACGATAAATAGTTTGGACAAGAAGAGAGTAGAAGCTTTCGAAATGTGGTGCTACAGAAGAATGCTGAAGATTAGATGGGTAGACCGCATAACTAACGATGAAGTATTGAATAGAATTGGGGAGAAGCGGAGAATGTGGCAATACTTGACAAGAAGAAGGGACCGGTTAGTAGGACATGTTCTGAGGCATCAAGGGATCACCAATTTAGCATTGGAGGGCAGCGTGGAGGGTAAAAATCGTTGAGGGAGACCAAGAGATGAATACACTAAGCAGATTCAGAAGGATGTGGGTTGCAGAATGTACTGGGAGATGAAGAAGCTTGCACAGGATAGGGTAGCATGGAGAGCTGCATCGAACCAGTCTCAGGACTGAAGATCACAACAATAACAACACGATAGACTTTAAAGCCCATTTTTACATTTGTTGTTTAAGCGTTATGTGTACTAGAGGCAAACTGTGCAATATTATCAGAAAAGTATATGTACGGCTTCAGCCTATGTGGTCACAAGGTCAGGAGAAGCGCTGCAGGCGATGTCTTACTGTTAGTAAAGACGCTTCCGTCGGTCGTCTGCTGCCATAGCCCATTAATGCCTAATTCCGCCGCACCGCCCTAACGGATACGTTCGTCTTACGTCCCACATTAATTTCTGCGGTTATTTCACGCAGTGTTGCAGGTCTGATAGCACAGACATCTCTACGCAAACGCCATTCCTCTCGGTCGTTAAGTGAAGGCCATCGGCCACTGCGGGGTCAGTAGTGAGATGTAATGCCTGAAATTTTGTATTCTCCACACACTCTTGACACTCTGGCTCTCGCAATACTGAATTCCCTAAAGATTTCCGAAATGGAATGTTACGTATGTCTAGCTCCAGCTACCAATCTGCCTTCAAAGGCTGTTAACTCCTGCCGTGCGGCCTTAATTACGTCGGAAAACTTTCCACATGAATCACCTGAGTCACCTCAGTGTACGCCGATATGAAATGTAAGACTTTCCTGTTTTCTGACCAACTGCGGCGAAGAAAAGAAATCAGGACATTGCTGGGTGTACAATTATTGTTTAAAATTATATGTGAGGAGGAAGAATATGTGTCTGGAAGAAAGAAAATGTTTAAAGTTAGAGAGAGAGAGAGAGAGAGAGAGAGAGTGCGTCGCCGAGATGTGACTCTGTAATCTGCATTCTTTCCGAGTAAAACTGCGCTTTTCGTTAAGCTACTGCAGTAAAAAGCCATGGATTTTTTTCCACGAAGGGTAAACTTAAAAGGACAAAGTAATTGGCAAAGTACTAGCTAATGCTGTATTCCTAACCTCTCCCTCTAATTGTAGTCAGCGTCTAGATAGAGACAAAATTTCAAATTGTGTCCGTTACTATAGGCACGTTTTCTTAACCTCCTTGTAGCACATATACTATATTCAGCTTTTATTTGTATATAGCTCGATGAATTAGCTAAATAACTTTTTCATAATGTGGGGCCACAGTCATAATGTATTTCTTTAAAGTCACTACAGCCGGCCCGTGTGGCTGTGCGGTTCTAGGCGCTTCAGTCTGGAACCGCGTGACCGCTACGGTCGCAGGTTCGAATCCTGCCTCGGGCATGGATGTGTGTGATGTCCTTAGGTTAGTTAGGTTTAAGTAGTTCTAGGGGACTGATGACCACAGATGTAAAGTCCCATAGTGCTCAGAGCCATTTTTTAAAGTCAATACCGCCATTAGACTGTTGTTTATTTACAGTGTTACATTTACATTTGCACAATCATGATTTCTGCTTCAAAGTGCCATTATCAAGTGTTTTAAGTGCAATAAATTGCCTAAGATGGCATACTGTCGTAATAAAATGCAACATTGTGTCTAATAGCGTATTTTAATACGACAGTATGCCATCTTAGGCAATTTGTAACACTTTGAAGCCGAAATCATGAATGTGCAAATGTAAATGTAACACTGTAAATAAACAAGTCTAATGGCGATACTGACTTTAAAGGAATTAGTTAAACTTTCTGTGCCAGACTGTAACGTACATTTTACACCATGTACTTTCGGCGCATCGCCGTACAACTACAGTATGCTTGAAACAGTATCCACCATAAAATATTTTGGAGTAACTATCCAGAGTGACCTTAAGTGGTATGAATACGTAAAACAAATAGTAGGAAAAGCAGTTACCAGACAACGATTCATAGAAAGGAGTAGTCACAATCAAGCTACAGTAACCCATTGCAAACAGTATTGTAAGGTGCTTAAAAACGTTATTAGGAAGGGGAAGAGTATGTGGTACGCAAAAAGAATAGCTAATTCACAGGATAAAATTAAAACCATATGGTCAGTTGTGAAGGAAGTGTCTGGTCAGCAGCACAATGTCGACGATATAAAGTCAGTTCGTAGTAAAAATATTTCTGTTACTGATAAATCAGATATATGTACAGTACTTAACAATCATTTTCTGAGCATTGCTGATGAATTAAATAAAAATTTGATTTCTACAAGGAGTCATATAACACTCCGAAAATGCCTTTCCGAGACTGATGTCTGAAATACTCCTCTGTGATACTGACAGAGTCAATAATTAAATCACTGAAGACTAAGGACTCTCTTGGACATGATGGAGTGCCTAGCAGAATATTAAAGTACTGTGCTCTACATGTTAGCCATGTACTTAGCCATATTTGTAATGTTTCCTTTGGGAATGGTCCGTTTACTGAATGATTAAAGTACTCAGTAATAAAGCCGCTTTATAAAAAGGGAGAAAGAGATAAGGTAGACAATTTTAGACCTGTTTCTATGCCATCGGTGTTTGCTAAAGTTATTGAAAAGGCTATGTATGTAAGGATAATTGATCATTTTATATCACATAATTTGCTATTAAATGTACAGTTCGGCTTTAGAAGTCGTTTGACAACCGAAAATGCTATATTCTCTTTTGTCTGTGAGGTACTGAATGGGTTATACAAAAAGTTTCGAACGCTAAGGATATTTTTTTATTTTACTAAGGCATTTGACTGTGGTGATCATAAAATATTACTCCAAGATATTGCCTCAGAAGTTGGACCATTATGGAGTACGGAGAGTAGCTCACAATTGGTTCACCTCTTACTTTAGCAACAGACAGCAAAAGGTCATTATTCACAATGTTCAGAATGGCTGTGATGTGTGATCAGAGTGGAGTACTGTCAAGGGGGGAGAGGTGCCCCAGGGATCAGTGTTGGTGACTCTCCTGTTCCTTATTTGTATAAATGATATGCCCTCTAGTATTACAGGTAACTCTAAAATATTACTGTTTGCTGATGACACTAGCTTAGTAGTAAAGGATGTTGTGTGCAACATTGGCTCGGTTTCAAATAGTGCAGTTCATGACCTACGTTTGTGGCTTTTAGAAAATAAACTAACGCTAAATGACAGTAAGACTCAGTTTTTACAGTTTCTAACACATAGGTCAACAAAACCCGACGTTTTAATTTCACAGAATGGGCATATGATTACTGAAACTGAACAGTTCAAATTTCTGGGTGTTTAGATAGATAGTAAACTGTTATGGAAAGCCTACGTTCAGGATCTTGTTCAAAGACTTAATCCTGCAATTTTTGCTATTCGAATGGTATCTGAAGTGAGTGATCGTTTGACACGAAAATTAGTCTACTTTGCTTATTTTCATTCGCTTATGTCGTCTGGTATTATGTTTCACGGTAGCTCTTCCCATTATAAAAGGATTTTTTTGGCTGGGGTGGTGTGAGTGGTGTGAGTTCGCGAACCTCTTGTCGACCACTGTTCACTAGTGTTGGTGTTTTGACATTGGCCTCTCAATATATGTATTCTTTACTGTCGTTTCTTGTTAACAACATCAGTTTATTCCCAAGAATAATCAGCTTTCACTCAGTTAATACTCGGCAGAAATTCAATTTGCATTTGGATCTGACTTCCTTAACTCTTGTACAGAAAGGTGTGCAGCATAGGGCTGCTTCCGTTCTCAATAAGTTACGACAATAATTCAAAAATCGTAGCAGTAATCCACGCACTTTCAAATCGAAACTGAAGAGTTTCCTTAGGTCACTCCTGTTCTGTTGAGGAGTTCCTTGAAAAATTAAGCTCATTCTTGTGTTATATTGTTGACTGCGTTTACTGAAACTTATGGCTTGATTTTTTTGGGTTCATAAACATTTTGTTTTTATGTGTTATTACTCTTGTGTTGTAATTTCATGTACTGACACGTTCCACAACCTTGGAGATTTGCTCCTCAATTTGGTCATACGTAACTTGACGTGCAAATAAAATAAAAACAAACAAACACCATCCGAATAGGCTTTGAATGCTCAAAGGAACCGACCGGCCGCCGTGTCATCCTCAACCCGTAGGTGTCACCGGAGGGCATGCGGTGAGCACACCGCACTCTCGGCTGTTGCCAGTTATTGTGACCGATGTCGCTACTTCCCAGTCAGGTAGTTCCTCAATTGGCCTCACAAGTGCTGAATGCATCCCACTTGCCAACAGCACTCGGCAGATCCGGACTGTGGCTTGTCGAGTATGGTGTAGACATAGATGTTGACGTTTCTGCAAGCTCACAGTAAGTTTCAGCATCTGCTTGACGAAAACTGTTTATCACAGCATCAGCATCTTTTCGAGAAATAAAGGTAATTTCGGAACTCGAACTCGGGACCTTTGCATTTCGCAGGCAAGTGTTCTACCATCTGAGCTACTCAAGCACGACTCACGCCCCGTCCTCACAGCTTTACTTCTGCCAGTACCTTGTCTCCTACTTCCCAAATTTCACAGAAGCTCTCTTTAATGGCCATATTTTCACGTATAATAATAAAACAACATTTTGTGACAGTTACATAAATATGCAAGGTGCGACAACATAATTTCATGATTTCAAAACGAAATGAAACCCATTTTATTAATCAGATTTTTTTAATTTTTTAAATAATGTGGGTACATATCTAAGGTTTTGGTTTACACAGTTCTGAAAATCTTATAGGTAGATGGCACCCTCAATTGCCCACAAACTGAATAAGCCGATTTCTGGTATTCTCATGACCCTTACCAGCACAGGAGAGGGGACGTTGGCAATTTCTACTCGGATGTTTGCCTTCAGGTCTTGTAGGCTCAGTAGACGGTTCACATAAATACGGGATTTCAAAAATCTCTACAAAAAATCGCAAAGGGACCAAATCGGAGAGAAATCAGGAAGCTATGCTGCTGCATCCGTATTTATGTATTTTTCTTGTAAGTATATAAATGTTCAAATGTGTGTGAAATCTTATGGGACTTAACTGCTAAGGTCATCAGTCCCTAAGCGTACACACTATTAACCTAAGTTATCGTAAGGACAAACACACACAACCATGCCCGAGGGAGGACTCGAACCTACGCCGGGACCAGCAGCACAGTCTATGGCTGCAGCGCCTTAGATCGCTTGGCTAATCCCGCGGGGCAAGTGTATAAATAAAATCCATGAAAGCAACCACTGAAAACATTTCATTCCTAGGATAAAATACACAGTTGAGTCCTGATGTAGCATATATGCGACATGTCCTAATACCGGGTGGTTATAATCAAAGTGCAGCTATTCACAGAGGTCCAGCATGGACTGCAATTATCGTATGTCTGCGAAAATTGGCACATATTGTGCGTTAATGTGGAACCGACTTTTGCTGAATAGAAATTAGTTCCAATTTGAGTACCCAGTGCAAATCAGGTGCTGTGAATGCAAGAAAGACATATGTAGTGGGTTAGGAACAGGACGTGGGCAGAAGAGGTCAAACAAGTCAGAAGACATAAAGTTAATTTTATGATTAAGCGCTGATTACACAATTTGCTCAATTTGAGCGCTGGAGGCGTTGACGAGATGCTGTGCAGCGTCAGAATTGAACCTGCTGGCCAAAGCTGGAATTAATTTTTTTCCAGCGTAAATCGGTTCCAAATTGATGTATTAGCATATCTAGAACGTTTCACTGCCATACGGTAATTACTGCCCACTCTGCACCTCCGTGAACAGATGCACTTTAATTGTAACCGACCGCTATTTTGGTGAATCAAGGCAATTTTTTGAAATTTAACATTTTGGTCATATTTTGTCCCATAACAACGCATTGACCAACAGTATAAACTTTTCATTCATAAAATGTAAGCTCAGGACTGAGTGTGTTCAGGAGATCATTGTAGGCAAAACCACCCCTTCCATCCATCTCCTCGACTTCTATATCACAATTTACGGACATCCTATCACCCTCACTCCCATCCTCAAGTATCTTGGCATCACCCTTGCCCATCGCTTCTCCTAGACCTCCCATCTCTGGACTATCCAAGCCAAGGAACGCTCCCAACTCCGTCTCCTCAAGCTCCTTTCTGGTCACACATGGGGTCTGGACCTCTCCACCACATCTATAAATCCCTTATCCACCCTATCCTCTGCTATGCTCATCCTGCCTGGATCTCCGCCCCTCCTACCTTCTACAAATCCATTCAAATTCTAGAATGCCATGCACTCTGCCTCACCTATTGCATCCGCCTCCCAACCCCCATGCAGATCCTATATGACCTCATCTCGTTCCCACACCTCCTCCTTTTCCTCGAAAGGATACGGATCCACGACACCTCCCGCAAACTTGATCCCCCTCACCCGCTTGTCTCTCCCATCCTCTCCCACCCCTGTCCACTGCCACGCCTGCATTCCCACATCCCATCTCTCCGCACTCCATATCCTTGCCCAAGGTGGCTTCCACTAACTCCCCCTCCCTGATGATGCCCTCCTCCCCTCCATCTACCCCTCCTACCAACTTTAATCCTCCTCTACCACACCCTGTGTTTTTTTCCCACAGGCATCCCTCTCCCCTCTCCCTTCCTTCCTCCTTCCTCCCCCCGGGCTTCCCCTACCCCCCTACCTTCTTTCCTCCCCCTTCTATCTCCACTGCCACTGGCATCTACACTCTCCCCTCCCCCTCCTCCCCCACCTTTTCCCGTTTTTGGCGTGTCCCCAGACTCGTACACGTATAGTGAACTTTCGCGCGCTGGAAATCATCGCCTAGTGTTTGTGTGTGCCGTTATGTTCGTGTTCCAGTGTTTCATCGTTTCTGCTCCATCTTTCGCATGTGTCATCTCTGTGCGTGTCCACGTTTCTGAAAGTTTTTATTTTGGACACTGCGCCCGTGAACGGCTCCCTGTGATTTAATTTTGTATGTTTACATTTGTATGTCCGCCATGTCTGTTTTTCGATTGTCTGCTTTTGTATCATTAGTTATATCTGTGGCCGAAGAGCGGCGTAGTAGCCGCTGCTGGCCTACCTGTATCAGGTGTGAAAATGACAATAAAGAAAAAAACTGAGGGTATTAATCGAATCTGTACGTTGAAACCCACTGAGAACATTGCTGTAGAGTTGCGCAACGCTAAGGAACAAAGTTAATCACGGCCCTACAAGCTGTGAGCCACGTTGACAGTCCTGTCTATCGTACAAAATTGGGGAATGGAACGGCTCGGAAAAGCGGTCGAGTTCTTTGTTGACATTGAAGAGCGGCTGTATTCGTCGAGGTCACGATCGATAGACACCTGCGCCGTAAGAAACCTTTGCGTGCGGTCTGTCGCCTGAAAGTTACACCGTCGCGCCGCAGCGTCGGCGCAACGGTCGATACTCGCGCCCCAGCGCTCGCTGCTTAATTACCGTCTCCTAACAGGCGAAAACGATCCCAGCAGTCTGGTTGAGCGTCTGCGCGCTACGCTGAACAACAGCTTAACCGACGAAAAGATCTGCAAGTTTTGCGTTAATTCGGAGATGACACCGTATCAAAGACTGTATTCTCACCCACTAACGTCTTATGGCATTATCTACTGGGGCAGGTCAACATTTCGGAAGAAACTAATCTTGTCATAGAAGGAGGGACGGATGATTAATGTTTAACGCCCCGTCGATAACAAGGTCATTAGGGCTGAACGGTCATCCGGCTATTAGCCAGATGGTCACTGGTTCAAATCCAGTAGGGTCCACCATTTATAATTAATTTCTTTCAAGAATATTATTGGAAGATTACCTAAGTCTGATAGAAGGGCGAGGAAAGAAATATTGGAAAACATAATGTATGTGGAAGGAAATCGGCCATGTCCTTGTCGCAGCAACCATCACGAAATTTGGCTTAAGTCATGTAGGTCCAAATGGCTCTAACAAGGGAACCTCCCCATCGCACCCCCCTCAGATTTAGTTATAACTTGGCACAGGGATAGGCCTTGAAAAACTGAACACGGATCAATCGAGAAAACAGGAAGAAGTTGTGTGGAACTATGAAAAAAATAAGCAAAATATACAAACTGCGTAGTCCATGCGCAAGATATGCAACATCAAGGAAAGTGTAAGATCCGGAGTGCCGTGGTCCCGTGGTTAGCGTGAGCAGCTGCAGAACGACAGGTCCTTCGTTCAAATCTTCTATCAGGTGAAAATTTTAATTTTTTATTTTCAGATAATTATCAAAGTTCAGGCACTCACACATAATCAACTTCGCTCTCCAAAATTCCAGGACATGTTCATATTTGCTTGGACATATACAGAATTTGACGGTCTACGCACGGAAACATTTGAAAACGTAAAAAAACATATGTTTTGACAGAGCACAGGGAAAACTGTGCGACTCTGAAACTGTTGCATTCATTTGATGCAGTTTATGTGACAAACTCTTATGTTTTCATCACTTTTTTTGGAGTGATTATCACATCCACAAGAAAACCTAAATCGGGCAAGGTAGAAGAATCTTTTTACCCATTCGCCAAGTGTGCAAGTTAGGTGGGTCGACAACATATTCCTGTCATGTGACGCACATGCCGTCACCAGTGACGTATAGAATATATCAGACGTGTTTTCCTGTGGAGGAATCGGTTGACCTATGACCTTGCGATCAAATGTTTTCGGTTCCTATTGGAGTGGCACGTCCTTTCGTCTACTAATCGCACGGATTTGCGGTGCGGTCGCAAAACACAGACACTAAACTTATTACAGTGAACAGAGACGTCAATGAATGAACGGACAGATCGTAACTTTGCGAAAATAAAGAAAGTAAAATTTTCGCTCGAGGGAGGAGTCGAACCACGGACCTTTCGTTCCGCAGCTGCTCACTCTAACCACGAGACCACGGCGCTCATCAGCTATCATTGTCCTTTATGTTGCATATCTTGCACATGGACTACTCAGTTTGTGTATTTTGCTTATTTTTCCATAGTTCCACACAACTTCTTCCTGTTTTCTCGATTGATCTGTGTTCAGTTTTTCAAGGCCTATCCACTGTGTCAATTTATAACTAACTCTGAGGGGGATGCGATGGGGAGGTTCCCTTGTAAGCACTATGGAACTTAACATCGGAGGTCATCAATCCCCTAAGAACTACTTAAACCTAACAAAGGCCATCACACACATCCATGCCCGAGGCAGGACTCGAACATGCGACCGTAGCAGCAGTGCGGTTCCAAACTGAAGCGCCTAGAACCGCACGGCCACAGAGGCTGGCTATGTCATGTAGGGAAATCACTTTGAAACACAAATCTGAGTCGCAGCCGTCAGCCAGAATGAGACCATTGTCGTACCACTGTGCGACGTCGTACAGTTACATTATGTAGAAGCGTGCAACCAGTATAACGGATGTGTCCACTCTAGAAACTTGTTTAGAGAGTTCTTCAAATATCTACTCCCTTATGGAATACTCTCTTTCAAATTCTAAAGGTGGCAGGGGTAAAATACAGGGAGCGAAAGGCTATTTACAATTTGTACAGAAACCAGATGGCAGTCATAAGAGGTGTGGGGCACGAAATGGAAGCAGTGGTTGAGAAGGGAGTGCGGCAGGGTTGTAACCTATCCTCAGTGTTATTCAATCTGTACATTGAGTAAGCAGTAAAGGAAGCAAAAGAAAAATGTGGAGTAGGAATTAAAGTTCAAGGAGAAGAAATAAATACTTTGAGGTTTGCCGAGGACATACTAATTCTGCCAGTGACAGCAAAGGTGTTAGAAGAGTAGTTGAATGGAACGGACAGTGCGTGAAACGAGGATATAAAATCAGCATCAAGAAAAGCAAAACGAGGATAATGGAATGTAGTCGATTTAAATCAGGTGATGCTGAGGGAATTAGATTAGGAAATGAGACGCTTGTAGATGAGTTTTACTATTTGGGAATCAAAATAACTGATGACAGTCAGAGTAGGGAGAATATAAAATGTAGATTGGCAATGGCAAGAAAAGCATTTCTGAAGAAGAGAAATTTGGTAACATCGAGTATAGATTTAAGTGTCAGGGAGTCGTTTCTCAGAGTATTTGTAGAGAATGATGAGCAGTTTAGACAAGAAAAGAACAGAAGCTTTTGAGATGTGGTGCTACAGAGGAATGCTGAAGAGTAGATGGCTAGATCATGTAACTAAGAAGGAGGTACTGAAAAAAACTGGGGAGAAGAGAAATTCATGGTACAACCTGCCTAAAAGAAGGGATCTGTTGGTAGGAAATATTCTGAGGCACCAAGGGATCACGAATTTGGTACTGAAGGGAAGCTAGGGGGATAAAAATCGTAGAAGGAGACCAACAGAGGAATACAGTAAGCATATTCAGAGGGATGTAGGCTGCAGTAGTTATTTGGAGATGAAAAAGCTTGCACAGGATAGAGTAGCGTGGACAGCTGCATCAAAAAAGTCTTTGGACTGAAGACCACAACAACAACAACAACATGTAGTTTGTTGCCACCAAGCAGCCACAGCTCGAGAACAATATACTACACTGGTGTCGAAAACCTAAGAAGAAAGTAACTTTCGCATAACGTGTCACTGCCAGGTAATATAGCTCTATCAAATTTGGTCCATACATAGAAAGAGCTGCTACAGTACAGGGCGTGTGAAAAAGAGCTGCCGGGCGCTGGTGGCCCAGCGCTTCTAGGCGCTTCAGTCTGGAACCGCGCGACCGCTACGACCGCAGGTTCGAATCCTCTCTCGGGCGTGGGTGTGTGTGTCGTCCTTATCGTAAGTTAGAGTTTAAGTTAGATTAAGCAGTGTGTAAGCTTAAGGACCGATGATCCTAAATTATGCAGTTACGACGATTAACTGTTCCACTGACATGAAATGTAGTGTCACCACAACACAGAATCTTTTTTTGAAAAAAATTACATCATCATCAATCTGTGTAGAAAGTCCACAGCAAACCCACAGCTTTCGATTTTATCAGTAAGTTTTATTTCATGTAACAGCTTCAACTTTTAGGCAAGCAACTTCAGTCTTTTATGCACAGCATCTTACACAGTACCTTTACGCACTCCTAACTGTAGACTACCTCTGGTCAATGACTTCAGGCTCCGAACACACGAAACACGGCTCTCTTCAATAACATCTTCAGAAGTTTCGGTCTCCCTGGCGATTTTGCTGTTGGAACACTACCAGTTTCCTTGAAAGACTTTAACCAATGACGGACAGTTTTTGCTGTAGGTGCTTCACCACCATACTGACGTCTAAAATTACGTTGCACTGTTATAACTGACTTAGTTTTCACAAGGCAAATAACACACTGCGCTTTCTGTTGCGGAGTACACATTGTTGATGAGTTGCTCTGCACTGCACTGCGCGCACGTCTGGACTGAACTGAGGGAACCGAGGAAAAGAAACAGCATTGATGCCGTCTCAAGGTCAAGCAGACCTGCCAACAGCAGGGGAGCCGAATTTGGAGAGTTGATGAATCAACTTAATCTTAATAGCGTGAGTGATCACCACAGACGGCAATCCGTGCCTTGCTGCGTGCTTCAGTGTTGGCCTTAAGGTTAGTAAGAAGTTCTGCTCCTCCACCACAACTCTAGGATGGTCGTTTGTGCATGTGGACGTGCAACAGTATGTCTTACCAATGCATTCCATACGTGCTCGATAAGATTAAAGTTGGGAGATGGGCGCCGCGGAATTATCACCCATAACAATGAAGTCAGGGTCGAACTCAACGTTAAAAAGACATGCAACGGGAAGGAGTGTCAAAATAATGTCGATCGGTGAGTGTACCGTTTCCAAAAATTTGGAGGTCAGTGCATCTTTTCAGAGACGCATTCGGCCATGATTTCATTTATACGGATGACAACGCAGACCTGTGTACCCCTGGACTGAACTGAGGGAACAGAGGAAAAGAAACAGCATTGATGCCGTCAAGCAGACCTGCCAACAGCAGGGGAGCCAAATTTGGAGAGCTGATTAATCAAACACCACAAACTAGAGTAGTGTTTGTCACTTTGTACAGATTGTAGGACACATTAAAACTAGGAAGTCCTTTTCCAGACACACTGTATAATGTAGAAGGTAACTGATTGAAATACAGAGGAAGTGGAAGAGTTCTTGGAACGAGAGGATATCGTCCCCCGACATTGATCCTAAAGCATGTGTGGAATGCGTTGACTGGACGTATTGCAGCACCTTCATGTGCACCACCGACCATTCAGCAGTCGTCAGCCGCGATGGTGGAGGAATGGGGTGCCCTACCACAAGAGCTTTTTACCAACCTTGTAGTCAGCATAGGAGCATGTACGTGGTGAACGTACACCCTGTTAAGAACTATTTCCTACCTTTTGAAATGTCCAATGGACCGACATAAAGCGCAATGACTTCAGTGTGATTACTGTCTTTGAATAGAAATGCTATTCTTGCTTGTCTCATTGCATACTTTTTCTCAGTTACCTTCTGTACTGTACTGCATTGTGCTCTAGCAGTTCCTTCTGTGTATGATCCATGTTTCATAGAGACATGTTACTTGGCAGCGCATATCACGCGAAAATTACTTTCGTTCTTAATTTTCTGCACCTGTGTGAAAAGTGTGATTCGACTGCTAAGCAAAACGTTGTAGAAACAAACACGCACAGGAAAATAATGAGCTACTAGATGAAGTTGCTTGAATACAATTTTTTTAGAAAGTTAGGCAAAAAATAGCTCTGAGCACTATGGGACTTAACTGCTGAGGTCATCAGTCCCCTAGAACTTAGAACTACTTAAACCTAACTAACCTAAGGACATCACACACATCCATGCCCGAGGCAGTATTCGAACCTGCGACCGTAGCGGTCGCGCGGTTCCAGACTGTAGCGCCTAGAACCGCTCGGCCACCTCGGCCGGCTCTAAGGCAAAAGAAGAATATATATGACGTACCACAAAGGAATTACGCGAATGGGGTGGATATCGGCACACGTGATGTACGAATAGAGACAAACAAATGATTATAATTTCAAAAAAATTGGATGCTTTATGCAAGAGGAACCGCTTCACAAATTTAGAAAGTAAATAACGCGTTGTTCTACATGTTGTGCTTATACAATCAGTTATTCGGCTTGGCACTGATTGACAGAGTTGTTGGATGCCCTTCTGAGGGATATCGTGCCAAATACTGTCCAATCAGCGCGTTTGATCGTCGAGATCCAGCATTTCCGGTCAAAGTACGGTTTGACAAGAACCAGTAAAAACTCTCGCTGTTTGCGGGAGGGCATTATCTTGCTGAAATGTAAGTCCAGGATGGTTTGCAATGAAGGGCAGCAAAACGGGGCGTAGAATATCGTGGGCATACCGCTGTGCTGGCAGGGTGCCGCGGGTGATAAACAAAGCGGTCCTGCTATGAAAAGAAATGGCACCCCAGATCACCACTCCTGGCTGTGAGGACGTATTGCGGGCCACTGTCAGATTGGTATGCCACCGTTGTTTCTAGACGTCTTTACTGGTCATCGCAGTTCAGTTCGAAGCGGCACTCATCACTGAAGACAATTCTACTCCAGTCTATGAGATTCCAGGCCGACGAGGTATCTGGAGAGGCCCCAGACAGCGATGGGATAACAACTTGACAGCCGTCCGCCATACGGCCCTACAACCAGGAGTTAATGCTAACGCAAAACTTGTAAATATCAATACCATAGGCCTTTTACATTTTGTTTAAAACGTTGCTCTCTCTTTGAAATAGCGTATTTGTAAACTTTTAGATAAAATGTTTGCTTTTTAGGTCGGTTTGGTCGTTTAAAATATTATTCGGATCTTTTTTCATGTCAATTAAAATTACTAGTTCCTCAGTAATGTTTACATATTTGCTATTATCGACCGTTTGTAAAATTTACGTGTAATGTGATATGAATATCGTTTCGTGATTTTACTCTCTCAAATATGTACTGAATACTGATGGATTGTTTTCACTGTTGTTCATGTCTTCTCGGAACCTTCTTTTTAAACACCTCGCCGAGAAACCAAATGAAACTCTCAAGGAAGTTTATGATTGGTCAATAAGCAATAAAGTGACATTGAACATGAAGAAAACTAATGCCATGAATTCCAGTTTGAAGAGGAAAAATGACAATGTTAAATTAAATGTAGATGGCACCTCTATAGACTGTGTAACAAATGCAAAATTTCTAGGAATGAATATTGATTCTCAGTTGCAGTGGTGTGAACACACAAAGGTACTTGCAAACAGAATGCCATCAGCATGTTATACCCTTAGAATCCTACCATTGGTATGTAACATGCATTGTCTTTTAGTTACATATTATTCGTATGTACATTCGATTCTTAGCTACGGCATTTTTTGTGTGTGTGGGGGGAGGGGGGGTAACAAATGCACAAAATATGAAGGCAATTTCCAAACTCCAGAAAAGAACCATAAGAATAATAACCAAAAATAGTAATTGAGCTCATTGTAAAGATCTGTTCAAAACACTGGGGATTTTAATTGCTCCATGTGAATACATTTATCAGTCAGCTGTACACATAAAAAATAACATTGCTAATTACAGCACATACAGCTCTGTCCATGACCATGCAACAAGTGATAGACTCAACTTACATTTACCAAGAAAAAATAAACATAAAACTCAAAACGGCATTTTCTACCAAGGTCTAAAACTGTACAATAAATTACCAAAAGAAATTAAAGAAACTGCAAAAATACACTTATTTAAAAAGACAGTTAAAAAGTACTTGTTATGCAATACATTTTATACATTAAAGGATTACTTAGCTAAAACAGAGTATGGGTTTGATAAAAAATGTTATACAAATTAATAATAATGATTATAAAATAACCAGCATTCCACATAACACATCAGTTTATGTTTTTTTCCTTCTTTTATCCTTTCTAGAAATACCTTCTCCCAAGCTATGCGTAGCTCAATACTAACACCTCTTCCTCTTTCTGAGCTCAACATCTCACTCATTATGGAGGGATGCTGATTCAGTTTTTCAGGATAGCAAATGGGAAGTTGCGGTACAGAAAATGGCCCAGAAATCACCAGTGTGTGTGTGTGTGTGTGTGTGTGTGTGTGTGTGTGTGTGTGTGTGTGTGTGTGTGTGTGTGTGTGTGTGTAGTGAGTGAAGTGTTATAAAACGATATGTGTATAGTGTCTGCAGCGACTGATAGTGAGATATGAGTGAACAGTGTGGCATTACATTATTTAATAAGTTGTTTGTAAAAAAAAGTATTGTATACCAGGAGTAAGTCTAATGATTATCTCTAACTAGAAGTCTGTAAATATATGTGTACACGAATTAGCTTATTTTAAATTGATCTAAATTTGTAAATACTTTGACATGTACTATATCCTTGCAAAAAGAGATCTACGGATGAATAAAGCTACTACTACCACTACTACTACTATTACTACTACTAAAATGCCTCCCTGTTTGGCTGATGTACGTATGTTTTTTATTATATTTTATTTATAAATTCCAGATCTGTAAATTTTTTTGTTGTTCTAGTTACTGGTGTGCTCATATTCTTCTGTATTCTCTGATTTGAATCCAAGGTTTAGATTGGTTGCTGAATTTATGTGATATTCGTCCCCAGTACGGTAAAACAATGTATTTGGCTATCTCTTTATTTTGAATTCGTCTGTCAAGGAGAGGCCTCGACGCTCGGATCACGGATTTAATTCAAACTTTGCACACATTTAGTAGCCCATTAGGACGACATAATGTGCAATTAGTAAGGCGTAGTACATAGGCGAATTCGAGAAAATTGCAAGAGAAGTTTCACGCGTCAAGTGAGGTACACTTGCGTTGCGACCCTGAGCACTAGATGACGGCTGTGATGTAATTAGCATTCAATTTCCCATACTCGCTGAACTTTTTTAATTTGTATTATTATTGCAGCACTAGTCATATTATTTCATGCAAATTACATTTCAAAGGTAATATGATGAAGAGAGATGTGTATTTGCATGAAATTTATTGAATTTGCTATGTTATTTGGCTGTATACTAATTTTTCCTATCGACAAAAAATACTACATTTATAACTGTCGACCAGTAAATAATCAAATGCATAAAGCTTTCTTGAAAACATATTCCTGTCGTAATTTCCGAACTCCCTTATACTTGCAATCGGGTAAGGCACCGAGGGCTGCTTTGCCTCTGGACACTTCGATCTGTAGACATAGGTTTCAAGGACGAGGGACAAGCTTGGAAAGTTCCAGTCAAACATCGATAATTAAAGGTACAAATAACTTTATTCAATAACACAATGAGTTACAATATGCCGGAGGATGAGGGCAATGTACGATTAATCGTCGGATGTTCTTTCGGCGTTACAAGTCGCAGGATATAATCGTTAACTGTGGCCCTGAAAAGGGCTCGGGTATATATGTTTCTGGTGTGAAAGGATGAGCCGTCAGATTATTTTGAATCATATTCTCACGTTGACCAGAGTACGCCCGATTGCTTTTATCATTCTGATCGCAGACCATTGCATTCTTCTCGGAGGCTCCTTTCGTGTACCCCACAGGAATGGACGACTTGGAAGTCCCTGAAAAGACTGACATTCGGAGTTGAAAGATCAAAAGTTAACCTGGCAAAATGGGGATACACTGATCCAAGTGATATTCGGTGTGACTGTGGAGAAGAACAGACAGTCCGGCACATGCTTCGTTGTCGATTGTGTCCAGTCTCCTGTACAGAAGATGACCTTCAACGAGCAACATAAAATGCACTGGAAGTGGCCATGTATTGGTCAAAAGTAATTTAATCATAACTGTGTAGAAAGTATTTACATGTACTTGTATGTTTCTGACACGAGAATAATAATAATAAGTCGCAGGATGATATTTTTCATCCAGACACGGAAAACATAAATTAAAACGTCATATACTACATCGAATGAGTGCAGTTTTCCCAGATCCACAAGGAATCTCCAGGTTTCCTAAGGAAAACAAAGCTCGTTGACATTTTGAAAAATTTCTCATCCTTCTGACAATTTGGATGCAAACCAAGCGTAACGCAACGATTTCTTAAACATCGGAGCCAAAAATTGGAGATGTATGATTGAATGTATTTTAATATCATCTTCACAAGCAACAAATTCTCTTTCGCTAATAAGCCAAATATGAACAGATTTGCAGGCACTTAATAAAATATCTATAGAAATAAAAGTTGCAAATATTTTTTCTAATAAAAATTAATAAACAGCAAAATAAAATTGGAAATTCAATAAAAAATTCATGTGTCTTTCCATCATGTTACCTTCCAAAAGTAATATGTATAAAATAATATGACTAGTATTGAATAAACTTATAAATTAAAAAAAAAAACATGAGCAAGACGCAATCAAGCGATTCACAGATTGCGGAACTTGACCGCTAACATGACCGCCGCCATTTCGTGCTCATGGTTGCAAGTCACCGGCACATCACTGACGCCTAAAATTTCTCTTGCGATTTTCTCGAAATCGCCTAAGTAGTACACCTAACTACTTGCACATTTTGTTACCCTAAAGGACTATTAAAAGTTTACAACGTTTGAAGCAAATCCGTCAGCCGAATATTGTGGCCTCCCGTTGTATATTTAATTTCTATTTCTTAATTTCCTTTTTTTTTATTTTGCAAAGAATTTTGTCAGATTTGTAGGATTATATCCATTGTTGTGTGTCATGGGTTAAAATGTGGCCGTTTCTTATTTAATATTTTCTTGACTTAGACTTATTGTTAGTGTATATTTGTGGGCTACATTCTCTTAATGCAAGCTCTAAAATAGGCTTCTTTGTTGCTACTATGATAGTTGTTGTGTTTCACCGTATTCGCAATTGCAGGTTTCCTGAAAATGTTAAAGACATGTGCTGAATATTATTGTCCAATTTTTAGATATAGAATTTATTTTGTTGTTCTCCTCACGTTTTGCTGTGAATGTGATGGATGGGTTGAAGTTAGCTGAATTGTGAATGGAATGTATCTATCCATTGATTAGAACTATATCAACATATCACCAGTCATCAATATATCTTTGGCGTATTATCATTCCCCTTATTGTGCTTATTGAAGAAATCATTCTCAAATTTTGTCAAGAAGTACAGGGTGAGCACCAAGTCTTGCCCTGATTATAGCAATTTATTACAGAAT
The DNA here is from genome assembly GCF_021461385.2 of Schistocerca piceifrons. NCBI lineage: Eukaryota > Metazoa > Arthropoda > Insecta > Orthoptera > Acrididae > Schistocerca > Schistocerca piceifrons. The sequence continues at coordinate 276,013,315 of NC_060145.1, forward strand.
AACCGTTTGACATAATTTACATTTGATGCCGTTACATAGGTTAGTGTTATTAGTTATTTTTTAAGACCACTTACGTTAGTAAACCACAACGTGTGCTCCCTTGGTAGCTCGGAGAACGTCGAGGCGCTATTCCAGTTCCCGCCAGGTGTTTCGTAACGTGTTCTGTCACAGTACCCACAGCAGCTTGTATCCTAGCCTTCAGTTCGTCGACGTCAGCAACTGGTGTGACGAAGACTTTGTCCTTGATGTTGCTGTTGTTGTGGTCTTCAGTCCAGAGATTGGTTTGATGCAGCTCTTAATGCTACTCTATCCTGTGCAAGCTTCATCTCCCAGTACCTACTGCGACTTACATCCTTCTGAATCTGCTTAGTGTATTCATCTCTTGGTCTCCCTCTACGATTTTTGCCCTCCACGCTGCCCTCCAGTACTAAATTGGTGATCCCTTGATGCCTCAGAATATGTCCTACCAACCGATCCTTTCCTCTAGTCAAGTGGTACCACAAATTCTGTGATATTTAAACGTCCCCTTTGAACAATTATACACGACTGTGCTTAACCTGACACACAATATTTTGTTAGCGCAACGCAATCTGACTTTCAAAATTCCCTACAAAAGATTGGCCCTGACTAACATTAAACTATACCTTTCACAAATCACTTACCTCACAAAAATCTTCGCTGCTCAAGCTACTGCAATACAGCGAGCGCCACTACTGCCAGCTAAATAAAAGATTCAAACTACTGAAGGCACTAACTACTGATAGGGATAGTTAGCAAATGAAAGATATTAATAGAGAAGAAACAATGTATTTACCTTAATATCATCACAAGTCATAATATATATCAGTTCATGACAAATTACAAAACTCCGCCATCTCTCTCCCCACATTCACCACTGCTGGCGGCTCACCTCCAACTGCGCAACGCTACACGCTGTTCACAGCCAGCTGCCGCTGCCCAACACTACAATGGCAGACAACAATGCAAACTAGCCACAGACTGCACACAGCACAGCCAGTGATTTTCATATTGAGCGCTACGTAACGTTGCCAATAAGAAAACATAAACAGCCTACTTACATAGCCCCCATGCTCCCCACAAAAAATTTTACAAAATTTTTTTTGGGCAGTGGCCAATAATGATTTGATAAAATTTTTCATAATTACAATAACAAAGAAATCAAATGCACACACTTATTGATACAATGTTGGTCAAAAGCTAAAATTTTCTCACAGTTTATAAAGACAGTCCTGATCATTCATTACGGTAATCACAGGTTTTTTTTCACAAAGTCTCATTAGTAAAAGAAATTGCACACAGAAGTAGTGGATTTCCATGCAGTCTTGAAGAAGTAGTGTTGTCCTTCCAACGGAAAGACAGTGCTGGCTCTTGACATGCTGACAGGTAATGGGCCACAATGGAGCAAACCCACAGCAGAGTCATTCGAAGTTTTGAAGAGTATTGGTAGGTAAGTCATCACAGAGCAGACCCACTGTAGTCCTGGTAGAGAGTATGGTATTGGTGGGCCACCAGAGGTGCAGACCCACTGCAGTCCTTGTAGAAATAATGGTATTGATGGATCATCAAAGATGTAGACCCACTGTAGTCCTTGAAGAGATGGCCAACAGCCATCTGTTGTGACTGTGCAGGTGCACAATCACCATTGAAGAGTCTTGCGGATAATATAGCAAGTCCATAAACCACCACTTGTGCACTCACAAAGTTTTTGAAATTGTCCTTAGAACCAGCAATGCTGTTATCCAGTCCCTTGCTGAGTTATTAACACACGTGCAAACACTAACAGTCCCTACTTCTCACATATTGTCCACATACTATGACCAACAGAAACGTGTGCAGTGAAATGTAACTAACAAGTTAATAATGTCATGAACTGGTGACAATTACAATTTTATAACATAAGAATACAATTACAAAGGTACAAAATACATCATTAAAAACATAATAATACAGATAACATTTGTAGTACAGGCTTTACAAAAGAATAGAAATAAACATATACATCAGTGTTACAAAAATAGTGACATAAGTACATACATAAAGTAATGAGAATAGTTTTCGAAACATTAATTTCACACATGAACATTGAAACAGAACAGAATTGTAAACAACTTTACAAAGAAAATAACATATTATTAATGCAACTTATATTTGAGGATAACAGTATTCCTCCTCATAGTGAATATAGCTTAGTATTAGAAGAGAAAAAAATTCTATGAAACAGTACACAGAGACAGGAAGAAAACAAATACTCAAGGGTACACAAACACATAGTGGGATAACACCAATAGGAAAGGACAGGGTTCGTTTTCAGTGTAACATTTGGTACTGCAGTCCAACCCAAAACTTCATATATCTTTCCTCTTATTTCATCCTCTGTTTCCACCAAAAAAATTCTATCTAAGCATTCTTTCTGTATTTATATGTTCACACATTTCTTACCTCAACATTTATTTCCAAGAAAATCCTACCTAAACCTGTTTTATGTACTTTTTTCGTATTAATTCTCAATGCATTTCTTCCAATTCATCGCAACTCATTCTCTTATATAGTCTACCCCCTCTTAAGCTAACTTAAATCTACTGAGCTCAGATGCTAAACTAAGGGACGAGGCAATGCAGCATCACATAACAAATCAACACAAACAGCAATGCAAAAAAAATGCAAATTGGCAAAGCTAGCAGCATAAATGAGCAAAAGTCAAATTCAATAACACTATGCCTGGCAAACAGCAGCAACTTATACCTAAACATGACATAGCGCAAGCAGAAAAAATATTACACTAAACAACAATGCAGATAAGGGAAATGTATATTCACATCTTAATGTCTATGTAATTAAAGTGGTGCACCACAAATTATTCTACAAAAGAAATTACCAAGTACTTGAAAAGAAAATTATGAATGCAGTTACTAGTTCCTTCTTATTGTTCTTTCCTTTCCAAGTGCTCCTTTTTTAAAGAATGTGGATCATAAAACAATTATTTAATAGATCTGTTGACAGAAAGTGTTCACATTAGCAAATGCATTTAATTTTATTTTATGAAACCAATGCTGCAACACAGCTGGAAAACAGATGTCAAATGAAATAAGCAATTACGCAAACCAAAGCATAAAAACATCATTCAATAGTCATGTGGCATTTCGTAAGTCAGTAGCTCTCAATTCTCGTAGAAAGACACTTGTCATTATCAGGTTTGCAGATGTAAGAATATTTCCAAGGATAATGGCCTCCCCTTTTTTTTTGTGCTACCTGAGCCGCTGAAAAGGGCTCGCAATAATGGCTTTTTCTCCAGGCGTCTGACACAGCTGGGTGCCCGCGACGCATTACGTGCAGGTGGTCACTTAACTTTCGTACGGAAATATTTACGACAGGAGATTCTGCTACCGTGGTAGTCTCATATAAAAATATTTCACAGGTCAAGAATTAGCGTTGCAAATCTGTAGAAACAAAACCCTATAAATATAACAGTGTCCAAAAAAATTTTCAGTGGCATTGTGATACATTCATGCATATACACACACATTTCATAACTCTTAAAGTACGATTCTTGGTTTCCAACAACCTTTTCATAAATCAGAGTCCCTAACCCCTACTCCTTATTCCTTACCTTATTACACATATACATATTCATATTCATCAACACGTCTTCAATATTTCATCATAATAGCTACATAGCATAATCAGATTCCTCATATAGCATCAGCTTATTTATCATAAACATACCTCAACAGCATAATACACATCGTCGTCGTAATAATAACATCATAACACCTCAGTCAAATCTCAAAATCGTCGTAGCTTTCTGCAATAATTTCAAAACCTAAAGAAAATTCTCTGCTCATTTCAGTAGTGTCATCTACCTCAAACATACTTTAAAAATCATGATCCCATACCAAATACATCATTCAAGGCTCTCATAGTATCACAATGGTTCCGAAAAAATATGAAGAGTTCACACAGTACAGACAAAATACAATTTCATAAGTGTGAAGTTACCCAACTGTATAATTGCGTAAACATGTGTCACTGATGTAGTAAAAAACATGTTTATCTCTCAGTTAAATGATCAGATAGCTGTGTAATTTATGTGTTAGAGAAATATGGTACCGATGTGTAAAGTTGTATAAGGAAATACCATATTAGCTAGGGCTCCTTGTGCTTGCCAAACACATGGTACACAAAGCAGGCGTGTACCCCCCTGAGGTTTATTGTAATTATACCCTCAGGTGTTACAGATTACAGCAATGGAATGAAATGTATCACGGAAAACTTTCTTTGTAATTCAAAAATCTTTCAAAATAAATGTTTTAAGTACAAAATTAACCACTCAAATACGTGTACTGTAGCGCTAAATGTGCGTCTTGTTGCAACATAATCTGTGTGGAAGTGTCGTAGTTATCGTCCTCCGAAAGCTAAGTTCTGCAGAAGCCAATGTACTTACCTCATGATAAACAAAAGTGAAATGCTTTGCGTATAGATATCGTAGTTATAATGCTTATTGGCGTGATGAAGAAAGTACTGTACAGTAACGTAATGTTGTGCCACGAAAAAGGCTGTCTCATTGTTGCTATACCACAAAAGTTACTACTAAAACATGTTTTTCTTTCCAGAAGAATTTAGAAAACTGTGCAGATATAAAACAGAAACACCGCAAAAGCAACATTGTAAATTGTCACGCATTAGCAGCGTCGTGATAAAATCGTGTAGATGTCACATAAACTAACCACTGTGTCATCTGGCATTTCACAGAAAGCACCTCAAATCCAGGATCCACTCTCAAGCAAACCAAAATGTTGCATGAAAATTTCATTAGCAGTGCTGGTATGTTCTAAGTATGTGAGCCTTATAGTCGTTACGTAATCGTGCAACTAACAAGCAAGAATGTACACACACAATAACACTGTGTCTCCTGTTCACTATAACAATGCATTCGTAATTTCTGTTTAAAAATGTTCCCTAGGTTCTAGACTGGATATTTAACTTCAAACATTGTTGCATGTTAACAGATTCTAAGTCTGACAAAGCATACTAGAAATGTGAAGTGAAAAGTTACATGGCAAAGACAAAGTTAAAAAGTAGATTATCTTTCAATAAACGGTTTTACATGTGAAATGTGGTGTAAATCTTTACTCTTCCTAGTACGCAGAGGTTCAACTTGAACGGAATTATCATGCGGTATACGTCGGTAAAGAATACTGGAATTTTTCTCAAGGTTAGCGTCAATGTTATTTTTCTCTGAGCCAGCCGGCGCACGCGGCTGCCTGCGGTGTGAGTCATTGTCTGTTTCTTTGTTGGCGCGCGTCGTTACTGGGATTAGGAGGCCTAACTTCCACAAATTCACCTTGCCGAGAGGGCCCAGCTCTGCTTAAAGCTCGCCAGTTCTGATGGAATTCAGGTCTGTCGTTTTGTCGGTAGTTTACACAGTTTCTTTCGTGTCGGTCACGTGGTGGAGAATTTATCCTTGAATCGTAACTGCGCGTTGGACCGTTGCGTCTAAAGTTATTCTGTCTCCCTTGATAATAATTATTTTGGTTCCCAAATTGTCTGTTTCTCTGATTGTCTCTGTGATAGTCACTACCGCGGAGAGGTGATCTTTCCCTGTAATTATTACTACTCTGCCAACGGTTGTAATATGGGTAGTGTCTATTTCGGTCACGATTTGTGTTGTGAGAATAGCCTTGTCGCGTCCAGTTATTATTTCTTTCATCGCGGAATTGCGACTGATGTGATCTGTAATTGTTGTGCTCCTGTTTCCGCGTTCCCCGATTGTCAGTGTCAATTTCCAATTCTTGTAACAGACCCTGAAATGCTTCAATGTCATCTTTGCAACGTCCTGCTAAAATAATATGTCGTAAATGTTCAGGCAATTTGAGTAAGCAAATGCGGATGAGTTCTGAGGGGCTGTATGGGTTTGAAAGATATTGATTCTTATGCAACATGTCTTCAAAATATTTGACAAGACTGGAAAATTCAGATTGTTCAAAGAGTTTCATCATCATGATGCTATGTTTTACACGGTCTTGTGTAGCTTGAGACCAATATGCTGAGAGGAAGGCATGGTAAAACTTTCCTTCACTGTGGCAATCGTGAATTACCGATCGCATTCTTACAGCTGGTTCATTCTCTAAGTAGCCACACATAAATTCTAATCTGTGTTCCAACGACCAGTTGGGAGGAAAACAATGAGAGAATTGATGGAGCCATGCTTGTGGATGAATGTCGTTGCCAGAATTCTTAAATGTTTTGAATTTACGTGTAGTAATGAACAGCTTATAGTCAAAATCATCATGTCGGCGAGTCGCATATCGGTCATTGTTAGGTCGTGTCGGCCGTTCCATCTCAAAATTCGGTGCACATTCCCAATTGCTTTCATTACTTCCGAAATGCCCTTTGTTATTATTTTGCAGCTTTTCCGTGTTTCTAAGTCCCTCTTCCCGTGTTGGAGCGCGAGTGTTCTCTGAAATACGTAATTCTTGTATTACCTGTGTCAGCTGATCTTGTACTTCCCGGATTTCTCTTTGGTGTTGTGTATTAATTCGATTCTGATTTTGTTTGAATTTCCTAATTTGTTCATACTCTTCTGTGTCAGTGAAGGCTACAGGTGTTGTGTCATTCAGATCATCATCTACCTTTGTAGATAAGTTAGTGAACTGATCTGAAAGTTCGGCTACTTTATCCGATAGTGTACTTATTTCCTCAGTGTGTTTTTCTGAACCAAGTTTCAGAGTGTCCATTTGTGTTGAAATCGTATCTACTGTGTCTTTTAAGTTTTCTTGACTTTTTGCAAGTTGCGTAACCGAATCGGTAGATGCAACTGCGTCAATTTTAGCTTGCAAGGTGTTGTGATTTTCATGAACAATAGTTTGCAGTTCTTTTATGGCTGCTTCGTGATTCTGTAATGCATTTTCATGACGCGAAAAAATAGGTTGAAAATGCTCACAAATTTGAGTTTTTACGTCATTACAGACTTTTTGACATTTCGATTCAATGTTATGTAACTCAGCAGTTAAATCCTCACGTGTTTGTTCGAGAGTTTGTTCCAATGAGTCTAACTTTTTGAGATTTTGTTCCACTGTGTCTAACTGTTGCTGTGTTTGTCTCTGGTGTTGTTCCATTGTGTCTAACTTTTTAAGATTTTGTTCCACTGTGTCTAACTTTTGAAGCTTTTGCTGTGTCTGTCCCATTTGTTGTATTAATTGTAATAACAATGCATTAGTGTCTGGAATCTGTTCCTCTACTCTTTTCGGCAGTGCATTTGCACCGGCAACATTCACATTTTGACAAGCTGAAAATGTGTCTTGACCTATTTGAGAAAACGGTGAGGATCCAAAACCTGAATCTACAGTATTTGCGAGATCGTGTCGTGTCATTTCGGCTTCCTGTGGCGAGCTATTGCCGACCGGTCGATCGATAATGCTTCCCTCTTCACTAATTGTTTCACTGTCCACGCCATTGTTTGACGCCCGCTCCATTTCCCTGTGCACAGTTACCAAATTACTACTTTGAACATTAGTAAATTCATTACTCGGCGGCGCTGATAAGCTACGCTCGTCATCACTATTATTTCTCAGTTTAGTTTGGAGCCTAGTGTTACGTTTTTCACACGCCATTATTGTCACAGTATTTCACACGACAACACAGAAAAACACAATTTGAAGATCAAAAATAAGAGAACACATTAACATAGCACTGAAAATAATATCTAGTTAATTGCAAGCGCAGCTGCGAAATACTTGGTGCAAATCTACATGCATGCCACAACTGTTTTACTATACAACAATGAAAGACTGCAACTACAAAGGAAATTCTCTCTACAATTACGCGCTAGCAATAAACAAAAGCTACACTAAATACACAAACTACAAGAAAAAATCAGAAGATTCCAGTGAGGTATCCTAGGCTAAGGGTCGACATATGAAACGTCCCCTTAATACGATTATACAGGACTGTGCTTAACCTGACACACAATATTTTGTTAGCGCAACGCAATCTGACTTTCAAAATTCCCTACAAAAGATTGGCCCTGACTAACATTAAACTATACCTTTCACAAATCACTTACCTCACAAAAATCTTCGCTGCTCAAGCTACTGCAATACAGCGAGCGCCACTACTGCCAGCTAAATAAAAGATTCAAACTACTGAAGGCACTAACTACTGATAGGGATAGTTAGCAAATGAAAGATATTAATAGAGAAGAAACAATGTATTTACCTTAATATCATCACAAGTCATAATATATATCAGTTCATGACAAATTACAAAACTCCGCCATCTCTCTCCCCACATTCACCACTGCTGGCGGCTCACCTCCAACTGCGCAACGCTACGCGCTGTTCACAGCCAGCTGCCGCTGCCCAACACTACAATGGCAGACAACAATGCAAACTAGCCACAGACTGCACACAGCACAGCCAGTGATTTTCATATTGAGCGCTACGTAACGTTGCCAATAAGAAAACATAAACAGCCTACTTACAATATATTGATAAATCCCCATAAAAAAAAGTTAAGGGGCGTAATGTGTCGATAGCGGGGTGGCCAGGGTGTTGGACCGTTCCTTCCAATTCACCGATCGGGATCGGGAAATGTTTCATCCAGGAAATCACGCACTGTAAAAGCCCAGTGATCGAGAGGGGGAGGGGGGGGGGGGGAGGTTGCTCCATCTTGCTGGAAAATTGGAAAATTATCCATGGTTGATATTCTTCTAACTGTGGGGCAATGAACTGTTGCAAATCGTGTAAGTAAATGTTTGCGGTAATGGATTTTTCCGCGAAGAAAAACCTTGTTATGCGTGAGGCCGCAACAGACATTAACTTTTTCGCTATCTCGCTGTACGGTAGCATGTGGAGACTCTGAACCCCATATACGGACATTATGCCTATTAACCATTCTACAGAGATGAAAGGTGGCTTCATCGGTAACGCATATTCGATTTAAGTAATCGTTAGCGCCATCAACCCTGTTGAGAATCTCAGCACATGTCAGAAAATCATTCGGTTGCAAGGCCTGCATGATTTGCACTTTGTAAGCGTGCAACCTAAGCCTTTCCTGAAGAATCTTCACCATACTTGCTTGCGGTATTTGAAGTTTACGTGATGCTTGACGAGTTGATTTAGACAGACTCCGTTGAAACGATCAACAGCTGCATCACTCACACGAGGCCAGCCACTTCGAGAACGACCTTCAACGCTGCCTCCAGAATGAGATTTCCACTCTGCAGCGGAGTGTGCGCTGATATGAAACTTCCTGGCAGATTAAAACTGTGTGCCCGACCGAGACTCGAACTCGGGACCTTTGCCTTTCGCGGGCAAAGAAGCTTCTGTAAAGTTTGGAAGGTAGGAGGCGAGATACTGGCAGAAGTAAAGCTGTGAGGACCGGGCGTGAGTCGTGCTTCGGTAGCTCAGATGGTAGAGCACTTGCCCGCGAAAGGCAAAGGTCCCGAGTTCGAATCTCGGTCGGGCACACAGTTTTAATCTGCCAGGAAGTTTCAACGCTGCCTGTTTCGTAAAACTTTGAATACCATCTCTTTGCTGATTTAACGTTAGGAGGGCTGCATCCATAAGAAGCCTGAAATTTACGCTGAATACTGATGGGCGATTTTGTTTCGTGAAACCAAAGCACACATTGCGCTTTCTCCTGCTTCGACGCCATTTCGCCAGCAACTAACGTGACCTAATAGACCGCCGGCCGGAGCGGCCGTGCGGTTAAAGGCGCTGCAGCCTGGAACCGCAAGACCGCTACGGTCGCAGGTTCGAATCCTGCCTCGGGCATGGATGTTTGTGATGTCCTTAGGTTAGTTAGGTTTAAGTAGTTCTAAGTTCTAGGGGACTAATGACCTCAGCAGTTGAGTCCCATACTGCTCAGAGCCATTTGAACCATTTGAACCTAATAGACCGTGTCGGCGTTGTGGAGCACTAGCGCCATCTATTGGTCACAACAGTTAGTAACACTAACCTATGCAACGGCATCAAATGTAACTTATTATGTCAAACGGTTATTCTGTTATAAAATTTTATAATCAGGGCAAGACTTTGTGCTCACCCTGTATATTTACTAGATTGCCAGCAAGACAAATTCCCATTGCAAGACCTGTCTTGGCTGTAGTATTGGTTAACATCTTTGACGGCCGGCCGGTGTGGCCGTGCGGTTCTAGGCGCTTCAGTCTGGAACCCCGTGACCGCTACGGTCGCAGGTTCGAATCCTGCCTCGGGCATGGATGTGTGTGATGTCCTTAGGTTAGTTAGGTTTAAGTAGTTCTAAGTTCTACGGGACTGATGACCACAGATGTTAAGTCCCATAGTCCTCAGAGCCATTTGAACTATTTTTGACATCTTTGACAACAACATAATAAGTCATATACATTATAAACCCCGATTAATCTCATTTATGTTAATTTGAGGGAGTCTTAGAAACCATACAAAATTAACAGAACATCACCAAAAACTTCTGTGAAGGCCTCGACGTAAAACGCGATTGCATACTGAAAGTAATATCTCCGATTTTTTTAAAGAAAACAAACATTATTAGTATTATACATCCATTCTTCATGTCTACATATTTGTAGCGTCCTACCGCTAGAGAACTCCGAATTATAGCATGTAACATGGCGATGTCTAATGTAACAACGTCGGTGAGTGAGGAACAGCGTGCTGTAATCGAGTTTCGAATTGAAGATTTCGCCCGCATACAAGTACTGATTGTACAAAAGCGAGAAGAAAGAATAAATGTGATGCCTGCCCACAGACGTCATATAGGTATCTCTAGAAGAAGCTGGGCATTTTAAATGCGCGGTCACAGTGCACTATTCGCTAACGAGATTCCATCAGAGTTTGGGGAGAACAGTGATGTCCATACCTATAGCACTAGAAGAAAAAATTATTAATCATTGTTAAAGCTTTTAGTGGCTCAGAAAGCAGTTCAGTACGCAGGAACAAAAAATTTTTTACCATTGGCCCAATAATAAGAGTCTGACAGGTGGCAAGATTTAAATCTAACTACACGCATCAAAAAAAGTTTTCCATCACTCCGATTCCCAGAACTCCTGAAGATAGACGTTGACTGTGGATAAAAAAAATGGTTCAAATGGCTCTGAGCACTATGGGACTTAACATCTATGGTCATCAGTCCCCTAGAACTTACAAGGGAACCTCCCCATCGCACCCCCCTCAGATTTAGTTATAAGCTGGCACATTGGATAGGCCTTGAGAAACTGAACACAGATCAATCGAGAAAACAGGAAGAAGTTGTGTGGAACTACGAAAAAAATAAGCAAAATATACAAACTGAGTAGTCCATGCGAAAGATAAGCAACATCATGTACATTTTTGGCTTAGTGGCGCCGTGGTCCCGTGGTTAGCGTGAGCAGCTGCTGAACGGAAGGGTCCTGGTTCAAATCTTCACTCGAGTGAGAAATTTAATTTTTTATTTTGAGACAATTATCAAAGTTCAGGTACTCACACATAATCAACTTCGGTCTCCAAAATTCCAGTTCATGTTCAGATTTGCTTGGACATATGCAGGATTTGACGGTCTACACGCGGAAGAATTTGAAAACGTTAAAAACATATGTTTTGACAGAGCACAGGGAAAACTGTGCGACTGTGAAACTGTTGCATTTATTTGTTGCAGTTAATGTGACAAACTCTTATATTTTCATCACTTTTTTGGGAGTGATTATGACATCCACAAGAAAACCTAAATCGGGCAAGATAGAAGAATCTTTTCACCCATTCGCCAAGTGTACAAGTTAGGTGGGTCGACAACATATTCCTATCATGTGACGCACATGCCGTCACCAGTGTCGTATAAAATATACCAGAGGTGTTTTCCTGTGGAGGAACTGGTTGACCTATGACCTTGCGGTCAAATGTTTTCGGTTCCCATTGGAGACGCACGTCCTTTCGTCTACTAATCGCACGGTTTTGCGGTGCGGTCGCAAAATACGGAGACTAAACTTATTACAGTGAACAGAGACGTCAATGAACGAACGGACAGATCATAACTTTGCGAAAATAAAGAAGGTAAAATTTTCACTTATGGGAAGACTTGAACCGAGGACCTTTCGATCCGCAGCTGCTCACGGTAACCACGAGACCACGGCGCAATTGAGCCCACAATGTTCTTAATGTTGCATATCTTCTACATGGACTACTCACTTTGTATATTTTGCTTATTTTTTTCATAGTAAGACACAACTTCTTCCAGTTTTCTCGATTGATCTGTGTTCCGTTTTTCAAGGCCTATCCACTGTACCAGCTTATAACTAAATCCGAGGGGGGTGCGATGGGGAGGTTCCCTTGTTAGAACTACTTAAACCTAACTAACCTAAGGACAGCACACAACACCCCATCATCACGAGGCAGAAAAAATCCCTGACCCCGTCGGGAAATCGAACCCGGGAACCCGGGCGTGAGAAGCGAGAACGCTACCGCACGACCACGAGCTGCGGACGACTGTGGATATTGTGTCACAGACACGGCCCCTTTGACTGTTCAGAGAAGTCACTAAATCCACCCAAAGATTTAAACAACCATGCATGAGCAGTGCCTATTAGACGGACGGCGCCCGAAGGCAGATCTGTTCGTCATTCCACCAGGAAGGAGGTACACGGCTCATGTTGTCTGCAGTTCAACTATGCCTAGACAGTCAATGCCGCGGTTCGATCGCGTCCGCATTGTTACTTTGTGCCAGGAGGGGCTGTAAACAAGGAAGTGTCTAGGTGTGTCGGAGTGAATCAAAGCGATGTTGTTCGGACATGGGGGAGATACAGAGAGACAGGAACTGTCGGTGACATGCCTCGCTTAGGCCGCCCAAGTGCTACTACTGCAGTGGATGACCGCTACCTACGGATTATGGCTGGGAGGAACCCTGACAGCAACGCCACCATGTAATAATGCTTTTCGTGCAGTCACAGGACGTCGTTTCACGACTCAAACTGTTCGAAATAGGCTGCACGATGCGCAACTTTACTCCAGACGCCCATGGCGAGATCCAACTTTGCCAACCACGACACCATGCAGCACGGTACAGTCGGGCCCAACATGCCGAATGGATCTCTCAGGATTTGCATGATTTTCACTTCACTCTCTTTGGTTTCAACCAAACAATCGTCGGGGATGTGGTTGAAGGCAACCCGGTCAGGCAGAACTCTAAGGTGCCTTCACAGTACTCGTGCTCGCCGGACTTGTACTCACCATACTCGTCATACTTGTCATACTTCTCTGACTTGCGCTCGTGCTGCTTATATCTTCATCCACACTACTCCAGTTGCTTGCCAGGCTTTAGCTCGTGAGGATCCACACCGTACTATAGTTCAATTCTTTTATCTTGACGGCTCGCGCATGCCCGCCCAGACGCGGGAGATTGCTGCGTTGCCAGTTGCACACGACGCACGCGCCAATAGAAGCAGCGCCATAGTATAGCATATTTCGCAAGCTTACGTTTAGGGGGGAGCGCGCAGTTCATGAAGTAAAGCCACCACGGCCGCATTAACCCTTTCGCAGGTACAAAGACGTGCTCCCTGCATTCCGCGCTGTGCGCGATTTTGTCACTGCACTGCTCGCCTGTGCAGACACATCGTGTTCCGACTGCTTTCACACTCTTATCATTCGATTCCACAAAAATTATTTGCCCCAAAAGTTAGATTTTTACACATCTTCTCGACTGATACCTTCCCCCCATAAATGACTAAATTTTGTTTCGATGTTCAACGCAGTTATTATGCAGCATTAAATATAGTAAACCATTGCACGAAATTTTGAAGAGTTTGCAGAGGTAAAAGTCCATAGAGTATACTTTCCGTATGGTCGATTTTAGTTGCCACAATGTTGAGAATGAAATGTGGACAAGATACCTAAATTTCATATAAAATTTACTGTATAACAATATCTCATTTAAGTACCACATAGGTGTCGTATGTAATATTGAGAAATATTCCGTCTTTCGCGACTGTAACAAAAGTTTTATTTACACTGAGCACGTTTGGCTTTATTTTAAAGCACTTCAATCAATCAAAAGGAAGTAGACAAAATACATTAAACAAAACTGTGGACTTACATAAACATTAGGACTTGAATATACCGTCTATCAGTGAAGTGCTCTGAGCTATGTCAAATATAATTTTTGTGTGTGGCACACACAAACATCATTTATTTGCTAAAACACTGATCAGCCAACACAAACGTTGAATATTGTGTTACCGCAGCACAAAACTACGAAAGATGACTTGGCAATGGAGGAGACAAAATACTGTCCACTGAAGATGCTTCAAAAGAGAAAAACGCGTCTGGTCTAAATAAGTCGCTTATTACAGTTGCAGAAGAGGAATATATTTCAGTACCATTGGTAAAACTGCGACTGTGGACCAAAAACAAGAAAGAGAACATGAGTACCATTGTGTATGTGCCATACCTTTCATTGATTGAAGTGCTTTAAAATAAAGCCAAACGCGTACGGTGTAAATCAAACTTTTATTACAGTCACGAAAGACGGAATATTTCTCAATATTACATACGACACCTATGTGGTACTTAAATTAAATGAGATATTGTTATACAGTAAATTTTATATGAAATTTAAGTATCTTGTCCACATTTCATTCTCAACATTGTGGCAACTAAAATCGACCATACGTAAAGTATACGCTATGGACTTCTACCTCTGGAAACTCTTCAAAATTTCGTGCAATGGTTTACTACATTTAATGCTGCATAATAACTGCGTTGAACATCGAAACAAAATTAAGTCATTTATGGGGGGAAAGTATCAGTCAAAAAGACGTGTAAAAATCAAATTTTTGGGCCAAATAGTTTTTGTGAAATCGAATGATAAGCGTGTCAAAGCAGTGGGAACACCATGCGTCTGCACAGGCGAGCAGTGCAATGATGACAAAATCGCCCACAGCGCAGAATGCGGGGAGCACGTGTCTGCAGCAGCAAAAGGGTTAGTGAAGAGACAAAGCACTAGAAATTTCCAAAAATTGCATTCAAACGAATATAATTCGTGAAGTAAGGCACTTCGACATTGTTTTTAAATAATGAAAATATTAAGCACCGCACAAGGTTTGAACTCATAACCTTCTACATAGAAGCCAAACACCTTAACTGATACGCTATTGCGGTTCATCCACCCAGAGGATGCCATGAGGACTCTAACACGTCACGCAAAATACTGACAAACACTGTTGGTATAATTATGAATTACTCACGCTTCGTCGAAGTACAATAGGAAATAAACAATTACCGCTGTTCTTTATTGCGAAAAAGCAGTATAAAAGAAAGTCTGCTATCAAGACATTGCTTTTGTTCTATTACTTTATTTATGACTGAACGTTTCTAAAACTGAAGACACTCGTCCATGCTCTGCACTGCAATCGAGATCTGGCAACGTCGTTCTCTGTTCATTGGCTGACTGTGTTTTGTGACGTCAGATGCGCAGAACGAACCTAAACTCGGCCGCCAACATAAATGGCGCGCACTTTAGCAGGTGTGACAAGTGCCAGTTTCCTAATTTAAAAATGGACGAAGTGGTTATAGCAAGTGCCAGCTTCCTTGTGATGCGCCTTTTAGCTGAGGAAGAGGATAGAAGAAAACGCTACGAAGTCCCAAGAAAACGCGGGTGGTGGATGACCACAGTTTTCAGAAGCAGAAGAAGATATAGTGGGAGTGATTTGATGGATGGCTTGGATGTTGAAAACATACATTTCAAGACATTTTGTCGTATGTCCGCATCACATTTTGAATATCTGATAAAGTTGGTAGGACCGAAAATATCAAAGGCTGACAGCAAATTTCAGAAAGCTATACCAGTTGCTGAGCGGTTGGCACTTACGCTCAAATACCTAGCAACCGGCGATTCCTACACCAGCCTCAGTTTTTTATTTAAAGTCTCCAAGCAAGTGATATCAAACATTGTTCCTGAAGTATGTGCAGCTCTTACTGGCAACTTGAAGGAGTTGGTAAAGGTAAGTTAATAAATTATACAAATTTTGTTATTAATGCAGCCGCGCGGGATTAGCCGAGTGGTCTGAGGCGCTGCAGTCATGGACTATGCGGCTGATCCCGGCGGAGGTTCGAGTCCTCCCTCGGGCATGGGTGTGTGTGTCCTTAGGATAATTTAGGTTATGTAGTGTGTAAGCTTAGGGACCTTAGCAGTTAAGTCCCATAAGCTTTCACACACATCTGAACATCTGTTATTAATGCACTTTTATTCACCAGGTAATAAGCAAAAGAAATAAAAACATTTAGATTTAAAGAATGAGAAACAGTTAAACGCAAATATTATTATTTTTAATTATAAATGAAGCAGATCCAGAAAATGTGGAGAGCCTTGTTCGGTGTTGTCAGAAGTAGAAGTAGATGCCTGATGGAAGTTGCTTTGCATCTGCTCATGGGCATGAACTTGTTGAGTTGAAGGAACCGGTAAATGCGACGAGCAACTGTAGTCGCTGTTGGTTGAACTCGGTCCTGAATGTTCGAAACAGCCGCTTTCTGCTCTGAAAATTATGTCGGAAAATTCTTTTTAACATAAGCACGTGTTCTGTTGTCCATGGACCGTAGAACGTTCGCTATGTACTCTCCATAGGCGTCAAACTCGTCTCTGGTTTTAGACAAATCAGTGGAGACAGAACTAAAAAGGGTCTGAACCCCATTTGTTAATAGTTTGTTTATACATTTCCAAAAATAAATACATTTTACTTACATCTGTATTGATTGTCTTCTGCGGCTGATATTTGCAGTGCAGAAATTCAAATGCTTTGAAAGTGAACCAGTTTGGAGCGTTCACTTCCTCAAACCCAGCGCCAGACTTCCCAAGCTCAGTCTTCTTCTGGCGGACTTTCTGTAAGTGGCTAATAAGCTGGTCTTTTTTTTTTTTTAATTAGGCCACATCCACGCCGAGGTCTGTCGCGATGGAATCCCACGCTTCACTTTTTTTTTAATTTTATTTTATATTGGGAATTTGTTGCATCCCACAGCACAGGGTATTGTTCATAAGTAATTATGAATTTAATGACAAAATCGTCGGTCCACTCCATTTCAAAAGAGAAACCGATGTCCACAACACCGAACAAGAATAATACCAAGACCAAAGTGTACGAGTGCAGCGAGCCAACTGGTAAGTGCTTTGTTGCCGTCCACACCACTCGCGCAGCTCGACGCGCATCTATTTGATGTACCGACAACATCCGGAGCCAGACAAGCCATAAGCTCGGGCGGCTCGTAAGCCTGTTCCACGGCGAGCCCTCGAAGCCTACCTCCGTCCACATTACTCGTAAGGCTCGCAAGTCTCACAAGTGCACGAGCCACACTAGTAGTGTGGACGCACCTTTAGACACACTGTCCAGCGAGGGCAGCAAGGTGGAGGTCCGCTGCTGTTTTGGGGTGCCACTATGTGGGGCCGACGTACGCCGCTGGTGGTCATGGAAGGCGCCGTAACAGGAGTACGATACGTGAATGCCATCCTCCGAGCGATAGTGCAACCATATCGGCAGCATATTGCCGAGGCATTCGTCTTTAATGGACGACAGTTCGCGCCCCCTTTGTGCACATCCTGTGAATGAGTTCCTTCAGGATAACGACATCTCTCGACTAGAGTGGCTAGCATGTTCTCCAGTGTGCATGTCAGGATGTGGCTGAGGTGGAAGTGGGGTCTAAAAAAGAACAAGTGTTAATTTTTCAACTCCGGTCGGCAAACTGACTCCCGTTTATTGAGAAAACATTTACTGATTGACCTAGCCAGGGTACATTATGGCCCTAAGGCGCAAACAGATTGGGCCGGGGCTCAAAAAGTACACGGAGGCAACCGGCCAATGCGTCTGATCTCGTCGAGGGCCTGTCAGTAAATGAGGGCTATCCACACGCCTCGTCCGCGCAGCTCGGCGCGGTGGGCGCTCACACGTGATCTCCTGGACCTTTCTGACTGGCTGCTGTAGGAGCTCTGCCTAGGCAAGCGACGCTTCCCTAGGCGTCACCCCGTCATCAGAAAGGTTGTTTGTTCGTCGAGCACGTGAACAAGACGTGGGATAGCGGCACATACTGGAAAAATCTGATGTGTCGCCAACCCAGGGCCCGTGCACGGCTTTGTGAAGATCCATTGCCATCCATAGCTCACGCATTTTAAAAAAAATTCCCTTTTCATTTATTGAAAATAAAGGACTCCCGTACTCAATCTGTCAGCACCTGTACACCAGACATTAACCTTATCGAACATGCCTGGGATACATGGCTGTTTATGGACGACGCGACCCACCAACCACTCAGGGATCTACGGCGAATCGCCGTTGAGGGGTGGGACAATCTAGACCCACAGTGCCTTGATGAACTTGTGGATAGTATGCCACGACAAATACAGGCATCTATCAATGCAAGAGGACGTGCTACTGGGTATCAGAGGTACCGGTGTGTACAGCACCACTCTGAAAATTTCGCTGTATGGAATGATGTTTATGTTGATCTCTGTTCCAATTTTCGGTACAGGCTCCGGAACTCTCGGTACCGAAATGATGCAAAACTTTTTTTGATATGTGTAAAAACCATTTCGCATGCAGAATTCCTTCTGCTCTGTTCACAAATTTCCACTTAAAAACTGGTAGCCAGAAAACAATCCCTTGTTTTTCAATGTAGTTGCGTGAGTAGGACTGAAATAATGATGCGTTTATTAATGTTAACACTAATCACATATGCATACCCAGTGAGTTTTAAGTCTAATTTAAAGTCATGTCGCTGGACTCCATTGACGAATTTCTACTCTTAACAAAACGAAAGAAAACAGAGTAAGAGTAGTTGTGTGTGTTGGACTAAAACTAATGATTATTGTTAACACTGATCATTTACACGTATCCTGTAAAGTGACTAATTTCACATCATTTAGGTAAAAGAATAGTTCAAATGATGTATGGAACAGGTAACTAATTAACTAACTACTTTCTCCTTCAGAATGACAATGCCAGACCATACAGCAGCGCTGCGACATCTAAAACACTTTGATGCCTTCAGAGGACTTCACTTTGATAGTGATGAAGCGATACAAGCAGAGGTGAAGTTGTGGCTTCGTCAATAAAGCCAAGCATTCTGCAGTAACGGTGTCAACAAACTGATCTCTCATGGGAAGAAATGTGTTCGTCGCCCAGGTGGCTTTGTTGAGAAATAAATATGTAGACACGAAGAATCAAGGTGTATTGATAACGTTTGTTTTATTTAAAAGGCTATAAGAGTTATCGCATAAAAAATCAGGAGACATTACTTTTCAGCACACCCTCTTATAAGTACGTAATAAACAGGTTAACACAAAATTATAAATTTCAACGCCCATAGCATACAGTCTGTAGCATATACTAAGTATTATTTTTATATATATTATACATCACCAGGCGAAATTCCCTCACACTTCAAGAAGAATGTAATAATTCCAATCCCAAAGAAAGCAGGTGTTGACAGATGTGAAAATTACAGAACTGTCAGTTTAATAAGTCACAGTTGCAAAATACTAACACGAATTCTTTACAGATGAATGGAAAAACTGGTAGAAGCCGACCTCGGGGAAGATCAGTTTGGATTCCGTGGAAATGTTGGAACACGTGAGGCAATACTGACCCTACGACTTATCTTACAAGAAAGATTAAGGAGAGGCAAACCTCCGTTTCTAGCATTTGTAGACTTAGAGATAGCTTTGGACAATGCTGACTGGAATACTCTCTTTCAAATTCTGAAGGTGGTAGGGGTAAAATACAGGGAGCGAAAGGCTATTTACAATTTTTACAGAAAGCAGATGGCAGTTATAAGAGTTGAGGGGCATGAAAGGGAAGCAGTGGTTGGGAAGGGAGTGAGACAGGGCTGTAGCCTCTCCCTGATGTTACTCAATCTGTATATTGAGCAAGCTGTAAAGGAAACAAAAGAAAAATTCGGAGTAGGTATTAAAATCCATGAAGAAGAAATAAAAACTTTGAGGTTCGCCAATGACATTGTAATTCTGTCAGAGACTGCAAAGGACTTGGAAGAGCAGTTGAACGGAATGGACAGTGTCTTGAAAGGAGGGTATAAGATGAACATCAACAAAAGCAAAACGAGGATAATGGAATGTAGTCGAATTAAGTCGGGTGATGCTGAGGGAATTAGATTTGGAAATGAGACACAAAGTAGTAAAGGAGTTTTGCTATTTGGGGAGCAAAATAACTGATGGTCGAAGTAGAGAGGATATAAAATGTAGACTGGCAATAGCAAGGAAAGCGTTTCTGAAGAAGAGAAATTTATTAACATCGAGTATAGATTTAAGTGTCAGGAAGTCGTTTCTGAAAGTATATCTATGGAGTGTAGCCATGTATGGAAGTGAAACATGGACGATAACTAGTTTAGACAAGAAGAGAATAGAAGCTTTCGAAATGTGGTGCTACAGAAGAATGCTGAAGATTAGATGGGTAGATCACATAACTAATGAGGAGGTACTGAATAGAATTGGGAAGAAGAGGAGTTTGTGGCACAACTTGACTAGAAGGAGGGACCGGTTGGTAGGACATGTTCTGAGGCATCAAGGGATCACAAATTTAGTATTGGAGGGCAGCGTGGAGAGTAAAAATCGTAGAGGGAGACCAAGAGACGAATACACTAAGCAGATTTAGAAGGTTGTAGGTTGCAGTAGGTACTGGAAGATGAAGAAGCTTGCACAGGATAGAGTAGCATGGAGAGCTGCATCAAACCAGTCTCAGAACTGAACAACATCACCACTGATGATATAAGAATGTTGTTGATATCGCTCCGATAAATTTTAAACACAAAATAAAAATCAAGCAGCATTGTCTTTATACATAAATAAAAAACGTCTTTTATCAACTGTATGGAGGGTGCAAGATGGCCGGAATAAAAAACAGTTATAAGTCTTTGACCATTTCTCTAGTGCTTTAGCCTACCAGGGTACCACAGTGGTGTGGCAGTGTACGCGTTTCGGCAGGATGGCGATTCTGGCACACAGACCAGTTAAAGTTAGATTTTCTGTCGTTTTCTTAAATCTCTGGAAGAAAATGCCAGGATGGTTCCCTGGAAAAAGAATACAGCAGTTACTACGTCTACATCTTCATACGTACAGTACGTGGCGGAGAATACCCTGTACCATACTAGTCGTTTTCTTTCCTGTTCCACTCGCAGATAAATCGAGGGAAAATCGACTATCTATATGCCTCCGCAAGAACCCTGACTTCTCGTATCTTATCTACGTGGTCCTTCCGCGAAATGTTGAAGCCAGTAAAATTATTCTGCTGTCAGTTTCAAATGCCGAATCTCTAAATTTTCTCAAAAAGAACATCGCTTTCCCTCCAGAGACTCCCATTTCAGTTCCCGGAGCATCTCCGTGACACTTGTGTGCTGTAAACTACCGGTAATAAATCTAGCTTCGATGTCTTCCGTTAATCCGTCCTGGTGCGGATCCCAAACACTCGAATAGTATTCCAGAATGGATCACAGGAGCGTCCTTTATGCTAGTCCTCACATGCTCATTCTATTTCGTATTGTTTTGCAATTTTACACCCAGATGTTTAAACCACTCAGCTACGTCAAGCAGATCACTACTAATGCTGTATCCAAACATTACAGGTTTGCTTTTGCTACTCATCCACATAAACTTACATTTTTCTACGTTTAGATCAGCTGTCATTCATCAGACCAACTATAAATTTTGTCTAGGTGATCTTGTATCATCCTACAGTCACCCATCTTCGACAACTTCTTGTACACCACAGCATCATCAGCTAACGGCCGCAGACTGCTGCTCACCCTGCCCGCCAGTTCATATGTGGATGCAGAAACTAACAGCAGCCCTATCATTCCCTGTAGCACTCTTGATGATATCCTTGTCTCTGATGAACACACACCGTCGAGGACAACGTACTGGCTTCTATTACACAAGAAGCCTTCGAGCAACTCACATATTTTGGAATCTATTCCACATGCTCGTACCTTCGTTAACAGTTTCCAGTGGCCTACTGTTTCAAATGCTTTTCTGAAGTCTATAAATATGGACACCTGCCTGTTGCCCTTCATCCGTAGTTTGCAGTATATCATGTGAGAAAGGGACAAGCTGGGTTTCGCACGAGCGATGCTTTCTAGAACTCGGCTTATTCGTGAATATAAACTTTACGGTCTTCAGGAAATTTATTACATTCGAAACCAGAATACTTTCTAGAATTCTGCAGTAAACCTATGTTAGGGAGACTGAACTGTAATTTTGCGGTCCGTTCTTTTACACTTTTTTTGATACAGGAGTCACCTGCGCTTTTTTCAGTCGCTTGGGACTTTTCATTCGCCATCCTTCCCCAACCCGAATTCGTGCTCCGTCTCTAAGGGAAAAACATGTTCTTCTTCAGTGCTTGTCCCTGAAAAGAGAAATCTACTAACCTGACCTCAGATTTCAAAGAGGAAAAGGGACTCTAGCAAGATATCAGCCCCAGCTATCGATGCCGTGTGAAAAGTTCGCAGCTTGTGGTCTACTGGCTAGCGTTGCTGCCTCTGTATCACGGAGTCCCAGGTTCAATTCCCGGCCGTGTCGGGGATTTTCTCCGCCCAGGGACTGATTGTTTGTGATGTACGCATCATCATTCGAGAAGTGCCAGACTGGAAATGGAAAGATTTGGAACTTGTACGGCCGCTGATAACCATGATGTTGAGCGCCCCATAAACCACCATCATCATCCGAGCGAAAATTTGGGCCATAAATTTGATTGTAAGCAGTTATGACCTTCTGAATGTGCAGCTTTTAAACACTGGCGTACACCGATTCTTTGTCTATTCGCGGCACACTGAAGGCCAGGGAAGAGGAGGGGGAAGCGTCATATTTGACCAGCGTGTTTTGAAAGAGAACTCCTCGCAGAGAAAGCAAATGTAAAATTGACAAGCAATGTGATATGAATATCGTTTTGTCATTTTATTGTCTCAAATATGTACTGAATACTGATGGACTGTCTTCACAGCTGTTCATGTGTTCTCGGAACCTTGTTTTAAAACTCCTTGCCGAGAAACCAAATGAACCTCTCAAGGAAGTACACGATTGGTCAATAAGCAATAAAGCGACATTGAACATAAAGAAAACTAATGACATGAATTTCAGTTTGAGGGAAAACGACAATGTGAAATTAAATGTAGATGGCACCTCTGTGTGACAAATACAAAATTTCTAGGAATGAATATTGATTCTCAGTTGCAGTGGTGTGAACACACAAAGGTACTTGCAAACAGAATATCATCAGCATGTTATGCCCTTAGAGTCCTATCATCAATGTGTAACATGCAGTGTCTTTTAGTTACATACTATTCATATGTACAATCAAGTCTTAGCTATGGCATTCTGTTTTGGAGAACAAATGCACAAAATATGAACACAATTGTCAAATTCCAGAAAAGAGTCATAAGAATAATAACCAAAAATAGTAATCAAGCTCATAGTAAAGATCTGTTCAAAACACTTGGGATTTTAACTGCACCATGTGAATATATTCACCAGTCAGTTGTATACATCAAAAATAACATTGGTAATTACTGCACAAACAGCTCTGTACATGACCATGGAACAAGAGCTAGATTCAACTTACATTTACCAAGAAAAAATAAACATAAAACTCAAAACAGCATTTTCTACCAAGGATTAAAACTGTACAATAAATCACCAAACAAGGTTAAAGACATTGAAAAAAATACACTTATTTAAAAAGGAAGCTAAAATGTACCTACTATGTAATACATTTTATACATTGAAGGATTACTTAGATAAAAAAGAGTAAGGGTTTGATAAAAAATGTTATACAAATAAATAGTAATAATAATGATTATAAAACATCCAGCATTCCATATAACACCTTCACATTATGTTTTTCTTCCTTGTTTTTTCCTTTGTAAGGTGGCAACGGCCTTGCACCTTACATGACTCCATTTAACGTGACATTTTAGGTTTTGTTGGAGTCTTACTCTAAATTACGGTGTAGGAAATCTATGTGGAAACACATCGGCACGCGAGAGTTCCGCGATTTTGTAATTATAAGATTTTGCGGAAAGGCAGTACGAGAGACAGAACTCGGCTACGTCCCTGCCTAGTTGCCGAAGACCACAGCCTAACGATATGAATGGTGAACTGGGGGATTTTTGTAATCCGTTTAGAGAGGCTACAACGGTCGCCAACCTCTGAAGAACATGCGGCTGCAGGTGTTCAAGTGTTTACCAAAACAGAGCAGTGGATAGCTGGACGGGCTTTCCTGTGCGTGCTCTCGCCTATATCCCTCTAATTTTACGCCTTCGAGTAACTGAAGTGGGGCACGCCAGGAGTTCCGAATAACAAACTTTCAATGCAAGAAGCTGTGTTCGCTACGACGGGAATCCTGCCGGGAAAATCTCGAGTGGTCTCTTGGGAGAAAACTTCCAGTAAACGTGTTATTGCCCACAGCTGTGGTGCTTTCCAGCCGGCGAGGGCGGAGTTTACTTGTGAAACTTTGTGGAAATAAAAGAATTGTGGAAAAGAGTTCTATTCCCAGGCCGTACATTGGTCGGCACTGGCAAACTGGGTATTTTGAGAGCTTCTACTGATGTGATTCGCTTGGTAAAGTTGAGGTGAGAAAAGAAAGGTGAAGAGCGATCTTGCTGGACTCTCGGTAGAGGTCTTCTGTTCTGGGCTCTCGTACTGAGAGGACGTTAGCCAAGTCGTCTCCCCTCTTGGTCTTTCGTTCTGAGGGGACAATAGCCGCGCCAGCTCATTGCTGACGGAAACATTGTCGCAATTAGAAAAGTTTACGGACAGCAGTTTGGTGTTCGAATACTGTAAGATTGTACTTTCCGAGACGCCACACGGCGATCGCACGACCGCGCCGGCGCCGTCGGAGACCGCCGCTACAACTGGAATATTACGGTGAGATCGCTCCCGCTTCGGCCTGTGTTAGGACTAACGTTAAATAGTTGGATCAATTGCAACTGCTTTTTCCACAGAGGTTTCACAGTACTTTGGAGTGTAGTGGTTCTTCGCCGGCCAGAGTGGCCGTGCGGTTCTAGGCGCTACAGTCTGGAGCCGAGCGACCGCTACGGTCGCAGGTTCGAATCCTGCCTCGGGCATGGATGTGTGTGATGTCCTTAGGTTAGTTAGGTTTAATTAGTTCTAAGTTCTAGGCGACTAATGAGCTCCGAAGTTAAGTCACATAGTGCTCAGAACCATTTTTGTAGTGGTTCTTCGTATATATGTCATAAGAGATCGCGTTTTGGGCCGATTTTAACACAGTTACAGCCAATGCCAGTTAGGAGGATAATTTGTAAATTGTGCATTGTGTTTTATTCAGCATTGATCTGAAGGTTATAATAAAATTATTGTGATTCAGAAGAGCCTTTATTTTCAGTAGTTGATCCTGAATTCACCCTTTTGCTTTATTTTATTTATGTGTATGTGTTTGATGTCATTGAACACCCTAAGTGTTCGTGATCGTTCACGTTTGGAAGTAGAAGTAGGTGTGATTTATCGTCAACATTACCACTGCAGATTAATTAGGGGTGACAGGGCCACATTTAAATCTAGCGTTATACATTTTTGCGTACAGTTCCACTCCCAATTACTCTGTAAGTTGTTTGTCAGGGGCGAACACACGCAAAAATCGGACAAGCAACGGGTGGGGTGTTTACCTTTCTAGAAATACTTACCCCCAAGCTATGCATAGCACAACACTAACACCTCTTCCTCTTTCTGAGCTCAACATCTCATTCATTATAGAGGGATGCTGACTCAGTTTTTTAGGATAGCAAATGGGAAGTTGTAGTACAGAAAATGGCCCAGAGATCACCAGTGTGTGTGTGTGTGTGTGTGTGTGTGTGTGCGTGTGTGTGTGCGTGTGTAGTGAGTGAAGTGTTACGAAACAACGTGTGCCTAGTGTGTGCAGTGACTGATAGTGAGATATGAGTGAACAGTGTGGCATTACATTATTTAATAAGTTATTTCTAAAAAAAGTATTTTATACCAGGATTAAATCTAATGATTGTCTCTAACTAGAAGTCTGTAAATGTATGTGTATACAAATTAGCTTATATTAAAGTGGTCTAAAGTTGTAAATACTTCGACATGTCCTATATCCTTGTAAAAAGAGATCTACGGATGAATAAAGCTACTACTACCACTACTACATTCGAGAACACGTGTTATTTTAGTCGAAAAACAGGTAATTAATATGAGTACATAATACGGTATGTCAACCTCATGCTCATATAGACTCAATATTGACTATAACCGACATTATTGTCTTGAGCAATTCAGCAACTGTATTCATATTTAAGATAACTCTCTTTTATTATTCCATCTCAGTTGCACATTTTTAATGAAATTACATGTTTCCATCACTCTGGATAACCTTTAAAGATAAACTTTAAAACAAGTTACATTAAATATGTACTATATAATACAAGAGACGTTCAAATAGTAGTGAAACACATTTTTTTGTCGACCAATTTCGGTTGAAAATATGCGGAACTTGTTGTGGGATATCATGAATTATTCCCGTTTGACCCCCTATAGTTTAATGACGTTCCGATAGATGGCGAGACTGTACGTAAGCTTCAAAATGTCGCCTGTAACGGAGGTGCGTACCGGGTACAGACCTGTCACTGAATTTCTTTTGGAGGAAAACCAGCGCTTTGCAGAATGTCTACGGAGACCTGGCAGTGAAAAAAGCACGCTGAGTTTGTAGGGGGAAGCGTCTGTTATCATCGCAGCAAGGTGGCTCAAATTTGTCCGACCTCCAGCGTGCCAACCGGCGGCACACGTCTGCGCTACACTCAGTAAACTGAAGAAACGACTTCAGCGTGTTCGTCGCCACAAAAATGCAAACCTCCTTCTCCATGACAATGCAAGGCCTCATACAAGTTGCACACACGAGAGGAGCTCACAAAACTTCATTGAACTGTTCTTCCTCATCCATTCGGACCTCGCACTTTCCGACTTCAGTCTGTCTGGCCCAATGAAGGATACACTCCGCGGGGAACAGTACGTGGATGATGGGGAGGCTATTGATGCAGCAAGACGTTGGATCCGGCGTCGACCATAAGAGTGGTACCATCTACATCTACATCCATACTCCGCAAGCCACCTGACGGTGTGTGGCGGAGGGTACTTTGAGTAACTCTATCGGTTCTCCCTTCTATCCCAGTTTCGTATTGTTCGTGGAAAGAAGGATTGTCGGTATGCCTCTGTGTGGGCTCTAATCTCTCTGATTTTATCCTCATGGTCTCTTCGCGAGATATACCTAGTAGGAAGCAATATACTGCTTGACTCCTCGGTGAAGGTATGTTCTCGAAACTTCAACAAAAGCCCGTACCGAGCTACTTACTGAGCGTCTCTCCTGTAGAGTCTTCCACTGGAGTTTATCTATCATCTCCGTAACGCATTCGCGATTACTAAATGATCCTGTAACAAAGCGCACTGCTCTCCGCTGGATCTTCTCTATCTCCTCTATCAACCCTATCTGGTACGGATCCCACACTGGTGAGCAATATTCAAGCAGTGGGCGAACAAGTGTACTGTAACCTACTTTCTTTGTTTTCGGATTGCATTTCCTTAGGATTCTTCCAATGAATCTCAGTCTGGCATCTGCTTTACCGACGATCAACTTTATATGCTCGTTCCATTTTAAATCACTCCTAATGCCTACTCCCAGATAATTTATGGAATTAACTGCTGCCAGTTGCTGACCTGCTATGTTTTAGCTGAATGATAAAGGATCTTTCTTTCTATGTATTCGCAGCACATTACACTTGTCTACATTGAGATTCAATAGCCATTCTCTGCACCATGCGTCAATTCGTTGCAGATCCTCCTGCATTTCAGTACAATTTTCCATCGTTACAACCTCTCGATATACCTCAGCATCATCCGTAAAAAGCCTCAGTGAACTTCCAATGTTATCCACAAGGTCATTTCTGTATATTGTGAACAGCAACGATCCCACGACACTCCCCTGCAGCACACCTGAAATGACTCTTACTTTGGAAGACTTCTCTCCATTGAGAATGACATGCTGCGTTCTGTTACCTAGGAAATCCTCAATCAAATCAGACAATTGGTCTGATTGTCCATATACTCTTACCTTGTTCATTAAACGAGTGTGGGGAACTGTATCGAACGACTTGCGGAAGTCAAGAAACACGGCTTCTACATGGCAACCCGTGTCTATGGCCCTCTGAGTCTCGTGAACGAATAGTGCGAACTGGGTTTCACACGACCGTCTTTTTCGAAACCCATGCTGATTTCTAAAGAGTAGATTTCTAATCACCAGAAAAGTCATTATACTCGAACATAATACGTGTTCCAAAATTGTACAACTTATCGACGTTAGAGATATAGGTCTATAGTTCTGCACATCTGTTCGACGTCCCTTCTTGAAAACGGGGATGACCTGTGCCCTTTTCCAATCCTTTGGAACGCTACGCTCTTCTGGAGACCTACGGTACAACGCTGCAAGAAGGGGGGCAAGTTCCTTCATGTACTCTGTGTAAAATCGAACTGGTATCCCATCAGGTCCAGCGGCCTTTCCTCTTTTGAGCAATTTTAATTGCTTCTCTATCCCTCTGTCATCTATTTCTATATATACCGTTTTGTCATCTGTGTGACAATTTAGAGAAAGAAGTACAGTGCAGTCTTCCTCTGTGAAACAACTTTGGAAAAAGACATTTAGTATTTCGGCATTTAGTCTGTCATCCTCTGTTTCAGTACCATGCGGGCATACAGGCCCTCCCAGTAAGGTGGTGTAAGGCCGTCACTTTGAACGGAGATTGTGTGGAAAAGTAGGACCTT
Organism: Schistocerca piceifrons; assembly: GCF_021461385.2. Classification (NCBI taxonomy): domain Eukaryota; kingdom Metazoa; phylum Arthropoda; class Insecta; order Orthoptera; family Acrididae; genus Schistocerca; species Schistocerca piceifrons. Next base: position 276,042,127 of record NC_060145.1, read on the forward strand.
GTAGTCAAAAGAGTGGGGAACAATATGGTGTAAACAGGAAAGGAAATTAAAGAAAAATTTGGAATTGGAATTAAAGTTCAGAGAAACAAAAACTTTGATGTTTGCCAATGACATTATAATGCTCTCAGAAACAACAAAAGACTTGCAAGAGCGTTTAAATGGAATAGATAGTGTCTTGAAAGGAGGATATAGGAGGAACATCAACAAAAGAAATACAAGGATAATGGAATGTAGTCGAATTAAATCAGGTGATGTTGAGGGAATTAGATTAGGAAACTAGATATTAAAGTAGCAGATGAGTTTTGCTATTTAGGCAGCAAAATGACTGATGATGACCGAAGTAGAAAGAATATGAAATGTAGACGGGCAATGACTATAACAGCGTTTCTGAAGAAGAGAAATATGTTAAGGTCGAATACAGATTTAAATATGAGGAAATCTTTTGTGAAGGTATTTGTCTGGAGTGTAGCCATGTATGGAAGTGGAACGTGGACGATAAACGGTTAAGACAAGAAGAGAATAGAAGCTTTTGAAATGTGAACATTAGGTGGTCAGATCACGTAACTAATGAGGAGGTAATTAATAGAATTGATGAGGAAAGAAAGTTGTGGCACAGCCTGACTAGAGGAAGGGATCGGTTGGTAGGACACGTTCTGAGAAATCAAGAGATCACGGATTTAGTACTGGATGGAAGTGTGGTGGTAACAATCGTAGGGAGAGACCAAAGATGAATTGAGAAGGATGTAGGTTGTAGTGGTTATTGGGAGATGAAGAGACTTGCACAGGAGAGAGTAACATGCAGAGCACTTATTGACAATAGAGTCGACAATGAAACAACAAAAATATCTGCAAGGTATCATAAGAAAATATTATGTATGACAGGTGGAAGGAAACAATACTGTACCTAAAATATACGAGTTCTTCGACAAGCTTGTTAATCTTATGGATATTCCTCTTACAGCTGAAGAGATATCTCTTATATCAAAAGGTGCGAACCATAATCCCAAACCAACATTAGGACAGAAAGACATAAAGAAAATTACAGCAGAGATCAAAAGCGCTAGTAATGTAGCAAAGCTTCCCACTCATAAACAGAAAGGCCTTCCCGTCAAAATCACCAATGCGTTAAAAAACAGTTTCAGTTAAAAAGTAACTGTAATAATGAAAGCAGGTTTATAGATAAATTTGTCGCTAACAGCCCTGCAGTAGCTAGCCAAGTTCTTTACTATTAGTATTACTATGCTGATCATGCTTGTTTGTTAGTTAAAGAAGATCAAAACGGTATTAATGACATAGCAGAGAGAATGAGTACTATTCACCCAGAAATTAGGTTTACAGTTGAACTCGAAAATAAAGGAGCCCTCAACAATCTCAACATTACAGTTACAAGAGAGGCGTGTAAACACCGTTTTAGCATGTTCAGAAAATCGACCTGTGCAGACATTACTATTGAGTCTAAGTCCTGGCACCCTGAAAGAATCAAGATACGCGTAAAACATTTTCGATCCGTGATTAATAGGTTATTAATAATTCCATTAAGCTGCAGTAATCAACGGTTATTTAGTCTCAACAGTAACTAAAAGTTACTGCAGAAAATGAAAAGACAACAATAGCGTAAAATCAATGTCAGCAGACTAACAGGCGAATAGGAAGACAGGAAAGTCGTGTACATGCCCTTAAGTAAAAAGGACGAGTTTCAGGAAGTATAGTTAGACAATTTCGCAACACCAATTTGCATGTAGGGTTTAAGACTAGTGACATTCACTTCAGACTGAGACGCCGCATGGAGAGGAAAGCCTCGAAATTCACTGCAGCAAGTGTATGTAAACTAAAGTGTGGAAACTGTCTAAGAGTTCACATACGTCAGATAGGCAGAACGTTTGAAACACACTTCAAAGGGTACACTTCAATCCACAGTAATAAAACAGCGTTTGGTGAGCATCTTCTAACATCGGAGCATGCTGTTGGAACTATTGATATGCATTTGGAAGGTCTGCACAGAGAACCTAAGGGACATGTTGGAATAACCTGAGATTTTTACTCACCGTCGCCAAGAGCCTGGCAACACATTAAATCAGCAGGACGATTTTATCAACAGTGTATTTTTTAGAAACTTTGAAAGCCTCTTACAGTTGTCCACCTCATCGCTGTGCATCTATGATCAGCAGCCCCACTCACCAACAAGAGACAGCGGCAGCACGTCAGCTCAAACACCGACCTAGCAGCAGGCCGGCGTGCAGACTGGATTCCGCACACTCTGCAAAACAGCGCGTCGATCAACGCCATCAAGCAGAAGCAAATGCAATTAACCGTAACTGTCACATCCTATTATCTGCAACCTTAGTTACTGCACATAATTTCACTTTTATAATTTATTTTATATTTTTATGGTTTTATATTCTCAATTTTTTTTTTTAAATCCATGACACTTAATGATACTTCATAACTTCAGTTCGGCGATTTTTACGTCCGCAGCTCGTAGTCTAACGTTGCCGGCACGGTAGCTCAGCGTATTCGGTCAGAGGGCTGCTCGTCCTCTGTAATAAAAAACTGAGTCAAGGAATCAACGATCAACTTGAACGGATGTCTTGTGACGTCCGCCCAGACCAAACGCAACGAACAGTTCCGAACAAAATACAAGAAAAAAAAGGCTAGCATTGCTGCCTCTAGATCACGGGGTCCCGGTTTCGATTCCAGGGCCGGGTTGGGGATTTTCTCTGCGCGCGGACTCCGTGTTTGTGTTGTCATCATTTCGTCATCATTCTTGAGAGTGGTGAGACTAAACTGTGTAAATATTGGGAATTTGTACGGGCGCTGATAATCGAGCAGTTGACCGCCCCGCAAAGCAAACATCATATGTAAACCTTTCGCGATTTTTATTTTAATACTTTCAGAGTAAGACCTTAGGGCTTTATATTTCCAAGGTTTCACACTTTTAATACCTTAAGATACTAATTCACTTTTCACTACTTTATTTTCACTTTTATAATCTACTGTTTAATCCGCCTGTTACAATTTTACACATCTATTCTGGTATTTTAACGGAACGTTTTTTACATAATTGACTTTATGGATTTTAGTATAAGACTCTCTCTTGTAAAACTCATTGGATCCCCACCACTATTACCCCTTCCTCACCCTCCCCTCCCTTGTGTCCTTTGGCTGTTCTCAATCCCTCTAGCTCCATCTTATAATTTCATTATTTTATGCTGTTTGCTTTTTACATACCCATTGTTCTACACTATTAGTGTTTCAATGAGAACTTTTACATAATTATACGTTCTATGATTTTTGCACATCTCTTATTAAACTCATGACATCCCCACCACCCCCTCCCTGTTCCCTTTCCCCATCGCATCCAGCCTCACTCAATTTCCCCTTCCACTCCCCCTCTTCCCTGCCTCCCACATATACCTTTTGAAAACACTGACCGCAGTTACAAAACTCAGTACTGTGATTTGTAGTTCTGAGTAGACAAGACGGGTTGCTGAGAAACTACTTAGGTAAATTCTATATTTATGTACAATTTTTTTCTACTTATTGCAAAGTACTAGATGGCACATATTTAGTTTTACTTTGGTTTAGATCTGAAGATGATGTAGAGTGATCGAAATATATAATCTGACTAAAAATGTGCAACTGAGACGAGACAATAAATGACAATTGTCTTACATTCAATATTATTTTAACAATATTCCAGTAATGACATTCTACGGCAGTTTACACTGTCCAAGATGCTACTCCAGGCGTGTTTAAAATGAATGTGTGCAAGGAAGAATAATAAACGCTAAAATGAAGATTTGGCCCTGCCTGACTACCCTCTGAAGCAGATCATAGGATCTCTTAATTCTATAAATTACAATCGAAACATAAATGAATGATGAAGGCAACTCATCCTACTAAATGATAAACCTTGTTCCTGCGTATATATTTATTGTAGATTAAAAAAGCCCTTATATTGCAAAGTTTACATTCCCTAAGTAAAATTACTAATCAGTTGCTCAACTCTGCCCCTTATTATGATAGCGCGATCTAATATCAATAACGCGAAATGACTGACATCATCTACGTACCAAACACTAGAAGACACTACTTTCAAAGATGATCTACGGTGATGTGGAACGTCAGTGGAAATAAACTAACATGATCATAGATGTTTAGCTTTATAGCCCTAATAAGCCGTAGCAACTGAAGTGATGGTTCTCGTACTCGTCTGCGACGATGGAAGAACTCTGCCCACAAATAAACTCAAACACTAGGAAGGCAGAAGGCGGTCCTCTGACTAATATACTCTAATACTGTCTTCTCCTCTCTGTCTTCTGCAGAAGAGAAACGCGAACTCCCAGCCACAACGACACTTTATCATCAACAATATCATTCACACGAAATGTTTCCCTCAAACACGATTAACGAACAATTGAAATAATTACACTAAATTATGAAACCCGTAGACAAGGCAACAAAAAAAATAAATTTTGAAAAGTACCATTAGAAAAATGCCAATTACCAAATCTACACATGCAATATAGACTACAATTACTAAACTACAAATTACAACAACAATACTACTGTCTACTATTTTTACAATCAGAAGATTCCAAGGGACGATCCTGGCAGGGTCGCCACGTGCATGGGGGCTTAATTAAATATGATTGAAAATATTTTGGTAGCTGTATATCCGATTACGCTGTGTCTCGTAAACGGTTGGCCCTGACTAGTATTATTACGCTATCTGACTGCAAAGAACAACAACAAAGAATGAAATGAAATTTTCGTTAACACAATTAATTAATTAAGTCCCCAGCAACTATAAAACCTACAAAACCAAGGCACAAGTATAACTGTTCTGTATGTGGAAGTATGACTCAACGCACATCTGGCACGGTTCTTCTTCAACAAGACAAGAATTTTTAAATACCAATTTTACTGACGTGATAAAAGAAAATTACAAATACTATAATTGCGTAAGGAAAGCAGAATTAAACTCTAATACAAGAACACACGCCAGATGCTTTGTTGACTGAACCTGTAATGACGCATTATTTAGGACACTGAAATAATGAGAAAAAAAGAAACGGAGTTTGTTACCTCATTTATATTGATGAAAATCACTCTAATCCTTATAATATATCTCCACACCGACTCTCTACTACCACATCTCAACAAGACTCTTCAGTATCACATCTCAGCAAGCACTGCCTACTAGCACATCTCAACAAACACTCTCTGCTACGAGTTCTTAACAAACACTGACTGCTACGAGACCTCGACAGGCACTGACTACTACGAGCTCTCCCCAAGCACTCCGTGGAGGCGGCTGAATAATACTCTTTGGCGCAATCTCTGGCGCTGTGGCTCAGTGTAGCCACCTTTCATATGCCCCTCCTCCACAGGCCAGAATTTGATGGTATTTTTGCCAGCATTGGTGGTGAAAATACCACCAAATTCGTCCACAAAAATACAGACAAAAATAAAAGATAATATTAATACCTAAATATCACATAATTAGTTAAAATTTTGGCTTTGCACTGACCTTTCAATAACCTAATATATAAAATACAGTAGGCAATACAAATTCTTTCATACATGTGGCTTTACATAATAGTTTACACAATACACAAAAAATCAGTTTATACAAATGTTCACATAAAATGCTTTCAATGATTAGTTCCAGTAGTAGCACCCAGCGATGGTCAACAGGTGCAAACACCAACAAGTGACATCATTTTAGTAAAAGCAGTTTCATCAGTGGCACCCAGTAAAGTTGAGCAGGTACACACAGTAACAAGTCACATTTCTCAGCAGAAGCAGTTCCATTAGTGGCACCCAGCAATGTTGAGGAGGTGCAGACACCAACAAGTGACATTATCTCAGTAGAAACAGTTCCATCTGTTGCACCTAGTAGTGTTGAGCAGGTACACACAGCAACAAGTCACATTATTTCAGTAGAAGCAGTTCATCAGTGGCACCCAGTAAAGTTGGGCAGGTGCAGACACCGACAAGTGACATCATTTCCATAGAAGTAGCTCCATCTGTGCACCCAGTAATGTTGAGCAGGTGCAGACACCAACAAGTGACATCATTTCAGCAGAAGCAGTTCATCAGTGGCACCCAGCAATGTTGAGCAGGTGCAGACACCAACAAGTGACATCATTTCAGTAGAAGCAGTTCCATCTGTGGCACCCAGTAAAGTTGAACAGGTACACACAGCAACAAGTCACATTTCTCAGCAGAAGCAGTTCCATTAGTGGCACCCAGCAGTGTTGAATAGGTGCAGACACCAACAAGTGACATTATCTCAGTAGAAACAGTTCCATCTGTGGCACCCAGCAATGTTGAGGAGGTGCAGACACCAACAAGTGACATTATCTCAGTAGAAACAGTTCCATCTGTTGCACCTAGTAGTGTTGAGCAGGTACACACAGCAACAAGTGACATTATTTCAGTAGAAGCAGTTCCATTAGTGGCACCCAGCAATGCTGAGTAGGTGCAGACAGCAACAAGTCATTATTTCAGTAGAAGCAGCTCCATCTGTGGCACCCAGCAATGCTGAAGAGGTACACACAGCAACAAGTCACATTAGTTAAGTAGAAGCAATCCATCAGCGGCACCCAGCAATGTTGAGCAGGTACACCCAGCAACAAGTCACATTTCTCAGCAGAAGCAGTTCCATTAGTGACACCCAGCAATGTTGGGGAGGTGCAGACACCAACAAGTGACATCATTTCAGTAGAAGCAGTCCATCAGTGGCACCCAGCAATGTTGAGTAGGTGCAGACACCGGCAAGTGACATCATTTCCATAGAAGTAGCTTCATCTGTGCACCCAGTAATGTTGAGCAGATGCAGACACCAACAAGTGACATCATTTCAGTAGAAGCAGTCCATCAGTGGCACCCAGCAAAGTTGAGCAGGTGCAGACACCAACAAGTGACATCATTTCAGCAGAAGCAGTTCATCAGTGGCACCCAGCAATGTTGAGCAGGTGCAGACACCGACAAGTGACATCATTTCCATAGAAGTAGCTCCATCTGTGCACCCAGTAATGTTGAGCAGGTGCAGACACCAACAAGTGACATCATTTCAGTAGAAGCAGTCCATCAGTGGCACCCAGCAAAGTTGAGCAGGTGCAGACACCAACAAGTGACATCATTTCAGCAGAAGCAGTTCATCAGTGGCACCCAGCAATGTTGAGCAGTTGCAGACACCGACAAGTGACATCATTTCCATAGAAGTAGCTCCATCTGTGCACCCAGTAATGTTGAGCAGGTGCAGACACCAACAAGTGACATCATTTCAGCAGAAGCAGTCCATCAGTGCACCCAGTAATATTGAGTAGGTCCAGAGAGCAGTTCATGATATTCACTATCACTGATCATACTGTTCACCAGAGTTTATAAGCAAAAATTAAACATGTCCTAGTGGCACCAATCATGTAGAAAAAGTACAAGTAACAGTCCATAATATTTACTATCACTGATCACACAGTTCATCAGCAGAAATTAAACATTTCTAAGTGTCACACATGATGTTGAAAAGTGCAGGTAACAGTCCATAATATTCACCATCACTAATCAGACAGTTCAGGCATGAACAATAGTTTGAATACACATACAAATGCTTTTACAATGCTCTTACACTAAATATACAAATTCTAATAAACACACAAATGATATCAGATAATTATCATATTAACTATTACAAATACTCAAATATCAGTAAAACTATAATATTTATGGGTGTCAGTGCAAGCCACTACAAACAAATAAAATAATATTTAGGAGATAGGTGGGTAGGATTAGGAAAGGAAAACACACAAAACACACTCACTCATCTTTCATCCACATTAAGTACTACTCTGTAATTGAATAGTGTTAACTGTGTAAATGCAATTCTGTCAAAATTTGATGTTCATCTTGTGTATCAAGTAGTAGTGGCAGCAATGTATACAGTCAATAATAGTTAGTCAACGTCATAGTCATCATGTCAAGACCAATGTTTGCCAAGCCAGATCAAAATGTACGGTTGCTGAACAACTGTCAGTGAGCCAAGATATGCAATTACTTCCTCTCTCCAAAAAAACAAAAAAAAAAAATGTACTGCTTATTGATTTAACAAAGTGTGTGTAGACAATCTTCCTTCCACTTTAGTGTTCTAGTCCGCTATCTTCATCCTCCTTGTTCCATATAGACCAACAAAAAAAAATGCACCTCACTTACTTTACCTCTTATACACCAAAACTCCAATAATCATCAACTTCACATAATCTCAATAATACCTCTTCAATGCATCGATACATATAAACCTTATTACCAATATCATTTCACTTCCATAACAACTCTTTCCTCTAGTCAGTCTCCTCGAACAAGTACAGATAAAATCCTAATACAAACCTCATCATCCCATACAATCCGAAGACACATTGTCAACACACAACCTCTGTGTAATTCATCTGACCAAAATCTTCTACTCATTATGAATTATAAACAAAGAAATGCATACATTACCTCTAACAGACTTAGTTCGAATAACTCTCAGTAATTAAGTACGATTACGGAGTGTGAATGATCATAATATTTCACAGTGTGTACACCACTTCAAGAATCATGGCAAACAGAAGCAAACATGTGGAGTATTTCTTGTGTCAAGTGTCACTTCCTATTTCAATTGCTTACAAAAAATGCAGTGTAATAACTGTCAATGGTCTAAACCTAGTTTTGGTATGTCATGTCGTTAGCTTCCTTCCTATTAGCATAAATTTATACAGCTTCCATAAAACCTCCAGCTCATGTGACATCAACGAAGTTCTTTGTACCAATGTCGTTCATCGAATTATAGCAGTTCATTTTCTTATCTTAAAAATATAAGGCACTGAGCGTAAGCAAAACAAGCACTAGCGAGTAAATATATCAGTAGAGAACAGAATGTCAACAAGTGGATGCAGCACAATTCCTACAACGAGGCTCTGCCAAGCGAACAATCTATAATTAATACCATAATGTAACCTAAACTCTATGTTCATACACAGTATATCAGCATTTCTATATACCAAATTAAAGAGTAGTTATGACAACAACAGATATGTATAAATATGCAATCCATACACATAGCAGCAAACAGGTCATTAGCATCATATCAGCATAAGCAAATAAGTGTTCATATGTAATCTTAATAAGTAAACATGAAGGCGCAAGCAGACAAATCACAAAGTATAACTTACATACATAATCACAGTCAGCATAATTAATCAGGTGACAATTATAATTTAAATAAACAAGCACAGCAGGCACATAATTAAAAAATATGACATCAGTGAAAAAGCAGTGCAGCCAAGCGATGCATAATATATACAAATAACAATCCTGTTCATTAATAAAACATTGACAAAAATCAGCAAATGTACGCAAGCACGTCGCTTCACACGTAAATTCATAGAACATGAAATTAGCACAAAGTATGAATCACGTAATCGCGAGCAGCAAATTACGTCTAAAGTACGTACCTAAGTGGAAATATGTTACCTGAAAAATGAACTCAATTAATAGTTACCCTTTTTAGTTTATTAATTTCTTCTTGGAAATTACATTCTTTCTGAAGTTTTCTCGATAGCACGTCCTCTTAACGTCAGAGACACACAGAATTTACCTGAAGTTCTTAAATATTTTATACAACCGTATCCTGAAAAATACTGAATGTTAATAACATAATTCATCAAGTCACTATAGCTTTATACTGAATTTAATCGGAGAAATTAAACTGTGTATTTGTTTACGACTGTCAGTGCATTCGCACTGAGCGCTCGATCAGCTGTAGGCGCGTGACGTAGGAAGCAATTGTTCGCGGTCAACGACTGCCTTGTGCGGCGCGCAGACTTGACAGTTGCTTTGAGTATATGCCGCCGCCAAAACACAGCGCGGTATCCTAGCATTCTCCGAGTGTTTACATGTAGCTGTGGGTTTCTCTAAAGTATGTCATTCCACAAAAATTTTTACGTTAGATATATGATGTATTCCTTTAGAGCGTCGAGATTTAAGAGTTTCTACTTCGACAGTGTTATCATGAATAATTTTACGAATTCTATATGGACCGTTATAAAGCAGAAAAAATTTGCGGCACAAGCCCTTTCCTTTGTGAGACAAACGGTGAGACTTAATTAACACCTTCTGACCAACTGACAAGATTTTTAAACGACCAGGACGTTTAGCTGATTTCTCTCTTCTAGCAGCCGCAGATGCAATATTTCGTAGAGCCAGGTTGACAACTTCAGAATGCCGCAGTTTCCGTGAAGGCGGAAAAGGAACGATTTCAGATATGCGATTTGTCGGTGCTTTGTTTTTTAATATCAGTATTGGCGGTAAAGAAGTTGAGTCATTAGGAAGTTCATTCAGAATGTTTTGAAAAATATGAAGATACTGATCCCACGTTCTGTGATTCTGATGACAATAAAGACGACACAATTTATTGATTTCCTTCATCCATCTCTCTGAAGCGTTAGATTGAGGGTGAAAAAGTGAAATGAAGATTGGTTTAATTTTACGACGCTGTAGAGTACGAAGCCAAATTTTAGAACGAAACTGTGATCCATTATCTGATATAACCTTATCAACATGACCAACTTCTTTAAGAAAATGTTTGATGAAAGCATTCGATACTGAACGAGCTGTTGCTTTGCGTAACGGTGTAAAACACACATATTTTGACGTCAGTTCCACTGCTACGAAAATGTACGCAAAACCATTAGTAGATCGAACCACTGGACCCAACAAATCGACTGCAGCCATCTCCTTTAATTTCGCTGGAATGATAGGAAACAACGGTGCTCTGTGAGAAACTGTTGGCGGCTTAGCCTTTTGACATAATTTGCATTTGGCCAGAACAGATCGAATACGTTTTTCCATATTACTGAAGTAGCAATTTTCTCGTAATTTATGAAAGCATTTTCTGGGACCAAAGTGCGCATAACTGAAATGCGTATACCAAATCAGCTTATTAACCCACTCATCAGGAATACAAACTAACCAAACAGAGTTGTCGACCGATTTTCGTTTAAAAAGAATGTCATTGCGAACTAAATAATGCTGTCTAATCGCTACGCTTTCCTTTCTCCTCCACTTCTCCTTAATGTCCTTCCAGATTGGATCCTTATTTTGCTCCTTAGCGATGTCCTGGAGCGAAGACGAAATAAAGTTCTCAAACGCAACACCTTGAATATACATCAAACAATAATTGTTTTCTATGCAGTCCTCTTCAGCACTTTGTTTCAAACCCATAGGTGCACGTGATAAAGCATCAGCAACAGTATTTGAAGAACCCTGTATGTAAACAATACTAAAATCAAACTCCTGTAGGTACAACGCCCATCGTGACAATCTGCTGTGAGTTAATTTTGTTGACATAAGAAACTCCAGAGCTCGATGATCGGTGTAAACCTTAGTATGTCTGCCAAGCAAAAATGTCGGAAATTTTGTGAAAGCCCAAACAACAGCCAAAGCTTCAAGTTCCGTAATCGAATAATTCTTTTCTGATTTAGAGAGAACACGACTTCCAAATGCAATAGTCTTCTGTACTACAACGCCGTTTTCTTCTATCTCTTGAAATAAATGTGCACCTAGGCCCTTGTATGAAGAGTCCGTCGCCAAACAAAAATCTTTAGATAAATCCGGATGTGAAAGAAGTGGAGCAGCAACTAAAGCATCACGAAGTTTTTCAAATTCTGACTGAGCTTCCTCATCCCAACACCAATTAGAATTCTTTCCGGATAGTTCACATAAACGAGGTGTGGCCAAATCGTCCAATCTAACAAAGCGTCGAAGAAAATTACAACCAAGGAAACTACGAACATCACGTTTTGTGGTAGGAACAGCATAGTTACGAATAGCGTCTAATTTCTCTGGATCGGGAAGAATACCTTCTGTAGAAATAATGTGACCGAGAAATTTCACCTGTGAACGACCAAATTCAGATTTTTCTAAGTTCACTGTAATGCCAACTCTTGCAAAGATACGTAACAATGAATCCAAAATTTTGTTGTGCTCACTCCAAGAATGTTTAGCAATAAGAATATCATCAACATATGAAGTAATATTGTCACGAACATAAACAGGTAAAATTTCATTTAAGCTACGAATGAATGCTGCAGAAAATATAGTAAGTCCAAACGGTAATTTCCGAAGTCACTTTTGGGTAAATTAGTCATATCAGGTTATTGTTTACTTACTCTCTAGATAGATTGATAGTCGAAGAGTTGTTTTGACAGATGCAAAGAATAGTAAAAGAGTAGGCAGCGGTACAGAAAACTAAAAGAGAAATAGCACCACTACAGCTCGGGGCCCTATGCTCGCTACGGCACATATTCACTTAGAGTAGTGAATCCCCTGAGGACTTTAATAGCCGCACATAATTTCCAGTTTGTGACTTTGTGGCACATCTGGCGGAAGTGCGTACGTAAATTGATCTAACCATGCACATGGATGTATGTCATTCTTAGAGTTGCGGAAGATCTTAAATTTCCGAACAATCAACAAGTGTTTATAGTCAAAGTTTTCGCCTCGTGGCGACAAAGACCTACCGCGTCTGTCCCAGTCCGAATGTCGATTATTGTCAAGTTCGCGCGCCTGGCGCTCTCTTGTTGCATCCCGTAAATGAAACAAATTATTCTCTTCAAACCCCTCTGCTAAACTAACACTTGTCAATTTATCTGAGATCTCCTCAACTCTTTCCGATGAGTCACTTAATTGTTCTTTCTGTTTATTTACGTCTTCTGTAAGTGTCGCGACTCGGGTTTCGGTATTGTCACATTTAGTAGTTAACTGTTCACACTGTTGCGTTAAGTTATTTATTCTGTCATTTGGTACGGATTCCTCGATTCTTTCAAATATTTCCTCCTTATCGTGTGCACATTGTAAATTTAACTCTGAAAATTTTTGTACTATCACGCGATCTTTTTCTTCCTGTTCTCGGTCCTCTTCCTCTTGTCTAATCTCTGTTGACATTAAGGTATTATTGTGAGCATTCAAAATCGGTTGTACTTCTTCTCTAATTTCTTTATTTGATTCGTCTTTCATGTATTTGAAACATGTCCCTGTTCGTAAGCCTAACTGTGTTTCCATTGTTCCCGTATCAGTTTTTAATTCAGATGGTAACTTTGATCCCACTGCTTTCATCTCGGTTTTAATTGTTCCTATTTCTGTTTCAATTGTTCCTATTTTTGAGCTTAACCGTGTTGTCATTGCTTCTATTTCTGTTTTAATTTCAGATCTCAAAGTTCCCATCTCTGTTTTAAATTCAGATCGTAACTGTGATCCCAAATTTAGTATCGCATCCATCAACTGCTCCATTTCTTCTGTCGTTAACCACGCAATCAGAGAATTTTTCGATTGTGAAAAATTTTGAACTGTTTCCGGACTATCTTCCCGACTTATTAAATTGTTTTCCACTACATTATTCATCATACTGTTGTCCTGTGTTGGCGAGTTCGCCATGTCAACAATTTCGTTATTCTGACTATTCATCATTTTTGCCTGTTTCATTGACCGCGTAATCATTTACAAATCATACAAAACTCGTTACTATATGAAAATTACACACAACGACACTTTATCATCAACAATATCATTCACACGAAATGTTTCCCTCAAACACGATTAACGAACAATTGAAATAATTACACTAAATTATGAAACCCGTAGACAAGGCAACAAAAAAAATAAATTTTGAAAAGTACCATTAGAAAAATGCCAATTACCAAATCTACACATGCAATATAGACTACAATTACTAAACTACAAATTACAACAACAATACTACTGTCTACTATTTTTACAATCAGAAGATTCCAAGGGACGATCCTGGCAGGGTCGCCACGTGCATGGGGGCTTAATTAAATATGATTGAAAATATTTTGGTAGCTGTATATCCGATTACGCTGTGTCTCGTAAACGGTTGGCCCTGACTAGTATTATTACGCTATCTGACTGCAAAGAACAACAACAAAGAATGAAATGAAATTTTCGTTAACACAATTAATTAATTAAGTCCCCAGCAACTATAAAACCTACAAAACCAAGGCACAAGTATAACTGTTCTGTATGTGGAAGTATGACTCAACGCACATCTGGCACGGTTCTTCTTCAACAAGACAAGAATTTTTAAATACCAATTTTACTGACGTGATAAAAGAAAATTACAAATACTATAATTGCGTAAGGAAAGCAGAATTAAACTCTAATACAAGAACACACGCCAGATGCTTTGTTGACTGAACCTGTAATGACGCATTATTTAGGACACTGAAATAATGAGAAAAAAAGAAACGGAGTTTGTTACCTCATTTATATTGATGAAAATCACTCTAATCCTTATAATATATCTCCACACCGACTCTCTACTACCACATCTCAACAAGACTCTTCAGTATCACATCTCAGCAAGCACTGCCTACTAGCACATCTCAACAAACACTCTCTGCTACGAGTTCTTAACAAACACTGACTGCTACGAGACCTCGACAGGCACTGACTACTACGAGCTCTCCCCAAGCACTCCGTGGAGGCGGCTGAATAATACTCTTTGGCGCAATCTCTGGCGCTGTGGCTCAGTGTAGCCACCCTTCAACACCTGTTACAGTGGTTAAATCATAACTACTTAAAGGGTTACATATTTGTTAAAGCAAAGTTCCCTATCTAGGTCCAGGCTATTTAGATCATTACGTTAATCACTATATTGACGTGTTACCCCGTAAATTGCTGTTATTTGCCACACTGAATGTTACTTGGTAGGTACAATTTAAAAACAAAGCAGATGTGTAAACTACAATAGGCCTGACAATCTTAAATTCAGACTTTTCCTTCGTAATTTAACGACTCTATCACTTTGTTGACATGACAGCTGGCTTGTTTATATCATCCCTGCATACATCTATGGGACACCAAAGGAAATAAGGTAAGTTGCTTGCAAACTTGAACATTTAAAATTTGCATTTGACTTGAAAATGCAACGAATGCAAATCGGTGCCTCTAAACTATCAATCATTGCTTTTGGAGTTCTGGCTTTATCAATTATCGACACAAAAACAATGAAAGTGAACAGAAATGGATTACGAAAGCATGCTTTTCATAGCACATACTTCTCAGTTATTCGAAGTGTATAAACAAAAAGGAATTACAAAAAGTTAAAATGTGTGTGGAATCTTATGGGACTTGACTGCTAAGGTCATCAGTCCCTAAGCTTACAAACTACTTAAACTAAATTGTCCCAAGGACAAACACACACACCCATGCCCGAGGGAGGCCTCGAACCTCCGCCGGGAACAGCCGCACAGTTTACGACTGCAGCGCCTTAGATCGCTCGGCTAATCCCGCGCGGCACGGAAGTCCAGTACTGAGGCCAGAAGCGTGATATTTTCGTGTCGTATTACTTTATCGAATACGCATTTATGCTGTGTTGTACACTAAAACAATGTAACATTTACTATATAACATAAATATCGCGTGCACACGACAGAAATAACGAAGAAGAAGCAATTGTAAACAGTCGTCTGCTAATGTTTTGGGGGACCCAAGATGGCCGCAGGCCCCACCCACTAGCTTCAAAACAACGTACTGCGTAAGTCTGTAGCGCCATCTCCCTTTATTCTACCTCCCTGTTCGTTCCTCTCGCCTGCGTCCAAGATTTCCGTAGTTTCCGAAGTGTAATCCTTCCGGTTGTGCTACAAATGGCCGGTCGCGACTCTTTTGTGCTCCAGCGCTTAGGTGCTACGACGTCCGTCGCCTACTTCCTGTGTTTAAGCAGGACCAACAAACCTGTGTGAGCCATCCACCCAGGGATTGAGTTCCGTCTGCCGTTTCATTTCCACTGTCGTTCCAACCTCTACTAGTATGATAATAAAGACACTCGGTCACCTTTCATGCAATAAGTGTTAACAATTATTTACAAGGCGTACGTGACAATATCAGTCTCCTTTAAATATCCATATATACGATGTACTACTATCAAATAATACCTAATGTGGTTGTAGATCATGGCAAAGTATGTGGATGAGTGCTTGTAAGGTGCGAAATTACAGCCACCTTACAACCGATAAGCCAAAACATTATGAGCACTGTCCACTGAGATATTGGGCGCCAGCTGGTGGTGTTGTGGGCACGTGACGCGATAGTGAAATTATGTAAATCGAGCAGACACAGACGTGGAATCACCCTAGCGAAGATACGGGCTGCAAATAGGTAAATCCATTGAGATAAGCGACTTTCAGAAAGGGCAGGCCATTATTACGCAGAGCCTGTGAACGAGTATCTCGAAACCGCGAGAAACTACTCGAATATTCACGTGCTACTGTCGTAAGCATCTATGGAAAGAGGTAAAAGGACAGGGAAACTACCACTAGGCGCTAAATGGTCTGATGTTCATGATTCTTCACTGACCGTGGGGTTCGGAGGCTTGTCTGCTGTGTAAAATAGGATACATGGTGATCTGTGGCATCACTGCCGAAAGAGCACAATGCTGCTGCATGCACAAGTGTTTCGGGGCACACCGTCCATCGTACATTTTGAACATGGAGCTCCGCAGCAGACTACCCCCAGGGGTTCGCATGTTGACGCAACGACATCATCAATTACGTTTGCAGTGGGCACGGGACCATCAAGATTCGTCCGTCGATCAATGGAAACGTGTCGGCTCTTCGGGTGATTCTCATTTTTGCTAACTAGGTCGACAGTCGTCTCCACAAACGCCGTCATCGAAGTGAACGGCAACTCGAAACGTGCAGCGGGCCACGGATGCAGCGTGGTGGGAGCAATATTAAGCCACGGGAGAAATTCTCCTGCGCTTGCATGGGACCTGTGGTAGTAATCGAAGACGCGCTTCCAGCTGTGAGCCACTTGCATCTTTCATGCTCGGTCATTTTCCCGACAATTGTCTTCTTTCAGCAGTATAATTGTCCGTGCCTCTGAGCCAGAATCGCGCTCCAGTGGTTTGAGGAGCATTATAATGAACTCACATTGATGTCTCTGTGACCAAATTCGCCTCATGTAAATCCTATGGAACCCGTCTGGGTCACTATTTCCGCTTACGCAAATCAGCGACCCGTTACTTATGCGAATTACATGACCTGTGCGTAGATATCTAATGCCACATACCACCACAAACCTACCCACCAACTGTCGTATCCCTGAATCAGTGATGAATTTCGTTCCAAAGACGGACAAACAGGCTATTAAGCTGGTGATGACAATGTTTTGGGTCATCACTGTATAATTTTGTTTATAAACGTGAAAATCAAACTGAATAAATCTAAGAAACTGAAAAAGTCTTATAAAACGAAATTACTAATTTAGTCATGCGAGTCACTAAAAAAAAGCATAGCAGCGATTTTAATAATTAAACAGCACTACGCTACTTCTTTAACGACTCACTCGGTCATTTCATTAATTTCTCGCATCATTAAAGTGTTTAAAGCAAAGAGATCTCAGGCACCAGTTACAGATCAGAAGCCGCACACTTTGACCTGACGAACAAAGTACTATCGTTTGTTGGTACAGTGACAGTCACTACGTTTACATGCGACACGTCTTCCGAAACACGAAAAATAAAATTCGTAAATCGTTTTTCGCTGTCGTGTTTACGTGTTAAGATCTGAAGCGGATTTGCCAGCGCAATTAAATATGGCGCCTGGAAAACAGCTGTTACAGTTTATGATTCAGTCAGCACAATCGCTATTTATCTTCAGTTAGACGAAGCTTCAATCTAGTATTTCTACTTATCCTTTGCTGTACAAAAAGCCACTCCGTCCATATCAACCGAACTTTTTTCAAAACAGTACGAAACTTGATAGCCCAAGCACGTTTCAAAACCCATTGCGTTTACATGGGAACGAAAATCGATTTCGGAATTGGAAAACCGGCAACCAGAAGCAGATTTCCAGAATAGATTTTGACGTCTTCGCATGACCACCCAGAAGCGGTATTAGAAAATCAGTTTACGAAATCCGGTTCTGGAAACCCATGTAAACGGGATGAGTTATGAACTAGGGCGACCAACGTTTGATAATGGTATTAAGGGAGATGACCAACATCTGACCATGACTTTAAGAGAGAGTCTCCATAAATTTCAGCTGGACAACTACATCGCATTTTCTTGGAATTGGTGACACTGGAGATATAAATATAAAAAACTCTGATTACTTTTACCGTATCATCCGAAATGTGATGTTGTTTTGTCAACACACCTCGATTTTCTCACGCGAAATGTAGATTCCTTCCTTTTATTCGAGTTATTTTCGAATGCTGAAGAAATCAGACCACACACGCATTTTCACATCGCTAAAGTATCGTTACTTGTGAAAATCCTGTATAACACTATGGCATAGGCTATATTTCGTGGGTATTTCCAGAGTGCACCAGAACGAACATACAAAAGCGCGCGAAATCTGTGCCCAACAGACCAGCACCAACTTGTCCTGTGTGCTCAGACCAGTATTCATCAGCAGGTGGGGAAGAATACCGCACTCCTATTGGCTCACTGGCTGAAATGGTGGCTGGAGGGGGCACATGTTATACAAACACTTGTCGTGATGCATTCACTCTCATTCTGCCACTATCAGTTCGCCTGTGTGTTCATTTGCGGTTTTTTTTTTTTTTTTTTTTTTTTGCAGGAACTATGAAGCGTACCTATAGTAGCATCAACGCCAGAGCAAGCAACATATAATTGAAGGATACAAACTACCATGTAAGTAAATAATAATTTGTTTTTGTAAATATGAGGTTATAGTGAAGAAATCGTAAAAGAATTTTGTGTTAAAAGAATTCTCGTCAACAGTTCCGTTTCTTTTCTCTTGTTACAGGGCAACTCCAGGATTTTATTGCAGAATGCAGGGAAAGATGGGAGGAGGAGGAGGCGCATTTGTTCATTGGTGGAAATTTTCCCTCTCTCAGACTCTTCTGAGAGTGATCAACGAATTAGATGCTAGGGTTAAGGAACTGGAGACGTTCACCCGCATCATTCTGAGAAAGAAAGTAGGTAACTGTAAGGCTGTAAAGGTTGGTGGAATTGAAAAGAAAGTACATGACTTAACTGTGAAGGTCGAGCGAAACGTGTATATGGTGCAACCTGTCAAGCAGCTCGCTTAGTATATAGCAAGATTTCAACTAAGTATAAGGTCATAACTGAACGGAAGATAGTTTACAGGAAGTTACGGTTGCTAACGGTAGGGCATTTGGATGGAGAACAGACACTGCAAGAATCGTTTAAACCAGTTACTGAATCTCTCGATGAACTCTGAGCGAAATTACACAATGATGATGATGATGATGATGATGATGATGATGCCAGTTTCATCAACCATCAAAGCAACGCTATGATAGACAAAGCATTTGGTGTCAATTGTGTAAAACCAGACATGTTGGGCACTCATCCTACAAGTTTAAATGAAGAAACAATACAGATAGGGGGTAAGGAATTTCAAAGAACACTAGGTCTACTGAACCTCATTCTCCTAAAACCCTCAAAAAAGTAAAATTTTCACCCAATGATCTGGAGATGTATGGTCAAATATTAACGATTGACTGGTGTACACAGGAAAGCAGGAAACCAACACAATGGGAAATACAGAGACATTATAAAGCCATTATTATTAGCCTGTCGGTATGGCAGTGATGATGGTATTGACATTCAGCATAAAAGTGTCAGCAATCATCCCCCTCAGTATATATATTGCAACAACTCTAGTGAGATAATACATCGACTACGACTGCTCATGGCATCAGCTGCAGTGGGCAGTAGCGCCCACGCAAATGAAGTTGTCTCAGTAATTTCAGAGCTCAGAGAAAGAGGTATAATCGAATAAATATGGTGACAATAGTTCGAGAACTGCACAAACCAGCACGCAAAACATACCCTCGTAGCCACATTATGATTAAAGGTTTGGATGACTTATAGCAGGCTGATCTTGTAGATATGATGTTCACATGAGAATGATAGCTTCAAATATACTTTAATGGTTATTGATGCATACTCCAAATTTACTGGGCATTACCTGTTAAACCAAAAATTGGGGGAAATGCCACGGAGGTGTTTGAGCGTTTTTTGCAGACTGGGATGAATCAATTCCCTGGTAACCTTCAAACCATTACGTTGGAGAGTTATACAATAGGTATTTCAACACCGTGACTCAGTGGTGCAGAATACATCAGTACTCAACATTAACCAACCTGAAGGTGGATATCGTGGAACCTCTCAACAGGACAATAAAAGATCAAATGTGGAGTCCTTTTAACCTTCGCGGCTCATACAACTGGATAGATATCCTCCCAGAAACAATCGCACAGTGTAGTCGAAACAAACACAGCACCATAAAAATGAGACCAATAGATGTTTGTGATGATGGACTCATGGCTACGATGTATTATCATATTAAAATGCTCTATCCACATAAACAGAAATTTAATGTGGGTGGTTTGATACAAATCTCAAAACACAAGACTGAATTTGAGAAATCATACCTCCCAAACTGTTCAAGTGTGATATTCACAGTTTCCAAAGTGCAGAGAACAAATCCCAGAACTTACATCTTAAAGTATAGTAGTGGAACTGAAATTTCTGGATGCTTCTACGCTGAAAAAAATGCAGAAGAGCTCAGAACAACAAGTGTTTCTCATGGACATCGAGGGGCTAGAGCGCTAGTCAAAATGGCTTGATTTTCCTGCAACACAAAACAGTACGATTGACGCTGACTATTTGCTACATAATTATGCGCACAGAGCACAACCAGCACAATAGCATAACATACACGAAAGGATAAGCATTATAGGAGGTGGTGGTATTCTCAACAAACTTCCTCTCGAATTGCACATTCTGGGGTTTAATTACTAAGGACGTGGTACAAAATTTCAAAAACATTTGGCTTGTGATGATAATGTAATTAATCTGCTTGACGTGGCGTGTTTGGAACACGACATTGCATGCACAAAGCATAAAGACCTCCAAGGACATCACACTGCAAATCGAAATTTAGTTGATAAAGCCAAGGCATTACATGTGTGAAAGGATAGTGGTAAAGAAGAGCGTGTTGCAGCGTTTGTTGCTGATAAAACCATGTATCAAATGATAGAGCACAGCATTCAATCGCCCTTTTCTTGCAGATTTTTTTCGGCAAATCTAGATTTCCGCTAGTGCCTAGTTATTATCAACGCACCATTTCATCGTATCAATGCATGTTTTAGTATGTCCGTCCTCTTTTGTTCGGGCTTCTGTCACAGTTCTTTGAAGACTACTTCCTAATGGAAGGTAACCTGCTAAAAACCATGTATGGTGAAATTAAGTTGGATTTGGGTGTGAATTTCTAGCAAGTTATAAATGCAGCATGTTGTGCACTGAAGAAGAAGAAGAAGAAGAAGAAAACTTTGAAGAAGAAGAAGAAGGGATGTTTCAGAAACTGCATACTGACAGCGATGTATCCAGCTAAAAGTGCCCTGAGGCATAAACATCCGTTTAAAGCACCCAGGGTTCTGCCAATATCCAAGACATCAGGTTGAATTATCCGCTTCCTCATTCCTGCCCTTGCAGGTCTCTCAGCGATGGGTTTACTGGCTGGTGGTGCTGTGGCTACTGCCAGAACAATGAAGAATGCACAGAACTCCCTGGAGCAGCCAGAGGAAGCAAGGAGACAAAAACAACTTGATGGAAGCAGCTGCCATTGGTAAAGACGTATACCTGTATCCTAGGTCTCTTCATAAATAAAAAAAGCCCATTTGCTATCCTGCCAGATACACCACTTACAAACACAAATCTGCTCAAGTTTTTCAGGAAAAAAATCAGCATTCCAAGATTCTGTGGTGTGTTTGTGGAGAATACATTAAATTAGACTATGTGGAAATCTGGAGAATCAGAAATTGTGAATTTAGGGGGGGGGGAGGTGGGGGAGGGGAGCGGCTTACAACCGCCGAAAGAGTTACAACGATACTTCACCGACAGAAGACTTGAAGGCTTGTGTTCTACAATTTCATCACAGCCAAGACTTTGATACCTAATTATGCGGCCACCTGTGCATCATGTTCCTCCTAATGTTTATGAAGCAGCATATATATAAGGAGATGCACTAAGTTCCCACTTCTCAGTTGAGGTTCAGTATGTGCGAATTTACCTCCTCCCCTCCCCCCCCCCCCCCCCCTCTCCCTCCCCAAGAACTGAGTTAAGCAACGGGACATGGGGTATTGCACTGATTGGACTAGAGACTTATAACAGCATTCCGAATATCTCAGAGGTTAACAACAAACTTCATCTGGAGATTACTGGTGGAAAAGAAATTGTGCGCAATCTGAAATAAAAACAACAAGTCCAACGATTGACTTTAACGAGAAAGGATCAATAGGACAGCTACTGGGTTTCACAAAAGGATAGGTTTAGCAGAAGAATCCTAATAAATTCTATAGATCCTACCAGTGAGTCGATATGCTTCCTGTCGGTACAATCCATGTCGAGTGCAACATTGCAACAAACACTTATCTCAACAACAGACTGATTCATACAATTTATGGATTCTTCCCGTAAGTGGGAACAGGGTATAAGATCGCTGAGACCCCTACCAACGCAAATTACCTCCCAGTAACAGTTCAGGCAGTGGACTATTTGGAGCTGCCTATTATGGACCAGGATAATCAACTTGTATACTTTTGTGGTGAGGAAATCATTGTACGGCTACATCTAAAGCATAACCAGCAATGACCTTGAACGCGTGGAAGCAGAAGCGACGACCTTTAACTTGCCAGACCGGAAGTATCAGCGGCAAACTTCAACCAGCCAGGATCACAGCTTCCCTGTATTGACAACGAAGACAGGGTGGGTGTAAGGTAAAAACCAAAGTGCACAAAACTGAGCGCAATACTTCACACCAGAATAGCGAGGTGATAACATGTGCAATCTATGAGTTCTCAAATCAGTATGTCTGAAGCCGCGCAATGACGTCGTTCAGTATAACTAGTATGACAAGACTATTATATGCCAGAAATACTTATGCGTAAACCTTATGCACCAACCACATTTAACAAGAACGATGGAATTAGGGTTGTCATCCAACACCAAGACACTTTAACCCTAGAATGCAAGACTTTCATATATCTTGATGGATCATTTACGAAAAGGGATGGTACTACTACAGTGCTGTCGAACCACACACATAATGCTTTAGTTTTCCTCTTTCATGAGATAAGATATGAAATTCATGGAGTCGAGATTGAACGTGCACACAACGTTGGCACAACATCAACTCTTAAAATAAATGTCTCTGCTTCTCCCTCGGATTTGAACGCTTTAGAAAATTCTGGATTGCTCATTGACGAACAGTGGTTAGAACAATGGAAGAGGACAAGAAGTTGACTGCATGTGTACCTTTAAAACTTTGAGTACATGTGATGAATAGTTCTGAATGCCAAATACGATCTAATTCTGGTATGGAGTGCAATTGATAACAACTCATACATTCAAGGAGCTCAAGACAAGGATGAGATCACCATCAATAAAATAATATGGAGAATGCCAGACATAACAGCATCAGATGAGCAGCATTTGAAGCTTTAAAAGTTCTTAATGCGGGTTTATTTCTACCGTTATCCCTCTGTTCATGGGAGGTTTTCGAGTACCCATTACTACTGACAGCAAGCAAACAGACGTGGTCTGTTGAAACCTCCACACAACTGGAGATGCCCAGGTTCAGCATCCTAGGGTGCTGAGAGGAAATACAGCAAATGATTCCACCAAATTTGATAACTGCAAGTTAACTAATGCCATAGTCTACCTGAACTCCGAATTCTACCCATATGACAAATTACACCTGCAGTGAGACGAAAATGTATACAGTCTAATATATGAAAAATATATGCAGCTCCATGCTTCCTACTGTGAAGAGGAAGGATGTGTACTCAGTCAATGGAAATCCAAGAGATGGCGCCAATAACTGTAATAGACTTCTCAAAACAGATTGAGATAATTAAATCCTGACCTATACAAATTGAATGTGAATCTGCAGCAAATTTCCTAGAGAACACCGCGTCATATGCTGCAATTC
The DNA here is from genome assembly GCF_021461385.2 of Schistocerca piceifrons. NCBI lineage: Eukaryota > Metazoa > Arthropoda > Insecta > Orthoptera > Acrididae > Schistocerca > Schistocerca piceifrons. The sequence goes on from NC_060145.1 coordinate 276,066,180, forward strand.
TACATGACTGTGTGATTAACTACTGTCCACTCACCAGTGTTTTGCAATGCGCTATATAAATGAACAGGTGCTGCGCCATACCCTCAGCAATCCACAGTAGCATCTCAACGTGTGACCGTCACTGCAGGCGATCAGGGTTTCTATGATGATGAGCGTAGACAGTTCATATTTAAAGATGTTGCATTCGTAGCAAGCACAGAAGATCCAGGTACAACAGAGACTCGCTTCCATTATACCACCGCACGGATACCATCATCTATATGAAGGGGAAGGAGAAGATTGCATGGATGTTTCGAATCTTCAAGCTTGCTGCTATTCCAGACCTGCACTTCTACATGTGTCCTGCTCTCCACTGGCTCAAGACAAAGAAGAAGATGTGTGAAAATAGTGTCTTGTCTGCTTATAAATATGAAATTACTTTTTAGTTGGATGAAAAATAAACGGATTTTAACCGCATAATATGTATGTACTTTTTTTAATGATATCACCCTGATCCATGTAGTATAGTCCAGATACTGCGCCTGTGAGTTTCCTCAAGCTCTGGCAATTCAATTTTAGACATGTTTGCTATACGTCTTTGGAAAATTGCAAGGCCACATGCTATCTGCTCCCATAACCCAATACTGGCAGCTTGATAGGCAAAGTCTCATGTCACCATGTCATGTATTTTGTTCTTTTCCACCTTAAACGTCACATCCCTCTTGTTTCAAACCAACACCTGCTGCATCTTGCATAGCCTTCATATGTATTTGTGAGGGTAGGGATCTGATAAATAACAACAAAGACATATGGAAAGGAATTCATTTTTATTCAGAAATATATATATATATATAATGTGAAATTTTTTACAGAATCCTTTTGGTTCACATCACAGATGTTTGAAATAGTTTACAGACAGAATTCATTTAGATTCAAAGTATCACTGATTGAAATACTTTGACTCACATCACAGATTCAAAGTGGTAGTGTTTGAACTATTTTGGTTCAAATCACAGGTACAAAGGACTATAACTAACACAAAGGCACTTCTTTCTCTAATACTAATAGTAAAGAAATTCTACCCAAACACATGAAATAATTTACAATGAAATGGGTGGATCTATATACATCTACACTTCAAAACTAATCTGACTGGATGGTTAGCGATAAGAGAAACTTAAAAGGTATTTATAATTACGTGACACCCATGGTGCACAGATATATTTGGATGTGTAAATGGTACATGCAATGTTTATAAATAAGTAAATATTTAAATGACTAGCAGTAGAGATAGTCATATATTTCTTTTTACATTTTTAAACTTTTTTTCCGTGCACACAAATATTGTGTTAATAAATAAGTAAATATTTACACCACACACACCAACACACAATTACCTTCACTGTGATAAAAGGGTCGTACTATTCTGCAGACGCTCTCTCTCTCTCTCTCTCTCTCTCTCTCTCTCTCATTCTGTACCTCTTACTGTATCAGAGTCCCTCATCCCTTCTCTGGCTACAACTGAATAATGTGAGTACAGGAGATTTTCAGTCTCATTACCACAAATGACCCTTTTATTGTCATGAGGCGACAGGCCGATTTTAGGCTGCAGCACAGTATATACCTCATGTCCTCTTGATCGAATACTAGTTTGCCATACCACATATGGCGGCTGCGGTGCAGCACCATGCACACCACTGTACAGGCACTCCAAATAACGTTCGATTGGTAGGGCTCTCAATTTTGTATGATTCACACCGTTAGCCGCCTCTGTGCAGCATCTTCCAATGTGTGATATACATACATTTTTGATCACAGACCTACAAGCTCCACAAGCGACAGTCCATTCACCTCATGTTTCATAATGCCAGTAAAGTTCTGTGGAATAATACCATGAGAATTATGGCCACGTATGAGAAAGTATCGAATTCATTACCTCGATAACTCATTACTTCATATGGATCACAGCTCTTCACCAAATACATGAAGCTACCAGTATCCATATAAAGTAAATAAGGATCTGAGAAATAAGTTTTTGTAAACTCACAGTGGAATCGGTATATGTGGAGTTTAGATAGGTCTAGTATGAACATACTGACATAAATAGGTTTTGTAAACTCTCTGCAGTTTTCGCCATCTCCACAACAACAAAGTTCATATTGAATATGGTGACTTTTTTAAAATTTCGTCTGCGACTGCATTTTATTACGTTATAACACCCATCACACCTAATTTTCTAATCAAAATTTCATGTCGTTTACTCAAATTCTCCATTGCTTTATCGAAAAGTAAATGATTCATTAAGTTAAAAAATTCTTTCTCAAAGTTACATGTCACGGAAGCTCCCAGTGTTGTATTCACATCAATATACGCCTTCAACCAGTGGTACTGGTTGAAGGAGATAACCTGGGTGATTCTAACCAGCTCCATCCTCAAGCTGAGACACTGCTGGAGATTATGGTAATGAATAATGTATCTCCACTTATTCCTCAGCGTTGTCATCTGTTTTTATTTATTTTATTTACACATCAAGTTCCGTAGGACCAAATTGAGGAGCTAATCTCCAACGTCATGGACGTGTCAGTACATGAAGTTACAACATAAAAGTAATAACAGATAAAAATAAAATGTTTATCAACCTGAGAAAAGTCAATCCATAAGTTTAAGTAAATGCAGTCGACAATACAACAAGAATCAGCTTACTTTTTCAAGGAACTCCTCAATAGAACAGAAGGAGTGACCCAACAGGAAAGTCTTCAGTTTCGATTTGAAAATGCGTGGATTACTGCTAAGATTTTTGAATTCGAGTGGTAGCTTATTGAAAATGGATACAGCAGTATACTGCACACTTTTCTGCACAAGAGTTAACGAAGTCTGAGCCTAATGCAGGTTTGACTTCTGCCCAATATTAATTGAGTGAAAGCTCATTATTCTTGAGAATAAGCTAATATTGTTAACAAGAAATGACAGTAAGGAATATCTATATTGAGAGGCCAATGTCAAAATACCCAGACTCATGAGCAGGGGTCGACAAGAGGTTCTTGAATTTAACACCATTTATTGCCTGAACCGCCCATTTCTGAGCCAAAAATATCCTTTTATAATGGGAAGAGTTACCCCAGAATATAATATCATATGACATCAGCGATTGAAAATAAGTAGAGTAGACTAATTTTCGTGTCGGACTATCACTCACTTCAGATACTGTTCGAATAATAAAAATGGCAGCATTAGTCTTTGAACAAGGCCCTGAAAGTGGGCTTTCCATGACAGTTTACTATCTACATGAACACCTAGAAATTTGAACTTTTCAGTTTCACTAGTCATATGCCCATTCTGTGAAATTAAAACGTCGGATTTTGTTGAATTGTGTGTTAGAAACTGTAAACACTGAGTCTTCATGTGATTTACAGTTAGCTTATTTTCTACAAACCATGAAGTGAGGTCATGAAGTGCACTATTTGAAATCGAGCCAATGTTGCACGCAACATCCTTTACTAACAAGCTAGTGTCATCAGCAAACAATATTTTAGAGTTACTCATAATACTAGAGGGCTTATCATTTATATAAATAAGGAACAGGAGTGGCCCCAACACTTATCCTTGGGGCACCTCCCACTTGAGCGTACCTGACTCATACAACACATCACAGCCATTCTCAACGTTGTGAATAATGACCTTTTGCTGTCTTTTACTACAGTGAGAGGTGAACCAATTGTGAGCTACTCGCCGTATTCCGTAATGATCCAACTTCTGGAGCAATATTTTGTATCAACACAATCAAACGGCTTAGTTAAATCAAAAAATATGCCTAGCGTTCGAAACCTTTTGTTAAACCCATCCAGTACCTCACAGAGAAAAGAGAATATAGCATTTTCAGTTGTTAAACGACTTCTAAAGCTGAACTGTACATCTGATAGCAAATCGTCTGATATAAAACGATCAATTATCCTTACATACACAGCCTTTTCAGTAACTTTAACAGACGCTGATGGCATAGAAATAGGTCTAAAATTGTCTACGTTATCCCATTCTCCGTTTTTATAAAGCGGATGTACTATTGAGTACTTTAATCGTTCAGGAAACTGACCATTCCTAAAAGAAAATATACAAATATGGCTAAATACAGGGCTAACATGTGCAGCACAGTACTTTAATATTCTGCTAGGCGCTTCATCATAACCATGAGAGTCGTTAGTCTTCAGTGATTTAATTAATGACTCATCCTCCCCCTTGTCTGTATCACAGAGGAGTATTTCCGACATCAGTCTCGGAAAGGCATTTTCCAAGAGGTATATGATTCCCTGTAGAAACTAAATTTTGATTTAATTCGCCAGCAATGCTCAGAAAATGATTGTTAAATACTGTACATATATGTGATTTATCAATAACAGAAATATTCTTACTATAAACTGACTTTATATCATCGACCTTGTGCTGCTGACCAGATACTTTCTTCACAACTGACCATATGATTTTAATTTTATCCTGTGAAATAGCTATTCTCTATACCACATACTCTTTGCCTTCCTAATAGCATTTTAAGCACCTTACAGTATTGTTTGTTGTGGGATACTGCAGCTTGATTCTGACTACTTCTAACATTTTGATATAATTCCCACTTTGTTCTAAATGATATCCTTATCCCACTACTCAGTCACCTGGGCTGACTACTACTGCTGGTACCCCATTTAGCAACTCTCAAAGAGCATGAGAAATGTATTAAGGAAAGCATTATATTTATCATCTATGTTATGGGCACTATAAACATCCTTCCACTCTTGCTCCTTGACAAGGTTTAAAAAACTCTATTGCTGTTGGATTAACATTCCTACATAGTTTGTAATTACATGTGACATTTATTTGAGTACGGTAATCTTTTAGTGTTAAAATTTGTGCACCATAGTCTGAAAGGCTATTCACACTTTTATTAACAGAATGCCCATCCAGTAATGAAGAATGAATAAAAATATTGTCTATGGCTGTGCTACAGTTCCACTGCACCCTAGCTGAAAAAACACAGTCTGCATCAGATCATGTGGATTTAGGAGATCTACCAACACCCTTTTTCTTGCATCATCATACACAAAATTTATATTGAATACACCACATATAACTAATTTCTTGTACTTCCTACAAAGTGAATCAAGAGCCCTCTCTAGCTTGAGCAAAAATGCTCTGGAGTTAGGGGAACTATAAACAACAGCAATTAGAAGTTTAGTTTCATTGAATTAAACTGTCCCTGCACAACATTCAAATATCTGTTCAGTGCAATGCTGTGATAGGTCTATGGACTCAAAAGGAATAGTTTTTTACTTACATGGACACTCCCCCACCTTGCAAGGAACTCCTTGAAAAACAGCCAGTTAACCTGTATCCTGGTAAAGGAAGCCTCTGAATAGTCAAATTATTTAAGTAGTGCTCCAACATACCAACATCTGTAAGCAGTTCACTAACTTTATCTCTAATATCTCTTATATTTTCATGAAATATGCTAATTCCTCCTCTAGTTGGAAACATGACATCCTCTGAAAGTGAGCCCTTAGTTAGAGGGACTTCCTTTAAGCAGGTATACCTATCAGCTGACGTCAATCTAAAAGAGGTGCACCTGTAACACCAACTACTACAGGAATTTTTCCATGAGTGACCCCACAACCACCCACTACACTGTCACCTATAAGCTTTGCCAGCTTGCCCTTCCTGTACCTATTGATGTGCAGGCCATGCCTAGTGAAACCTGATCTGCTGATAGACCCAATTGGTACCACTGAAATGTGATCCATGCCCTCTGGCATCAGCGCCCTCTCCAGCCTCATGTTAACGCGCCTAACAGCCACATCAAGATGAAGTCGATCATGACGCTGAAACAACTGTATGAAATGCACATTAGTGCCACCAGTTATAGTAGCTGTCTTTACTAGGTCACCACCTCCATCATATTCCCCATCCCTATCAAGACTGTTCCCTGCTCCATCCACTATCACTACCTAATCCTCCTTTGTGAAATTTTTACATAACTCCCCTGAGCCAACCCTGCACTAGGCTTCACAATGCTGGTGACCTGGTACTTAGTCCCCAACACTTTCTGCAACTGCTGGCCCACATCTCTACTGTGCGAACTACCTGGCAGCAGAACCTTCTTCTTTCTGTTTGACTTTGCAACTAACCTAGGCTCCTAAATACTGAGGACTGTTGCATGTTCCCTACATCTAAAGCTACAAGAGGCTCCTCTCCACTCAACGCTGAAAGTTGGCCAGATCTATTGCATAAAAATTATAACTGTCTGAATACCTCCTCCTCCTAGCTGCCTTCTTGCCAATTGCCAGTTCCCATTCCCCACCACCCTTAACCTTCCTAAAGCTATCTAGTTCTTCCTTTGCGCATTGTAACTGCACCTGAAGGGCACAGATCTTACACTTCTGCTCCTCTATCAACTTATTTCTGCTACAGATTGAGCATTCCCAGGAGAGGATCTCACTGGAATGCCACTGGCTTTTCCACTGCATTCCACCCAATGAAAATACTTTGAACAAATCCCACACTGTAATCCACTACTCACAAACCTATGACAGAGCCCACTCTTCTCACTCACGGTGAAATTTTACAGTTACTGGAAAAAGCTATATGTCTACGTTACCTAAGTTCAGTTACACCAGTAGAACTATTTATAGAACTGACAATAGCGGTCTCGAAATTCTCTGTCTACTAAAAAAGCAACTGCTTGTATTGATACTACTACACCACAGCTAATACCAATACCAACAAAACTCCACAAAATTATTAGCTAAAACCAAAAATTCAAGCGGTCACTGGTACACTCAACGACGTTAAAACACTGAATGAAAATTTTACTGAAATATTTCACTAGAAGCAATAAGAAACATCAGCTGAAAACTAAAGCACGAGATTTACTAAACGACTTCAATGCACAGAAAACTCTAAAAAACACAGCGAACGTTTTCAAAAGTTTATTAAATTGTTATTTAGCTACAAACAGCACGAAACACCGCTGAAAACTATTAAACTTAAATTTTGGGGTGGAGCCTCCTCATGGAACTCGTTGCTCTGGATACAGCGGCAAATTAGTGTGCGCATCAAGCAGACCAGTAGGGTAAGCGAGCTCTGACCCCATCACATATCATACATCAGAATCAGCTGCCATCCACCCTTCGATTTTTCTACCTATGGAATCTCTCCAATCCACGTACACGATGTAACTCGAATCAAGGGATGCACTGAACCTGTCACAAAACCGTGGGTTATTTGCCTTGGCATGCCTATGGACACATTGGCAAAGTCCCTCACGGATCCCTCGCTCAAAGAAAAGAAGTATGTCGGGATCAGTCAATAGTTCGATGCTGTGCTTCGTTTTCTTGAGCACTGCGTACCAGGACAACCCAGGTACTATGCAATAAAAGGTGGGATCTACAGAATATGTGGTCATGCATAGACTCAGGAATTTCTCGAAAACATCCACAAGCAAGTGCAATTCTGTGTCCACATCAAGCTGTGCCTACTCTCCTAAAGTGAAGATGTTGAATTCCCGCCATACATTAACAGAGTCCTCACACTCTGCTAAGAACTGATGATCTCAGCAGTTTGATCCCATAGGAACTTACCACCACCACCACACTTCGCACCCAATACGATAACGCCTGTGAGGTTGCTGGACAACGCAGTTATGTAAGGTACCCTAGTTTTGTTGCGTTTTGCCATACTATTCAGATACTCATATGGGAAAACCCCTTCCTAGTCACAAGTTGAACTTCTCCTCGTCGGGAATAAAAGCTTTAGTGATATACATTTCCTCCTGATGTAGACATTCAACGAGCGTCTGCATAAAACGTTAAAACGTAGTGAGTCAAGGTTCAAATGGTTCAAATGGCTCTAAGCACTATGGGACTTAACATCTGAGGTCATCAGTCCCCTAGAACTTAGAACTATTTAAACCTAATTAACCTAAGGACATCACACTCATCCATGCCACAGGGAGCGTTCGAACGGCGTGAGTCAAGGAAGTGAAGGATATTCTTGGCATCATCCATTTGGAGGATGAAATATACGGGGTGTTACAAAAAGGTACGGCCAAACTTTCAGGAAACATTCCTCACACGCAAAGAAAGAAAATATGTTATGTGGACATGTGTCCGGAAACGCTTACTTTCCATGTTAGAGCTCATTTTATTACTTCTCTTCCAATCACATTCATCATGGAATGGAAACACACAGCAACAGAACGTACCAGCGTGACTTCAAACACTTTGTTACAGGAAATGTTCAAAATGTCCACCGTTAGCGAGGATACATGCATCCACCCTCCGTCGCATGGAATCCCTGATGCGCTGATGCAGCCCTGGAGAATAGCGTATTGTATCACAGCCGTCCACAATACGAGCACAAAGAGTCTCTACATTTGGTACCAGGGTTGCGTAGACAAGAGCTTTCAAATGCCCCCATAAATGAAAGTCAAGAGGGTTGAGGTCAGGAGAGCGTGGAGGCCATGGAATTGGTCCGCCTTAACCAATCCATCGGTCACCGAATCTGTTGTTGAGAAGCGTACGAACACTTCGACTGAAATGTGCAGGAGCTCCATCGTGCATGAACCACATGTTGTGTCGTACTTATAAAGGCACATATTCTAGCAGCACAGGTAGGGTATCCCGTATTAAATCATGATAACGTGCTCCATTGAGCGTAGGTGGAAGAACATGGGGCCCAATCAAGACATCACCAACAATGCCTGCCCAAACGTTCACAGAAAATCTGTGTTGGTAACGTGATTGCACAATTGCGTGCGGATTCTCGTCCACCCACACATGTTGATTGCGAAAATTTACAATTTGATCACGTTGGAATGAAGCCTCATCCGTGAAGAGAACATTTGCACTGAAATGAGGATTGACACAGTGTTGGATGAACCATTCGCAGTACCCGTGGAGGCCAATCAGCTGCTGATAGTGCCTGTACACGCTGTACATGGTACGGAAACAGCTGGTTCTCCCGTAGCACTCTCCATACAGTGACGTGGTCAACTTTACCTTGTACAGCAGCAACTTCTCTGACGCTGACATTAGGGTTATCGTCAACTGCACGAAGAATTGCCTCGTCCATTGCAGGTGTCCTCGTCGTTCTAGGTCTTCCCCAGTCGAAAATCATAGGCTGGAATGTTCCGTGCTCCCTAAGACGCCGATTAATTGCTTCGAACGTCTTCCTGTCGGGACACCTTCATTCTGGAAATCTGTCTCGATACAAACGTACCGCGCCACGGCTATTGCCCCGTGCTAATCCATAAATCAAATGGGCATCTGCCAACTCCGCATTTGTAAACATTGCACTGATTGCAAAACCACGTTCGTGATGAACACTAACCTGTTGATGCTACGTACTGATGTGCTTGACGCTAGTACTGTAGAGCAATGAGTCGCATCTCAACGTAAGCACCAAAGTCAACATTACCTTCCTTCAATTGGGCCAACTGGCGGTGAATCGAGGAAGTACAGTACATACTGACGAAACTAAAATGAGCTCTAACACGGAAATTAAGCGTTTCCGGACACATGTCCACATAACTTCTTTTCTTTATTTGTGTGTGAGGAATGTTTCCTGGAAGTTTGGCCGTACCTTTTTGTAACACCCTGTATTTCTCGACGCCCTCAGGTAGGACTTCATAAGCGGTATTTCAAATTACATGTATAGTGAGCTGCGCCACAGAACTTCCCCATCAGGTGACATTGGTCCTACAAGGAAATTCTGCTTTTCTGCCTAACAGTAGCCCACAAGTATGACACTCAACTGCATTATTGTACAAGTCTTCATTCTCCTTCGATCTGGTCATAGAAATTTGGTCACTGTAAAGCGTATCAACCTCCCACGAAATTCTTTCGAGCTCAGTGAGATTATACCCGGCATAAGATTTGTAGCGGTAGTACTAGACTAGTGGGGTTACAGGTCTAATGTTGACATCAAATTGATATGCAAATTAATTAAATTTATCAATTAATCATCCCCTGCCACAACCCACCCCCGCACCCGACCACTCCCACCCCCACCCCTAGCTGACATCACGTGTTTTTCTCAGCCTGCACGTGTGCCACAGTCCCCTCCCCCCCTCACACCCACTCCCTCGCCCAACCTACCCTACTGGTGGAAATTTCGAATTTTCGCGGTAATTTCGAATTTTTGCGGGAATTTCTTTGTACCAGGGCTGTGCTGACACCCCATCCCACTCCCCACCCAGAAATTGGTGGGAAATTAAAATTGGCGGTGCCCTTTGAGGGACTCGAACCCTGATCCTCCTGGATGAAAAGCCCAATTGCACTATCTGACACAGTTATACCACTAGAGGCACTCAGAAATGACGGGAATTAAAACTGGCGGTGCCCTTTCTGGGTCTCGAATCCTGATCCTCCTGGACGGAAAGCCCAAGTGCAACCCCCCAATACATGGAAACTGTCCAGATGTGGGAGAGGAAGGTTAGGTTAATGTACTTCATTTATTTTGATAAGGAAACTGACGCAAATATCGATCCTAATTACATAATAAATCACAATGATCGGGCCTAATTTCACAACTACACGCATAGCGCAATACAACTCAAAAATTGGTGACACCATACAAGTGGTGTTATCCCGCTGGGAAAAAGTTTCGTAGTACTACTCGAAACTAGTGACCGACACACTCAAACTCTACCATTCAATTACAACGGTACTACCTTTAATCTTTTTTTTTGGGGGGGGGGGGGGAGGGGGGTATACGTTCAACTGATGAGATGCTGGTGTTGGACAGAGAGGAATGTATTACCTGTAACCATACAGTATCTATCACTGTTTGACGTCAGATTTCGCCACAGATGCCTGCTCAAAAACCTTCCTACAGCCCAGGTAATCGAAGTCAATACACGCTATCACAACTGATAGAAAAAAATGCACCACAGTTCAAATTAGTCTTCAAAATTGCCATGAAAAAAACCAGCACTCGTAATAAACGGGTCATAATGCAGCACATGTATTGGGGAAAATGTCGCCCTACGAGACTGCATGGGGAGGACACATGCTTTTTGAAACGGTAAGACGCTCCGCCGACCACCTCGCGTCTGCCCGCACTACGGCCGCAGGTTCGAATCCTGCCTCGGGCATGGATGTCTGTGATGTCCTTAGGTTAGTTAAGTTTAACTAGTTCTAAGTTCTAGGGGACTGATGACCTCAGAAGTTAAGTCCTATAGTGCTCAGAGCCATTTGAACCATTTTAACCCACTGCCCGCCGTTTGCTGTTTTTTTGCCGATCCCTCTACGGCCGCAGGCCTCACCAAGTCCTCCGCGGTCACTCGCGATATGTGACATGCCTTGAGGCGACGGTCCTAGACAATACAAAAGGGAAATTAAGTAGCACACCCCGTCCATCCGGAGAATGGTTCAGATGGCCCGCAGCCCTCGGCTTTCCACCATCTGACCGCCCCTTAAGGCGACGCTCCTGTGCCAAGACTATAGTGTGTATAGTCAACTAAACAATAGAGGATAAAAAGACAGCTGCCTCAAGTCCAACTTGTTCATCTATAGTGACACAGTCGCCACAAATGGTTAGGGGGGCTCACCTGTGGCCGCGACCTGACACAGACTTGGCAGGCCCCCAACACCTCCAATAGGCCTCTCGTTCTGCGATGGAAGACACTTTTATTTCATGTCAACAACTGCCGCCCCGATAGCTGGCATGCTCCGAATTGTCTTCAGCGGAATGGGTATAGGTTAGGAACTGGATTCCTAGTAGAGAGGGAATGGGCTGGGTCACGTTCCCGACCCTAACCTCACCTGCAAGTCACATATGAAAAATAAATCAGTAGTACAGCAGATACAAGAATATGACGGCAAACATCTGGTGCCTGATATAAAGGAAGATCTTGAACCCCTTAAGGATGCTTTTAGAAGGCTGGAACTGACAAAACCAGGCAGTGAAGGATTTTGCGATGTCGCTGCCCTGTTTGGGACTGCTCTCCTGTCCACGTAATTTACCCTGGAAGGAACACACATCAAGGATTTAGTGAATGATTAATTTGGGTCTGGGAAATGATGATGAGGAACCTCAGGCTGCAGAAGAAGGAAATGTGCATGCTGAACTGCCACTAGTTGAAGGTGACAGTGAAGGTGCTAAATTGTGCTACTGCTAAAGACTGAATATGATTCCTCATTCTTTGAATGCTGTAATTTATGACTGTAATTATCTGTCACCGTATTTATGTCATTTCATTGTAGCCATTTTTGTTACTGTTTTTGTGGAATAAAAAAAAGTGGTCAGCGTGACGTATTGCCATCCTATGGGCCCGGGTTCGATTCCCGACTGGGTCGGAGATTTTCTCCGCTCAGGGACTGGGTGTTGTGTTGTCTTCATTGTCATTTTATTCCCATCCGGCGCGCAGGTCGTCCAATGTGGCGTCGAATGCAATAAGACCTGCACCAAGGCGGCCGGACCTGCCCCACAAGGGGCCTCCTGGTCAATGACGCCAAACGCTCTTTTCCATTTCCATGTCAACAACTCTTTCCTGCAATCTGTTAAAAGCATTTTCTGTAATTCCAGAGAATGGTCCAGATGGTCCGCAGCACTTTTATTTCCACCATCTGGCCGCTGCCTTAAGGCGATGCTCCTGCACCAACACAATAGCGTGAATAGTCAAATAAACAACACAATAGCGTGAATAGTCAAATAAACAACACGAGATAAAAGGATGGCCGCCTCAAGTGCATCTTGTTTGTCTAACATATAGTGACAGAGCGCCCAATCACCGCCCCATGGGCAGAGTGTGCCACCCACAGCAGACACGCCCCCACTGCCACCCCATTTGCGTCTTCCGAGGTCACTCGTGATACGCGACGTGCCTTGAGGCCACGGTCCTAGATAACACAAAAGAGAAATTTAGTAGAATAACCCAGCCCATCTGGAGAATGCTCCAGGTGGCTACTTCAATAGTTGGCGGCTTGCGAAACAGAAAGCCTCACGCCGGCATCCCTCAGAACCGTGATAAATGACTGTTATCCCAACCGAGGGAGAGACTTGGTCTGTTAGGGAACTCGCCCGCCGTTCTGCGCTGGACTATTTAACATCAACACGACTCCTATAACAAAGCAACTATTAAAAAACAAAAACACAATCGCAACCATAATAAACGTCCTCTTTCCACGAAAATAGGAGAAATCCATTTTCTCTTAGTTTTATGAGAAAAATCGGTGTAGTTTTTACGTTTGACTGCTGGTTACAATGTGCATCTCATTATTTTGTGACGTCCAATGAAGTCCACCACCACCGATCACAAATGACCAGCAGAGAAACGTCTATCATGTGTAAAATCAGGAAAAAGAAAAAAGACTTCGACTATTTTGCTGTGAAAAATACCTATCACCGCAGAATGCTCTCGTTGTCTCGAAACAGTCATCGGAGTAAAGAAAAAGCGAGAACTGAAACTCCAAAGAAAAAAAATCTAATTAAGCAATTTCTTTCAGCTTGTTGAACAAATTACACGACCTGAGAGCGTCTCTCGTGTTCAGTGTCTGTAAATAAACTGTCATGCACATGTGCATTACAAACATTTCAGACAATCTTCCACATCATTGGCTCATATTTCGAAAAAAAAACACATTCATTTTACGTTCGACAACAACAAGCTATAATTCAAGAGAACGTAGCTGTTTTGTACACTATGGCAGGTCCCCTTTTACCAATGTGATGCCATGTTACACTAGCGTTTACCAAACAGATCATGAGAGCCTATCTCGCCCTGTGTAGGTGGGAGATTGAAATTTCGTTAAAAGATATCGCCACAGCGAACGAAAAGAAAAATCTGTCAAGAATCATTCCGTAGTGCCCCAGACATATCCTCCACCCACCAGCTGGCCCGTCATTGATACGAATTTGATAGGCTAAGTAATTAAATTGATCGTGAGAGTCAGTTTGCATAGTGGGTAATTTTTTTTCAGTAGTCGGATTACACCCACAAGGTAGGTCCAATAGGAATCTGTGGAGGGAAGACAATGTTCTTTTCGAGGAGCACTATTAAGAACGACATTTGAAGCTGATCGCAGAGGGATTCTACAGCCCACACCATAGATTTCGCGTAAGGACTGCATTGTTAAAAACATGATCGTAGCGACTATGTCACCATCACCCTGCATAAAAAGCGGTCTTGAGTCTACAGGCACACACACGAGTCGCTGATAGCATTACGCTTTCGGATAGAAATGCTGTCTGCAATTTGGACTCATGAAACAAAAACAGACTGCTTTCCAGCATTGACCATATATGGCGATCCTATTAAATATACAGGTATTGGTTCATTGGAGCAGGTGGTTCGTGATCGAAGCCACCTCCACAGACTGACGTAAAGTTTCATCACCTGAACTGTAGGAGGATCATATCCAACAGACTATCAATGACATGAGAGAGTTCCCGTATTGTTCCGTCATAAGCAGTTTAATACATTGTTTTACCGGTTGTAACACACCCAGTCAGTGTACACAGCCATACACTTTGTTTCTTCTACCATGACTTAGAGATCCGTGTCAGCTGCTGCTCAACCAACATTAACACACTTCGATCCTCTGGCTCTCCCAGAAAGCTGAACATCGCATGGCATAAACTATGCAGCTACCACAACACAGCCTGGTGGAAATAAAACACAGAGGCGATATCTCCCTTTGACAAAAATGTGGAAGACATCGCAACATATGGAAACTGGAAAAGTTTGTGGTATTGTAGAGTGCTTCCAACAGCTATTTGAAGATGATGACCCGCACAGTTAATCTCATCTTCCCCATCGACAGGTTAGCGGATGTCTCGGTGTTCCATTTTGAAATTATTCTTCTTTCATTTTGTAGTCATGTACATGATTACTGGTCCAGTGTTGACCATCGCCAGAAGGTGCTGTTCACTACATGCGTGGGTCAGTACAAACAAAGAGATACTGTCACCTTATTGGTGAAACAAAAATAAAAACAAGTGAAGGCCATCGCAGCATAATGAAATAGAAATAGTCTGTATCATTGAGGAACGCTACCAAACAGCTGTTTGGAGGTGATAACTTCTATATTTAATCCCATGCTCCACAGCGACAAGTAGCAAATGTCCAGTATTCCATCAAGGCTTCCTCCATCTCAGCTCAGTGGTGTCAATCAATCATTATTTGGTAATCATCAGCATACACAGTGACGGTTGGGATGAGTAAAACACCAATGATATGGAATGATGTGTGTAATACCCACCGCAGTTGATAGCGAGATCAATTTTATCCAGATGTCGGAGAGAGCTGTATCTACCATATTCTACAACCTGTGTAGAGACAGAGTGAGCTGAGTTAATGCTATAGGACCGTGTTTTGACCATTCAGTGGAAATGGGAACATGTTGTCGTAGCTCCGCCACCTATGTACGATGTGTGAGGTCAGCGCCAAACAAAGCCTGCTCTTGCGACATGACGTAGTATAAAAGACAGTACGAACAGTTATGGTGGTGTTTCTTATTAGGAAAATTAAGAAGAGTCAACACCATCCAGGTACTGCAGTCTGAAGCAGATCCGCGTCCCTCAGGGTCCATTAATGTCTATCACCCAAACATTCTATCTCCGTTATTGTGTACCATCCAAAGGAGAAAAACTATGAACTATAAAAACTCCGCTAACTTCATATGATAGATTTTTAATGCACCTCTCTCTTCTGATACATCAAAAACGAATACCATCTACGTGCCAGCATCGAGCATATGTGGCGATCCTATTAAATATACTGGTATTTATCCACTGGAGCAGGTGGCCAGTGATCGATGTTGCTTGCACAGACCGGTGTAAAGTTTCACTGTCTGTACTGTACGAGAACCATTTCCCACATGTTATCAATTGCAGGAGAGGGTTTCTGTTTCGTTGTTAGATACACCGCATTTTCTGCTGTAACACACTTTGTACACTGCCATACTTTTTTTTCTGCCACAAGTTCAACGCCTGTGGCAGATTCTAAACTGATATTAACCCGTTTTGATCCATTGGCTCCTCCATAAAACTAGACATCGCATGGTGTAAATCATGTTGATGCTGCTGATCCCACAACACACCCACACACTGGCTGACTGAAATAAAAGACAGTCACAACATAAGGAAACTGGAAGAGTTTTGAGGCATTGTGGAGCGTTCCAAAACTGCTGTCCGAAAATGATTGACGACATCTACGTATAAACTCGTCATTCATAGCGATGGGATAACTGATAACACTGTGTTCCGTTTGATTGATTCCTCATATTGCTGCCATGTACGCAATCACTGTTTCAGTGTTAACCATCCCCAGAAGGTGTTGCCTCCTCCACCAAGACTCTTCCTCCATCTCAAAAAAGCGATGTCAGTCATTATATGGTAATCAACAGTGTACCAGTGAACTGCTTGGATGGAAAAGACACCATCGATGTACTGTAATAACAAGTACCATAGTTGATAGTGCGATCAATTTTAGTAACTTTCTCCTTACTTCAATACCGACCAATGACGCAGCAGCATATATACCAGTTTCTGTACTATCGCTAAACAGCCCCTCCACTACTTTGCGAGTACCATCGTGAATGTTAATAGATCACCGTGTGGTATATTCATTCATTGTTAATTCTGGAGCAGACACACCAAAGTATACCAGACAGCGGCCTACATACACTCCTGGAAATGGAAAAAAGAACACATTGACACCGGTGTGTCAGACCCACCATACTTGCTCCGGACACTGCGAGAGGGCTGTACAAGCAATGATCACACGCACGGCACAGCGGACACACCAGGAACCGCGGTGTTGGCCGTCGAATGGCGCTAGCTGCGCAGCATTTGTGCACTGCCGCCGTCAGTGTCAGCCAGTTTGCCGTGGCATACGGAGCTCCATCGCAGTCTTTAACACTGGTAGCATGCCGCGACAGCGTGGACGTGAACCGTATGTGCAGTTGACGGACTTTGAGCGACGGCGTATAGTGGGCATGCGGGAGGCCGGGTGGACGTACCGCCGAATTGCTCAACACGTGGGGCGTGAGGTCTCCACAGTACATCGATGTTGTCGCCAGTGGTCGGCGGAAGGTGCACGTGCCCGTCGACCTGGGACCGGACCGCAGCGACGCACGGATGCACGCCAAGACCGTAGGATCCTACGCAGTGCCGTAGGGGACCGCACCGCCACTTCCCAGCAAATTAGGGACACTGTTGCTCCTGGGGTATCGGCGAGGACCATTCGCAACCGTCTCCATGAAGCTGGGCTACGGTCCCGCACACCGTTAGGCCGTCTTCCTCTCACGCCCCAACATCGTGCAGCCCGCCTCCAGTGGTGTCGCGACAGGCGTGAATGGAGGGACGAATGGAGACGTGTCGTCTTCAGCGATGAGAGTCGCTTCTGCCTTGGTGCCAATGATGGTCGTATGCGTGTTTGGCGCCGTGCAGGTGAACGCCACAATCAGGACTGCATACGACCGAGGCACACAGGGCCAACACCCGGCATCATGGTGTGGGGAGCGATCTCCTACACTGGCCGTACACCACTGGTGATCGTCGAGGGGACACTGAATAGTGCACGGTACATCCAAACCGTCATCGAACCCATCGTTCTACCATTCCTAGACCGGCAAGGGAACTTGCTGTTCCAACAGGACAATGCACGTCCGCATGTATCCCGTGCCACCCAACGTGCTCTAGAAGGTGTAAGTCAACTACCCTGGCCAGCAAGATCTCCGGATCTGTCCCCCATTGAGCATGTTTGGGACTGGATGAAGCGTCGTCTCACGCGGTCTGCACGTCCAGCACGAACGCTGGTCCAACTGAGGCGCCAGGTGGAAATGGCATGGCAAGCCGTTCCACAGGACTACATCCAGCATCTCTACAATCGTCTCCATGGGAGAATAGCAGCCTGCATTGCTGCGAAAGGTGGATATACACTGTACTAGTGCCGACGTTGTGCATGCTCTGTTGCCTGTGTCTATGTGCCTGTGGTTCTGTCAGTGTGATCATGTGATGTATCTGACCCCAGGAATGTGTCAATAAAGTTTCCCCTTCCTGGGACAATGAATTCACGGTGTTCTTATTTCAATTTCCAGGAGTGTAACTCTAGCACTTCGATCATAGTGCAAAACGTACTATCTTTCTCATGTGGATAGGAGTCACAGGGCATTCTCGCATTCTTAGGATAAAGCACTGGCACCAATTTAATCTGCAGCTGACCAGAAGTAGACCGGTACATTCCACGTTCTGTGTAGAAACGGTGCGAACCGAGGCTGTAACTGCTGTCCCACACCCACCCAAGAGCACAAGGTTTCTCCAGATGCGCGGATGTCAAGGCGGTTAGCACCTCTTAACAGTGTATGGTAGATATGAATCTGTTGTGATGATATAACAGACGATTAAAAACAAGAAACGCCTGGTTTTTATGCGTGATGGAGTTCCAGACAGACGGAGTTTGGTGCATTTTACGTAAACCAACTGCGCTATCAATTATAATGTCTTGTTCTGGTGTCTGGGGTCATTACCAAGAAGGTATTGGTAAGAGAGAACATAAACACATGCACTCCTAAGGCTACAAGGTTCTGCACTTAAAACACGCTATAATGGTGGATCGTTGTGGTTTCTGACCTATCTGTATTAGTCATATTTAATGCAATGCTGTTACTATCCTAATGTAAGAAATATATTTCCAGTGCATGATATATATTCACCATGCAGGTTTCCCTACAATAAACTATGGTTATAAACTGTAAAATGAAAAACTACTTCCTTAAAACATCGATTCCTTGCGATACATGTACAATATAGCTTTCCAGAGGTGTATAGCCCCCACTATACACATCTTTGATCTCGGTTCAGAAATTATGCTATGCTCGCATCAGTCCTAGATAAAACGATCGTTGGTAATGGAGAATGCCTCTTACAAAGAAAGAAACAAACGCATAGCAGTGGTGCTTGACATGTGAAATTACACATCATGCTACCACTAAATCCATTAACAGGCCATCTCTATGCTGTTCATTTTTGGAACACAACTACGACCAGCTTAGAGACAGAAGTGATGACATTTTCTGCACGACCTGACCATCATTTTGCAGGATAATGCTCATGCACGTGCAGTGGAAGCTATTTCTGATTTGTTTGACTGATGGGGCTGCTAAGTGCTATACCACCCTCTCCACTCCCCTGACTTAAGCCCTCGTAAGTTCCACTCGATTTCTAAACTGAAGGAAACACTTCACAGCATTCGCTTCAGAACTGCTACAAATTCGTCGGACAATAGACCGCACTGCTCGAACTGTCAACACAACTGGCACTGCTAAGGGTATCCTACGACTTCCACATCGCAGGCAAAAGGTTGTACATAATGCTGGTGACTAGTTTAAGGTCAGCATAACTTCGAAACATGTATCTATTTTGTACGAGTTGTAAATAAATAGTTGCCACTACTAAAGTTCCAAACCTCATATTTAGAGAGCAGCCAATTTTTTTTTTTTTTTTTTTACGTGAGTGCTAGGTCAAAGTGTCTGCAGAACTCATGGACACTTTCCTAGAAAGATGCAAGCTACAAGAGAGATCCATTAAAACCACAGCATCATTATACTCCAGATTGACAGACAGATCTGCGCTAAAGGTTGAAAGAGAGACTGCAATAGAGATTAACAACTTATACTACTACTGGTCATAGTCTGTATAAAAACCATTTATTGGACATTTAACCATTTTTTGATTGTTCTCTCCGACAATATCGGTTGTGGTAAATTTACTGCTTTTGATACATATGCATTGACGTACTTTGGAACAAAATTAATGTACACTGGGAGAGAGGGGACTCCAGAGATGCTGTCAGCCCAGTTGCTGTTTTGTCTCTCCTCCTCACTACACTGCTGTGTGATATGTCATGGCTGTTTTGCAGCTGAATGCTACTTGAAACACTCCTGGGAGCAGTTTGGCATCACCCCAGTTCCCAGAACTCCTGAAGATAGACGTTGACTGTGGATATTGTATCAGACTGTCCCTTTGACAGCTCAGAGAAGTCACCAAGTCCGCCCAAAGATGTAAGCAACCATGCATGAGCAGTGCCTATTAGACAGAGGGGGTCCGACAGCTGATCAGTTCCAGTCATTCCACCAGGATGGAGGTACATGGCTCGTGTTGTCTGTAGTTCAAACACACCTAGACGGTCAATACTGCAGTTCGGACATGAATGAGATACAGAGGGACAGAACTGTCAGTGACATGACTTGCTCAGCTCGTCCAAGGGCTACTACTGCAGTGGATGACCACTACATACGGATTGTGGCTCTAAGGAACCCTGACGGCAACGCGACCATGTTGAATAATGTTAATAATGTTTTTCGTACAGCCACAGGACGTCGTGTTACGACTCAAACTGTGTGCAATAAGCTGCATGATGCGCAACTTCCGACGTTCATGGCGAGGTCCATCTTTGCAACCATGACAGCATGCAGCGCGGTACAGATGAGCCCAACAAGGTGCCGAATGGACCGCTCAGGATTGGCATCACGTTCTCTTCACCAATGAGTGTCACATACGGCTTCAACCAGACAACTGTCGGAGACATGTTTGGAGGCAGCCCGGTCAGGCAGAACGCCTTATACATACTGTCCAGCGAGTACAGCAAGGCGGAGGTTCCCTGCTGTTTTGGGGTGGCATCACTGGTGGTCATGGAAGGCGCCGTAATGGCTGTACGATACTTGAATGCCATCATCTGCCATATTGGCGAGGCATTCGTCTTCGTGGACGACAATTCGCACCCCATCGTGCACATCTTGTGAATGACTTCCTTTGGGATAACGACATCGCTCGACTTGAGCGACCACGATGTTATACGGCCATGAACCCTATCGAACATGCCTGGGATAGATTCAAAAGGGCTGTTTATGGTCCACATGACCCACCAACCACTCTGTGGGATGTACGGCGAATCGCTGTTGAGGAGTGGGACAATCTGGACCAACAGTGCCTTGATGAACTTGTGGATAGTACACCACGACAAATACAGGCATGCATCAATGCAAAAGGACGTGCTAGTGTGTATTAGAGGTACTGATGCAAACAGCAATCTTGACCACCACCTCTGAAGGCCTCGCTGTATGGTGGTACAACATGCAATCTGTGGTTTTCATGAGCAATAAAAAGAACGGAAATGATGTTTATATTCCAGGATGAGTTCGAGTCTCGGTCGGGCACACAGTTTTAATGTGCCAGGAAGTTTCGATGTTTATATTGATCTCTATTCTAATTTCCTATATAGGTTCCGGAACTCTCGGAACCGAGGTGATGCAAAACTTTTTTTGATGTGTCTAAGTAAGGGGTTGTGGTCTTCGGCTGTAGACATGAGTCACTTCAGCTCAAGATCTCATTCCAGCCTAAGACGTGCTAGCAGCAACATCAACAGCATCGACAGAATCAGCAGAGATGCAACACGATAGTGGGTATGATGGCTAATGAGGAACTGATGTGTGACCCTGATTTGACTCTCGAGATCCTTACAGGTATGATGATTGCTTTTTGTTTTTCTCATATTTTTGCATGTGCTCATTACAGCTGCTAATAATCTGATGACTAATTTCTACTTCTTCTTCTTCTTCTTCTTCTGTTTCAGATTTCATGAACGTGTGCAGCTTCGGAAATCTGCTTGCAACTACTACAAGATCCGAAAAGATGATGATGCTTTCATCGCCCAGCCCCATTCATGTACATTATATTCACCAAGCCTACAGACACTGCTGTAGTATGGACTGATGATCCCTGCTTGGCCATGTCCTGGACCAGCTCACAGTCGTCATGGACCTTCATCTACATCTACGTGATAACGCTGCTATTCACAGTGAAGTGCCTGGAAGAGGGTTCAATGAACCACCTTCATGCTGTCTCTCTACCGTTCCACTCTCGAACGGCGCGCCGGAAAAACGAGCACTTAAATTTTTCTGTGCGAGTCCTGATTTCTCTTATTTTATCGTGATGACCATTTCTCCCTAT
Source organism: Schistocerca piceifrons (assembly GCF_021461385.2). Taxonomy (NCBI): domain Eukaryota; kingdom Metazoa; phylum Arthropoda; class Insecta; order Orthoptera; family Acrididae; genus Schistocerca; species Schistocerca piceifrons. The sequence continues at coordinate 276,088,152 of NC_060145.1, forward strand.
GTAGGTGGGTGCCAACAGAATGTTTTCGCAATCGGAGGAGAAAACTGGTGATTGAAATTTCATGAGAAGATCCCGTCGCAACGAAAAACACCTTCGTTTTAATGATTGCCACTCCAATTCACGTATCATGTCTGTGACACCATCTCCCCTATTACGCGATAATACAAAACGAGCTGCCCTTCTTTGCACTTTTTCGATGTCATCCGCCAGTCCCACCTGATGCGGATCCCACACCGCACAGAAATACTCCAGAATAGGGCGGACAAGCGTAGTGTAAGCAGTCTCTTTGGTAGACCTGTTGCAACTTCTGAGTGTTCTGCCAATGAATCGCAGTCTTTGGTTTGCTCTCCCCACAACATTATCTATGTGAGCGTTCCAATTTAGGTTATTTGTAATTGTAATCCCTAAGTATTTAGTTGAATTTACAGCCCTCAGATTTGTGTGACTTATCGCGTAATCGAAATTTAGATGATTCCTTTTAGTACTCATGTGAATAACTTCACACTTTTCTTTATTCATGGTCAACTGCCACTTTTCGCACCACACAGATATCTTATCTAAATCATTTTGCAATTCGTTTTGATCATCTGATGACTTTATAAGACGGTAAATGACAGTATCATCTGCAAACAATCTAAAACGGCTACTCAGATTGTCTCCTGTGTCGTTAATACAGATCAGGAACAATAGAGGGCCTATAACATTTCATTGGGGAACGCCGGATATTACTTCTGTTTTACTCGATGACTTTCCGTCTATTAGTACGAACTGTGACCTTTCTGACAGGAAATCACGAATCCAGTGGCACAACTGAGGCGATACTCCGTAGGCACTCAGTTTGGTTAGAAGACGCTTGTGAGGAACGGTGTCGAAAGCCTTCTGGAAATCTAAAAATATGGAATCAATTTGACATCCCCTGTCGATAGTACTTATTACTTCATGAGTATAAAGAGCTAGTTGTGTTTCACGAGAACGATATTTTCTGAATCCGTGCTGACTATATGTCAATAAATCGTTTTCTTCGGGGTACTTCATAACATTCTAATACAGTGTATGTTCTAAAACCCTACTGCAAATCGACGTTAGTGATATAGGCCTGTAATTCAGCGGATTACTCCTACTTCCCGTTTTGGATATTGGTGTGACTTCAGCAATTTTCCAGTCCTTTATTAAGTGATTTAAGCTGCTTTGTTACACCGAGGATATCTACTTCTATGTTTGTCATCTTGGCAGCTGTTCTTGATTGGAATTCAGGAATATTTACTTCGTCTTCTTTGGTGAAGGAGTTTCGGAAAACCGTGTTTAATAACTCTGCTTTGTTGGCACTGTCATCAGTGACATCACCGTTGTTATCGCGCAGCGAAGGCATTGATTGCGTCTTGCCACTGGTGTGCTTTATGTGTGACCAGAATCTCTTTGGGTTTTCAGCCAGATTTCGTTGTGGAAATTATTAAAAGCATCTCGCATTGAAGTACGTGTTATATTTCGAACTTCTGTAAGACTTTGCCAATCTTGGGGATTTTGCGTTCTTTTAAATTTGGTATGCTTTTTTCGTTGCTTCTGCAACAACAATCTGATCCGTTTTGTGTACCATGGGGGACCAGTACCATCACTATTAATTTATGTGGTATATACCTCTCAATTGCTGTTGATACTATCTCTTTGAAAACAATCCACAACTTTTCTACACTTACATGATCAGATCGGAAGGAGTGAAGATTGTCTCTTAAAAAGGCGTTAAGAGCATTTTTATCAAATTTTTTAAATAGATATACTTTGCGTTTCTTTTTGATGGTTGTAGGTGTTACGGTATCCAGCCTAGCAGCAACTGCCTTGTGGTCGCTAATCCTTGTATTCGCCACAACACTCACTATTTGTCCAGGATTATTTTTTATGCTTTCGCAACCATTTACGCTTCGAGTGGGCTCATGAACAAATTGTTCAAAGTAATTTTCTGAGAAAGCATTCAGTACAATTTCGGATGATGTTTTATGCCTGCCGCCGGCTTCAAACGTATAATTTTTCCAGCATATCGAGAGTGTATTGAAGTCAGCACCGACTATAATTGTATGAGCGGGGTACTTATTTGAAATGAGACTCAATTTTTCTTTGAACTGTTCAGCAACTATATCTTCTGAGTCGGGGGTCGGTAAAACGATCCAATTAATAGTTTAGTCCGATTGTCAGGTATAACCTCTACCCATACTATTGCACATGAATTTCGCTACAAGGCAAACTACCTCTGACAGCAATAAATACTCCACCACCGACTGTATTTAATCTATCCTTTGTTAGATCAATTGAAAAAATTTCGGCTGAACTTATTTCCGGCTTTAGCCAGCTCTCTGTACCTACAACTATTTGAGCTTCAGTGCTTTCTATTAGGGCTTGGAGCTCTGGTTCTTCCCCAACACAGCTACGACAGTTTACAACTACAATACCAATCGTTTCTACAATTACCTTACTGTGTTTTACCTGCCCACTTTTAGACCCTCTAACCTAAAAAACCGTCCAGTCCCTTCCACACAGCCCCCGCTACACGTGTAGCCGCCTCCTGCGTGTAGTGGACTCCTGACCTATTAAGCGGAACCCGGAAACCCACCACACGATGGCGCAAGTCAAGGAATCTGCAGCGTACACGGTCAGAGAACCGTCTGAGCCTCTGATTCAGACCATCCACTCGACTCTGCACCAAAGCACCACAGACTGTTCTATCGACGATGCTGCAGATGGTGAGCTCCGCCTTAATCTCGGAAGCAAGACTGGCAGTCTTTACCATTTCCGCTAGCCGCCCAAAACTAGACAGAATCTACTCCGATCCAAAGCGACGCACGTCATTGGTACCGACATGAGCCACCGCCCGCATTTGGCTGCACCCTGTACTCTTCATGGCATCCGGAAGCAATTGCTTCGAACGTCTTCCTGTCGGGACACCTTCGTTCTGGAAATCTGTCTCGATACAAACGTACCGCGCCACGGCTATTGCCCCGTGCTAATCCATACATCAAATGGGCATCTTCCAACTCCGCATTTGTAAACATTGCTCCAGAATGATTCCACTGACTCAAGTGTCAAAGTTGCTAGAGATGAAGGTATGGAGGGATGCCTGATCCTCATTGGTCCAGAGATGAGGGTTGGAAAGGGTGAGATGGCAGATGAGGAATGCCTGTGGGCTCCCCTGGGTGTCCTTGATCAATTCCCGGTGGTTCCCTGAGTGCCAGGGTTGAGGGGAGGGAGGGGGGGGGGGGAGATATCAAGGAATCCAAGTGTATAACCTGACACTGGACTGTAAGCTGAGATCAGATGTGATAAGATCGTTATGTAGTCCAAAACCCACCCTGCTATTCTACTGCTAGTCAGCTGTGGCCCATCATATCACAAGCACATATTGATAACACGGCTGCATGCTACCGAGACCCTGCAACGTTTCTCAATGTCTGTCAAGGTGTTCTGGAAAGAGTACTCACTGGATGTGATGTGTCGCATGATGTTTACCTGTCCTCATTCTCGGCTTGCTAACCCACTTAAATATATGGTGCAGCTATAGCTAGATTCTTTAGTTCACTAAACAAGCTTCTGGAGGATGTTCTTGCTTTCACACCACAAATAACTGTTGTTTCATGTTTTTTTAGCTTGGCATGATAAGTTCTGTACAACATTATGGAATAAAACTAAACAAAGTATGTTAGCTTCTTTGTCTTTGAGTCACGTGTGTCTGACCACATTCGACTTGAAAATAGATTAGGTGCATAGCAGTTCTGTAATAGGTGCCTCCCACTTGAATTTAACATCAAGCTGTAATCTGAAGAATTTAGCACTGTCTACTTCTTGTGTATGCTTGTCCTCATATTTTAGGCATATACTGGCTGGAAACCTCTTACAAAATCTAAACTGTATATAATGTATAATCTTTCCCTATTTATTTATTTTTTTCAAAGTTTAGTGACAGAGAATTTCCTACACAACATTTTAATGTCCATAAAAATTTCCTTAACCGATCTTTCTAAAACTACACTTTTGCTATTTATTGCAGTGTATGTTTCATCTTCAAACAAAACAAACTTGGAATCTGGTACTGTTGCTGGTAACAGCTCATTGATATATAGGCTACAGAATAAAAAGTGAGGGTCCTAAGATAGATTGGATTGGATTGGATTGTTTGGGGAAGGGGACCAGACAGCGAGGTCATCGGTCTCATCGGATTAGGAAAGGACGGGGAAGGAAGTCAGCCGTGCCCTTTCAAAGGAACCATTCCGGCATTTGCCTGAACTAAGATAGAACCTTGTGGGACACGACATACAGTTAATTTCCAGCTAGATAGCCTGACTGATTGATTTGCACTGTGAGACAAAAGAACAGTGGTTCTGACTTGAGTAGAAGGAGACCCTTTATTAGTTCTTTATTAGACATTTCTTCGGGAATTAATTACCTGAATATTCTGTGTTTGTGGTATACTTTCATCCCTCTCATGACACAGTCTGCGTTTAGGGGTTTATTTCTCTACACCCATCATGTGTAGGCGTTGATTAAAGTTTCCATGGCCTGTGATTAGTCCTACCATGAGTTCAGTCTTTCTCCATTTCAAACCCAGGATTACAGAACTTCTCTTGAAACATAACTTCTTTATCATTAGCTTACCATGTTTTTGTTTTTGGATCTAAGTCAAATATTCTGCATGTCGCCTCCTAATCCAGTTTTATCTTACCATCGCCTGAGTAATCGTTAGGACAGGTTCTGGTCCAAGAAATGGAATCGTCGCATCTGTCCTGGCCAGTCGAAGAGCTTGTTCATAGCCATTAAGTACTGAGTGATCAGGGATCGGCAGCAGGTTTACCCTGTTGGTCTCCTGCCCTCCCCCCTCTAGATTCACAAGAACTTCACAGCATTCTGCCACGATCCTTGATCTCGTTGCAGGTGTTGATACAAATTTCAGAGCTGCTTGGCTGTCTGAATGAACATAGTTGCTACGATCCTTGTAGCACATGTGCAGATTCTCCTTCCCACATAATCAGATAACAGATGTTGCTACTTGGAATACCATGGCCAGATACCTAGAGAGACTGTTCTCTCTAGTATACTCTGTACCTTGTATACCACTGCCGCAGCAGCCTTGTCTGTTTTCGACGCGTCAGTAAACAAGACTATGTGTCCTGCAAGGTATGTGGTTTGTTCTTCCTCTGCTCCCTAGTTCCAATTTTTATCGTGGAAGATTTATTGAAGCAGGTGGAGGATACTGTACAGTCAGAGAGCATTTCCCCGGCCATTCCTATATTTACCACATGCACTATATTTGTGTGGGATTTTTGGTATCCTAAAGATTTCCAGTTTTAACTTATATGCCTTTGTCGCTGTCTCCATTGTAACCAAAGGTGTAATGGGTGCATGTCCACCATGGTCTCCATCCCAGCTGTGGCTGTGCGTGTAATTCCGCCTGTTATGTCTAAGCAGGCAAATCTCCACACCTCGCCAAGCTTCTTAGCAGCCACCTTCTATTCTACTTTATTTACCATACCATAAAAAAGGGTTCTGAGCACTATGGAGCTTAACTTCTGAGGTCATCAGTCCCCTACAACTTAGAACTACTTAAACCTAACTAACCTAAGGACATCACACACATCCATGCCCGAGGCAGGATTCGAACCATACCATAATAGCCCCATAAATTGTCAATGATCTTATTACAGTGGTGTGTATCCAGTACATACTCCTATTGTCAAAGGCCCTTCTAGTGCACAAAAGAGCACATGCTGCCATCGAACATACACTACTGGCCATTAAAAATGCTACACCAAGAAGAAATGCAGATGATAGACGGGTATTCATTGGACAAACATATTATACTAGAACTGACATGTGATTACATTTTGCCGGCCGGAGTAGCCGAGCGGTTCTAGGCGCTACAGTCTGGAACCGCGCGACCGCTACAGTCGCAGGTTCGAATCCTGCCTCGGGCATGGACGTGTGTGATGTCCTTAGATTAGTTAGTCATTTTGATTACATTTTCACGCAAATTTGGTGCATAGATCCTGAGAAATCAGTACCCAGAACAACCACCTGTGGCCGTAATAACGGCCCTGATACGCCTGGGCATTGAGTCAAACAGAGCTTGGATGACGTGTATAGGTACAGCTGCCCATGCAGCTTCAACACAATACCACAGTTCATCAAGAGTGGTGACTGCCGTATTGTGACGAGACAGTTGCTCGGCCACCATTGACCAGACGTTTTCAATAGGTGAGAGATCTGGAGAATGTGCTGGCCATGGCAGCAGTTGAACAATTTCTGTATCCAGAAAGGCCCGTACAGGACCTGTAGCATGCGGTCCTGCATTATCCTGCTGAAATGTAGCGTTTCGCAGGGATTGAATGAAGGGTAGAGCCACGGGTCGTAACACATCTGAAATGTAACGTCCACTGTTCAAAGTGCCGTCAATGCGAACAAGAGGTGACCGGGACGTGTTACCAATGGTACCCCATACCATCACGCCGGGTGCTACGCCAGTATGGCGATGACGAATACACGCTTCCAATGTGCGTTCACCGCAATGTCGCCAAACACGGATGCTACATTCATGATGCTGTAAACAGAACCCTGATACATCCGAAAAAATGACGTTTTGCCATTCGTGCACCCAAGTTCGTCGTTGAGTACACCACCGCAGGCGCTCCTGTCTGTGATGCGGCGTCAAGGGTAACCGCAGCCATGGTCTCCGAGCTGATAGTACATGGTGCTGCAAATGTCGTAGAACTGTTCGTGCAGATGGTTGTTGTCTTGCGAACGGCCCCATCTGTTGACTCAGGGATCGAGACGTGGCTGCACGATCCGTTACAGCCATGCGGATAAGATGCCTGTCATCTCGACTGCTAAGTGATACGAGGCCGTTGGGATCCGGCACAGCGTTCCGTATCACCTTCCTGAACACTTCGTATCCGTATTCTGCCAACAGTCATTTGTTCTCGACCAACGCGAGCAATAATGTCGCGACACGATAAACCGCAATAGGCTACAATCTGACCTTTATCAAAGTCGGAAACGTGATGGTACGCATTTCTCCTCCTTAACACGAGGCATCACAACAACGTTTTACCAGGCAACGCCGGTCAACTGCTGTTCGTGTATGAGAAATCGGTTGGAAACTTTCCTCATGTCAGCACGTTGTAGGTGTCGCCACCGGCGCAAACCTTGTGTGAATGCTCTGAAAGCTAATCTTTTTCATATCACAGCATCTTCTTCCTGTCGGTTAAATTTTGCTTTTTTAGCACGTCATTTCCGTGGTGTAGCAATTTTAATAGCCAGTAGTGTATCTCTTTCATGTGCCTGGTAGCTTAATACACGTCTCTCTTCCACTGACACTTTTTCTTTTCTGCCAAAGCTACAGGTTAGATCCATTTTGCAACATTTCCTATTATACCGTAATATTCCACTTTACTTAAAGAAATATTGTGATTTACAGTGTCAAATGTATTTGACAGATTAGAAATATACCAGTAGTGCGCAATTTATTGTCCAATGAATTAAGTATATTCTCACTGTATAAGTAGATAGTCTTCTCAATATCTAAATCCTTTCAAGACCAGCCAAAGAACTATTTAGCTCTTGTACTACGTAAGTTTCAAGTGGTTGTGATCAACTGTGCACTGTCTTGGTAACTACGAATGACGTTTCGACTATAATTTTAGAATACGCAAGAAGGAAAAACTTTTTCTCAGAGGTTTTTCTGCCATCTGGTGTCAACAAGACGAATCCAGATCCGAAAGTTCAACGGCTGATGCTAAAGACTCCAAGAGCTGTACCGGTAAACTCTTTGAACCATTTCAAGAAAAGAAGTCCAGTAAACAGTGACCGACGTTCACGTATAGAGCGAAAGACGGCCAGTCCTGTGGGGCCTCCCGAAGCGGCTCAAAAACTTTGACAATATTTTTTTATGGCATTAGTTTTCGAAGTGTTTGAACTGTGTGACGAACTGGCCACATTTCTACAGAATCCAGATTTGAATGCAAACAGAGTGAAACGCTTTGTAGATGTTCTGAAAGCAGAGACTGAAACACACAGAAACGTCGTCCGTTCTGGAAGAAATGTCACAAAAACGAAGATTTAAGAAAGATGTGTCTCAAATTCTTGACCTCCTTCTGAATGATACTCATCGAAGGTTCAGCCTAAAGAACCTTATGCGACTATCCCAACTTGAAGACATATTTTTTACGATCTCCCAAATAAATCCTCCATCTACATAACGTTTCCAAGAGTTGATCGAAATACACAAACAGCAACTTTAACCTGTACCGTACAGGCTTCATGCACAGTTCAAAAAGCTGCGAATCATTACAGTTGGTTTACAACCATGAAATGAATCCCCTGTTGGAAAAGAACTTATTGCTGCCCCTATTGGAAAAGAGCTCTTTGGTGTACACGTAGGGTTAAAGAATTGGTTTAAGAAGTTATTCGCCTGATCATTCTGATAACAATAGTTCCAGTAACGTCATCATTCTCTGAGAAGTCATTTAGCATATAAAGACGACTTTAAATTTGCTTGAGATCAACAATAACACTATCGACACTTACTCCTTAATTTTCAAAACTGGTATTCAATGAATATATGAAAGAATTCTTTTTCCGAACCGTGGAAAGGAAAGCTACGTTTGGAAATTGCGTATAAAATATTTATAGTTTAAAAAGAAACTAAATAAAAGCTTACTTCTTCTTCAAACAAGGAAAAAATCGATTTTCTTTTCTCCATTAAGATGCGATGCTCAATGGTTTTAAAATAATAATAATGATAGGATGTTTATCTCTGGCCATTTGATATTAAGCTTCACAGTAAATCTGAACGCTTGTTCGTAAGTGGTCTCAGAACAAAGAAGAACTGATGTCTTTTCAGGTACGTGATGTCATTTTCAAAATTAAAAGAACGAAATTGTTTTCAAGAAGCAGGGCCTTTAATACTGGGCCTGTATTTCCGATTTTTAATGTTAATGAGTTGTTCCTCTCTGTAGAACAACATGGCTCTGGCAGCCTGAACACCATCCCACATTATTTATATACATTTTTGCGTAAAGGTTTTGCTTAAACACGTCTAATTAGACGAACTGTGTGACTAGGTTTACTTGCCTCCCTCCCTCCAGCAATCCGTAAATAGATTTTATTGCCTTTCCCTCGAACCCCTTCACCTCACGTCACCCTTCGTCACCACTGAAAAACCAATTTTACGCAGTTGCTGTTCAGATCTTTACGCTTCTCACATACATCACAGATTTGTACAGTTAATTATACAGCTCATAAAGTATGGAAGATATAGTTAATTATCTCCAGTGGTTGGAACCAGAATGAAGGCCTTGTGACAAAATTTCTGGAACACCGTTTGAAAGTATATTTCAAGAGTACAAGCAGCAAAAACAAAATGAGAGAAAAACAAGCAAATGTCAAGACATGCCAAACCTGATTCATTCGAGAGAAAACAGATCCACAACAAAAGGTATGAATACTGATAATTTTTTTTTAATTTTTCACGACTGTCGGATGAGACAATAAGCACGATATTAAGTGGGACAAAATTTCGGTTGGAGATCAGCTGTATGCACATGGAATCGTATCGCCACTGGCGTTGTTACTGGGAAATAAATGATGTAAAAGAGAGTTATAGCATTCTTTTCAAACAGCTTCTGCCCTGGACTGAAGCTTCACAAATAACCTACAGTATGTAAACGAAAATGCAAGTTACTACGGCGGTTATTAAGAATGGCGACTTTCTTCCTTCTTTCACTTAAAATTTATTACCCGTATATTTCTTTCGCGTATGTTGCCTCGCACAATGCGGAAGAGCATTATATATTCTGAAATGAAAAGTAACTGATGAAACAAATGAATGTGATATTGTACAACACTACGAACTTATATGACTGTCTGCAATGACCTCGATATCAATGGAATAACTTACAAAAAGATAAGGAAACGACATATTAAATCTCCTGTAGCTACTAGTCCGTATACTAACGTAATAAAACGGAGTCCATTTCTATAGGACGACAGTAGAATATCATTGTTGTTCCAAAATGTGGCGATCTTCATCTCACAAATATAGCTGAAAGTATATAAAAGCTTGGAATTATATTCTGATACCCAATCCATGTTAATTTTATAGGTGCTTCGACGAACGGGTACAGAATTGTTCCAATTTATTATGCTCTTAACAGCGCAGTCTGTACGTTGCGTTTGTAAAATGCAGTTAAGTAGCATCTAAACTTTTGAACTGGGCGCCAGTAGTTCCGTTCTGACTCGCAGTGGCGCTCCAGCTTTTAGCTTCAACCGTGTTGTCGCTGCGACGAATGGGAGAGCAGGAGCTTACGTATCAGTCCCTGCGCAAGCCAACAGCCGCCATTCGTGTGCAAGACGTGAAACAGTTAAATACGTTGCTTGGGTTTCTCCGCTTACACGAAAAAGAAGGCTGAGAAAGGAAGATGGCCACGATAATAAGCGTAGTCTTTATTTTCACAGCTAACATTTCTTCCTTTAATTATTAAGTGATGTAAATTCACGATCAGTGATATATATTTTTACTTACGCATCTAAATAACAAATCAGACTCCCTACAAAAAAACTTTGTGTTGCAAAATGGCTCACGAAAGTGCATTAACCCAGGCATCAAATATAAAGGATGAAGAAGAAAGGTTTGCATTTCTACGTTCCCAAATTAACGGAACGATTAAAAGAAATATATTATCCTTCCATTTAATTTTAATTTCCATTCTTCGAGAGTGTTGTTAATAATTGTGTAGACCCTTAGCCAAGTAATCGAAATTTTGTGCTAATTAAGAACGAAGTTAAGCTGTCGGTGATATATACGGATTTTGTGGGGTCATTGATCTTCATTGCATGAGTGGTTCATGGTACACTATTTTAAAATAATGGCTTAAAATATTGTTTTAAGTTTGTCGTCATTTTATACAGTATGCTAGTAAGAATTTAGAAGATGCTTTGGTGCAGGGCATATACCATTAATGCTTCTTTTGTTGCATGTCAAGTATATTCACAAAATGGTAAATTTTAAATATGAGGGTAACGGATTTTGTTTTGTGTTCATTATGTTCAAAATGTCGAGATTGTAACTGCTTATGTGGCCATACTAGGGCGTTGTGACGTCATCGCTCCATAGGGCGTATAGTGACAACGCAGGGCGTTAACATGAAAATAGCTCCCTAATAGGCTTCCATCAATTATTATGCAATCTTGATTAATAACTGAGAAGCCAAGTAAGCTGCACGGTCTTAATAGTTGTTTCATCCATAACGTTAAGTCCAGACTATAGAATGTATTAACCTGTTTACGTGTCACTACGCTAATTTATCTTGTACAAGCTGTTATGTTAAAAGTAACCTTTAGTCTTCCGACGACATACTGTAAGTAAGAGATTTATTATTTTTTTTTTAAGAATAGCATTGTGTTATTAAATATTAATAACGTAATATAAGATCCCGTTGTTGCATACAATGCTCGACGTAGCTTTTTTTTCTTTGCACATGTTTTAAGTTATGTTGTTATGTCTTCATACTTTTTTGCGTACATCACGTGCTGCATGACGTAAGTGACGCGTTGCCTCATTCCGTCCTGAAATTGTGTTCGGAAATCTCCACCTGTTTGTTAGGTCTTTAGTGTTTTGCACATCATCTGTCCTGTTGTACGAGTAAGAATGAAGCTTAAAAAATTATTTTTCACTGCATGGACGTATTGTCCGCAGAAATGTCCTAGGTATTTCGTACCCCATTCCACTTTTTTTTCCTTTTTATAGTGCATAGAGGGAAAACGCTTCTACATTAATGTGGATTTGTTAGGCTAGGAGTAGACAACAAAAGACAATTTTAATTGAATGACCGTATCCCATCCTTCGCGGCGCGGCATATAGCATTTAATCGCTTACGACGGGGTCGGTTTCTCAGGTAATACGCTAATCAATACCATAAAAATGTTGGAATTGTGTAGCAGTATGTCGTAGAACAACGTATAAGGAAAAATGTAGGGAGTACGCTCGTACTGATTTCTTTTGTACAATTTATTTTTTTCACAAAAAGTGTGCTTTTTACGAGTTAGTTTTAGGGCATGAAATAGGGTGCCGCATTACTGGTTACGTAACGTAAATTACTCTTTATTCTCAGGTGCTTCAGGAACTTTCATTTAATAAACTGTGTCTCATTTTGTAACGTAATATACTGATGATCAACTGTAAATTACTCCGTTCGACACGTGCAAGCTACGACAAAAATTCGTTAAATGCAGTTCTTTGTACGTCTGTTGTTTATAGTCTAATAATATGTGCTGTTAACAACAGCAGAGTTTTTATATGCAGTTATGTTTAAGATTCGAAAAAAATTGTAATACGGGTTCAAATAGTAATATTAACTTGAGTGAGGGGGCAGGGGGTGGAGAAAGACACATACGCGTGAATTACACTTTGATTGACATCTTTGGTGAATATTTGAACTTTTTTTTTTAACTGTGTGTTGTAGAGCTCAGTGAACACTCTTTCATCGGTCTCTTCCCTTGCTCGGCATGTCTTCATTTCTTTCCAACTAACCTGACATCTGACACGCTTGGTGATAAGAGCGTTAGAAAGCAAATTGAACTTTATACTGCAGTGGGTGTACAGTTAGGGAGAGGCGCGTGTGGATCCTAGATTTTACGTATTGTTGACCTTTAGGAGTAATGCAATTTATTTGCCTGTTGCATTGACATCCTTGGACTTGCACTGCGTCGGTAGAAACCCTATTCAAAGAACGTTGCTTCTATTGTCAGCGTGAAGTACCCGCATTCACGGGTCTTTGCGAATTATTTATGGTCATAGGCCACGAAGAGAGATTTCAATAGATTCGTAGAAACCTCGTTGCAGTGCATAAATGACGCGCTCTTAATTAAAGAAAAAAGAAACAAATTACAGTTATGCAAAATTGAAATTCAGAATCACCATAACTGTTGTGACGATGTCATCAGTGCGTATCGTGAATTGTAACACTGTCAACATGTTTATCAAGTCGCGTATTTCAGTACAGATTACGAAATTCTATCACAGATAGCGGCGGGTCTTTCGTAGTATTCCGCAATAATTTTGGAATTGGGACGAGCCAAATAGTTTTGGCGAGCAAAGAATATAAAATTTCAATCAAGATATAGCTTCAGAATAGCGGCACCCAAAATGATAATTAGTCCGCAACCGTAGCATCTTTCTCATTCCCTTTTTCCGGGTGGTAAATAATGTAAATATCAATATCAGAGCAGTCTAACGTATGTCCCAGGGTAATTACCTTGTAGTTAAGGTCAGTCCACGTTTGAGCGACGCGCTTAGCTTTTTCTGCACGAGTTCAAGAGCGGACCAGTGGTCAGGACCAGGTATGAGAGGAGGGGGGCGCTGCTGCGCAGCTCACGTGAGTTTGGCTGCGACTGCTGAAAAACGGCAAGCTCCCGATTATCCGTTTTAATGGGTAACCGCAACTGCACAGGAAACCGAAAAAAGAGGGTAAACCAAAACACATGTTTTTAACACAAACTGCCTTTTACAGAACCAGCTACAATACGCATTGGAAAAAAGTTACTTGCGCATTATTCGCCGGATTGACAACTTATTTACAGAATTACACTTAAGACATACTGTGCCTCGTCTCAAATTTTTAGGTCATTTTCGGTAAATAACCGTGCATTTTATGTTTTTTTCCAATTCATTCTTTTCCTTACGATAGTTCTTATTTTTCCTACAGCACCAATAAGAAATCAACGCATTTCGGCGCGTTGATGAACATGTTAACGGATTACTGGATCGCGTCGTATTCAATCTCTTCTTTTACCAAACATACTTTGTCACTTTATCCGGTTCATTTATGTAACTGCTTCCTAGGCTTCGCTATTTAACCACCCGCAGATGGTTTTGTCGTCTACGTCGTCACAACCCGAACTTTTGATTATTATAACATTATACATCAGGTTTAATATTTATTTTTCAAAAAAATCGCCGATCTATGAACAGATAATACGCAACATACTAATCGGGAGATCGCAGTAGGTGGAGATTTCACGGTAGATGCCACGGGGTTTACTTGCTGACAGTCAAAAATTACTTTGTAGTTGACTTGGAAATCATACTAATGTGCGGCGCACAAAGTGAGTTCGGTTTTCGTAGTTTTTTTCGGTAGGTGAGGAGGGGATAGAGGCGGCACAGCAGTCCACCCACCCCTGCCGTACGGATCCTTGCATGGGTACCCATTTTTGGTTTCTGGTGAGAGCCCCGTGCAGGCAATCGATATTAAGCCATGAACATGTAAGCAGTGCTATGGCACTTCCTTTCCATCAAACAGCGACAAGTTAGCTCGACTCTAATTACCTAAATGTCTATTAAACGTTTAACTCTTGTAGTTAGTCTTCCCACCGAATGAAATAGACACTGGACGCTTGTTCAGAAGGACCGGAGTTCAGATACCCATCCAGTGTTCGTAGTTTACTTTTTCCGTGCTTTCAATAAGTCAAACTCGGAAAGGATTTAGTTTATAATGCCGTATGACAGATTCATCCTCTCAGGACTGAGCCAGTGCCCGGTCTCATCTTTGCCAAGACATAAAAACTTTACCAATGTTGTCCTCTGCATCCTCCCAATTTTAGTGTGTGTATTTTCGACGACCATCTTCATTGGTGCACCCTTTAAAAATGTCGAATTCAATAGGCTTTACTGTTCAATCAAGCGCTAATCCACAGCCGCACACACCCGTTTATCTTCCGTTTTACTTTCATGCTTTTTTTAACGAGTCCACATTCGATAAAGCACAAACTCGCCGAAAAAAACAAATTAAGAAAATACATTAGGGAAGAAGTAGAGTGCTTTTACAGTGACCGGCCTGTGATATTGAGGACCCCAATGTTTTGTAGGAGCTAGTCTCCACAAATTTCGTGAAAAGTTATCAGCTATTCTCGTATTTCAAAAGAAAACCAACTCTATATGGCCGGGAAGGGGCTGGAACCCCGTCCTCCTGTTTACGCTGTGCTGTAAAGCAATTTGAATTATTCAGCGTACCCGTGATCGTATTGCAACTAATTACGCTAACTTAGTTTCCCTGTGCTAATAATAGAATTGATGTTAGGATCTTAAGTGATACATTATTTGTCTGACTTTTAGTTTCATATCGGAAACACTAGGAATAGTTGCTTACACTGGAGTTCAGACACAGAGCATTCGGCTAGACTGGACTCCTCTTTAGGAGGATCAGGGTTTAAGTCCAGATCATAACACCTGTTTTGCTTTCCATGGTTTCCGGAAATTGCTGTTCGCGAATGCTGTGATTGCTCGTTTGACACGGCATTGCTGCTTCCTTCCTCCTTGCAGAGGTGAGCCAGTGCGCGGTCGTGGTTGTTCAGGTTGTCTACAAATAATTAAAACTGACCTCCGGTCTATTCAGAACGGAAAGAAATAATATTACAGCGCTATTAAGAGATCGAGATTATTAAGAAAAGCAGGCACCCACATGTCTGTGCAAGAGTCTTGAATCAATCCCATCTTCGTCTTACCAGTTTCCGCGTTTGCAGCCGGGTTCTCTCCCCCTCCCCTCCCCCCCCCCCTTCCTCCTCCTGCTGTTGCCGGAGCGTGGTCCTGGCGAGTATATCTACCATTTATACCTATCCCACCTTATCAAAAATCGGCAGTACCCTTCTTCGGGCAAACAATTTTTGTTCTTCAGCAACAATTGCTAACAATTATGTGGTTCTTAGTAGTAGCCTCGGGGTTCATATTGTTGAAAGTTTTCTGTGATTTCGCAGTGTGATGAGGTATGTCTTCAAGATGTCTGTCAATTTTAAAAAGAAAGTCGTTCTACACAAAAGCCGAAAGTGTGATATTTTATAGGTAAGATTGCTATTAAATGTAAGGTTGGTGCCTTTCTCATCTCCTCCTGCGTCTCATATAAGTCTCTTCGTCAGGATTCATGAAACGTGAACAAATGATACGGTTTTCTGCAGTAATGAATGTATTAACATGTGTTTGTAACATGTATACGATCGCCTTAAGAAAACTTGTGAGATGCCATTGTGTAGACAGAATGATACGGGCAAATGACCTTAACAATGAATTGTAGATTATACACACAGGAGGGAGGCTGCGATCTGATTCTTAATTCTGACCATAATGAACACCTTCGTTCGTATTAACCCTTAGCTCGCGAGGTGACTTTTCAGTAACGTATACCACGAGGTGAGGTTTCTGGGACCCGTATGTTTAAACCGAGGTTTAAGGCAAGAATCATATGAAATTTTTAATTTATGCTATATAATATTTTTTACAATTATTTAAATGTTGTTTACATGCTCCTTGTTTATTTTATTGAAATAAACAAAGCCTGCAGCATTTTACTATTTATCACACAAAAGTACTTAATTTTGTGTGGTTCTTTTAAATAGCAACACATAAATGGACTGATAGAACACTGAATTTTACATTCTGAAAAATTATATAATCTTTGTAGCAAATAAATTTAACTTCCAGGGTTTAAATTTGCGCATAAAAATTCCATCCGATAGGTACAAAAAGAAAGTATGTCAAATTTGACATTCATTGCTGGGAACTACATTTTTCTTGTCATTACTTAGAACACATTCCATTTTAACATTCACTTTAACTATTTCATTGAAAAAACAGATTCTCATCACTACTTTCCTGAAGTTCTTCATCTGAATGGTACTCCTGTTCGATAGCAGAATTGTGATACTGGCTAATGTAAAATCGTCTGCTTTTTCGTTTATTTCTTCATCCATATCACTGAAACCTTCCTCCATAGACCGACTAACAATTTATCAAACTCGGAAAATTAAAACTGACACATTCGTGCGAACGCATTTTGAGCTATAGGGTACCGTACTGAAGAAAACAGGTACGTAGTTCACGAGACGCTGTCTAGGAGACTCCAACACCTATCTGTAACACGTTTCAACAATCAACACAGAAGGCGATAACGCAACCGACAACAAAACATCGTAGGCTTGGCATTTTAAGGAGGATACGGGGAGTATAGAAGCATTCCACCACAACTGGCCTTGGGGAGCGAGCTCGAAAATTTTCTCGCGGTCTGAAAGGTCACAATTTGTGTATTACGGGTTATGTATAAATAACAGCTCATAGTTCCTTATACGAGATCACGGGGGACTACCACCGTAGTACCTCCATCCCATCCTGATCAAAACTGAAGCATATAGTGACCTCTCTCTTCGCAGCTGAATCCATTACGGACTGATTTATTTTCAAGGAGATAATAATAATAATGTATCTAGCGGGATTCGGTAGTGAGGAGTATCAAACGGTGAATCACACTGCTTCGCTTAAGTGTATAGTTTTGAGTTGACAGATTGGCCTGTTGTGTGCCTGCAGTCTGCGTAATTTAAGAGTGGAAGTAGTTTTCTAGGGGGAGCGAAGTTGCTAGTTATGCTAAGTTCTGCTATCAATATTACTCGGAAATGTACAGGAGTTTGGCTAGTGCTTCCCACGACAGCTAGGGCATCGTAATTCGCAGATGCGGGGTGGGGGGTAATAAAAGTGATAACTGTCCGGCAGAGTATGACTTTTCAGTCAGCTGAATAAAACTGCTTAAAGCAAATTCCAGGATGACTCGTTTGAAGGGCCACGGGCATTTTTCTTCTCCAACCTGAGCTTTGAGCTTCGTCTCTAATGACCTCGTAGTCAATAGACAGTTAAACTCTGTTCCTCCTCCTCCTTAAATCAGTCTAGTTCTTTAAATTACCATTATGGCCGTGAAGACGGAGTCTCCCAAGATTCTTTCCATTCTCCCCTAATGATACATTGTTAGTCTGAATTTATATTTATTGGGCATAAGAATAGACCTTAACCATGTCTCTTCCTGACAGTCTAATACAGCCAGTAATAAATATTGTTGGTTATAATATACCAGTATAACATATTATCATGGCAGTATGGAGGGGAGGAGTAAGAAACAGTGATAATCAGCGTGTAAGTCCGCTGAAGCCAAGCACCTTTTATGTTTAAAAGTTTTTCTTAATTTTGAGTTTTGTCGCCTTGTTGATCCAATTCGTATTACACAACGAACCGCGTAAAGGTTGTCTTAAAAACTGCGAATATAGAGGTGGGTGGGTGTTCCCAGTTTAAGACGTTCATCCACTGTAAAAAAATGATGCAGTTAAAAACAAGGATCACAAATTCTATAACCGTGTCTAGAAATCATAGTTACACAAATATTTTTTTCCTTTTTAAAAACAATTGTTTCATCCATACGTCCAGGCGCTAATGTGCCTACTCTCCTTCACTCGATGCATATATTGCACTGACACTGATTATCGGCTTTTTTTTTCATTCAAATGTGAGTGTAATTTCGTATTATACTACACGTATGAAACGAAGCAGTTTCTGTAACTTGCATTTTCCCTACCGAGTTTTGAGGCGTTAATGGCTTGAGGGCTCAGTAATAGTGTAAGGTTTCGGATCGAGAGACTGCGGATTCAATCCCTGGTCGATCCCAGAATTTTCATCTCTTAATAGTCACTTCTTTCACATCTTGCAAAGTTTGCTAATGTTAAAAATGTCGAGTTTCACCATACTTCGAAATCCACGTTACACGGTAGGACTCCCTATAACTAGCTGGGTATGTCATCAGGACGCAGGAAGGTGCCACCTCCAATAGAATCTTATCTAATAAAGCTCTGCGGTGTTAAAACTAACCTTCCTTGTGATGATAAATTTACCCTCCTTTTAATGTATCCCAAAGCAAGCATGCACAAGCAAGCACCAGCGGTTTAACAATCACTTTTCTTCAGGTCTGGATCTACACAGCGTATAGCAAACATAATTTATGTATATATATATATTTTTAAAGTTGATAGATGACCGCACTGCATGGATGTCAGATGTTTTCTGTTGGCTTCCTCTGAACTACTAGTGCTGGACATGACATTAAAAAACATCTCCTGTCCAAATTTCTGATTTGAATTCGAATCATGGGCTGAGGCTTTCTAGAAACCAGCCTATATGCGTTATGACATTCCATCGAACAGCTAATACAGTTGGGACAATCCAAGTTTCCGTATATTTGCAATTAGTACTTTTGTGTCAAAGTCAGGTTGATAGGCCCGTAGAGGACTTAGTTTGATTCCAGTGAGCTGTAACGTGTAATTTTACATGATTATATTCAACATAAATTTTTTAGTAGATATTACAGAGATCTGTCACCAAATGGTTCAAATGGCTCTAAGCACTATGGGACATAACTTCTGAGGTCATTAGTCCCCTAGAACAAAGAACTACTTAAACCTAAGGACATCACACACATCCATGCCCGAGGCAGGATTCGAACCTGCGACCGTAGCGGTCCCGCGGTTCCAGACTGTAGCGCCTAGAACCGCTTGGCCACTTCGGCCGGCCATCTGTCACCAGATGACTTTCAGATTCACATGGCACATACATTATCTGATCAAAAGTATCCGGACACCGTATTAGTGGACATTGATATGGGTTATGTATACCATTCACCTTTATTGCGGCCTTAAATCTGCTGGGGACACATTCAGTGAGGTGTCGGAATGGCAGCCCATGCTTCCTCATGTGCCGAAACCAGAGAAGGTAGCGGCGTTATGCGCTGGGATCTGGAGTGAAGTCGACTTTCCAACTCATCCAAAAAGTATTCCGTTGAGTTCCAGACCGGGCTCTGGGCAGGCCAGTCCATTTCAGAAATACTACTTTCCACAAACCATTGCCTCACTGATCGTGCGTTATGACAGATGCGTCATCATGCTGATAGTCATCATCTCCCAACTGTACCTCCACTGTACGCAGTACACAGTGTTATAAAGAGTGTTCATATACTTCCGCAATTTAGCGTTTTAAGCGCAATTAGCGGACAACATCCTAACCACGAAAAACACACCCAGACCATAACATCGCCTCCTCCGTACGTCGCTGTTGGCACTACTAATGATGACAGGTAACATTCTCCAGACATTTGCCAGACCCAAACTATTCCATCGGATTGCCACAGATATAGCGTGATTCATCATTTCAGGTCACTCGTTTTCAGTCACCCATTTATCCAGTTGTGTCGCAGTTTACCCATCCTCAAGCTTCGCTTAGCATTGACCACAGAAGTGTACGGTCTGTCAGGAGCTGCTCGATAATTGCGTCCCATTCTTTTCACCTCCCTAACGCAGTCATTGTGCCACCAGGATTGGTGGTAGCACTTTGGAACTCAAGAGTTATTCTTTCTTCTCATTTCATGCGCTTTTTCACAACCATCATTCATATTGCTCGACGGTCCCTGTCCTCCAGTATGCTTGATCTTGATGTAGCTGTGTGTTCTTTTGTGTTTCCACGTCACAGTGGATTTGGGCAGAGTAGAAGAGTGGAAATGCCGCTCACGGATTCTTTACTCAGGTGCCCAATCGTTAGTCTACGTTCGAAGTCACGGAACTCACCTGGCCGACCCGGTCTGCTATTACTGCTTTTCTACTAAAAACGCAATACTTCCCACCTCCTTTTATACAAGCGGGACCGTCTGTAGTGACATCTGGTGCTAGTAGTCAGTTCCGCATTGTATAGGACTGTGTGGATTGTTTTGACCAGATGGTGTACGACTAGGCGAATATTATGTTACTTTTGCTTCCATAAGAATGGTCTTCCTGATTTGACTGCAACAGATATGTTTAAATAATTTTGGTACAGTGTCCGAAGTTATTTTAGAACAAAGATGAGAATCGAGAATGAATATTTTATTTGCCCTGATTCAGAATCGTATGATCCCAAGTCTGTACGTAAGCTCTTTTGCCAACAAACTGTTCTACCTTGTGTTCGTGCGAAGGAGAAAGGCTAATGTATAAAGTCCCTTTGCGACGACGCCATTGTAGACCGAGCAAAATTTCCTTTTCGAAGGCACTACCCTGGCAAAAGTGAAAGAGGAAAATCCAAAATTTCGAAATAGACTTGAGAATATGATTCAAATTCTTTCCTAAGCTAGACCAATGGGATAACTACTACGACTCTTTGGTCGGTTTCAAATCACTAGAACGAAGGATCCAGGTCGGTTAATAGAACTAGCTTTTGTTTTTTACTCCTTCCACAAGATATAACGATATTGGACAAGTCTCCTGTTCTTTGATCTTGTAGCGTATGTGATCTTATAAACAGGAAATCTTCATGCTTGAGGCTTGTATTTTGTGTAGCGAAAAAGACTGTACCAGTTTTATGAGACAGCAGTTGTATTCTCATGCTGGGAAAGTTAGCTGTTTCCACACTTTCGCAGTGTCACGGTAAGCACCTTATTTCTGTCGGTGTCAAACAAGTTTTTTGAAATCAGCAAACTTGAACTTATGAAATGCTAAAATAGGTAAACGGTCATACCTCAAAGATTTGATAAGATCCGCGTATACGTTCTATACAGTTAACGGCATTTTTACTCGCTTCCCGAAACAGGTCAATGGTTTAATCAGAAATAAAGATTTGTAGTCACACGAATCGGTCTCGGAAGTTTAAAGTACTTTGCCATTCAAGTTAATGAGATGTTGATTGTCGCATTTGAGAATTTTCGCAAGGTAGGAGATGAGGTACTGGCGGAAATACAACGATGAGAGCGGATCGTGAGTCGTGCTTGGGTATCTCAGTCGGTAGAGCACTTGCCCTCGAAATGCAAAAGTCCCTGGTTAGAGTCCCTGTCCGGCATACAGTTTTAATACACCAGGAAGTTTCAATGAATTTCCTGTTTGCTGATGCCAATAGAAAATAGATGCAACGATGTGGTTTGTGCCCACTGATGACTCAGATATGGTTGTGGTGCCCCTTAGTCATTCCATGCCTCGCTTTCCCTTTATTGCGAAAGGGGTGAGTCATCAACCGTTTCGTTTGGTGTCCTCCAGTTTGCTTCGTTGTTGTTTACTGCGTACATCGCACAATCGGCATTTTTGTCCGACAAATCTCCGGCCGTCGAGCTCGCTTTCGTGGCATTCACTCTGCTCTTTCGGCTTTCCAGGAACCGATCAATGCTCGCCGCTGTGTTTATTCGCGTGCTGGATCGGTATAAAGCTAGACGTGAGCTTTTTGTAAGCTCTCGTGAACAGCGTGCAAATGACCTAATACTTCAAGTGTTGCACACTGCTTTCCGTACCCACTGCATCCAACCAGCCGTCCCATCATTCAACTATCAATCATCTGTTCTCTCTCTCTGTCTCTCTCTCTCTCTCTCTATCTATCTATCTATCTATTTATCTATCTATCTATCTATCTATCTATCTATCTATCCCTCCCTCCCTCCCTCCCTCCCTCCCTCCCTCCCTCCCTCTCTCCCTCTCTCCCTCCCTCCCTCTCTCCATCAACCCTCACCCTCCCCCCATCAACCTCTTACCCTCCCTTCCTTCCTCACTCTTTCGTTCTCTTAGGATGTAGTAAGTAAGTGAGTTACATCACACAAACTCCACCTTCCATAGATGCTTTGTAAATTCATTGTGTGGTCTGACAAGTGAATTCCATCCATTATTTTTATACCTTGTTAACTAAGTTACCACTCAACATCGTACCGAGCGACGCGCCACAATGGTCAGCACACTGGACTCATACTCGGGAGGACGACGGTTCAAACCCGCGTCTGATTTAGGTTTTCCGTGATTTCCCTAAATCGCTTGAGGCGAATGGCGGAATGGTTCATTTGAAAGAGCACGGCAGATTTCCTTCCCCACGCTTCCTTAATCCGATGGGATCGATGACCTCACAGGGTGTATACGACCCGGGACAACCGGGAGATCCGGGAAAACCCAGGAATTTTTTCATCCGGGAGAAAACCGGGAAAAACCCGGGAATTTTTTAGAATTCCGGGAATTTTTCATTGTTTTAGCTTTCAGTTAAATTTTTGTGATTCTGACTGGTGAGAACCAATACTCTAACAAAGGATATTACTGTATCCCGCTACTGCAGAATAATACTTCAGCAACAAAACATGAACGAGAGAAAAAAAGAAAACGAAAATAAAACTTAAGTTGCAAAGGAAATGGCACCGTATACAACAACAAAACAGTGCTCATACAAGCGTCTGCCAACAGCAAAGTGTGTCAAAGGCTTTAGGAAGACTATGTAATGCTTTATAACAACAAACTTCCTCCGATGAGCGTGACGTGACAACTGTTTAAATTAGATTCGTTTGAGCTGTTGCGGGCGGGCTCTTGACCATGCGCAGTTGAGTCGCGTATGAGTTGTACCTTCTCCCGCTTCTGGTTACAGAAGTATGGCTGGGCGCCACTGCTTAATGTTGCCTCGGTTCGGAAATGAAGCAAATCTGGGGCTGATGCACAGAGCAGTCAGAGTTGTTGTGGGGAGGTGGGCAGCGTCCTCGTGATCTGTGTTTACGTTCAGTGATTTTGTTGTTTCCTCTCCGTTTATTGCTCTCACGTTGTTGTTGTCGTTGTCGTCGTCGTCGTCGTCGTCGTCGTCTTCAGTCCTGATACTGGTTTGATGCAGCTCTCCATGCTACTCTATCCTGTGCAAGCTTCTTCATCTCCCAGTACGTACTGCAGCCTACATCCTTCTGAATCTGCTTAGTGTATTCATCTCTTGGTCTTCCTCTACGATTTTAACCTCCACGCTGCCCTCCAATGCTAAATTTGTGATCTCTTGATGCCTCAGAACATGTCCTACCAACCGGTCCCTTCTTCTTGTCAAGTTGTCCCACAAACTCCTCCCCAGTTCTATTCAATACCTCCTCATTAGTTAAGTGATCTACCCATCTAAATGATCTCACGTTAAATGATAACAAAACTGATTTTTGTGGCCGGGAGCTATCAAATGAATTAAAATACGTTCGCGTAATTACGGAAAGCTAAAATATGTTATTAGTTTCAGATTTTATTTCCACCTTCCTGACAGAACAATGAAGTTATTTTTGCCGGTTTGGTAAAGAAATTTGGCTTAAAGTTAATCTTTTCTGCTGAGGCAGTCAGTTCATTTGAAACGAAGCGTTTAATTTCACACTATTGCCTAGTTTCAATTGTTCGCTGCATTTCAAGTGCACGTATGGCATTATGCCATAATAAAGAACCAAACATGAGATAATATAGTACTGGTACTCCAAGAAAATTTACATACGAATGTGCATTTTAAGCCGAATTATGCGTTTTAGTATGGTTCACGAAATTTCGACGCTCTTGAAGTATCATCTGATGTATTGTTATTTATGCCATACGTAAGATCTTTTAATGTTTTACACGTACGAACATATCGGCTTCCTGCGTCATCGTAGCTGCGCAAGCGCGGTGACGCCTGTTATTTGTCATTCTCTTGCAACTGCTGAAACGAACCTAATTCTAACAGGTCGCGGGAAAATATTGTGAATGGTGGTTTGAAAAGCGTTACATTCAAAGCAAATATCCTTTTTACGCAAGATAAACTATGTGCGAGAATGTACGATGAATTTCTTAAATCACAAAGCGTTTGACTCTCATTTAAAAATCAACTCTTTGAGGACGATCATTTAGAAGAATTTCGAGTCCAAAAGATCAGACATTTACGTCATTTCACTGGCACATTTGTGTGATGTATCTTAAAGTGTAACACGCGCAAAAAAGATCAACATTATATGTGGAAGCTTAGCCTCTTTTCCAGCTTATTGATCTTCGAGACCAATATTATATGTGAATGCTGTGTATATTAATTTAAACCATTAGTTTTTCTTATTTGTGTGTTCGCGCTACTTAAGAGTGATGTTGCTATTGGCTCACTACATCATGTGTCCTATGCTGCCATCAGCTGGCGAGATCACGTGACAAGAGCTATGACTGGCTTACAAAAGCGCATCGCAATCTCGATTTCAATGTTTCGGAAAGTAACATGCGGTGTTTGGTGGAATTCAAATTTATATCTTCGTAATACGAAAATATGGAGCGTACATGTTGCTGCACATCAAAGGTGTTTCAAAACGTGTTTTCCCCCCTCTTGAGTTTCGTTTTCTAAAGTGCCGGGAAATTCTACTCACGCATATAAAACCATAGGCCTAATGAGTTCTACAGTGCCGAGGAATAGTATACTGTCACTTAACACGGAAAAAGTGTATTTTCATCCGGGAGAAAGTGTATTTTTAACCGGGAAATCCGGGAATTTTTTTTCCTTGACCACGTATACACCCTGCCTCACTGTTTGGTCCCCTCTCCCAAATCAACCAACCACTCTACATTAGTCTTGGTCCCATAAGAACTTACCCACACTCTACATAGTAACGCTATTCCTATCAATACTACTAACTGCAACTCATTTCTCCCGAGGGAATTCCAAAACACATACGAATAAATCGCGTAAAAATGGAGAATTGGTTCAACAACTTAAGTTTGAATACTACGTAGTGTAACAGTTGCGTTCTAACGTTAAGGACACGCAGTAGATCTACATCTATACTCAAAAGTACCATTTGTTGTGTGGCGCAGGCTACTTTATTTATCACTGTCAGTTCCCCGTTCCCTGTTTTAAAGTCAGTTAAAACCAGTGCCTACGCCCAGACCCTCACGGGCGCTGATAACCTCGCTGTTGTGCGCCCTAAAACACTAATAATCATCATCATCCCAGACCCGAGACAAGTATCTAATACGCAACCATCTATTTACGAAGCAGCAATGTTACGACGGAATAGTAATAAAGTAGCTGAAGTAGTAAAATACTACTTTTAAAGCCTCTTCTCATTTCAGAGTCTACAGTGACTCCATACGCTACAAATCAATGTGAAGTGCATGGCAGAGAATACTTCCAATTGTACCACTTATTAGAGCTGCTTCCCGTTCCATTCACGTTTGGAGAATGATTGCTCAGACACGTTGCGTGCGCTGTAATTGTCTAATCTTGCCCTCGCGATCCACGTGGGAGCGATGCATAGGGGGTTGTGGTATATTAATCACTTAAAATAGGCTCTAGAAAGTTTGTAAGTAGTCTTCCTAGGGATAGTTGTGCGACATTCTGCGATGGGTCGCACATATGTTTTTGTAAGCAAGCTCCTTTGCAGGCCGAGTCTCTGTAATCGCTCCATTTCAAATACCTACAAATTGTCATACCCAAGTATTTAATGAGTTGATATTGTAGTCATAGGACACTAGTTTTTTGTGATATTCCGATTACGTTTCTCTACATTTAAAACAAGTCGCCCATCTTTGCAACACTTTGAAATCCTATCAAAATCTTAACAGTATTGGGTAGCGGTGGAAAGCCAAGGGAAAGTGTTAGTGTTGACGTTTATCGTTGTTTTTTTCATGTGTGTTTTTCCCTCTTACTCAATCTCTGCGTAATTAGAGGGAGCGGTAGCTACGCCCAACTTTTCATGTACTAATAGTTTACTGATCCCGAGATGGCGGAAAACTCCGAATACTGGACTTTTATTCCAACACTGTCATCCTGACTTAGTTTTTCGGTGTTCTACTTAAACCAGTTCACTAAAATGAAGAATGCTTTCTTAAACAAGGCCACAATCAATTACCTATTTCATTCTTGTTCAGCATAAATAGCGTATAGCGACGTTACACCTAAACTTTGTTCTCCTGCACTTCGTACGTTGCCCTTTCATACTTCCTTCAATTACAATTTTGAGCGTGGTTCTGTTTATGTACGCAGATCATGAAATGTTCTTCGTGACCCACCCGGGTCTGGCATCGAACTAACAGCAGTTCTACCCCCGCCCCCCACTCCCGTTCCGTGAAAAGTAATCACTCAGATGACCAGCTGTGCGCGAATTTGTTTATATCATAATTATTTGTGATGAGGCAGATAGAATAACTCTTGCACTTGCGAATACACAAAGATATTTAGTTGTCTTTTCGCGATTCATACAACCTTCAGCGTACGAACGAGGAAGACAGTCCAGCGATAACAGCGGTAGTGGTATGACCTTGGGAGTTGGTCTCCGTTCTTTGTTACGTAAGCTGACGCGAAGCTAAACGTGCCGCCTGCCGTCCACGTGATCCTGTTGCCCTGGTTTTGTCATAGGTGCCACAGAGCGAGGTAGCTCCTCCTACTCAGTTAAAGCAGATGCGGAGGCAGATATGGGTGTTGTTCCACTGAAAAGGACACGGCAGATTTCCTTCTGCAATCTGACTTTGTGCTCTGTCTACGATAGCCCTGAGGTTAAATCGTAAGCTTACTTCCTTCTTCCACATTCTATCTGCTCATTCTGTTATTAGCTGCCCTCTTGCACCCTTAGGCCCAAACATCAATACTGCCATGACTTAATTTATCTGCTGCAGCTTAGAATGCTGCTTAGTATCTTTCATATGGGTGTTAATTGAAGACTGAGTAGTGAAATTTTCGAGAGCGTTTCATCCTTCCAGATTTCTTAATATTCAACAATTTCGTGGCGTTTAAACCATGTATAAATTTTTGTACACAGCAGCAGCTATAGGTTTAGGCACCCTCGCAACAGGTATCATTCAAGTATTATCGCTAGGAGGACACCGAAAACCACATGTTATTCTCCTGTTATCGGCAGTCGGACGGAGCAAAATATGAGTCAACGTTTCCACAAATTACTGCAACCAGATGCCTTTTGTTTTATTATTCAGTATTTATTTTCCGTTATCTGTTTCGAATCGCCGTGCCATTCATCATTCGGTGGTACATATTCGTTGCATGTTTTTAGCATTGTGGGGATCGTGTAGAATTAGTAGTATCAAACAAACAGCTGCTACTAACTCTACACGACCTCCACAATGCTGCAAACATGCTGTTAATATGTACCATCTGATGATGAATCGTAAGGCGATTCGAAACTCGTAATGGACAGTAAGATTTGAATAAGACAAAAGGCGACTGGCCACAGTAATTTGTGGAAACGTTTATTAATCAGTCGCAATGTTCCACATCCATAATTGATTTACGTTTTAAAACGTAAGTCGTTCTAGGGTAGGCTATCTTTTTCTTCTCAAAACAGTACTACGCTCGATTCAGTACAGGTGTTAATCCATCGCAATCACTTATCGAATACCCCCTCTCTTTACTTGGCATCTGGCATTTATCATGATTGTGCCTGCTCGAGTTCGGTCCAGCGAAGCCACATCACATGCATACGACATCGGGACTGTAGGAGGGGAGCTCAATTACTTTGAACGCTGTTTCACAACGGTGTGGTGGAGCGTTGTCTTGGAAAAAGAAAAAAAGGAAATAGAAAACTGATGGTACTAGATCTTAGATTGATTGCTCTTCAAGCTCTTCTCAAGTAAGAATCTAGCTGCATACATTTCTGCGCGTTTCCTATAAGAAGAAAACCCTCTTCTGACAGAGAGGTGTTTTTAGACTGCGAAAGATGCAGCATATGTTTCTTCTTGTCCGGTGACTTAACAAAACAGTGTAGTAAGAAAGCGAGGTTTCGTCGGTTGTAGAAGTGCCGTTCGTATAGCTAGATGCTAACTCTTTTTATGGGATTTCTTGAATCGAGAGAGCGATATCTTCTTGAACTATGAGTGTAACGCCTCAGCACTGCACTTACCCATCGGAAACTTTTTGACCATCTGAATATTCATGTGTTGGGCCAACCGAAATTTTGAGCCAGATAGAAATTCGAACCCAGTTCATGTGATAATCTTGAGCAGTCGGCGTATGGGAGGAGGATGTGCGTAATCTTCTCCAAGCACTGGGGAAATTTACTCATAATACGACTGGACTGCAAGTTCCCGAGAAAAGCTGTTACACAATACTGTGGTTAAGAGACTGGACTCTGATGAGGAGGATCAACCGCTTGTGAGTATCGAAATTAGTGTTTCCGTGGTTTGCGTAAATTGAGGCTAATACTAGGATGTTTCCTTTCAAAAACACACTTTACGTTTCGCATCCCATTCTTGTCCTAGTCCCATTTTTTTGTATTCCATTTCGTAATGTCGTCGACAGTACCTTAAACACTATTTTTACTTCCTTCCATGTATTTCTACCACTATAACTTTTCTAAAAGAGTAACCGTGATGTGTGTTACTAACAGCTAACACGGGACACGGTCCCAGTTGCGTGTATGTATCTAATGGCTTCCGGAGGCAATAAGCAATTGATTTTTAATATTTTATACAGTTATTGATCGAATTTAAAACTTTAAAATGCTGTCAGAGCCCACTTATGAAGAGCTGTAATATTATAAAGATTTAACATAATAAGTCAAGTATAACAGAAACTGTGTATGTATGTGTGTCTCCTGAAACAACGTCTCTCGTGGCGCGTAGATAACCGAAACTATATTCATGCAGTATTTGGCAAATCACTTAGCTACATCCAATGAACTTTACAAATAATTTCAAACCTTTACGAACCTTTTTTTCGCTGACACCCCTGCAAAATAATGAAAGAAGGCAGTCGCTTACTACATTTTTGCTGTTCATGTAGTAAAACTGCAGTATCAAGGATAATGCTTTAATTTATTACGTCGTAATTACTAACACTACGCAAAACACACTTTGGAGACAGGATTCACATATACCACTGGATGTACTTGTAAAAATATAGTATGGCACGGCTCATAGATCGGGAGATAGGACGTTTTATACACGGAAGTTCGAATCTTTAAATATTCGGAGCAGGGATTTAAGGTGCAAAACCTAATAAAAGCAATCCGAGTTGCCCGTCGCGGTATATGTTTACACATGTTGATACATGTACGTTATAAAATTTTGACTGTGTGTCACAATGCGATTGTAGCTTTCATTGGTACCTCGCCAAGATCTTTGCTTTGTTAAAAATTATGCCAGTTAGTGTTTCAAGTTTCACCGTATCACCACTCTTAGGGAAACAGCGATTGTAAGATACTCGGCAGTGTTTATTGCAATCTCAGACATTCCTTAATACAAAATTTCAAAATTTTCTTAGTTCCTTACAAAAAATATAACAATTTTACTGATCAACGTGACGCAGTAGGAGACAGTGGATTAGTGTTTTAGAAGGGTTCGCTTCAAACGCCCGACAGAATAACCTAAGTTTAGCTTCCTTTCGTATTTGTAAATCATATGGATGGCTCTTTTAAAAAATGCTAAGATTGACTGCTCAGCGCTGTTCTCTCACCATACAATGACCACGGCTGCTCCCCCTCCCCCCTTTTTTTTCCCGTCTGGTTCCACATTCCTGAAACCGTGCAGTGTTAGATTTTATCTAGATAGCGCCAGATTTTATCAGGCTTATCACAGGTGCAGAGGAGAGGAAATTGACGGCACCCATCAGTGAAGAGAGGCCTGCCTAGTCTAGTAGGAATTTTATGCTGTTCCTATTGACTGTACTGACCACGTTAATACTAGTAATTGCTGAGGAAAAGGCATGGTACTTGGTCATAATTGTCTGTTCCATGATCAATGCGGATGAGAGGTAAAGTCATCTCTGCAGAGCTCATAGCTAAGTGGCCAGCATAGCTTTAGAATCGATAGTGTATGCGGGTCAAAGTGTTCCAAATTTGATCCTCGCAGTCTGGGTCTCTCAATGTATTTCATTATCTCTTTTTAACGGTACCCTCAAAGAACGTTACGAGAAAGACGTAATTCTGTTTTGTAATCATTTACTTTAGAATCCAATTTAATAAGCTGTAATCAGTCGAAACGTCACTGATGACACTATCTCTTAGCTCTTCGTTTTCGATGTAACTGTGATGCGAAAGTGTACTGCGAAATTATAGTACTTCTATAGAGAATAACCAACCGAAGACATGCAATGCTAGGGTTCTTACTCCGGAGGCGCTGGGTTCGAATCCCTTTTCAGCTATTGGTTCCTCTAAATCACAGTCTTTAACAGCTTATGCTCCGTTTCAGGTGGTAACGACGCCAACGTGCCTTTAAATTCCAAATTTCCTTTTCTAACAAGACTTTTCATTTACTTAAATTAAACAGGCAAGCTATCAACGAAAGTTTTGTTGGTTACTCAACTTATACTAGGACTCGTTTTAGATACGCTTTAAAAAAGCGTGTAACAAGAGGATGGAATAGCAGTATTTTCGGAAAACAAGCAAGGCATTTTCTGCTAGTCTGCCTTCTGGCAATCTGATCAATTTGCAGTCATCTCATTTTGTAATCGTTATCAGTAAAAAGTAGTGTCATACTGAATAACCTACCCTAGCACAGATTTTAAAGTCAAAGTAATCGTAAACCATGGTCGGTACTTTTCTTCTACTTTACACAGAAGAGTCTAAACCGAAGAGGATATGTGTAAATTTAAATTACGAACGCTAAGCCATCTCACAGTACCTACCATACCATACCATCAAAACCATGTTATCTTTTATGCAACGAAATACTATAGAATGGCTTTATTACAGCTTTGTGAAAGATATACGTATACTATCCCGAGAAAATCTACCAACAAAGTTTCAAGAACCGGCCTTATATGATGACACATGAAATATATAACAACCTCCTACATTTCGCACACATAGGTATTGTGACGATAAAGATTAGAATAATTACAGCACGCACAGAGGCGTTCAGTCATTCTTCCCACACTCCGTTCGTGAATGGAACGGGAAGAAACCCTAATAACTGGTACAATGGGACGTACCCTCTGCCATACACCTCACGGTGGCTTTCAGAGTATAGACGTAGACGTAAGTGGGCTCAAAACATTTCTCCTCATCACCTCTAGCCGCATCCCTATGGGATTTCCAGTCAATTGCGAATATTCCATATCCAACTGCTAATCGGATTTTGCATTATCAGGAAACTGTATAAGCATTTCGTGGCGACTTGCCATTTCCGTATTCTATCATTACTGTGTTTGCCATGCAACATTACTATTGATAGAAAGGAATCCACAACATATCGGATGTTTATAACCTTCATGTATAGATACACTGGTACACAGTGAAATGACTCATCAAATAAACAGCTGTATATAAGGGAGGACAGGTTGTCAATATATGCGCCGGGTTACCGTTATTTTCGTTTTCTCCTTTAAACACTCTACACAGATAGGGCATAGGCTCTATGCACAAGGCTGTCATCGTTGTTTTCCCTAATCCTTGAGGAGTCAGAGATCCTGGTGTATCCTTAAAAACATTGTAGTCATCTGAACATGGAACCCTTAACCCATGCTAATCTTTGTTAGACAGTTTTCTTGTTCTAGAGCCACAAACAGCTTACGTATTTCAGGTGTATATTTTCACCAACACATTCCGCCCTTCGATTGACAGTTGGCCAGCTGTTAAGATATGTGAGGTGAATTTAAAGCAATCCTATTTTAACATGGTTTTCCGAACTGGGAGTTATTTCGTGTTCACAACCGCACAAATCTGCAAAAAACGAACAACAGCAGTGGCACTTTAAAATATAGACAGAGAAGGAAAAAAATCGTGTGTGATTGCTACAGTTCAGACGATTAGGAGGCACTTTACCATCTGCGAGACAGCATCGTGTTTTATTCAGGCATCAACAGCATTTCGCAAAAAGAAAAGAAGTAGCGTAACCGCTCTTGGTCGTTGTAGGTACACACTGGTTTGGCGTAGGAGATAAACGAATTTAATATAAAAGGAAGGGTGACTTGATTATTTCGTTTCTTGTCTGACAGTATAATGGCTAAAGTAATTACAGATATCTCAATATAGTATTTTAATCTCAAGTGGAAATGTTTATTCTTCGGTTAAGTAGGCGGTAATAATTTGACGTGTGTTCCTTTTTTGTGGATGGTTATGTACAAGGCACAGTTAAATGAAAACGAGACAGATGGAGAAAAGTAAGTAAACTGTTTATTATTTCAAACGTAATCGCTGTATCTGTCAGTACATTAATCCCACTCTGAGACAGGCTGACCAGTGCAAATGGTTCAGATGGCTCTGAGCACTATGGGACTTTACTTCTAAGGTCATCAGACCCTAGAACTTAGAACTACTTAAACCTAACCAACCTAAGGACATCACTCACATCCATGCCCGAGGCAGGATTCGAACCTGCGACCGTAGCGGTCGCGCGGTTCCAGACTGTAACGCCTAGAACCGCACGGCCACACTGGCCAGCACTGGCCAGTGCATTTATGGAAAAATGTTTGCGATTGCCTACGGCACCACCATGGTTGTACCCTGGCGCGCACCTCTTCATTCGGAGCAAGACGGCGTTCGTGAAGAATGGGAGAGATTCCTGTGTGTGGAGGTATGCGCCCGCCCTCATGTTGTCAAGAGTCTTTAGAGTATGGAGCAGGAGTTTCGATGGAAACCATCACACATTCTCGATGAAGTCCCGATCTCTTCCGATGCGATTTCCATATTTTTGAGGCCGTGAAGAAAGACATTCGTGGTTGTCGATTTGTTCGGACGAATAAGTGCACGCCCGGATACAATCATGGATCCGTAGACAATCGCAAAAAATTTTCAATGAAGTCACTGACAAGTTGTCTCAGATTGGGGTAAATACGTTTGAAATAATACAGTTTACATACTTTTTCCCATCTGTCACTTTTTCATTTGACTGCCCCTCAAAGAAACAGTAAAATTAGGAAACAGTTCTTACAGTATATCGCAAATGATTTTATAACATCCGTCAGTGTTCGCGGAGAATCAGTCGGAGTATAGCGACCGTTTGTTTCCTCTCTGTTTGCGACATATGCGATAAACTGCAGCCGGGTCGATATCTGTGGGGCTCCAATAGGGGTGGAAGCACATTCCACGTAGCGTGTGCAGGCGACACCCTTCTGCTAACATTTATCACGAGTAAATTCTTTAGTTGATCAGTAAAAAAGAAAAGAAATTCTTGTCACAGTGAAAGAATTCCTTGTTAGTAAGTGTAGTGGCTCCCGACGTAAGTATGGTTACAGTTTTTTGACCTGGTGAATAACTTTATTATTCTGAACGGAATATTGTTAGGTGGATTATTTGGTATCAGTTTTCATTAATGTTGGTAGATTTTCAAAATACAAGGTATTATTTTCTAGGGATGTGCAGTGGTTGATTCATTATACTGATTGGGGGTAGTGGTGTTTGCTATTCCTACTTTATATGCTGTGATGCGCTTTCTTTACCCGTGTCTTTTTCTATCCTTATATTGCAATTGTATCGATTGATTTAAAAATCTCCAGATCCTCCCTATTCGAGTAGAGAGAAGCTATTGTAGTACTGAAAGTGCAGTTGCATCTAAAATTTAATACATTTAGGATCAGCAAAATAAATTGCTAATTTTGTAGTGGAAGTTCAGTGCACAGGCATAATAGGCCAAGAAAATCAGAGTTATCGCTTCCAAAAATTTGTGAAACTCTGAAAACTGTTTTAATTACTCAAGTAGGCCTCTGATATGAATAATCTTAGCTTGCCTAATTTATAAGTGAAGCTTTAGCCATGACGAAAAAAACACAAATTTTCGATTTTTCTCTTTTTTCACATTCCTCCAAAACGAGGATCAAAAATATGCTTTTGGAACAAGTTTCGCCATAGAAGAGTTACGTCAGAAAATGGTTCTTTTTGCAGTTTGCCAAAACTGAGATTTGGCCAATTTGATGCAAACTTTTATACGAGGAAAATTGTTGAGCATTAAATTTTGTTTTCATAGTGTCAAAGAAAATGACAAGAAACCTAGCTGGCAAGTAAAAATCGCCGTTATCGCTTATATACAGGGTGAGTCAAATGGTTCAAATGGCTCTGAGCACTATGGGACTTAACATCTATGGTCACCAGTCCCCTAGAACTTTGAACTACTTAAACCTAACTAACCTAAGGACAGCACGCAACACCCAGTCATCACGAGGCAGAGAAAATCCCTGACCCCGCCGGGAATCGAACCCGGGAACCCGGGCGTGGGAAGCGAGAACGCTACCGCACGATCCAGGGTGAGTCACTAACTATTGCCACCAAAAATAACTCCGAACGTATGATAGAAGCTGAAAAGTTTGTGGGACAAAAGTTGCATGGGACAGCGGGGGCCATAATATGACGTTGGATTTTTGTTGCTAGGTGGGGTCGCATCGGAGATATGAAGGTAAACTTTTTTTTTTCATCCATTTACAGAAGGTGTTTGAAGTTATGACCACAAGTATCAATGCAGTGCTACAATCTTCTTATCATGGATTGAGTGGTATTCCTTATCACATCGGCACTTATCGAAGCACATGCTCTGACAATTCTCTCTCGCATATCTTCATGTGTACTTGGAACGTCTTTATAAACAATGTCTTTTATGAGTCCCCACAAGAAAAAAATCCAGAGGCGTCAAGTCTGGCGAACCAGCCGTCCACGACACATCTCCTCCGCGTCCAATCTAACTATTTGGGGATTGTCTCTACGATTCATTTCTAGCCATCAGCGAAAAATGTGCCGGACATCCATCGTGTTGATAACACATTCTGTACCTTGTTCCTAAAGGTATTTCTTGCAATAACAGATGTAATGTTTCCTGCAGGGATGTGGTGTACTTCCTACTACAAAGATTTCCTTCGATGAAATAGGGGCCTATAATTCTGTCCTCCAGCATCCCACAACATACATTCACCGACCACAGTTTTTGGTGTGCAACTTGCCGCAGCCAACGTGGATTTTCAGTTGCTCAATAATGCATGTTATGCAAATTAACATTTCCATGGTTCGTGAATGTAGCCTCGTCACTAAATACAATCAAATTAATAAATGTGTCATCCCGCTGAATCTGAAGTTGAGCTCATCGGCAGAATTCAGCGCGACGCATACAATCCGTACCAGTTAATTCGTGGTGGAGACAGATATGGTAAGGACGATATTTATGGCGATGCAGAGCACGAACAACACTACTCTGGCTCATGCCAGATTCCCTTGCGATTTGACGCGAATAACGTAAGGATCTCGAACCACAGTGGCAATAGTACCAATTCCCGTTTCGTCGTTGGTAACTTTCCTTTGCCGGATGTGTTTCCGATCCGTTAAAGATCTAGTTGTTCTCAATTTATCATACACATATTTAAATGTACGACGTGTAGGGTGAGTAGGTTAGGATACCTTTCAGCGTATAAGTCTCTCGCTCTCACTGAATTTCGTTGGCATTCTCCGTAAATGAGAAGCATATCGACTTGTTCTTTGAAGGAATACATCATTCACATGCGCTTGATTCGACGATACTAGTCTTACCGTTCCTATTAGTGTTGTATGGCGAAACCGTCGAATGGTGTTTACATGTCAGTGGTACGTTAGATGGATACGCCGTATTCGGCTAATATTTACTATTTGCACGATATACGAGAGAGAATTGTCAGATAATGTGCTTCGGTAAGTGCCGAAGTGATCAGGAATACAATCCATGATGGAAAGATTGCAGCACTGCATTGATACCAATGGTCATCACTTCGAACACCTTCTGTTAATGGACGTTCATGCCACCTTTGTGACCTTCAAAGACCGTATTGTTAGACATGATTGGATTCGTCTCGCCGGCCGCTGTGGCCGTGCGGTTCTAGGTGCTACAGTCTGGATCCGCGTGACCGCTACGGTCGCAGGTTCGAATCCTGCCTCGGGCATGGATGTGTGTGATGTCCTTGGGTTAGTTAGATTTAAGTAGTTCTAAGTTCAACGGGACTGATGACCACAGATGTTAAGTCCCATAGTGCTCAGAGCCATTTGAACCATTTGATTCGTCTCGATAGCTGCCATCAGAAAATAAGTACCAAACTATAACATCCCATAATCATCTTGAGCTGGGACAACAAAAAAAAGGTTGATCCTTATATCTCTGAACGTCATATAATGGCCCCCATTGTCCCATGCAACTTTTGTCTCTCAAACTTTTCAGCTACTATCATACTCTCGGATTTATTCTTGGTGGCAATAGTTAGTGACGCACCCTGTATAAGTAACATAGATTTAGCACTCAGCTGATGCAAATGTAATTTCCACATTTTTTGTAATCATGAGTTTTCGATTAAAGGCTCTCAGAGGAATTTAGAGAAAACGAGAAACACTCCGAAATTTTTGAGGTTTACTTGTCATCACAGCTGAAGTTCCACTCAGAAATCGGGGCAAACTTTGATTAATCATATCAGATACCTACATGAGTTATTCGAACAGCTTCCAGAATTCCACTGTTTTTTGGAAGACAACCACGTTTTTGGAGCTAATTGTACTCTCTCATGATAGCACTAGGTACAAGGTAGTCGGTAACGCCCTACAGCATCCGTTTAACCACCTGTCTGGCTCAAAATGCTGTTTAATTTCTGCGTTTGTTTACTTTGCAATGTTTGTAGGATCTGGAGTATTCTTTTTCATTCGCAGTTTCTAAATTGGCTACAATGAATCTGGACGGATTACGTTAGCTATGACACGTGCACTGAACGGAAAACCCAATATTGAGTCACTGCACGCAGAATCATCACCGTATGAAAGCCGAAGACGAGTCACGAGTGATGCATTTGCGCGAAGTAGCTGTGAAATTTACAGGAAGTGCTACGTATTTTTGTGTATTGGTACGGTCGCAATTCTAGAAACATTTTATTAACACTGCAGGTGTCTATGCAATAATTAGATGCGTATTTTGCCACCGTACACGTTTATATTTTTTGAAACTGAAAAACACCAGTAGCCAGAAAATTATTCAATCTCTGTAGTTAGGTTCATTTGGATGTCAAAAACAGTTCGTTTAACACACTGAAGGGTCCATTTTCTTAAGGTCTCATCTCATCTGCTTGCACTCTTTCTAGGAGTAAATTACGTAAATATCTCAAGTACATCAACACTCTTCAGTGGTTAACAAGCCGTTTTTTTTTGTTATTAAAAAGAATCGTAAGTGTAAAATATGTGTATCTGTGACAACGAATTGAGTAGTTCCGGAGAGAGATCCAATCCTTTCTTTCTCTTTCTCATGAAATAAATTTTCTACTGCTACACTTTACTAATTTGTACCAAGACGCGTTAAACATGATTTTATCCATCCGTGTGCCAGGCTAGTACAGTGAAAACCAATACTGGCACCAACGAGCGTGAGCTCTTCGGCACTGAAGCTAGTTACGAGCAAATAAAGAAATAAAATATTCTGTGGAAAGTTATTTCCAGAATTATCAACTACGGATCTGCAACAAAATTCTCCCAGAAGCATGGAGAATATTGTGAATGATTCCAAAAGAGTAGGGTTTCATGTCCCGTTGACGACGGATTGAGGAAAGAAGTCGGTCGTGTACTAATAAGAACTACAAGGATATGCCCCTGAAAACTATGTAGGGGAGTAACGGAAAACCTAAATCTGGATTTGAACCAGTGCCCTCCCGAAAACGAGTCCAGTGCGTCACCTCGCTCAGTATAAGTAATTCCAAGCGTTAAGAAGTATTCATACAGCAGCTACAGATACTATGGTCATAACAATTAAGAATAGAATGCTGCAAGTTTGAGAAACGCGATGTGTCCTGTGTTTCCATCGACAAAATAGCGACAGTTAATGTATTTCACACCCCAAACCGAAAAATTTTATTCAACGCTTTAGCAAGAAAAGGCGGGCAAGGCCTCATTACGAATCGAGTACGATAGCCGCGCTGTTGCCACTTTGTAGACGGAGCGGCATGCAGCTGTGATTCAGCGGTCGGTGCGATGTTGCCGCATGTAATCGATTCGCGCCAGCTTTTGGGTGCGTCAGGTACGGTACGAGAAGAGGCTCAGAACAGAATTTCTCTCTTCGGTCGCAAGCTGCGCTTCTCCCGTGGTAACGATCCGCCTGTTGTGGAAACCGATTCCCCCTACCCTCGCCATGCCTTCGGAACCTTCCTCCTTCCCGTACCCGGCGCTGCAAGTAGGCGCGCGCTCGCCCGGTAGTGACGTCACAGGCGAGCTCAGTGCGCAGGCGCGCGGCTCTCGGCTGCCTAGTAGTAGCTGCAGCTGCCGACCCAGCAACGCAAGACCATCATCTCTTCTCTGGCCCGCCCGCCCGCCTGCCTTTTGATCTGTGATCAGTCTCAAAATGAGGGGGGGCGCACGCGTTGTAAACCATTGGTGAGACTTGTGTCGTTTACTGCATCATCACGACTTAAATTCTCTTCGCTGTGGAATTATTTCTATCCGTTGCGACTGTGGCCGCGCCGAGGGGGAACGAAAAGCAAAATGCCGGAACGGCAGCCGTCGTCGATTTCGTATAAAAGAATTATTCATCTTGGGGATTTCTTAGTTTAACGCCCATGCAGACGAGCTTAAGTGCTTGTATTATTAAATGCTCAGTGAAGTTTATTAATTTAGCTCTGAGCTAAATATAACTACACTTTTTGAACAAATCACTTTTTTTTAGTTACGCAGCGTACTCTCGTTGTCGGGGTACGTTCCGAAATGACTCTCGTTAGTTGGAACCTTACCGCGAACGTTGAAATGAGGCCTTTAGTTATGCTTTGTTTGCTTGAACGTTCCAGACGAAAGTAGCACAGCGACGAAAATACTGCGTCGCTACTGTTCGGACGGTAGTCATATTGAACGTATAATCCGGATTTTTACAGGAATCGGGAGGCTGTCTACATCTTACAAGGGAAATCTAACCCACAGAAACGTGTATCCGCCACATTCAGTGGAAGTTACACAAATCGGTGCTCGACGGTAGAACATAATTTAACATCAGGTCGTCACAGGACATGAGTGGCAAAAAATAATCGCACGCCGTCGTACCATCGCATCAAAGAGGAGATGAGGTATTCTGTCATAAGTGTGGTATGAAATGTAGTAAATATTTACTTGCAAAAGTTTGAAACGTTTTCAACGATTTCCTTTGTCCCGTTACTGCGTGCCACAGTGGCCACTGCTGACGTCATCGCGGGGCCTCGCCCGAGGCTATTTGTAGCCCTTATTAAATTAGTGTGAGTTCGTGTTTTGTGCGTTCCCGGTTGAACTGTAAATGTATCCCCATGGTAACAGCTGTTATAGCCGAGATACAGTAATAAAATTAGACGGAATATCCCTGGTTTTCGCGATATCTGCTGTTCGTAATACTGTAACAAGTAAATTCTGAACAGCTTGAATGCTACAAGACTTTGGAGGACACAAGAGTGGGCATTCTGTTATTTTTGCCGAACATAATAAACAAATAAATATCATTTCAATGATTTTTATTGCCATCAGGCGAGGAGGAAATATGTAATGTTACTTTTTCGTTTTATTTCTTTTTTAATTTTGCTGGGTAATTAACTCGT
This sequence comes from Schistocerca piceifrons, assembly GCF_021461385.2. Lineage (NCBI taxonomy): Eukaryota > Metazoa > Arthropoda > Insecta > Orthoptera > Acrididae > Schistocerca > Schistocerca piceifrons. Next base: position 276,128,185 of record NC_060145.1, read on the forward strand.
TTCCGTACAATTAGGAATCTTCATAATTCCATTTAGGAATGAAACAACATTCCAGAGGTTTGGAATTATCATCTGTAGTGCTGGTGCGTGGGACGAGCGCCAAACAACATACTGGCATAGCGATAACGGTAACTGCATAGTGATAAGCGTAGTTCTTTCATGCGTCACGGTATGTGACGCCATTCACGTTCCGGTCGGTTTGTTTGTCTCAGTTTCAATCGTTTTTGTAATACTGGTCAGAGAATAGTTTAGCAGGTATTAATTTCGGCGAAACTTGCAGTCGTATGCTGACCAGATGTGAGAAAATGTAGTTATTCGCGAAAACAGTCATACTGAACGTCATTTCCGTACACAGGGCTCACAGATAAACATCAAAGTATTACGAGAGTGTTTTTTTTCCTACATTGGAAGGCAATATCACATAACCGATGAGACATTCCGCTATCCAGTTAGGGTAGTAGTTCGCGAACTTGAGATATACCACTTTGTTTTTCATCAACACAAAACATATGAATGTAAATGAAACAAATTACAGGAAAGTAATGGCGATTACTCTCCGTCTTTGTACACACCCGATCAGAATAAATAACACATTAATCCCCTAATTCGGCTCATACTGTCATGAATCACCTGGAAGATTGACACACGGCTATGTTTGTACCCGAAAACACCTGCAACTGGCATTGTGACAGCTCAGTAAACGTGCCGCACCTAGATACAAAATGAAAAAAGAAAAACTATGAACAACTTTAGAATGCATACAGGGTATGCAAAACAGTAATTTGTTAACATTTGCTTAAAATGTTTCAGTATTAGATGTGAGTTTTACGTTGATGGTAATTCCAATTATCACAAAATGAACACCATTCGTTTTTGCTTGTGAAATCGGAAACTGTGTGTAGTTTCCTTGGCGGAGAGAGAGAGAGAGAGAGAGAGAGCGACAAGTACTGAAACAACCGTGGTGAGGGAGTGTGTGTGATGTATGATTCATGTTTGTCGGCTAACGGCACACTGTTTAGTGGAACTGCGCGATTCATAATACCTCTCAGTTAACTTTCATAAGGACACTTGCGTTGTGCCCACCGTAGACAGGAAATATTCATTCTGTAAATACAGTCGTTCCAGGTTCGTTTCAGTATTTAGTTGCTGGTTTAAATGTTCCGAGGCAGGGAATAGGAACTCATACTTCACCGGGGATTTATACATTTGTCATACCTTGCTAAAGTTGCTATTCGAGGTTCGTGAGTATCAATCTTTTTTTTTTTTAGGGGAGCCCGGAGGTGCCGCAATGCTGAAAGTTTATTTCACTCGGTTTGCCAGTAAGGACGAGTGTACTGATTAGTGTACTGAAACGTCTGATATCCGAACACAACGTTACTGCGCCGGGTAACGACTATGAAAATTAAATGTTACGAAGTTTGGCGGTCGTATAATTACATTATTGATTATGGGTGGGGGATTTTGATATCGAAATCAATAGTGTCATCGCTATCCATATGTTTCAATCCACTGCACGGACGTTTTCTTGCAGTAGGTTCTCATGCCACTTCCAGCAGGATGGCTGAATGTGTTACGCACGTCACCCACCATTGCCTTAACGTAGGGAGACGTGAAATGAAGAAAAAAAATGGACGCGCTGTTATCCGAGCGAGTTTGCTTTGCTGTTTTGTTAAGGCAATAGAGGCTAGGCCAAAGTTAGTTCTGTCGGCATCGAGGTCATTAGACGAAAACTAGTTCAGCGATACTGAAATAGAGCAGAGCGCACTTTAGAGAACTGACCCAGTATTTATCATACAGTGAATTAACGAAACCACGAAAAATGTGAATCAGGGTGGTCGCGTGATATGAGTGAACCGTGCTTCACTAGTTTTCATTGAATTAACCACTGCGCTACATCTGCCTCTCCCGGTTGTTAAATAGTAATATCTTGGTGATTCTAGAAACTCCGAAAAGGGAAAGAAAGGAAAAGCTTGTGTTGAGTGAGGAGTGCGGGAGGGGGGGGGGGGGGGGGGGGGAACAACTAGATGCAACATTTCGACCAAAATCCGTGCCTTGGCATAAGTATTGCAACAGTTTTAAAGTGGGAATCTCGCTTTGGAACCTTCACAACAGGCTCTAGCTGAAAATTCATATGTTGCAGTTCCCGTTGGACGACAAAAAATTTTGGTGTTCTTTGTAACTTGGGTCTAGAGATTCTTGAGCTCGTAAATGTAAGCTGTCGCGTACTTTTTCATATATGAGTGTTGTGAGCCGTTACATACGTGAGTTGGAAGAACGGAATGTGGTCTTTCGTTTCAATATGAGCTTTAAAGAGATCTTTGTCATATAATCTCTGCTTGAGCAGCGGTAATTGGTATTACGTAACAAACGATCATTAAATATTGACGCCTTTCTAAGCTCGTTGCTGAACATACAGCAGACGGATTTCAGTGAACTCTTTCCTCGTTTTACACCGCCTTTCTACGTGCTAGTTTAAGTCCGTCGTCAAATCAGATGACTAGTAGTTCTTTAAGATTTCACATAAGCAGTTTCGAAAACAATTAGCAACTAACCTGAACCACACTTCACCATTATTCGGCCAGTGCAGTGAGTCTAACATAGCGTAAATTTAAATTGGACGAATGCTATTCATTAGAAAAGATCACACACCATCTTCCTCTAAGATGCTCAAATTATAGCATTGTAGCCTTTAATTCAATAGCACCGGTAAAAATTACAGTCCATGGCGTGGTTGGCTGGCGAACTGGAGGGTTAGGTTCAGTCGGCTGCGCGAAATTTTGTAAAAAAGTTCAGTTAGATATTGTAAGATCTGTCGAAATATTCGGGATAACGGTATACGGTGCCATTGTTATGGAGATAAATTGTTTGAACTCTGCAATGCTTCACTGAGCTCGGTCCTTTTGGAGGTGGTACACTCTTTACAATCCTTCCGACCTTCGAACTGACTTACCAGGCTGTTATAATGTGGTCTGCAGTTTAACATTAGATATTTACAACTCTTGGTTTATTGTAAGAATGTAGTGTGATGAAATCATTGTTGTTGTGGTAAATGCAAACATACGGAGCTAGGCGCCTCTCTTTGTACTCGAAAGCTAGACGGCAGCTGTTCGAAGGTCGCTACACTTACGGAAGTGTGCGCACAACGCGGCAACGTCGCTTGGTGAGAGTTGCTCAGGTATGCAGCTGCAAGGTAGCGAGTTCTTGCAGGCGGCCGAGAGGAAGCACAATAGGGAGGCCGCGCTGAAACACCTTGTGAGAGCATTGTGTACTGGTTATCTCCTTTGAACTCACTGCCCAACCGTCGTTTTCCAGCCCGTAAAGAGCTGTTCACACTGGAAGCACGACCTAAAACGTCTCTGTCTCGTAGGCGTCACTTAGGTCTTTGAACGTAGGTACTCTAATTTCTCGTTTTCAGCCGTCATTGTGACTACCACGTGGTAAACTATATGTCTGCCATTACCGTTCTTTCTTGTGCATATTTTTATACTTTGCTCGTTTAGGAATGGATTTATATAGTTTTTTTTCTCTCGCATTTTACGTCTGACGTTATCATCTCCTTCCCTCTTTGTCGTCTTGATTTATGCTATTTACTGGATACAAATACAATTTAGGGAAAGATATCACATTGGTTCTGTCAGCTCATTTCATTGTGGTAGAAAACCTAACGGCTATGGGAAACCTTAAACTGTCAGCTAGTTCTTTTATTTGATGTTCCCAATAATTCGTATTAGGTGTAAAAAAATTGTAACAATTTTGCATGAATATGATGTATTTCTTGGATTATGCGTCGGTGCTTCACTTACTCAGTTGAAGAAGAATGGGGAAGGCAATCGGCCAAGGGATATTCAGTGCAACCAATACAGTATGTTTTGTAGAGTGACTTAGGGAAACCACGAAAACATAGCGCGGATGTCAAGTGGTCTTGATTCGTATACCGGAAGTAGTGTGTTCGAATACTGTCTTAGGCATGGGTGTTGATTTAAATGAATCTGAACTGAATGCAATTATAATAAAAGCATTCAGTTCTAAAGACGTTAAAACTCAAATAGGAAAATACATTACATATCTAAGCCTTTCCCGCTCGTATCAGCTGAATGGCTGATGTACAAAGGCCAGTGAAACACAAATTATTATTCTTTCTTCCGTCTGACGCTTACAGTAATTTAAGGCTCTTTTCCATGAGACGCGTTTCGTTTTTACTGTATTTACAAAGCTTCCTCTGTGGTCATTCTGGAAAGACTGTATACAAGTAGATAGCGTTTCTGTACTTTGCCGTTTGTAGATTAAAAACATTTTTTCTCAATAAATTTGGCGTACAATTTAATATTCAAATCTTAAGACAGTACGTATACCATATTTCCAGGGAGATTAAGGACGTGTTTTGCAAATAGAAGTAAGGCGTCTGGTGAAGAACAGCTGCTGCTGAAGATGGCCCTGCAAATAAACAAAAATACTTGTGCTCGTGCAATGATATGGATTACCTATTTTTCTGATAGAAGTTAAGTGTCTTAACCAGTACCCCACCTCTATTGTTTTTTGTAATTTAGTGAAATTTTACAGCATGGCCACATTCGAAACTTGTCGTAAAAAGCCATGTTTTCGCCTGCGGGCTGCTTTACTCTGTTTGGTGTCATAAATGATTCTACAAGCGTCGACGCCTTTCTTACACCAAAAACGTAAACAATCCCTTATGTTTTTATTAACAGATTCACATCATTGCTTTCCACTCGTTGCATTTGTTTTTCTATGACGTTTGATGATATTTTGTCGATACGAGGAGAATGTTATGTACTAGGAAATCCATTAATTATCCATGGTTCCTGGAACATTCAGCTCCAGGTACTGAACCACCGTGTTACGTACCTAAAATCATTTCAGGTTTGGCTAAACAAACGACAGAAAATGAACGATCATTATGAGTCGTGGGAGGGAAGAGCGATTGAAATATATTATTAGAGGGGGTCGGTGTTTTATTATAGGTTTCAGTGATTTTTTAATTATTCGTGTTAATGTCAGATGATGAGCGAATAAGTGGGAGGTAGAAACTTTTCTACATGGCTGTGAAAAATGTCAGTTTGCACAGTGGGTTGGATTCCACGTAAAACAATTGTATTCCTCATATAAATGGGTAAGGCTTCGTTACATGTATGAGAGAAAGAAGTAATACTGCACCTTGGATGTTACATGTAAGTAGGCTTCTGGGTTCTACATTGAAATATTTTTCAGGAAAAATGTGATGTATTTCGTATCCGACGATTTAAATAGATTTGTGACATGGACTGAGAGGAAAAACTGACATACAAAAAAATGTTTCGCGTTCTCTAAATCTCTATGCGGTTGTCTATGACTACAGCTTTCCTTTATCTTATTAAACTGCAACGCGCTTGATTTCCACTCATTACCAAAGATTGAGCCCGTATCTCGTGATCAAATGATTAGCGTAGCTGCCTCGTCAGCTTGGTGTCGAAGGTTCTATTTCTGTCTGCGTTGGAGATTTTTGTCCGCTAGGGAACTGGGTGTTGTGCTGTCCTCATCATCGTCGTCTCATTATCGACACGCAAGTGGCCGAAGTGGTGTCAAATAGCAAGACTTGTACTGAGCCGAAGTACCCCAGGCGGATCCGCCGGCCAGCAGTGCCATTCGACCATTTCACAAATGACTTCAGGTGCTTCTTCTAGCACGGAAAAATATTGAATTAATAGATACAAACATATCTTTTTTCTTTTTTTTAAAAAACGAGGGACGGCGAAGATGAGACCAAGTAATATATTTTTTTAAACCAAAGTAATTAGATGTCTACTCCGAAAATCACAATTGAAGAAACAAAGTCCGCAGCTCGTGGTCGTGCGGTAGTGTTCTCGCTTCCCTCGCCCGGGTTCCGGGGTTCGATTCCCGGCGGGGTCAGGGATTTTCTCTGCCTCGTGATGACTGGGTGTTGTGTGCTGTCCTTAGGTTAGTTAGGTTTAAGTAGTTCTAAGTTCTAGGGGACTGATGACCATAGATGTTAAGTCCCATAGTGCTCAGAGCCATTTTTTTTAAGGAACAAATCTGTTCATGATGGCTTTGAATATGTGTTATTTGTCCTCTCCATACGACTTTCTGTCATATCCGGCTAAGGAAAATTTTATCTTCTCGTGTCAAAAGTTTGAGAAGGGCCTATTCAGATACAGTAATTAATGGCACCGTGTTCTAGGAAGCAGAATATCATGGTCCTACTTAAAAGACCACACACACACACACACACACACACACACACACACACACACACACTCTCTCTCTCTCTCTCTCTCTCTCTCTCTGTCCGGCCCCTCCCCTCCTTTTCACTGCGACACTGCAGCGAGCTGCTACCCGTCCTCTCTCTAGTTCTGCAGTCCTCCCCCCCATAAATCTCTCCCTCTCCCTCCCTCCCTCCTCGCGCGCTCTTTCCTCCTCCTTCCGCCCACCCTCCATCTCTCTCTCTCTCTCTCTCTCTCTCTCTCTCTCTCTCTCTCTCTCTCACACACACATACACACACAAGAACAACGTACTTATTGAGTTAAGCACTAGACTAATCCGATGACCGGGAAACAAATACTCTGCTAAAGCATTTCTCTTTCCGTGTTGCGAAGTGCGGAGCAATATGTCCTGCTTCGAAACATTGTATCTACGGGTTACTTTGTAAAGAAACTTTCGGCGCTACCAGTTTGTATAATATTTAGCATAAATACTAACGTTACCGATGGCTATTGACACAGTAGGTGATTGTGCTCAACAAACTATATTGTAGGTATGTCGTGGCGTCCCACAAAATAGGCTTGGAATTTTTACATTGTGTTATCACTCATTTTGTTTCCTTTGGCAGGACTTTTCGTACTTGTGGTGGTAGAGGGTGATACAATAATTTTGCTGTTTTTTACTACTTTTATTCCTCACGTTCAAGTTGCAGAGATTCAGGGCTATTATATCAGAATAGGATAAGGACTATTAACTTTATACGATATTTCTATTAAATAGAAACTTTGTGTTTCGTCTGCTTTCAAAATAGTTGATGTGCTAACGACTTATGGGTTCTATATATTATTGTAATACGAAATATTCACACACGTTTTTTTCAGGTACTTGCCCACTGCGTGTTTGGTGTAATTTGACAGTTTTATTCAGTTAAGTGATGCAGTGGTTTTTACACTCGATTCGCATTCGGATAAGAGATTTTGTTCACCGTTCGACCATTATGCTTTAGTTTTCCGTTGTTTACGGGTATTTCTCTCTTGCTAGGCCGAAACCGTAATATTTCTCTCTTTCTAGGCCATTTATCTCATATTTGCACGTCTGTCATCCACTTACCCTTTTACTATTATGACGGGGGCGTTTCCCAGATGTATTAATTCTAGAAGAATATTTAACTACCACCCTGCGATGTATGTAAGTAGCTATCGGGTTACGAAAACGCTAGAGCGGCACCATGTGACTGACTCATCTGGGGAGCGATATTTTTATACGTATTTTGCGTATGTCTGACATTATTCAGAGCTACGTTAACCATAAATGGATAACGTGCGTCTTCACCTCATTTATGCTGTAGAACGAGAGAAACAAGGAAAAATCGGGAAACCATTAAGTCTCATAAGGAAGAATGCACGTTGTTATGTTGCTTCGTTAAGTGGTAAAATTTACGATAGTGTGTGGTGTTCCGTACAGGCTCATTTGCTATTTTTTGTATCTGTGACTGTCCTTACTTTCCCTTACTGCCCACCAAAATCTAGAAATAAGAATGAAATTGCGCGGTCCCTCCCGATGGAGGGTCGAGTCCTCCCTCGGGCATGGGTGTGTATGTTGTTCTTAGCATAAGTTATTTTAAGTAGTATTCTAGGGGCCGATGACCTCAGAAGTGTGGTCCCATAGGAATTCACACACATTTGAACATTTTGAAAATGAAATTGCAAATAAGAGGTACACGTAGGAGAAGTAGCGGTTGACAAGACGCATCTACGATACTAATTGTTAAATGGGAGTAAACTGTAACCATGAAAAGTAACAGCTCTTGCAACCAGCTCTCAAACCGTCATTAAAACCTTATTTCTTTGAATTGTGTAAAAGAATGGCAGACAATAACGCTGGTTAAAAAGCTTGCTGTTCAGCATAAGCTAATAATTTTGTACGCAGCGAGGTTTCGCTGGTTAAGACAGTGGATCCCCATTGAGAAAAAATGATGTTCTACCCTGTCATCCAGATTACATGCTACGCAATGTACATGTTTGTAACTAACAGGTTTCTAGGAGTATCGGAACACACAGTGGGAGAAAAATGAAATGAAATGGACGTATGGCATTGTTGGCCGGGAGGCCCCTTTCGGGGAAGAGGAAGTTCGGCCGCCGAGTGCAAGTCTTATTTCAGTCGACGCCACACTGGGCGACTTGCGTTCCGGTGATGAGGATGAAATGATGACGATGATGATAATGATCGGGAATCGAACCCGCTGCATGGGAGGCAAGCACGTAACCACCCAGCTAAGCAGGCGCGAGAAACGCAATGGAAACAGAATATTTGTAATGATAAATCTGGTTAAACTTATCGCTGTAGTTGACTGTAAACGATGGGTTAGGAGTTTGAATTCCACCGTAGACAAGTATGCGTGTTTTAATCGATACGTACTACATATTGTAATTATTACGTTCTAAAAGCGGCGATGTGACTTCGTTTGTCTACACGATCGGTTAACAGATAGTTTTATCAGTCACAGCTGTAGAGTATCCAGGAGTATTGGAATATAACCAATTAAGGTGGAACGACCAGACAAGTGAAGTTGTGAGGAATTCTGATGCCTGAAAGGTTCTCAGAAGAATCGTAAGAGAAATATCCTTTACCCGAAAGACGCTGCGCAGCTTTGTCGCCGGGTGGTTCAGCCAGTGCGATTAACTCGCAGAAGTGCTCGACAACTCCCACTTGGGGACAGTACAATGGCGTTATGGATCGCGAACAGCCGGGAGTCACGTATAAATACGATAACGAAACATTGCTTCCTTGCTCTCCCCGTTTATGCCTTCTACTCAGTGTTTTGACTTTCTCGTTTTATAGTTTGATGCGTCTGACTGGATCCGTCCACTTTTAGTGGACCCGCTCTCTTCCGCGAGTAACTTTGGAATCGCGGGACCGATAACCTCGCCGTTTAGTCCCATAACCCTCTTCAATCAATCAGTCAAACATTACTTCCCCGACTTGCAATCTTTTACTGACCTCCAGGATGAAAGCAGAAAAATTAGTTCGTACACATTTTTATCTAATAAATGATGGGGCTTAAGGCCTGGTAGAAGATTTTCTAGTTGACACCACTTAGGTTATTAGCCGGTCTGATATCTTTACTGTGACTGCGTCGTGTAGGTGACTGATGAAAGCGTGTCGTATTTTTGTTGTTGTTTTCGATGATGGTGGTGGTGGTGGTGGTGGTGGTGGTGGTAATAATGATGATGATGATAGAACTCAGATGGTAAAACCCTGTATGTTAAGGTACTGACAAATTTTCTGCGCGCGTGCCATCTGCGAATTCAACAGAAAGGAGAAATGATAGACTTACTGAAGTACAATGTGAGAAATAGCACGAAGATTTTTTTTTTAAGAAAGTCTGCGCATAGATAAACTTGAATAAGGAAGCAGATGGACTGTGTGTAAGTACGATTGAAATGCTTCCACAGGTTTTACAATAATGATGCCCTTGTATTGATGTGGACCATCGCGAACAAATCGGCGGGATGTGTAATACCCGTCGCTCATCTACGTTGGCGCTGCCACACGCGTGTTCCAGCAGGACTGCTGTATTGATTTGCGCCGCAATTGTGGGTTGGGGCCCAGCTCAAGAGCTGGGGGGGAATGCTGCAGCAGCCACCAGACACGGGTCGCCAGTTGGGTTGTCCGCCTGCACGGAGACTCGCGAGTCTCCGTCGTCGCTGTCTCCGGTGTGTCGTCACAACTATTAGGAGCGACTACTGCGTTCCATTTACCATTCCTCTTTAAATTCTTGAAAAACTAGCTTGCGTCCTGGGGAGGACACACAGGGTTTCAGATTTTTGTTGCCGTAGTATGACGAACAATTTCGAAGTAACTGCAAGACTTAACGACTGTTGGTAAAAGGATAGTTATGTTAATCTTACCTGTACCATCCGTAATTATTGGTTATGGTATTCATTGATATGCAGGGTAGCTGCCTCCCTAAGACTAATTAGCGGCAGAAAGAATCTTTCCAAATACTTGCTAGATTTCTGCTGTACTACCGGTTTATATTGATGATATTAAAAAAATTGTAAACACTTAGAGTGAGAAGAGTTGAATTATTTTAACCGATATGAATTTATACTGATCAGTAGAATGTAGTTGTAGGTATTGTCATTAGGGTTACAGGCTGTCATTTTGCCTTTATTGTTGTTTTATTTAAAACTCAAACTCTTTTCAAAGGGGTCGCCTCTCATTTTTTTTTATGGAGAAAGCATGTGATTATATATGGTATGTTTAAGTAAATAAACTTAGGAACATCTTCATGTGGACAAATCACGAAAGTACTGATAAACGTTTTCCATCAAGGTAGTGAAATTTTATTACACAGCCTAGCGTATGGGAAAGGTGTTACATCCACATATTATCATGAATATGAGATTGCTCGCAAAAGTTTTGGCTTGCTGTACAAATTTGAGTTCGTCTGTGGTTTGATGGTAGATTTGTGTGCCACAGCAGCTCATTATAGAGACATTTGTTTTAAAATATCTTTTGTTTCCCTTCAGATTTCTGTACAACTATAAAGCATGTTCCACGGACTGAATAGCTGTTATCTATTATTACAATCATATAGGACATTTATATCACCAAAATGACGAATTTATTTCAGTGTTTTTAGTTTCCAGCAGTTTTTGGCTCGGCACTCTTGATTTACGTTAATTCCCAGTTTTTTCACACGTGAAATTCTTAAGAAATAAGTAGCGTTTAGCGGGATCGTGTTTATACCTAATAGCAAAGCAAATTCACTGATTAACCTGAACATCGACATAGTATCCAAATGAGCAAGTCATTTCGGTGGAATTTCATATTCACTTTAACAGTATTGTCGGAACGTCCGATGGTACTTGTAGGAAACCTGCAGATCTTACCTGTAAAACACTCCCATAGACCTACTGTATGTCTCATGTAGTGGCTAAAACATGAACTTTTATTGATTACATTTTCCGTAGTTTCCCAAGATAAATTAAGGCGAATGCCAAAATGATGTTTTTAGATGGTCACTGACGATGGCCTGCCTCATTCTTATATAGCATTCCAGTCCCTGCTGCTACGCGGCGCAAAGATTTGTCGTGTTTCAATTTATATCAGAGCATAAGGAATGAGAATTTGTGTGTCATTGGTTATAAGGGTGAATTCTTCTGATGATTTTTACTTTAAACCATACCACTGCTAGGTTGTTAGCGCCCGGATTATGAGATTTAATTGTGAATTGAGCCAGACGAACTCAGAGATCACTTCTTTGTAATGATTACGGCACAGTCTTATCTGAAACACACTTTAAACTGAAATGCAAACGTACTTGAGATTGAACTTCCTCCAAAACAAGGCAAACGGGATCACCTTCGAATATTTTAGTCTGTATGCGGACATTGTGGGTTACCCTGTATCCTAATTTTCAACAGTTTTCAATCCACACATTATTAAAATTCATGCACATTATTACTATTCATGAAGCTCACTGCAGATTTATAACCGACGTTCGCGGCGTATTACAGATTCCAGGAAGACAAAAGTACGCTTCCGTTCATATGTATTCTTTCAGTAATAAAAAGTCTTAAATAGCTCACTAGTCATAAACTTTGTGTTTCAGCTACAAGCCCGATCGTACCTTAGATGCAAAAATGAAAATGACTGTCGAAAGGCTGTTTACGGTTTTATTTATACTCGTAGAAATTAGCAAACAATCGATGTTCGCAGCGTTTGTACTAACTCAAGGATCCCATTCATATTAGAAAGTTAACCTTGGTTTCGTTTCAGGTGGAACGTTAATCGACATCTACATATCATTAATGAACTTCTCATCATTAGGGTTATATTCAAATCTAGGCGAAATATAGTCTTTCGAAAGAATTACAATAATCGTTCCGACACGTTTATTAGGCATGTATTAATGTTTTGAATGTCACAGAAACTATAGAAATGATACGTTAAATTTATGCCAGGAATTGCTTTGGAATAGAAAAATTTATTAGCTTCTGTGAAAAGTTTCCATGGAATGTCATGCGCTTCAGTGAATAGACAAATGGCAAATGTGCACAATATTTTTTCGCAGAACGTTGTTTTAATACTCCTGCAGCAGAATTTTATTCACAATTCGTACGTTCGATGGCACAATACTACAGTAGTTCTACCTGTCTCTATGTCGCTATCGCTAGTAGATCAATCTGAAACAGAACTGTCTGAAGTAAAATACGAACGGTAAGAAAATTTAAGACTGTGAGGGGCAACTGTTTTTGAGAGCAGCGTGTGTATGTCGTGGGGGATAACTTTCTTAAGAGAACAGATCCGATATAGACTTTATCGCGCTTCGAAGGATGTTGTGAATGCACTGAAAATAACGTTCTCATCCGTAAGAGAGTTTTTGCGTTGTTTGAAATGTTTTTAACTGTGTACACCGTCGGTTTTAGTTTAGCTAATTTTTTGCTTATTCCGAATTATAATTTCTGTCCCCAGAAACACTGTATTTGCAAAGATTCGTTGGTCCTTTGATGGTGTTGGTCCTCCAATAACAGTCGACGATACGCTTTGTTTCCTACTCCATAAAATATATAATTAGTGCATTAGTCAGTACACTAATTCAGAAATCTGAAAGGCCATTGTCACATTAAAAATTTTGTCAAGTGTAGAAATGCATTTTAATTTTAATATTTCTGTGGGACCTTGAATATGCGGTTGCAAATGCGCTTTTGATTTCTTAGGATTTTTCGTACACCCGTGTACGGCGCGGTTACGGGACGGGAGAGATATTGGAGATTTTTTTGCCACCGTTCCATATTTTGCGTGATGCTCGTCAGAGCTTCAGCTGTGTACTAGTGACTTGCGTCAAATGCACCTTTTCTTTTGGAGTCAATTTTCACACCGAACTGCCCGCATCTCGTGGTCGTGCGGTAGCGTTCTCGCTTCCCACGCCCGGGTTCCCGGGTTCGATTCCCGGCGGGGTCAGGGATTTTCTCTGCCTCGTGATGGCTGGGTGTTGTGTGCTGTCCTTAGGTTAGTTAGGTTTAAGTAGTTCTAAGTTCTAGGGGACTGATGACCATAGATGTTAAGTCCCATAGTGCTCAGAGCCATCACACCGAACTCTTAATTGTATCCTAGCTCACGTAACAATGTATGTGATCTAGGGTTGTACGAGATTAGATTACCATTATATTATTATTTCTGTGAATTATATGTGACTGGCTTACGCGTATGAGCAGCATCATGTTGCTGACATAGCTGCTTTCTTTGCAGTTTCACTAGATGATGACATGCAGCAGATGTACTAATTTACATTCTTTCTTTGTGCCATATACGTTCTTCCGTAATTTACTTTCTTTCGTTCTTCCGTAGTAAAATACCTGCAGCAGATATCAGAACGCTGATTGAACGTTGAAACACTGAAACATAAGAAACAATATTATGAACATAAGAAAACTTCTGAGAGGGAAAAAACGACAGTCCACTGCAGATTAATTTGCGCGACAGCAAGATCAAGATCACGCGAGTTGTTGGTTAGCCGAACAAATTGTGTCGGGTGTTGATTAGTTTTTGGAAAGAAATGCTTATGTCTATTGATTTATTGCTGTTGAGAACATTACCGTAAAACCAACGATCTCCACTCAGTTCAGAGGGAAGCGTCTGTGACGAGAGGCGACGGTTAACATGTGTTAAAATGACATTACATGATTCCATTTGAATATCTTTCAGTCACTGCCTCATGTTGTTTATGAAATAAACAAACCTGTTTTCTAGACGAAGTTCACGGTGGGCCTGCTTTCGACTGAAACTTGTACAGGAAATTATCAGTTGCTAGGTGGATCATAAGTTTGACACCTTTCAAAACAATCCATTCCTCGCCGTCTGGGCTCCGACTTTCTCGAGCAAAAGACTGTTCAGAAATGTGGATTTTAATACTTTGAACGTGTACTGTAGATAAGTTTATTTATTCTGAAATAATACATAATCCTCTATTGTAGAAATACACAATGAATTTAGAACGTCGTCGTTAAAGAGTTGATGATGGTTTTTCGCTCGACATTTGCGTTGAGATTGCAATAGTGAATGCCTCTATGTTTTGTTACTGTCACATTTAGGCATAACAGTTGATCTGTTGCGTCAGTGACCCTTGTGGGTGGCGCGTTGGGGGGGGGGGGGGGGGGGATAGTGGTGGTGGCAGTGGCAATAAAAAAGCAAGCAAACTCAAGTAGGCTACATAGGCGCATTTAACTGCACACATATTATGTAGTGGTGGCGCACTTCTCACTTTTTTTGTCCAGGATAGGCGTTACGCCGGCTGGTGTGGCCGAGCGGTTCTAGGCGCTTCAGTCTGGAACAGCGCGACCGCTACGGTCGCGGGTTCGAATCCTGCCTCGAGCATGGATGTGTGTGATGTCCTTAGGTTAGTTTGGTTTAAGTAGTTCTAAGTTCTAGGGGACTGATGACCTCAGATGTTAAGTCCCATAGTGCTCAGAGCCATTTGAACCATAGGCGTTACAGATCGGATCTACATAATACTCTTAATTATCTGTGTAATGTAGTCAACATAAATACAGTTGATTGCCGCAGTGCGTATTTGAATGTATTGTGCATTAGTAATGTTTAGCCAAATTCTTACGAGATACGTAAAAACAACTTAACACATATCGCGTGCTATGTATTTTTCGAAATTAGTGTGTTAGGTACGGGGACTAAAAACACGTGGTAAAGAACGAAGAAGGTCACAGCTCTGCAGTACTTTTATAGGACATAAGTAAACGATCTGCCTTTTTATACTTGTGACTGACTACTAGCACTATTTTCAGTTTCCAATGCGTTCAACAATATCCACATGATAATCGAAGTAGTAAAAGATAATATGAATGCGTATTTATCTTTCAGCTCTTTACACATTGAATGAATCGCGATTTGCGTGGAAGGAACTGAAAGGAGGAGATGGTGCTTATAACTTAGTCCAGTTTGGAAGATGTGTTAAACATCCTTCCAGACCTTGCGTCTGTTACATCCTAGGGTTACTTTCGTAGTCGTATAGTTACACGTAGGCAGCGGAAATGAATTCAGCGCTTCGGAATTTCCGGGTGTGCGACGTCAGTCATTTAGTAGTAGAGAGTACGAAAGATTTGCTGCAGCTATTCTCATAAGTGCACGATAAGGCGTTTTTTTGTTTTGCATGTGCGGATGTAGGTGATGCACACACTTTACACTGGAAGAGTAGGAGAGGCTCCTTTCTTTGCAGTAATGAACAAATTCGTAGGCTATTTGTATAGAGAGGATGTTTTAAACAGCGGGTCCTAACATTTTATGGGAAGGTTAAAAAAAAGAACATTTTCCCACCGGACAAACAGCCAGCCGCAGGCGGAAGGTGCTTGAGCGTGCACTAATGACCCCCCTCCCCTCTCCATCCATGTGTCTCTGCCCTTCCCACTGCATGCTTGGAATCTGGAGTACAGAGTTTTCATTCATTACAAAAGTCTCAAACAGTTCTAGAAGTGAGTGAATAACCATCAGTTCATTGGGATGTAATTTCTTTTGTGTCATCTATAAGCTTTGGGATTTGTCACATGATATCTCTCGAAACTAACATGTTCATAATAAAAAAAAAAAAAAACTGGTGATTTTAGAGTCTTGGCCCTCCACCCTCCTTGCCCCCTGGGTAAATTTTTATTGACATCCATGCTGACACCCCAATTATTTTAAGCTGAAGTGTTTAATTCTTTGTGGTTAAATATCAGTTATTGTGTGTTTGAAATGTATTACAAATGCTGTTAGAGAACATAGCCCATTCTTGAAACCAGTATGATGAACTTGAGACATTTGGGGCATGGACTAGCAGCAACATACATATCAAATATCACCCAGCTGATTTATGTCAGTGTCATTTTCAAGAATGGCTGAAGTTGCTGAGTCCAGATTAAAAGATGAAATTTTATCCAAAAATTTACTGCATGCAATTACTTACTGGTATACTAAAACCTGTTACCTTTCCCAGAATACAAATGTTACAAAATATTTTGTTGCCCAATATTTCATTTATGTTTATGGACATCCAAATACAGCATCACAAATTTTGGAGCTTGGTGTGAACTATGAAGTGTAATTTGGGCAACCATATTTGTGACTACTATTCATCTATTTACATGACTTAGGAATATGTATGAAATTAACGACAAAGCTGAAGCTGTTGTTAGGGTTTTCAGTTGGAATACTGGGTTGATACAGTTTCCTGTGCAAGACTCTTCATGTCTGAATAACTAAAGCAACCTACATCCTTTTGAATCTGCTTACTGTATTCATATCTTGGTCTGCCTACACATTTTTATCCCCTGTCCTTCCACCAGTACTAAACTGGTGATCCTTGATGTCTTAGAATGTTTCCTATCAACCAATCCCTTCTTCTAGACAAGTTATGCCACAAATTCATTTTCTTGCGAGTTCTGTTCATTACGTACTCATTGTTTACATGCTGTAACCATCTAATCTTCAGCATTCTTCTGTAATACAGCATTCTTATCTGAACTGTTTATCGTCTACTTCGCACACCCATACAATGCTACACTCTAGACAAATATCTTTGGAAAAGACTTCCTAATTTAAATCTATATTTGATGTTAACTAAGTTCTCTTCTTCAGAAATGCATTTCTTACTGTTGCCAATCTACATTTTAAATCTCTACTTTGGCCATAATCAGTTATTTTACAGCCCAAGTAGCAAAATTTAAGTACTACTTATGGTGTTTTGTTTCCTAATCTAATTCTCACAGCATCCCCTGATTTAATTTGAACACATTCCATTACACTTGTTTTGATTTGGTTAATGTTCATCTTATATTCTCCTTTCAAGACACTGTCCATTCCATTCAATTGCTCTTCCAATTCCTTTGCTGTCTCTGATAGGATTACAATACCATCAGCAAACCTCAGAGTTTTTATTTTATCTCTCTAAACTTTTAATTCCTTCTCCAGATTTTTCTTTGGTTTCCTTTACTGCTTGCTCAAAGTACATATTGAATAACTTTGGGGGTAGGGTAAAACCCTGTCTCAATCCCTTCTCAACAGCTGCTGCCCTTTCAATATCTCTTGACTCTTGACTCTTGCGATTGCTGTCTGATTTCTGTACGAATTGTATATTACCGTTCGCTCCCAGTATTTTACCCCTGCTAGCTTAAGAATTTCAAACAGTGTATCCAATCAAGGTTGTCAAAAGCTTTCTCCAAATCTACAAAAGCTGCAAACATATGTTTTCCTTTTCTTAACTTCGAAGATAAATTGTAGAGTCATGATTACCTCAAGTGTTCCTACATTTCTCCGGAATCCAAACTGACATTCCCTGAGGTCAGCTTCTACCAGGGGCCTTGTTTCAACTTAGATCTTTTGGAACTCTGTCAGATTCCTCTTGCAGTATCATATCTCATCTATGTCCTATTACCTTTATATAATACTGTCTGCAAGTTCATTTCCCTTGTGTTAAACCTCTGCATATCCCCTGCCACCCCCCCCCCCTTCCTTTCAGCTTCCCCAAGTTTGCTTAGTACTGGTTTACCATCTGAGCTCTTGATATTAATACTGCTTTTTTTTCTTTTCCCCAAACATTTCTCCTTTTGACTGCTTGATTTGTTGCATTTCTCAGTTTAGTCCTATCATTAGTTAAATTCACTATCTCCTGTGATATCCAAGAATTTCTACTAGACCTTATCTCATTACCTATTTGATTGTCTCCTGCCTTCACCATTTCATCCCTCAATGGTACCCATTCATTTTCTACTGTATATCTATTCTCTGTTTCAGTCACCAGTTGCATAATGTTCTGTCCAAAACTTCCATCAGTCTGTGGTTCTATCAACTTGTCCACATCCCATCTCCTTAATTTCCTACCGTTTTGCAATTTCTTCAGTTTTAATCTACAGTTCATAACCAATGAATTGTGGTCAGAGTTCACATCTGCCCCTGAAATGTCATACAGTTTAAAAACAGGTTCCAAAAACACTGTCCTACCATTATGTAATCAGTGTGAAACATTCTGGTGTATCCAGGTCTCTTCTACGTGTACAACCTTCATTCGTGATTCTTAAACCAGGTGTTAGCAGTGATTAAATTATGCTCTTTTTCCCGATAACAATGTCCTCCTGAGTAGAGCCTGCCTGGAGGTCCAAATGGGGCACTGTTTTACATCTGGAATATATTACCAAAGATGAAGCCATTACCATTTAACCATACGGGAGGGCTGCACGTCTTCAAGAAAAATAATGGCTTGCTTTCAATCGTTTACAATAGAAACACTGCAAGTTCATGTTGGTAGATGTTGCAGGTCAAGATCAGCCAGTCATCTAAACAGTTCTTTGCAACTACTGAAAAGGCTGCTGCCTCTCTTCTGGAGTCACATGTTTGTCTGGCCTCTCGACAGATACTCCATCATTGTGGTTGCACCTATGGTGCGGCTGTCAGTTCATCATAAATTTTCTCTTCAAGAAGAATTTTTATTTAAATATAACACAGTAACATTCTGAAAGGATGAGGTTGGGGGGGGGGGGGGGAGAGGACACAATTTTCGATGACGGCATACAGAATTTTAGCTTCTGAAATAATAATTTTCAATAATAAAATGGAGAGAATGTAAAGTAGTTTAATGGTACCAGAGCATAAGATAATTTAATGGGAAATAATCTGATAAATATTTATGTAGATATAGTGAGTAAATGAAAATATGTATTCGCTGATTTATCGTATGTCTGACAATGGCATGAACATTTTGCAGTATGACTGAGGCTGATCTAGAAGAGGGTGAGATTGAAGATGGAGAATTACCAGAAGAAGGTGAGGTGCAAACTCCTGATGAAACTCCACCAGTGCCAAAGACTGAACAGGTACCAGTGCAAGTTCCAGTTGTTCCACCTCCAGTAAAGAAGGAACGCCGTGTACCTATGATTTCCCGCCCTCCCCGCCGCCATCCACCACAGCACCACCGAAGACAAATGGGTCCTCGGATTTACCATGAACGACGGCTGATGAATGATGACAGTGAAACAGAAGAGGATGACTGGGCAAGCAATGTTGAGAAAGCACTGAAGGCAGCTTTAGCAGGTACTGAGGCAGCAACTGGACCTGCCAGCTCCGCTAGTCCAAATGCTACAACTGTGTCTAAAAATGAAACCACTACTGATAATGAAGAGAAGGACGAAAATAGAACATCCTCAGATGATGAAAGGCGACTAAAGAAAAAGAAACGCAAGAAGAAACACAGAGAGGAGAATGAAGATGAAGATGATAAGAGAGATTCTAAGGTAATTTTATTTACAAATAAGAAAAAAATAAGTTGACACAGACAATACTTGGCATCTCCAACTTCTTTTTTTCATTATAAGAAAATATTGTCTTCTGTTTTTTAGTAGCATGTTTTAGTGTGCTCACAATACTTTCAATCAACATTTGTTTTGTAAGTTAGGCAACATTAGCATTGAATGAAAGTAATTTTCTCTTGACACTAAATAGACTGAACAAGCATTATTTCAATATGTTTTAGTCATTTTTAGTGCATTCAATTTCTACATCATTACAGTCGAGTTCTTCCTTTAAGAAATTCTATATTTAAAATCTGGAAGCAGTTAGGTTCATTGAATTGTGGGTAACATTAGGACAGACCTGTCAAAACATTTCCGTTGGTCCTGAGAGGGTTGGTGGGAGTTCTGTGGAAGACAACCAAGCATGACTGTGTGATGGAAAGTCCCTCATAACAATGCAATTCAAACTATGTTTGCTTTTCTACTTGCAGATACAATTTTACTCTAGCAGTTGTCAGATTGTCATGCATGCTATGATTTAAGACCATAGCACAGAATATTTTTTTCCTGTTCCAGTGTGATAGGGATTTTGTTTGACATCTGGTTGGAATGTGAGACTGAGTGACATGTCTGACACACCAACAAAACAAAGATCACACTGAAGTCTGTCTGCACAGTTCATAATAATTTTGTATGATAGTTATGTAAAATATTGAATCCAATACATCTGTACATCCTATATCATTATTTTTGTCTGTGGTCTCCCTGTTGTCCTCAGATCTTTAATTGCACTACTAGTACTATTTATTTTGTGTGAAAGTTCTCCCTTACTTGTTAGATTTATCAGTAACAATCACTCCTGATGAGAAACTGTATTGTTGTTTTCTGTATGTGTAATAAAGGATAGGCAGTTAGGCAGTGGTTGCCGCTATTGAAATGCGTGGTCAGACAGGTTTGTACATTGCTTAGTGACTGTGTGCAAGAGCTACACTATTGAATGTCTGGCCGTGCATTTGACTGAATTCTAAGTGGCATTTTCTGGTTTCACTGACAACAACACAACTGAAGCCAAGTTTCAGTCAAGGGACAGGCTTTTTTATGTTCTACCACTTCCCTTGGATTTTTTGTGATAAATAACACAATGTTAAAATGTGTTAAGTAGTTAGTACCTGTTATGAATTATATATTGTTTTTTTTTTTTTTTTTTTTTTTTTTTTGAAAGATACTAGTACAGAGCTTTGAGGCAAACAAGACACCAAGAACTGTCAATTCACAGAAAGAATACTAGGCATTAGTTTGTGAAAAATATGGTCTTCCTATACTTGAATGATGTTTGAGAGAGTATTTTTTGTCAAATGAAAGAAATGGAAGCCAAAACATCAGTGAAAAGAAAAATATATATCTGAGGCCCCTCTTGAGAGTGCTGTCCTTTGGGTATATTGCCATGTCTTCAGAGCATAGTTACTTATTGCTTCAAAATGCATTTGTAAAGTGTCACAGAAATATTCTGATTTATTTCTACTTTTGCTTCTTATAATTTTTTTCTTCTGTTGTTGTTTACCATTGGTTTAAATTTTTTAAATTCAGGTCGACAAATGATAATTTTTCTTCTATGCAAGTAATTATAACTGTGCTTTCTGTTAGCATTTAAAGTGCAAAGAAAGATTGTATTTTGTGGTATATTTAGAAACGGAGGAAATCACACCATAAAGATGTTTGGGAAGACAAGGACGAACAAGGAGATGAAGATGAGATGTTATTTGTCCGAGGAGCATCTCCTAACACCCGAAGTAATTTCCACCCTGAAGGATCTCCTTCCAGAAATTTTGGGGAGAACTCTTTCTTTGGTGATCAAGGTTAGTGTAATGTAAATGGTTGTATTTATTCCTATTTGGTAGAATCAGTCAGTCTTCAAGCAAAAGTGTAACTGCATTGTTAAATTCTCCACATAACGCACTTCACAATTATAATTCTCAGCACATATTAAATACTCACCAAAACATTGTATTTTTATTAAATTTTCTTACATTATTTTTCCTTTCTCAGTAATATTGATATCTTAGTGAGCTTTCTTAACCTTCTTCGACTACTCACTGTTTTGATTTATGCATTTGTTATATTTATTTGTTCTAATTAACTTCAAGTATATTGGAATTGTCTGAATATTTAACACAATTCTGAAATGCTACAAATGGATTGTCTTTTATTACTTTGGGCTCATACATCACTGTTTACAGTTCATTTTAAGTAGTCATTATCTTCAGTATGAGCTTGTGCTGTATTAGGTATGGCCAAGTGATCCGTAGAAACAGATCCCATGTACCCTTAGGATCAAATATGATAAAGATTACATTAATGAGGATCATACCATCGCATTGAGGTTTGTTTACTATAGTATGCCATTACAGCTGAATTAGGGAAATGGCATTTACTAATTTAGATAGATGTGGAATACGATCTAAAAGTACTAATCTCTCCACATGTAAGACTGTGGCAGTTTTTCTAGAGAATAATGAGTGTCAGTTAGGTACACTTCTTTTAATTGGGAACTAGGTAACTACAAGTGTTGTGGATTCCAAGGCTATGTATCTGAAGATACTGAAAGCTTGTAAGTCACTACAGTAATTAACTATCTGTGAGATGACTGGCTTTATGCAATAAACAGAAATAGAGGCTTATTTGTCATTTTATGAGATACCATTAATACTTAGATCTGCGAGCTAGAATATTTTGGAACTTTTAAAGAAAACAGTAGGAAAGAGCCACCAATATTTGACCACTGAATGTTAACAATTTTCTGATTTCTGTTCTGGGCAGTGGAGATGGAGATGGAGGTTGGAGGTGAAACTTCAGTTGAATTGGGCAAAATGTGTGAAATCAAATGTGTAAAGAATGATTCTGAGTTGGATAATTGGAATAAATTTGTGAGAAATTGTGAAAACAAGTGATAGAATGTGAGTTAAACATCAAAAGATTATGGAAGATAGGGGCATATTTTTATAAATAATGTTTCCATTCTCTTTGTGTATGGAATATAGGGGCATATTTTTATAAAGGATGTTTCCATTCTCTTTGTGTTCCATTAATTTAAGTGACGTTGTTTCCAGGTGCATTTGATGAGGCATATGATTCCTACCATGAAGAGGGATCTGACTATGAAGCACGAGATGAGTTCCCTGTTCGGAGGGGAGCACGAGGTAGTGATGAAGACAGTTTGCGCCGAAACATTGGCCGAGGAGCAAAGCGAAGAATGCGAGGTGGGAGTGGTTCGATGGGACGTGGTGGGGGAGACATTGGTAGCCAACGTGGAGGACATCACATGAACAAGAGAATGCCACTAAGTCGGAAGGATGTGACAAGTGGAAAGAACATTGGCAAGATGCGTGGAGGTATGAGACGAATAGGAGGACGTGACAATCGCTCTGATGTTTGTATGTTCTTCATGCAAGGGAAATGTCACAAGGTTAGTAAATCTCAATAAATCCAACTATGTTCAGCCTTTACAGAAACAACTTTCTCGTAGGGCACAGCTCTCATAATTTTAATGTAACACCGTGTGTAGTAATATGTCAGTTAAGAAATCAGGCTACGAGTAAGCACATACAACATTTTTTACTTGTTTTGAAATTAGTGGCAGCAATTGGTCATATGATATAGCTCTGTGCAGGTTAAGACAGATTAATGTATCTATGCCAACTGCACTTCTAAATATCAGCCACAAATAAAATGATTGTTAATTTTTAAATATGAAATTGGAGTAGACCAGCTCCAATTTCAGTCACTAAATAATTAAATAAATATTTAGCTATTAAGCTTATTATATAAAGGTGAATTGTAATATAATTAAATTTGTATTTACAGGGTGAAGATTGTCCATATTCTCATGATGCCATGCCCGCCCGAAAAAATGAACTGTGCAAATTTTATTTGATGGATTGTTGCGCAAAGAAAGACAAATGCTTGTACCTACATGAGTCTTTCCCATGTAAATTTTTTCATACTGGGCTCAAATGCTATTCAGGTGCTCGATGCAAATTCAGCCATGGCCCTTTGTCTGAACAAATGAGAACTGTCCTAATGAAGGTAAGGTACTAAAGACATCTGAAAACGAAAATTCAGTATTTCCTTTAGATACCATAATTAATTCTAAGTAAAACTTAAAATTTCAACATATAATGTGGATGATTGGTTAATTATGGAAATATGTAGTATTAAATTTGGAAGCCACAGTTTAGGCATGCTCATGTTAAATGTACTGTATGTTTTATTAAGATCAGCTTTGGTCGTAAGGTTATTGTGCTAAGTTATTAGTGTAGTGCATATTTTATGATGTGTTTCAATCAGTTTATTGAACACAGCAGGAAATGTAAGAGATAAATTAATCATAAAATAACTATATATTCTGTTACATTATTTAAGACAGTCTGACAATGCTCAAGCAGTACACCGATTCCACACTTGAAGAAACCTAATGGTTTGTAGTTAAAGATTCTATGAAACAGGTTCAGAATGCATTTTTGTCCAGAAAAAAGTTTTTCTGATAGCTTCTCTGGTGAAATCAGCCAAGTGCAGGTGGGCATTATCTTGGAATAGCAATACTTGATTCAGTTTTCTTGGTGTTTTTTCTTACACTGCAACTGAAAGATATCTCAGTTATTGGCAACAAATGCCTGCTGCAATGGACACACTCCTGGGGAGCAATTAGTATTACAAACCACCATTTTTGTGCCATCAAATGTAAAATATTATCTGTCTACGCTGATGTTTGCTTGAGAAGGCATCCTATGTTAGGAAATGGCCAATAATTTCATTTTATGAAGTTAAAATGGCGTTATAACTTGTGACTTGGTAACAGTGTTACATAGTAATGGTCAATGAGCAAATTAAGGACTTTCAAGCAGAAAAGCAGATACATTCAGCCCCTTGAGTTTTGTTACTTTCAGTTAGAGCATGCAGTTATCTTGCACCTGATTTCTGAACCTTGTCCATTGAATGGAAATGTCGCATGAAGGTTAAATGGTAAAAGTGCATCATATTTGCCAATTAACCAAAATCATTCATGCCAGAACAATCTTTCTTGAATCAAGAAAATCATTTTCTGAGATAATTTCTTCAATAGCAGGTTACCCCACATACAGCACATATGTTTCAAGCAGCCTCCACAGCCTAACACCTCTATTAAATCCAAAATGAACAATATGTCACAAATGTTAGATGTCCTCCCTCTTGAGACCATATTTTGTAACACACAAACAAGATTTTTTAAGATTCAAATATGCAAAATCCAATATGCAACTGCAAGGCAAATACTAGAATTTCGAGGAAAATGGCAATTGATACACTGA
Source organism: Schistocerca piceifrons (assembly GCF_021461385.2). NCBI lineage: Eukaryota > Metazoa > Arthropoda > Insecta > Orthoptera > Acrididae > Schistocerca > Schistocerca piceifrons. The sequence continues at coordinate 276,153,024 of NC_060145.1, forward strand.
TGCTAACCTATTTGCCAACACATCAAACATAAACATTTCAAACTTATACACTAAACCAGTTTTGTTGTAGACAACTTAACTTTGATGGTAGTTTGCTCCCTTCAGTGTTCCTCATGTTATATGCTGTGTGAGCAATGTCTGCACTGTGGTGTTATTGCATGCTGTCCACTTAGTTTATCAAAGTTTTTAGAAAAATCAAACTAAAACATCAAACAATCATATGCTTGCCAATGTTAGATCAGAAACATGCTCAAGATACATTGCATCATGATCACCTGAGTGGATGATGGCTGTTGCCAGGGGCCACTGTCTGCTGCGTGGCAAGGAAACTCTTAAGTGCAAATTGTTGTGATCTTTACTCAGCCACAAGCTCTTTCGTGGAAAGGTACCTATACTGTTGTTATTTTTGGGCTTGCATTGGACTTGTACTTTAAGCAGACAGACAAAATACAGTTAAAACATTAAAGTAAGGAGTGAACTGGGACTTCAGTCTTTGCATCTTAATGTGAGACTTTTACCACCAGATCACAAGCAAATATAGCACAACAACAACAACAACAACTCAAGTGGAAGACAACGCTTCCTCCAGAAACTTTCATACCTTACTATATTTTCAGATCATGCAGATGGATAGACTTAAAATTCTGGTGTGTGGCCATTTTTACTTGTCTCTTAAGTGAACAACTCACACTTAGTGTTTGTGGTGGCAAGATGGTGGCAGGTTTTACATCAAAGACAGTACATATTCAGTAGTTCCAAGAATATTAAAACATGTTTTGTGTGGCAGAGCAGTTTACAGTGTATTTTATTGAGCTCCACATTCACATTTCTTTGTTTTTTTTTTTTTTTTTTTATGTGAGCAACAACTGAATTGTTAGATACACAACAAGCAAAAATGAAAGATATGCAAGTAAAGAAGTAACTGGAGAACTAGGTGCAATTGATGCTAACAAACGATACTGGAGAAAGACTGCCTCCTTCCGCCTTACTACTGAGGTCATGAAAATTCCTGAAATATTTGAGGTCACATTTCACCATCTGTTCTAATAGTATTTATATCATCATAAGTGCACCTTATAGTGACTAAAAGAAGAATAGTATTGGCTGTGAATATCAACAGTATTAGTCTACTAAATGATTTCAGCAGATATTAGTCATGGATGTAAGTGATTTAAAGGACAGTGATTAATTTCATATTATTCTCTGATCCTACCTGTGAGTTATAGGTAGTCTGAAATTGTTCCCAGCAGACAAAATAGACAAGGTCATCCATGATTTCTTTCTCCAGTGACAAAACGTTGTGCTGTATCATATATCGTTCACTGGTGGAGTGCGGTGGTTGAGAGAGAGAGAGAGAGAGAGAGAGAGAGAGAAAAGGGGGGGGGGTAGGGTAGGGGAGGGGGGGGGGGTTAGTATACAGGGTAGTCAGAAACAGTCTGAAAAGCTTATAAGGTTGTTTCAGATAGGTTGTGCCTGAAGTTAGCCAATCAGGCCATTGCATGTGGAAATTCAAGCAGCCTACCAGATACAATTAGTGTCAATTGCTATGTAGTGTAGATGATAGCACATTAAACAACTCAGCCTTTGTTTGATTCTTACTATGGTCCCATGTCCAGTTTCTGTATCACTCTTTTGTTCAGTTTTAGGAAAGTGAATGAAGAACACATTTGGCGACACCATCTCTGGCAAGCCGCTTGAATTTGCGTGCACAACGACCTGATTAGCTAACTTCAATGTTAATTAACTCAGAAATGATGCAAAGTACTGATTTTGTTTTAAGATTATTTCTCAGTACAATCTGTTCTGCAATACTTTTACAACCTTTTCAACATGTTTCCATCCACCTGGAATGTACTACATTTAGTTCCTACTTTTAACCAAAATCATCAACTGTGGTATTTACAGAATCTTAAACTGGTCTTGTTCTTTTCTGGTCAAAAAATAGCTGTGGGAAAAATTGTTATGGTGTATAGACCATCAGTAGCATTAATAATGAGTGCTGTAAGCTGCAAAATACACATTTGGTGTCATGTTTTAGTACTAACGTCAACAGGCTGAATATGGTTGACGTCCATATGTTCTAATTTATGAAGTAGCGGTTGTTGTCTTAAGCTTTAAATTATTTATTTCTCTCAAAGTTTTTCACTTTGTGGCTTGTGACAGTGAAATCTAGGCAAATATTTCGCCTGTCACTAGCATAACAATAGTTCAAACACACCTTCTCTTCCAGACAATATAATCTATCAAAACGATGGTTTTCTGTCATTAAACTTGCACAGGACCACACGTAGACTGTGATGACAAATGGTTTATTGCAGAGGGTGAGGAGTTGAATACTACACAAATTGTGACGGCATTCCATTTAGTTTGAATGTGTTAGCTTTTAAACTACTGGTTTGGCAAATGGAACTGACATGCATTTACCCCATGGCAAATATTTCATTATATATGTTTAATAATATTGGATATCACTTTAAATTTCTGTCTGATGGCCCTTCTGGTTTATCTTTGTGACTTATAGTTGGGAGTAGATGGTGTGCTGCGCTACTTGACAAGATGGGTTGCGTAAAATAAGTAAAGGAACTGAATGTAGCATTTTATGAACATAGTCCCCAAAATTTAAATTTTAATTATGAAATTATCTGTTTCTTATAGCATCTGGAGACTGCACCAAAAGACTTGCTGGGTGATTACCCACGTGTGGGTCGTGACAGTAATTCTTCTGGATCATACCACAAAAGAAGAGATAATGAACGAGGCGATCGTCCAGACAGAAATGACAGGGAAAGGGATAGGGAGAGGGAAAGAGATAGAAGCGAGAGGGTGGAAAGAGGGGAGAGGTCTGATAGGAGTGACAGGAGTTCTGTGCATCGATCTGGGAATGGGAGTGCGAAGAGAGGTTCCAGATCCATCCCATCACTTTTTGACATAGAGGTTCCAATCCATGTGCAGCGGTTAGCTGAACAAAAGGATGTTGACGGAGAAAATTCCCCAGCACGTCGATCTACACCCATGCCAGAATCTGAAAATGAAGGTATGTTAAAATGTAGTATTCATTTCCCATTGTTATTTGATAGTACATTTCGTTGAAATGCATCAGCTCCTCTCCTTTTATGTGTGACTGTAACCATGGAAATTTGTATCACATTTTATTTACCAGTTTATAGCCCATTGCTTTACGGACTCGAAGGATATTTCTTTCATTAGTTTTCACATGTCTTCTCTGGTCACCTAAATGTATCTCTGATTAATACAGTTGAATGGTTTTGTGATTGGTTACATCTTTTAAAGATTGAGCAGTCATCTAAATTGCACTTTGTAATTGTGTATGTGTGTCAATTAAAAAAAAAAAAAAAAAGGCTTGCTATTCAATATCCTGTTTTTTTGTGGCTTTCATAGTTGAGGCACCTAATGTATGTACAGTCAAATGATTAGGCTAAAACAAGGTCCACACTGGTTATCCTAATCACAATGATAACTGGCAGCAGAACGACCACCATTGCAAATTACCATCAGTATTGCTGACATTCTACCCAACTGGTAGGAAAACATGTGCCCTTATTTACACTGATCTGATTGTTCATATTGTGTTGCTTCTTTTGCCTATGAAAAGGAAAGTTGCACTGCGCTTCAGGATAAATGTTCAACTGTAGGTTGTTCTTTAATCAGATAGGTTAGTCAGTTCATTGGCTGGAGGAGGCAAGGCCACACCACTTCAAATAGTCTTGGATATTATAGAACCATGCTATTCAAACCAATCTCCAGATTTAAGGCAGCTTTACTATTGTTGAGACTGTGGCTTAGAATGTAGATCAAGAATCATTCAAGTCTCCTAATACAGACACATATTGTGGTACTTGGTCATAATGCAAATAACTTTCTCGTTTGTTTTTACTGCAGTTACTTTTGAATGATGATTTGTGATGTCACTTAAAGTTAGTGTCCACATATGCATAAAAAAAGGTTTCTGTAAGACAGTTTGTATTTGAATGCAAATTAAAATGCTTGGTGCCATTTCTTTCTAGGCTTGTGACTCTAAAAATTTTAGTCAGTAAAAATAAATAAACCGCTGCACATCATATTGACTACTAGGAAATGTACCCAGAGCCATTTCTTCCGAAATCGCAAATTTGTATTTTGCGGTTTGCCACTATTCTCCTTGAAAATAAAAATGCCAGATGGCTCTGGGTTCTTATAGACTTAAATAGCATTGTACCCTCACTTTGTGATAGATTCCTCATGCTGGTAACCAGTGTCAAAAACTAATAAAAATTTTATAATAGAAAGGATCTGCATGTATTTGAACATTATCTGCCCAACAGCAAACTAATATTTACGTATTGCATCCAATTTATGTTCTCTCTGTCAAACTTGTTGTGGGCAGTAGGTACCCATTATGAAGTGATAGCATTAACATATCTAGTATGTTTTTTGACACAAATTTGATCGAACTTTGTAAGTACAGTGATGGTTCATAAGCTCCTTGAACATCGGCAGATGTTGCACCAATGACACAGGGCCGCGGGGGGGGGGGGGGTGAAGGATATGCTTGTGCTTGAGATGTTCCTTTACTTTTTGAGGATTCCACCATTCTTTGTTCCATATTTCCATGTAACTCTTTGTAGGAAATAAATGGCTGCAATTCCACAATGACTAATTACTTCATTGTGAGCGGCTTCCTGAATGAAGATGTAACCAGTTAATTTCCCTTTTTGATGTTGTGAGCCTTTATGCAACAGTGTTTCTCATCATGGAGACTATTTTATAATAATGTGAGCAGTTGTACATAGTGGGGTGATTACTAATTCCACTGTATAAATGCTTTAATAGTGTAAATGCTGATCTAGAATCTTAACCCGTAACTGGTACACCTATAAATTGTAACACATAAGGTACATCTGGGTCCTCGGGACCCACCCAAGTTTTGAGTATATTTTGGTAAAAAAAACACATTTAAATGAAATTTAAATATGAAACTTTTATTAATGTTTTGTTACTAATGTTTTAAAACCACATTCCTCATTTATGGTCATACCTTAAAGATGTTACAAAAAAGGACAATAAACTGCATAAAATACGAAATGTGAAAAATATACTTTTGGAAAGTCCTGCACATCAGTTACAAATAGTAAGATAGACAACTGAAACTTCACGTTTAAACACAAAATGTACTATGCTTCACAACAGTAAGCCAGAAGAAAAGTTCAAAATCAATATAAAAATTTCTGCAGGCACAACTTTTGGATAAATTTTAGTACATTTCTCAGCTAAATGACTATGTGATCTTTGAAAATAGCAGAAATTATGACAAAATATTAGGTTTCAATTATACAGCATCTTCACCAGTCCATTTCAGTTATTTCATTCATCCAGACTACCGAAACAGTTTGGACATAAAGCAGTGGAACATTCCAAACATAATGGTGTTCGACATCTGGCACACGCCCGGGATGCTTTCCTGTCTTTTTTAGATGGGCACACTGAGCATCTTTTCCTCTTCGATTTAGTAGCATCAGCTTCACTGTGAACCTGGGATGTTCCTGATGCCTTGGAGGGGGTCATGCCTAGAATATCACAAATGGAATTTCGGATATCTTTTCTCAAAAATGGAGAATCCAATCTTCTTTTCATACAATCACTTATGAGTTGTGTACCTAGTTCAATGAGGAATTCTCTGCGTGTCACATCATCAGTATCTTCTTTCCCATGGTACAAAACAAAAGCATTTACACCTGCTATATCTAGCATAGTGTAGAAGACTGCCATAGGCCACCGCCTTGTTCTTCTAGAAGTCGTGTAATTATGCGTCTTTTCGTCAAGTGCGTCAACTCCACCTTTTGTTTTATTGTAGTCATGGATTATTTCAGGCTTATTTTCCACCATACATTCTCCATGGTGCATTGTCGATATCAGGTTGACAACCTTGTTCTTTTTGGGGACGTGTGAAAGTATTGTTACAGAACCAGAGTATCCGTAGATTGAAGAAGACACATTTCTGCCCTTTGCTGTTGAAAAGCTTGGTGGTAGCTCAGCCTTGTTCTTTCTCATGGTGCCAATATAAGTCAAATTACAGTTCGACAACTCATTGACCAACTCCACACTTGAGAACCAGTTGTCCCCTGTCACATTTCTGTTACTTCCCTTGATTGGTTCAACCAACCGCATGACAACAGCTGTTGGTAAGAGGACACGGCGCGGGATGGCTACAGCTGATTTTCCCGAATATATCTCTGCATTCAAACAGTAGTGCATTTTGGCATCAGCTAGAATAAATATTTTTATACCGTATTTCCGTGGCTTGGATGGAATGTACATCCTAAATGGACATCTACCACGGAATCCTACAAGCATTTCGTCAACAGTGACGTACTCTCCGACTGAATAGTTTTCTTGACAAGCTTCTATCAATGAATTGAAGAGCCAAGAGATGTGGTACAGTTTATCTGTGAGTTTCCTTGCGTCACGGGTTGCTGCATCATCAAAACGAAGGCAACGTAATAAAAACAGCAAACGTTTCAAGGGCATAGTTGCCCTAAAAATTGGTCTACCAGTGCCGTTTGTAGCATATAAACCATTCAGATCTTCGTTGTTTGACTTGAAGGCTCCCCACAAATAACAAAGACCTATGACAGCTTTTATTTCAGTACTGTCTGTTAGATTTGAAAAAGAATTCTTTTTTGACTCAGGTGGCAATGACATAATCTTTTCATTGGTTCTGAGTACTACCTCTGCAATCATTTCTTTGCTGAAAAGTAGTTCCCAAAATGCTAGAGGGGTCTTTTCTGTTACCTGTCTAGCTGCATTACGTATGCCAGGAAAGTGAATTGGAGCAATGATGTTGGTTTGAGAGGTTCTTCCACGTATGCTGGGTGTTGTTGACCACTTGAATCTGTTTCTTCCATAGATATAATTAGTTCCAGATTGTTCGTTGTTACTGTCTCCATCATCACTTTCATCACTTCCAGTTTCATGTTCACTAATTTCATAGTCACTGTCGCTTCCACTTATGTCTTCAATATCACTGTCCAATGGTTCGTTCAGATTATCTGTAGTATCTTCCTCGCTCATTTTTCTGAAGCACTACACCGTAAATCCAAGATACCGGAAATAATGCCACGAAAAGAAAACTTTCACTAACGGTACACCTGGGTCCACGGGACCCGATCACCTTTATAGAAACAAAACTAACAAAGAAACGCCTGCAACAATGTTGTGGGCTGGTAGCCAGTTGATTGTTAGGAGAGTACAGGGAGAGGGAAGTCAGTGCTACCACACACATCACGGAGCTGGAAAAAAGAAATTTCGCTCGGGTCCCTGGGACCCAGGTGTACCAGTTACGGGTTAACAATACAGTGATCGGTTCCTTCTCGTGTTGGTACACGTGTTGGAGCCTCTGTGGGATTACTTATCAGCTCTAGTATTACATCTATATGTTTATTCTACAATTCACACATAAGTGCTTGGCAGAGGTTTCGTTGAACTGCCTTCAAACTATTTCTCTTCCATTCCACTGTCAAATAATGTGCAGGAAAATCCTTTTGTGCAAACTGATTTTATTTTATTATGACTTCATTTTATTTTATTACGATGATCAGAGGCCAGAAGTTTAGAACGTACGAATAATTAAAACAAGGAGACAGAACACATTATAAATAGCTAAAATAGGTAATACAGAAAAACCTGACATTATCACGTCAATTTATTTACTAGGCTACACTAAGACAATCACACAATCCGCATATTATATCTTTAAAGTATTTAGAGTTTTAAACAAAATGAGAAATGTACTCAATAGGAAAAGGAAAAAAAAAATTCCTGAAAGCTTCTGCATTACAATACCTTATCAGCTTATTGGTTGCACCTGACAACCAAATGCTTTTTTAAATTTTCTGGAGTCATGTTGAGTCTCTTGTCAGATAATACATTTTTCAACTGAGTAAATGACTTCCCAACATCTACAGAGGTAATTAGAGCAAACCTAAAGTACTAAGCTATTGTGGGATCCTTTTTTACTGTAATAGAATTGTCAGCTTATAGAATTTTTGGAATATTTCTAAGTTTGTCAAGATCAGGACTTCCCGAAAAAGCCAATTTTACAATTTTCCGTAACTAATGAACCCCATTTCCCTGGTACATGCTCCACCATTATCACTGCATCAAAGGTTGCCCTTTTTCTTGAAGCTGGCAGATCACATGTGGGAGGAAACAAACTGGACCACAATGAAATTTCAGTCATTTCTCATGTCTGAAGATTCAAGAATTTTCCTTGATGCTACAGTTGAAGATACTTCTTCTTCCAGAGCAGCACCACCTTAGTCATCTCAGGGAAAACTGGAAGTATTTTAAACTGTTGCTGAAATCCGTGACTATCATTTCATTGCAATTGGTTGAAAGGGCAGCGGGATACTTGTTGCAATGTATTTAAGGGGACGGTCCTTGAATACCAGGGGAAACCTTGAAAAAATTGTGAGTTTTATAAATAGTGTAACCCAAAGGATAAGATTTGTAAGCCCATATGATGCTTACCTCTTTTGAAACATCATTTGGGAACATTTTTTATGTATGAACCACAGCTTTAGTGCTCACACTTTTTTTAATTGTATTTTTTTGGTTGCAAGTGAAACAAACCATGCTAATTATTTATGTACACATTACGCAAAATACAAACAAAGTAGAACGTTTATTTCTGTCCTGTAAGTTATTTACACTATTATCTTGAAAGCCAACTATTGAAAAGATGGTGCTGTCATTTAAGTATGATTATCAAAAATTTTGGAAATGAATTCAGGGTTTTTCTTTCTTTCTTTCTTCTTCTTCTTCTTCTTTCTTTCTTTTTTTTTTTTATTTTCAAAGTTAATTCACAAGAGTAGTTTACTTTATAGTTACGCATGTTTCAAGACAGTATACAAAATTTAAGCTCTCGTTGCTTCTTTGGGGGCTTCCAACATCAATTTTTCTGCTTCAAAGAGTCTTCTTCTGTCAGTGCCTTTTAGAGCTCTATGCATATTTAGTCCACCAGGCACTCCCATCAGTTTCACAACATTAAGCCATGACACTGCACCGTCGTTGAAACACAGTTCCATAACGTTAAGCCTTCGCTGTGCACCATCATTGAAACATAGAACAGCATTTGGCACGCCTATTTTTCAAAGTGTTTAGTCCTACTAGAATAGTTTTTGGTATCCGTTCCCACATTCAGTTGTTGAAACTTTCATTTGGATTTTGAGTCCTGCCATGTAAACATTTTTCCAATAATCTTGTGTCACTAAGATCCCTGTGTATAGGTTTTATAACTTCTATTATAGCTAATTGCAAAGAATGTTTATGCTTGTAGGTCTCGCCTTGAGTAATAGCACTCTGGTAGCCACACCATGACTCACTGCCAGGTGGGCAGAGTGCATGACATGGGTTGTCACCTGTGGTAGCCCATACTGCCTTTTTCATTCCCCTAAGGTCTTTTTTATTTTGTCTTATGGCTTGTCGATAATAATACTACAACCTGTAGTTCACTGACTGCTAACATATTTTTCACAGACATCACTTAAAACTTCCGAGCTGTTAGGCTGTAGTCAGTGTACAAAACTTTCTCCTAACATTTTCTCTCAGACTGTGGGAGACATCTTCAGAGGTAAAATGGGTAACTGGTGACTTTTGCACAGAATTATTCTACCGTTATTATAAAATGTATTGGAACCTGAAATATTAATGTAACTTTACAATCTACTGTGATAGGAACACAACATTTCAGCAAGTTACTAGATACATGCTCAACAGTGTCACAATGGAAACTGAAAGAAAGAGAAATTTAGAACAATAATGAAACCATATCTCAGCTTCAACATTCATTGTTGCTTTTGATGGAGATATCATCTGATAATAGGCCAAGGAAACACAAGTGATAATTAAAAATCCCTTACCTACTGGTACCTCTTTTCATGGGGACACTTATTAATATTTTTAATAATAAAGGTGCAAATAATGATAAAAAAGGCATTTATTTCAGCAATTATGTAAAAAAAGGCTGAGAAAGGCAACACAAAACTGCTGCTTGGCATTCACAAAAATGCAAATTGCACAGATTCACATTGAAATTGAAGATAGATTTAACACATTTAAAAAGAAATTCTGCCAAAGTTCCCATCTGTAACAATGAATGTTCCTCCGTATGTGGGTGGGCATCATAAAAGTATTTTTGCATCTGGAGAAGACTGAAAGTCCATGGAAAGATTGTGCTGCAGTAAAAAACTCATTGTTTTAATGATTACCATCTCAGCTGCGAAACTCTTTCCCTATTTTGTGATTATATAAAATGAGCTGCCCTTCTTTGAAATTTTTTATGTGCTCCATCTATCCTATATGATAAAGATCCCACGCCATGTAACAGTATTCTAGAAGAGGGCAGACAGGCATAGTGTAGGCAGTATCTTTAGTAGATATGTTGCATCTCCTAAATATTCTGACAGTGAAACACACACAAGCTTTGATTTGGTTTCCCCACATTTTCTTTGTGATCATTCCAGTTTAAGTTGTTTCTAATTGTAATCCGTAGGTGTTTAATTAAACTGACAGCCTATAGATTTGTGTGATTTATCATGTAACCAAAATTTAATGGATTTCTTTTATTATTTAGTGTTTTATCCATCCTCAGCAACTGTAATTGTACATAACGAAATAATAAGCAACCAATTGCATAAAAGAAATTTTCTTTCTCTACTTGTTTTGGGCACTTAGTGCTCTTTTTCAGAAGGTTATACAAATCACATTATTTGCGAGTGTCAACAGTAAGATGCATACAGCAAAATGCCATGGTTATGTGGTTCATGGTGTCTGTATAAAATTCTGTTGCACTTAATTCGTGGGTCACAGGATATTGCGTGAGAAGAGTGCAAGCTGAGTTTCATGTAAGTAATGCCTTTAAAGTCCATGCTGATTTGTAGACAGAAGCTTTACCGTCTGAAGGAAATTTATTATATTCGAACTGGGAATATGCTCAAGAATTCTGCAGAATCTTGATGTTAGGGATATTGATCTGTTTGTTTATACAGACATTGTGAACCATGTAACCATGGTATTTTGCTGTATGCTGACTCTCGAAAATATTGCGATATGTAGTTATGAAGAAGGGCACTCAAGTGCCTGAAACTGATAATGAAATTAAATTTTTTTATGCAACTGGTTGCTTATTATTTCATTATTATTCCTTATATTACTCATCTGGATGGCCTCACAACTTTTATTGTTTAACTCAAATGTCATTGTTTGCACCATGAAGATATAATGTTTAAATGATTTTGCAGTTGGTTTGAATCTTCTGGTGTTTTTAATAGATGAATAGAGACTAAGAGCCACATTTTCCTGCTCCACTCTTAATAACCTTGTCTCTAATGAACACTTATCAACAAGGACAATGTACTGGTTCCTATTACATAAAAGTCTTGAAGCAACTTAAACATCTGGAATGCATTCCATATACTCATACCTTCATTAACAGTCTGCAGTACTGCACCATGTCAAATGCTTTCCAGGAATCTAGGAGTACAGAATCTGCCTATTGCCCTTCATTCGTGGTTCACGGGATATCGTACAAGAAAAGTGCAAGCTGAGTTTCACATAAGCAATGCCTTCTAAGTCCATGCTATTTTGTAGACAGAAGCTTTACCATCTCAAGGAAATTTATTATAATCAAACTGAGAATGTGTTTAGGAATTCTCCAACACATTGATGTTAAGGATAGTGGTCTGTTCTTTTACACTTCTTACATACAGGTGACACTTATGATTTTTTTTATTTTATTTTTTTCTCCCAGTTGCTTGTGACTTTATGCTTAGCAAGAGATTCGTGATAAATGCAAGCTAAGTAATGTGCCAGTGCTGTAGTTTTCTCTCTATAAAACCAAATCAAATGGGGAGTCCATCTGTACTTTGGCAGTTACTACTAATTATGACCATATCTTGAAATATAGGATCAATCTGAGATCCCCTTTCTATGGCACTGACTATTTTGTGTGAATAAAAGCCACCCAAGAACAATATTAGAACAATGTATGGCAGACACATTAATTTTGTTTTTCTTTTGGTGATAGGATCCCAGTAAGTGCCTCCACAACTTTCTTAACTTAATGAGACATAGATATATTTGAGAATGACACTTCTTAATATGTAGGGATGATTTACTACATTACTTTAGGTCTTGTGTTTAAGAAAAAGGTCTAACACAGGTGTTTAACGTACAGGCACACATCACTGCATCTTAGTTTTTTTGTGTGTATGTGCTGCATGTTGTTATGTGACAGCAATAACAGTTGCACAAATAGACAGGAGAAATCATTTAAGGAAGTGAGTCTTCACTTTACCATTCCAGCTGAGCTGGTAATAATCTACTATTGCTCCATTGTATGCAGAAGCCATGACTGCAACACCAGTGGCAAACTGTAGCAGTAAAATGCAAGGCGGGTGCTGGGAAAACGTATGACTCGGTATATTGTGCATCTTCTTGGTTCATAGGACTAATTTTCTTCCTGTTAACCTTAAACAGTGTTAAGTTTCTCTCCAAGTAAGTGTAGAACCCTCTCCATGCTTGCAAATCGGAGATATTACTTATGAAAAGACTGAACACAGTTCTTTAATTAGTAACCATTCTTTACCACAGTTTTTGTTGTCCACCTTGATTATGTCTTGTCAGCCGGATTGCTCACACACACTCATGTACGCTGTTACTCAAAAACTACTATTATATAATTATAGCTTACACTGCATTAGCCATAGCCACCACTAACACACTGCATACACAATTATCAATGTTTATACTGTCATGCTTATGAAGCTATACATATATGAAAAATGACACATAATATTACATGCCAGCAATCTTACTAGGACATTCTCTTACATTTAACAATTTCATTGTGTGGTCTTTTCATTTTGTGATGGTGATTCATGTTATATTGTATTTTCATTGGTCCTTTTTCCTACAAAAACAGCTTATGCATAAGATGTTGGACAAGTCAGTTTACATGTAACTAGGTGAAAGTGATTTATTTGCATAAACATTTAAATTTACAAAAAATACATTCCAGACATTTAAATATTCTTCATTGGAGTAAAAACAGTGTATGCAACACATACTTCTCTGTTACAGATGGAACAGACTCACCTACTTCATCTTCAAAACTGGAGTCAAGGCCGTCTAGAAGCAAGGAAAATAGATGGGTTTCTGATAACTCAATGCCATCAGGGCATAACAAAGAATTTAATGCCGAGAAAACACCAGAGAGAAAGAATGACTCTGATGTGCAACATGATGTACAAAGGCCGACTTTCCGTTTCTATCAAGATACTTTAAGTTCTGATGAAGGAGAACATCGAAAGGGAGATGATAAGCATAGGAAGAGAGAACACAAGAGTAAAAGAGAAAGTCATCATAAACGCCCAAAGTGAGTAAATAGTATTTTATTTCTGCATAGATTTTATGATGTTGATTTGAAGCTACAGATTCAAAAGAAGGCACATACTGCATCTTTCTGTATTTATTTCCTCCAATCAATGATAGACTGTATGAAGAAAATCATCAATAATTACATACATAATAATTTAAGTGGAATTTTTTTTACAGGCTTTCTCCTGACTCTGCAACACTGGACGAGTCTGTAAAAAGTAAAAGTTTCAGCATGACTACAACAGATGAAAAATCTTCAAATTCTGAAGAAATAAGTATTGTTAAATCAGAGCCGCAAGATGAGAAACCACAGAAGATTGACTCAGCACATGATGCACGAGATTCTCAGGCAGAGACTGGTAAAATTATTAAATTATGTAGCTCACATAATTGATTCGAGAAAAGAAGGTGTCTTGAAGTTAAGGATCTCTCATAACATCTAATCTGAATTAACATTCCTAGGTGAAAGTGGCACTGAAAGCAACGATGGAGCCAATATTCCTCTCCACCTTCCCAAGAAACAGCGAGAACTGTTTTTGAGAATACAGCAGCAACAGAGAGAAGCAGACAGCAGTCAGGTATGAAGGAAGCTATTGCTGTTTGCAATATCAGTTAGATAAATTATGAAGCCATGCTAATCCGTGCTGAACAAAGAATAGACCACGATATGCTTATAATAATAAATTATGACAGATATTAAGTGGATGCTTTGAGCCTGTGCCACAAATGTGAGTGCTTTCATCACAGCAGCTGGGTGAGATTGATTCAGTACATATTTCCACATTATATACTATATCCATCTTTGATTTATATAATTATGTCATCAGATTTTTCAGTTGCGTATTACATTTTTGTAGGTGCTAGTAATTCACAGTTGGCCACTCTAATTGTAATTCACCACGATCATCTCTAACTTTGCTTGTCAGGTGGCACTGGACCTCTAATGAAACATTATTTCATACGTAAAATGTTAAGAAGGGTGTACATTAATCCGTAAGATTGGCAGATGGCGTAACAACACTAGCATAATATTTTAATGAGTTTGGTTTTTACGCTATGCAGCAAATAATATTAGTTTATTCTGGTATCTGCTATGTGTTTTGCGGTGTGGGTCATGTATTTTTATTTACAATTTTCTGCTTGGCTTGTGAATATGTCCAGCGAATCATTAAACTGTAATTATGATTTTGACTTTGTGCCAGACATTAACAGTGCTGGACATTTCTAGATACAATTGTTTGGTGATTTGTTGTGAGGTTGTCTCCTTCGTATTAACTATCAGTCACGCAAATGACACAAATGCAATTATTTCACAGCAATGAGAAGCCACACATCTTATAAGCTAGTCTCCTGCATATTGTCTTGTGACAAGCAAGTTGATTAACTAGTCTATAGTACTGTGTGTCATGGAAATGTATGTGTCATTATTGCAGGATAACATAGCAGATAATACAGTGTGTTTGTTATTCTTCATGAATATGTTTTGTAAAGATTACAGATGCTCAGAATTTACATTTTTTGTCTAAAATGTAGACCATTCTTTGTGGAGGGAGATTTCATGTAACATTCAGTGAATTTTAGTCTGTGAGTAAGACTACACATACACCCTAAATTTATTTTTCAGTTTCCCACTTATCCCAGTAACTGCAACCACCACCACCACCACCACCACCACTATCATGATTGTAGTCATCAGCCATTTAATGTCCACTGCTTGATAAAGACCTCCTTTGACTTCTCCATGGGTTACAGTTTTCAGCTATGTGCATATGTATATTTTTCTGTATGTTTACATACTGATCATAAACTTCCTTTATTTTGAGACATCAAAAGCTTAGTTTTAAAAACCTTATTTAATTTATCAAAAGCACTCTATGCCATCGTTACTCTTCTTTTCATGTCTTTTCCTTTCCATCTAGTTATTGTTTCAGCTATCCTAAATACAAAAAATTATGAACTGATACTATGACTTCATTATTAATTGGTTTTTATTTTCTATGGAATGTGTTGGTTATACATTGTTTTGTATTATTATAATTGATTTATAAGCCTAAATTAAAACCTGATGTGGTCCCATAGCATGGTTATAGTTCATCTGTGCTAGCGACAAACAATAAATTGTCATCCACAAAATACACGGGTTCAGATAACCATTAACATGTATTCCTTATCAGGTTATCCAGTTTAAGGACCTGAAAACTTTGACTAGGAACCCTTGAAATAGCTTTTTGTATGGAATCACTTTGTCTGATTTCTCTTTCAGCTTTGAATAGAGTTTCATGAGAAAGTAATTATATAATTTCAGTAGTTAGCAGTGCTGTTGTAAGGAGCCCATTTGAATATGTATTGCTATTTCATGCTGTAAAATTTTGAGGTGTTTATTTATTCCAATGCTAAATTTTAGGAGCGTAGTGGGGACAATGAGGATGATGATGACAATTGTGCAGATGAAAACTGGTACTCGAGTGATGAAGAGGATGTACCTTTGACTGACTTACTGAAAAAGCTGTCCAATCAGGTACGCTATTGTTTGTATTTATATTTCTCCCAGCCCATCAAATTTGTTATACTGGATCTGTGTAAACAAGAGACAGTTACAATACATGTTATGAAGAGGAAAGGTATGGAATTAGGACCAGTTACACAGGAACATTGAAAAGTCCTGAACAAGTCACAGAAAATAATAGTAGTTTAATATACAAACTACATACATAAATATTTACTATTAGCACAGAAATTTAAGAGCTTCCAGTTGCAACATATGCTTGAAATGGCAGCTGTGTTCAGAAATGCATGTGCGCTATCAGATCAGAATGTTGGAGGCAACTTGAGGAACACTTTTATTCTGTTCACTGATGTTAACTGCGCTCACATTGTATGTTGTAAGGACCTCCACTCTGTGTGGATTGTATGTTTGGAGCCTGTGTTGTAAGTTAGAGATACTAGTTGAGAGTGAGTGTGATAACAGAGATCTTAACTTCAACTTGTGTTTTAGACACTTCCATACAAATACTCTAATGGTGTTAGCGCTCTCTACAGCCTCACCTTTCATGGTTTTATGCTTAGTCAGTCTGCACAGTCTTCTAGTTCTCTTCCTAATTATAATGAAAAGTCATTTGTGCTAACCAGCACTTAATTTATGTACCCACCAATACTGCTTTTGGATATGTGTGAAGAATCTCACCTGAAATGTGTGTTTATGACAAATAGTCAGATAAAGTTAAACAGTGAAAACTCTTCACTTGCATGTGTACTCCTTATTATGTAGTTAGAAAATTAATTAGTTGTTTCATGTTCCATGGAGCACTCTGCACAATATATTATAATTATGTGGAATGCGTCATTTTACTTTCACTTCACAAAATAATTTGCAAATTTGGTTACATGCTGAACATTTTTAAGACTAATAATTTTTTCTTAATTTTTATTTCTAAATATACAAATGTGAGTTAGAAATTGCTACCCACCACCTGTTACACATTACAACAACAGAAATTCTTCTACAGAATAGGAGTTGTCAAGGAAAAACTTTTGCAGTTTGTTTTCAACTTTTACTGGCATGCTTGCAGGAATTCTTAAAGTTTTAACCTCACTTGTTACTCTCCTCCAGTGTAATTATAAGAGAATGAAATCACTATATGTTACAGTGTAATAATAAGAGAATGAAATCATCATATGCTGTAAAATTGTAGCTATCTGCATTTTGAACTTTGTTATAATTCACTTGCATGATAAGAGTGTAAATTATATATATACTTCAAAAGAAAATTGTATATGGGCATCAAATTTGAGTTTTCTGTTTATTTTTCACAGGAGCCGCAGCCGCCTAAACAACAAATACTACAAGATGAACAAGAACGAAAAGAAATGACCCCACCAAAGTCTGTAGATCAGACTTCAGCACCAGTTGTCCCAACTGTGACAGGATTAACATTGAAAGACTTGTCACAGATAAATATTTCAGAATCAGTTACAAAACTTTTGTCAACAATACGGAACCAAGGTGTTGTGCCAGTTGCAACCAGCATAGCTGTACAGACATCAACAGTTGCTATGGTGACTCAGACACCTGAGAGGTACGTCCATGTGTTTAACAATACAGGAAAGCGCTCTCTCTCTCTCTCTCTCTCTCACACACACACACACACACACACACACACACTCTCTCACTCACTCACTCACTCACTGCCTTGTCACACTCCCCATCTCATCATGTGTCCTTCCTCTGCCATTTTCTCATTCCGCATACACTACAAAGCAAATTTATTACTGTTTCTCTAGTCACTTGCGATGTCATGGAAAAATGTAATGTCTTAAAGCAGTGCTCAAGTGGACATAATTCTGTTGTTGAATCAAAAGGCAAATTTTGCACAGGAAAGGATGAAATTATGACAGTGAAGAAAAGTGTGTAAAGTAAACTACAGAAATCATAAATGCAATTGCAGAAGTGTCTGTGCAGTTGTTACTTGTGAAGATAAATTTCCTTTTCATTTTTAAAGAAGAGAGTTTGCTGATAGATAATAATAATCTCTTGTGATATGAGATGCTGCAAGACAAATTTTGAGAATGTGGCAGGGGCTATGTCTTACATAGTGAACATTCATTGTACAACAGAATGTAACTTTTGACAACTCGCTGCCATTACACAAAATACTAGATGAAATTTCTTACACAACTTTGTTTTGTCTTCATATGTATGCAGTAATTTCATTCAAGATCTGTATGTTAAATACAAAATGTAACTGTTTTCTTGAATGTACTAATGATAGTACTTAGTGGTTGATTTGAATCAAAAGTCTTATTTCCATTATTTCTGCTGTTTTAGAACGACCATTTCGACACCAATACAGTCACCTCAGCAACAGGGCAGTCCTGTGATACGAGACCCTCGCGTTTCCCGGGATCCTCGCAGTAGAGCAGCAGCGGCAGCAGTAGCAGCAGCTGCCGTACCTGTGTCTTCAACTAGTGGTATTTCAGCCGTTACTGCCGCAGCATCAGTGGGGCCTGGGCCTCCAGGTCTTTTGTCCCCAAGTACGAGTTGTTCTGCTCCATCTGAGGCACCTGCTCCTCCTACCCGTCGACCTGACCCACGAACGGCTCGTGCAGATCCTCGCAAGGCTGCAGCAGCGGCAGCTGCTGCAGCTGCTTCTGCATCCACATCATCTGTTGGAGCTAGTCCAGGTGGAGATGACAGCCACAGCAAAAGCGTTTTGTCTGGCCCACCACCTCGGCGGACGAGCTTTACGAGTATCTACAGGTATAATATGACTTATGGGAATTACATTACATAAAATGGCAGGGTATAAAAGATGTAGTTTAAAATCTGAATGCAGATGAAAATATCCACTATCCATTATGAATATTGCACAAGGTAACATCCTACTACTGCAAAAATATCAGCTGTGCAGACTGCATAGCATTAAAGAAAATAATCTTATCTATTGCAATGTTTTACTATTGGTTTTATTTTTTGTGTAGTTCATAGAATGGTTACATATGTATTTGCTGAGTATTTTAAATTATCTGCATTTTCGTTTATATACTCTACAAACCAGTGTAAAGTGCATGGCAGAGTGTGCGCCCCATTTTACCAGTTATTAGGGCTTCTTCCCATTTTACTCATAGATGGATTGTGGGGAGAATGATTGTGGAGATGCCTCTGTGCAAGCTGTAATTATTCTGATTTTGTCTTTGCAATCCATATGGCAGTGATACATAGGGGGTTGTCACATATTCCTAGATTTATCACTTCAAGTTGGTTCTAGAAACTTTTTAAGTAGGTTTTCTCGGGATAGTTTGCATCTATCTTCAAGTGTCTGATCCACAATCATTACCTCTTGTTTCCTCAACAGCTGCCAAAATAGCCTTTTTTTAAAACATGTTGAATGAGGCCTCCATGCGTACACACTGAGTGCACATTGTGTTCCTTCCCATTCCTTGCTGCTCTTTCCCTAAGGGGTACCATTATTTGCCATATGTTTGAATTGCCAATGATTAATAGACCCTACCCTTTTATGTTTGGCCCCCCTTAACATGGGACTCAGCACATTTCCCAAGAGGTGAAATCAGTCTCGTTGACTTACTTTAGGTGTCAGTGGGAGAAGCACCTTGAACTACTTAGTTAGGGGGATGGGTGTAACATCCTGAGTAGTAGGACTTCCATTTTCTCTGAAATTTAGATCATGTCCTAAGCAAAATGAGTTGTAAATACTTTTGTTTAATGGAATGACTTATTTCATCTGTTTAGAGGCATATTCACAGGCATCAAGGCTAGAGTCCTTAGTTGAAACACAATTCTGGTTTCTCGTAGGCATTCATTGTAGCACATACTGCATTAGAAATACATAATTTCAGTAACGTCTTTGAGGCCATGACGAAGTGAAATTCACCACTACTTAAGTTATCCCAGAAATGCTAGTACAACAGTATAGTTGGAAAACCTCCGAATAGTTTTGGAGATATGGCAAGGAACTAATGGGAAGTTGGGAGGATGTGCTCAGATAGTTCAGTTGCCTGTGCACTGCCTGCAGAAGGTACTTATTTTTAATTTGTTGCAAATGTTCCCTCCTTTACTTATCTAGTCACATCTCTAAAGATCTAAGTCTTACTGTTTTACACCAGTTTTGATTGTTTGCTACTTGAGATGTACCTACACACACCAAACAGTAGTCGTTCACAGAGAATAACATGAAAAATATAGAAGTGCAGCCATCACTTACTGCTGATGCAAAAGATAAAAATTGTTTGTTACTGTTGAGTGTCTTGTAATTTTAAATAGTTTGTAGCTATGTCTATATTCTATACTTTGGCATTTGATAAATTCCTTATGATTATTTTCAATAACCATGTAACTTATCTTAATTAATAGAAACATATTTACATTTGTGTGCAGCAATGCAATAACTTCGCCAGGCGACGTGGATCTCCGTAACCTACCTCGCATGACTGCTGCAGCTACAACAGCATCCTCATCTACAACAGGAGATGTGGACCTGAGGCATGTCGGAGATACTGATTTTAGGCATATCACAGGATTTGGTGGGTCCAGTGACACTGACCTGCGGCCACGAATTTCAGCTGATCCTTCAGCTGCTCTTAGCGGAGATGTCGATCTTCGCCGTGTCCTCGAGTTGCCTTTTAAACCAGTACCAATGCATACACCAGCTACTGAAATAGATGCTTCTCTCACTTCACATCCTCCAATTCCATACAAGGTTGTAGAAATCACCATTCCAAGGCCTGATTACACGAGGCTGAAGCTGAGTACATCTGATCCACAGGTAAGGAACATTCATTGCAAATTCAATAGTGTGATGCATTATAGAAATCGTTCATTAAAAGAGATACATTTAAAGAAGTGACACCTTATTGATTGGCAAAGAAATACAGTGGACACATTGCTTAACGAGCACCTCTCATAATGCGCAATTTGCGTAATGAGCAAAACAAATTGTAAAAAAATACTTGTTTAACAACCGATATTTTGCACAACGAATGATTGTTTGTATAATGAGTAATGACAATGTCACCCCCATTCGCACATGGTGGGGTAAATGTTCCAACAATATGAACATCTTTCATTGTCGGCAGCGGCATATGAACAATGTCTTTAGTACATACTGCTGTCTGGGTTTAGCTCTGTTTCCACTACCATCTTAGGACAGCTTGTGATCACACATTTTTCTAAACTTGTGTTCATGCAGTGTTTTTTTATGTGCAAATTTAATAACCATCATAGAAATGTCCCCGAAGATAAAGCCGCTAGAAGACAACCATGAGAGAAAGAAAAGACCTTAGAAATGAAACATAAAATCATTGAAAAACGCAAATGTGGTGTGAGTGTTGCTGATTTACCATGCACATACAATCGGTCTACATCAACCATTTGCACTACCCTCAAGAACAAGGACAAGATTAAGGAGATAAATGCTTCAAAGGGAGTTACAAGAGTACGTAAAGAATGGTTTCGTATTCTGGCCAGTGTCATAAGTTTGCTCCTTACGTTGATAAATGAAAAAAGTTACAAGGTGACACTATTAACCAAAACATCATTTGCGAGAAGGCGAAAATGATTTTCACTGACCTTGTTAAGAAGACACCAGGATCATTAGTGCCCAAGAAGTGTTTAAGTGAAACCATGGGTGATTTGAGAAGTTTAAGAAAAGAACCGGCGTGCACAGTATTGTGAAGCAAGGCAAAGCAGCCATTCCCGATGCAAAGGCTGCAGAGTACTTCATCAGCAACTTCAACATGCTCGTAGATTCTGAGGGCTACCTGCCGCAACAGGTTTTTAATTATGATGAGACACGTCTATTCTGGAAAAATGGCAGAGGAGAATGCATTGCCCAATCACAAGCCAAGGAAAGACTGTCTTGCACTGCTATTCTGTGCCAGTGTGAGTGGCAGTTTGAAAATTAAACTGCTGCTTGTTTACCATTCAGGAACTCCATGAATTTTCAAGAAGTGTAAAGTCCAGAGAGTAGGTTAAATAGGCCATGGAGGTCCAACAACAAGGCTTGGAGGACACGTGATCTTTTTTGTGATTGGATCAATGAAGTGTTTGGTCCTTCAGTGAAAAATATTTGCTTGAGATGAATCTGCCATTCCATGTCTTGCTTTTTATGGACAACACTCCTGCCCATTCTACAGGTCCACAAGACCACCTCGAGGAAAAATTTCAATTCATCGAGATCCAATTTCTGCCTCCCAACACCACTCTGTTACTCCAGCCTGTGGACCAGATTATTATGTTCTCCAGCCTATGGACCAGAAGATTACTTCTAACTTTAAGAAGCTCTAAAGTAAAGCACTCTTTGAGCATTGCTTTGAGTTAACTGAAGCTACCAATCTCACACTCAGAGAGTTTTGTAAATATCATTTCAACATCGTTACCTGCGTCAAGATAATAAAAAAGGCATGGGAAGAGGTTACTAAGAGAACAGAACTCTCACTTCTGCTTGGAAGAAGCTTTGACCGGAGTTCGTTGTCAAATGTGACTGAGGCATTTGAGTCAGTACCTGTGGAGCCCGTAGTCAACAAGATTGTGTCTTTGGCCAAGAGCATGAGTCTAGAAGTGGATAACAATGATATTGATGAACTCGTGGAAGATCACAGCCAATAAATGACCACTGAAGAGTGGAGTTGCAATGTGTTTCACAGCAGGAAATTGTGGCAAGGATTTCTTTGGAGGAGGAGGAGGAGGATTAGGATGAGGAGGAGGAGGAGGAGGAGGAAGCAGTAACAGCAAAGCAGCAATATTCTGGCTCAATAGGGGAAATGAAAGCATGGGAATTGGTTGCATCATACATTGAAAATCATTACCCCAATAAAGCAGTTGCTACGTGTGCTACATATTTGACGATAATGCTATGTCACATTTTTTGCAAAGTGTTGTAGTGTCAGCAGAAACAAATGACTATAGCTAGCTTCCGAGTAAAAAAGAATTAGTTATGTATCATGAATAATAAAGCACATAATACTGTATGTATAATTTTATTTGAATAAATGGCATGAATAAGATGAAGTTCTTAGTAATTTTCTGCATGGGGTGTATTATTGTATTTTACATTAATTTATGTGGGATAAGTTGTTTTGCTTAATGATTGTTTCACCCTATGAATAAGATTCTGGACTGAATTATGCTCGCTATGTGAGGTTCCACTGTATGTCCTATTTATTATGTGGTACATGTACATTCAAGTTATCTCCGTCTTTCTGTGCTGTTGTGCGCCAAGAAGCAAGGGTTCACATAACCATGCAATGGGTATAGGTCTAACATAGTTTTGCTCATTTGCTTCGATCAATGTTTTGTAAATTTAATTGTCACTCATTTCTGTGTGTTATCATACGTCCTTTCCTTTTATTGTTATTTCTTTACAGCTATATTGCGTGTTGCTTTTTCAAAATCTTCATGGTGATTTTTTTTCAGTTTTTAAAGTTCACTGTTTTCCTCTTGTTGCATAATAGTTCAACCTTGCTGTTTAATATTATTATAATTCTAAGTTTTCTCTCTTTATGTATTCCTGCCCCCGCACCTCCTGGCACCCTCTCTTCTGTGTTTGTGTGTGTGAATGTTTTGAAGAATTTCCGAAGCTGACTTGCATTCTTCAGTCTCTTACTGCAGTGCTTATATACTTGAAGTATTTCATCTAGATGATGGATGTGTGGTTGACTTTACTGTCATCATTGTTTCTTTTGGTGCCTCTCTCTCTCTCTCTCTCTCTCTCTCTCTCTCTCTCTCTCTCTCTCTCTCTATCATAATGCTGGCAGTATTATTTTTGGCTCTACATACTTTCTTGAATGTAGTCTGTGGTGACAGCTTGGACGTAAGGTGGGAAAGCCAATGAGTGGAATTACTGTAATTTTTATGGTGAATGCTATCAGCAGGTTTAATGTTTACTGGTTTTCTAATATTCCTGATCTCTATACATGAGAGCATTCTTAATTACCTCCCATTTTAAATTGTCATAACTTTCTGAATGTGTTAGCCTTCTAGGATACCAAACAAATCTCTATTAATGCTCATTTCTCTGTAACAGCTTCACCGTATCTCGACCAAACTATTGTGCAGAAATATCTGCAGTTCTTCTAAAACATATTGTATGCCCCACTGTCATCTTTTCCCCAACAGTGACCTCTGCTGCATTATTTGTCTTGAGAACCTTTTTTTCTTGATGCAAGTACAAGATTTGGCTGTTATATTGCCATTTTTTAAACTCTGTAATACAAAACATTAACTTGTGAACAAAAAATAAAACTGATTGTAACCACGATTTTTCTATTTTAATTGGCAGTAAAGTGTGCTTTCCCCCAAAAATATATCAGTTTAACTGGATAAATTACCATAATCATCAGCCACTGCTGAATATTGGCCCTCCAAAATTCACCATGTGTTATGTTCTTCAGCAATAGCTTCCATATTGCTGTTTCATGTTTTCCATTGTTCTGTACCCACATTCCACTCAGTCATCATTTTTGTCTTTTTCCCCTCTAATAATCCAACAAAGAATTTCATTGGTACGTGTGTCACTCATTCTTTGGCTATACCTCCCACCCATTGCACTTTATATGCATTATGGATGTATCTTCATTTACCACTCTAGTTTGTTCCCTAATTCAATTGTTTCCACAACTCTACAGATATGATACAACTTAAAGTAATGGCAATACTCTGTGAATAGGAAGACATAGCAGATGTCGAGAATCTGAATGAATAAATAATGAATGCTCACTGAGCAACTCAAAGGGTTTGATATGTTCTCGCATTCGAGTTCCATTTGTTCCTGTCATTAGTCTAAATTGTTTATAAACTTTCACTTCAGGCATATTGGAAGCTTAGTTTCAAAAATACTGTTTAATTTCAGCACTCGAGCCATATTTACTCTGTTTATTTTCCTGTGCTTTCATTAATTGCCGTAAACTGTGCTAAATACAAAAAAAAATGAGAAAGTGTTTCTGTTACTTCATTGTTAATTTGCTCTATTTTCTTTTGGAAATGTTTGGGGTATATTTACTTCAGTCTTAATAATTGATTTTCTGACCTTTACTTTCCCAATTAAATTCTACAGTTAGTTGTTGCTCTGCAGGCAAGCCTTACAATGGCCTCAGCAGAATGAAAGTGGTCCTGTTGTGTCCCATTAATATGTATTCCTTCTTAATTTTCACAGTTTAGGGTTTTGAAGAGAATAATTTTGCTGATACAGAATCAGTAGTTTGATGGATTCAAAAGAGTTGTTAATATACATTTACTTCAAATTGAACCAAAAGCTTTTTTAAAAACATTCATGTATCCTAGGCACAGTTGTAATTCATACTTTCACCTTTTTAAAAGATCCATTTGCAGTATCCACTTCTGCAACCAGCTTGTTTCTTTGCTTGTGGTTATGATTATAAAAGAATCTTTTAGATTAAAGATAGACAGTTGATATATAGGGTATATAGTTTATTGTCATTTCTGTCCAAAATTTGTTTATATTATTATGTTTATCATATATGAAGATGTGCTTACATAAAATGTACTTACCCTTATTTGTAAGATGTTGTGTTTATTGACTTGTGTTCTTACAGGCAGAGAATGATCCACGATTACGAAAAATATTCAAGTTACCTGATCCCCCTGTGACTACCTCTTCAAAGACTTCCACAAGCTGTCCAACAACAACTACTACTACAGCTACAACAACCACCCCTAGGACAGATCCTAGACGCTTGGCAACTCCAACTTCAGCTTCCTCAAATGCAGCAAGTGTCAAATCAACAGTCCCGCACACTGCAGTTACTGTCTCAAGTTCTACAGTTGTATCTGCCCCTGAACCAAATACTCTTGGTGTACCTCAGTCACCTTTTGGAAATATGGGTGATCTAGGTGTGGGACCTGTTGGCATGGTAATGCCTGGTGTTGGAACAATGGCCAATGTGGATCCTCGGCTACCAAGGACACCTGCAGTGAATACGGGTCGTCAAGGCTTGCTAGGTGTAGCGCCCCCAGGTTTCCCTGTTGCACCCAATCCAGCCTTAGCTGTAGGTATGCGGATGCCATTTTTTCCTGTGGAAGATGGTGATGGAGGCCACTGGAATCCAATGCAACCACATCAGCAGAGACCTATATGGAGAGGAATGCGCAGAAATGTCCCAGGTGCATTTGGTGAGCAGGATATGGTTGGTGGACAGACTTTTACTCCATCACTATAGTGTTAATTTAACAATCCCCATCACAATAATTGGCAGTTCATTCAATCAGTACTTTGAGTATACTAGTGTTACTAGTATGTTATTTATTGACTGTATTTGAAGTGAGTGTTCTCATGGCTACACTTCAACAGTGCAGGTGTTTTGTGTGACATGCCCGAGTTGTGGTATCATGTAACCTTGATATCAATACATTCACAATAAATTGAAAAAAATAGGTGGTGCTCATAACTACATTTTTCATCAGTCTTTACATGTAATATATGACTCCTCTTTATATTTTGTGCATTGATTATGCTGGCTGAAGAAAGCCTTGATCTCATTTAGTGAACAATTTTATAAGTGGCAGCCTGGATTTTTTTTAAGGACTTAAATAGCTGAGACAGCAATATGGACAAGTGGAAAAATGGAAAGTGGTGTAATTAATTTTGTACAGATATAAATGTATGTGATACTTAATTAAAAACTGAGGAGTGACTGAAACCATACCATCAACAACTACACTAAGTTTTGAAAGTCTGTCCAAAGTGCAATATTTATGTATAGTTTATATTATGTATCACAAGTATTCCATAGTACTTGGTGCAACTGCTGAAGGTAATATTTATTTAGTTAAGCTGTGGCTAAGATATTTTACTTCTTAGCTGTTAATAGTTGCATTACTATTGTTTTGTTTATGGCAGATGTTCCTACATTAACTGAAAGGGACTTTTGCATTGTGTTATGTAAATATAATGACACAAATAATGAATTACACAAATCATTCTCTAGTTAGTGTACAGTGAATTAACTTTTATACTGCTTTGTTCTATTTTCATATTCTGTTTTACAGTAAATCTCATAAATCAAAATATAAATAAAATTTTCTAAATATTTTAATATCATTTTGCTCTATGAGCTGATGTTTTCCTTTAAGTTGTACAAGATGTGTATAATTAGCCCTAATAGTTTCACTCTTTTCTCTACAATTTCACATTTTTCGCACTCAGTTTTGCTGTTTTTATTATGTGGCTGAAATTATTATTGATGTGTATAATTAGCCGCAAGATCTATGAAGTCTTCTCTTTTCTTTATAATTTTACATTTTTGTGCTCTTTTTTTGCTGTTTTTCTTACTATAGCTAAAATTATTTCATAGTACAGTTCTCCTTTTTAAGTCCATAAAGATTTTTTTTTAATATATTTTAAATCAGTGTGACGAAATACACATATTAGTGAAGCTGGTTTAAATAGACAAGAAAGCCTTTCTTGTGCAAGTGCTCAGGAAACTTGTTGGCTTGGGTGAGCATGTGTGTTACCTGCTATTTATGCCTGGTCTTCTAGGTGCAATTTTACTTTCTGAAAACTGAAAGTAAAGAAGAGAAGTCTGTCAGCAAAGTTTTATTGTTGGAGAATGAATGTCTTGACAGTTAACTGATATTCCAAAATCAGTTTCTATCTGAGATTTCAAAGTTTGTATTTAATATCGCATAATAAGACTTCACATTGTTTTTGAGGACCACTGCTCTGTGATGGAAAGGAGTGTTTCCAGGATGTGGTAAATACAAGGTTTTCCTATGTTCGTTTGCATTGTGTTAGAATTCTACTGGAGAGAGAGTTCTCACAATCTTAAGTTGTTATTTTTAAGATCCATATTTATGTCCTGCTAATGGGCCAGTCCTGTTAGACAAAACCGTAGTCTGACTAGTCATTCATAATTAAAATTCTGTTTTAAGATCCCATGAAGAACATTTTAGATGACCCCATTGCATTTCTTCTTAGCCCTTTGATCTAATTCCAGTATTCAAATGATTTGGATTTATAGAAAAGGACAGTATGAAATCAATCAGCACATGGGTTCAGATTACAGTGAAACTGACGTGCATCACATATAATAATTGTTATTGATAGGTGCTATTTTTTAAACCCAGAGTGATGGATTGCATCATCATGATTTGCACTATATTAGTGTGAAAGGTTTTTACGAGTTGTCTATGTTTGTAGACTGCTTATCAGATAAAACAGTTTGTTCCTTTTCTGTTGGAGTGCTACATATATTATTTTCTTGGAGACTGGATTTAGGTCCTGTGTGTAACTCACCCCCCCTCCCTTCTTTGCTGTCAATAGTATTACACATCAAGCAGTCCATGAGTTATAACAAGCTTTAAAGTGTCATTACTGCAATAATAGAAATTCCCCAATGGAATGAAAAATAATAATTGAGAACTCCGGCAATATCTCATCTTTAACAATAAATATTGTTTGTTGTACAGGTACACAAAAAGTAATGATTACTGGTAGTTTTCAAACCACTGTTATTGGTTGGAACAAGAAGATAATATGACGATTTACACACGCTTTTTGTGCAGCACTTCTTTGCCAGACATCCTGCTCACTTTTCAAATGATATGCTAGTGTAATGTCATTAATATTACAGCAAGGAAATACTGATACAGAAAGAATGCTTACCTTTTTACTGGATAAAGCATACCTTTATTGTGAAGTACATGTGTTTTAATTTGAAACAGGGGATTGAATATTCGACACATTCATGAAATTTGTAAATCATGCAGATATACCAGTATATACTACATGTATTTTCAGATGATAATAATAATAATAATAATAATAATAATAAAATAATAATAATATTATTCAGTGCAGAGCAGTGGATAGAAACAGTTCAGTGACCACATAAGTGGCTGTGGAATCAAAACTAGGATATTAATGCAATTATACTAGCAGCAGAAAGCAAACAATGGAAAATCCAGGATGGAATGTAACAGTATAAAGGAAAGGATAGTTGCTACTCACCATGCAGCGGAGATGCCGAGTCGCAGATCGGCACAACAAAAAGACTGTCACAAAATAAGCTTTCGGCCAACAAGGCCTTTGTCAAAAAATAGACGACAGACACAAACTCATGCAAATGCAACTCATACACGACTTGTCATGTCATGTCTTGTATGAGAGTGTTGTTTGCACAAGTGTGTGTGTCTTGTAATCTGCTTTTGACAAAGGCGTTATTGGCCGAAAGCTTATTTTGTGACAGTCTTTTCTTGTGCCTATCTGCGACTCAGCATCTCTGCTATATGGTGAGCAGCAAGTACCCTTTTCATAATACAGTAGCAGCACATGAGACTTCAGGGCAATTGTGATGTGTTGCCTTTTTTTTATATTTTTGATGGAAGGAAATTTAGTATTTTCTTTCTGTGTGGGTCAGTAGACATAATTCTATCCTTGATAAGCTGGTGCCATTCAAATTGCCTAGTCAGTAGGATCTCGTGCACATGTAACATTTAACACAAAACTTTGTGTTTCCATGAATAGTCCTGTTATGGCCATGGACGTTTCCAGAATTTTGACTTCAATGAGAGCCATTCATTTTTACGCTGATTTTTCTCACAAAAAATATTTTCAAGTTATGGAAATGTGATCATTCAATGTACCACCATGAGCAGGATAGCACTTTCAATTGCTTCATTCCTCTATGGTGCTGTTTGATTGTGAGCAATTCATCTACTTACTACTTCCGTTACTTCAGTGCAACACCACTATTTTTTCTGCAACTGATTAATGGTGTGCAAGAGTGAACAAGACTGTCAAATTTAAAAGTATGAAAAATTATTTCATTCAATAGTAACACTGTATCTCTTTTCTTTACTGGGACTGAAATGTGTATTAAAGACAGCGTACTTGATTAAAAAATTGTAAATATCTCAGCCACTCGTTTGATAGAAGGACAATTGTGTATTACATTTTAGGCATCTGATGTGAAATGCTTCTGATAATGTGACATCCTGAAGTAGCTGTAGCATATGGTGAACAAATGGGATTGATCTTCCGCAGCTCTGCAGATATATTGCATCTGACTTTGTATCCATTTTTTTGACACTGCTGGTTTTTGCTGTTTCGCAAATCAAAATGTATGACATGCTTCTTAGGACCCCTGAAAGTCCATTTATCACATGACTACTCACATGCAAGACATCCACAGATTCTGGGAGATACACAAAATACATTTTTAAAAAAGGAATAATGCAAATTTCTCCAAATGTGGACAAACTAACAATTAATATTTCCATCCTTTGCTGCGTCTGACAATTACCTTTCCTCCAACATCCTCCAGCTTATTATAAAATGCTAAAGTCAGAAATGACGTTTTTCCAGAATACATATTTCTTTCCGTATTTTATGAAGTATGAGATAAGTGACAAAAATGAACAGTAATGGGTAACAATCTATGGCAGTCCTGTGTCAAAGGTGGGGGTGGGGGTGGGGTGGGGGGCATGGATGGTACAGAAACATTGTGTGAATTGCAGACTTTTCGTTTGGACAAGAGGCATGACTAGGATAGTTTATGGTAAGGCGACTACTTGTGCAAAGCAGGAAATTCAGGTTTGTCTCTTAAGATGGAGGAGAATCGTTCTTCTTAGTAAGGAGAGGCGGGGGCAGCACAATATTTTAGGTGTCATGAAGAGTAGGTGTTTTTGTGGTAACTAGCTTATCTAATAAATATTGGGGTAAGGACAGGAGATATTTTATTATTTTTAAAATAATTTAGTAATTTAAAATTTTAAAGACTGATTAGTATATTAGTATTTTTTTGCTGTCCCTGACATTTTTGCGTGCTTTCTCTCACATTTATTATTAGTGACGTGAATGATGATTATCTCTTATGGCTTCCCATAATCACCAACAAAATTAGGTCCCCAGCAAATGGATTGACTTTCTGAAACCATCTATATGGTGAAGTAGGTTAAGAATTCGGGTATCACACCCCACAGCTATTCACCCTGGTGGACTTACGTTTGCGCATAATTGACGACAAAAATTTGGAATTTTACACGATGCTCAGTAGTATTAAAACAGAAGAATTATGTACACTGGTTGTGTGATGTGATGGCTAGGATAAGGCCTATACATACTGAAGGGCATGGGTTTGAATCTCGTCAGGTGCTAAAAATTTTTTATTTTAAAATCTTTTTAGAAATGCCTAGGACCATTATTTTTATTCAAATAATTGGTTTAACTATAATCTTGTATTTCTATTGCTTTAACACAGCATTTTAATCATCATGTGAATTTTTTTCATTTTTTCTTTTTATCATTCTTTTTTCGATCAGAATTTCTGTGAATGTGAATTTAATTATAATATTTGAAAATGCTACTCTATTGGTCTAATAACAAAAGACAAAATCTATTTATATTGACTGTGCAGTGGCGCCAAAAATGTATTTTTCATTACAATCTATGCATTTAGTTTTCTGTTTTGTAATCATCATACTAACATTTAAAACATAGCCTAAATTCCTATTACACTATGGACAAAATAATGCAGATGAAGGGTTTTTTTTCCTTAAAAGAGATTATAAGTAAAACAAAGTTCCAGCAAAATGAGGAGTAGAAATAATGAATGTAATAACATGGGGCAAAAAAGAGGGCGATAAAACAAAAGAAATAAAATCAAAATTAATTAAAATCACGCAATCAGAAATTTCATGCAGAAAAAGAGTGATGGGAAGAACAATGAGAGCAAATGAAGAACTGATACGATGATTAAAATGTGAAGAAGGAATAGAAATAAAAAAATCAATTTAAACTAATTAATTGAATAAAATAATGATCAAGGTAATTTCGATTAAAATTTATAAGTAAAAGAAAATTAAAATACTTGGCGAGATAAGACTCCACAACCTACTGCAAGTCAAGGCCTTACCTTGTCCATTCCATTACACCATGCAACCAGTAAATATGATAATACTTATTTTATGGTACTGATTGTCACGCAAAGGGCCTACTGGATGAATGGCTATAGAATTTGATAGCTGGGATCTTAACCTATATCACTGTATGTTTCAAAAAGCTGATCCACCACTCCTTGCAAGTAAAAATTGAAAACACTTTCAGCAGTAAGATAGCAGCATTCTTCATGTGCTGTAAAGGTAAAATTGCAGATGTTGAAGGAAACAAATTGGATAGAGCTTATGAACTGCACTCCTTATCTAAACTAAAACTGGTTTACGGAGAGGAATGAAAAGGGTGGGTCTAGGCCTGGGAGGGGAGGAGGGGGGACTGGAGGATAGGTCAAGGTCAGCTAAGTTTATGCCATGATAGAGCAAGAAACAGAACAACACAAATTATAACATTAGCCAGAAGCTGAAAACATTTTATTTTGTCATCTGGCACAGACTGCTCATCCATTTGTACTTTGTTGCTTGGGCATCATAATCGTATAATATGCCGAAAACTTGTCACCAGTGGTGCTGAATGTGTTTGTTGCAGTTAGTGCCCGAATTCGTGGGCAGCTGTCTTGCAGTTTATGAAGTATTAATATTAGTATTACAAGTGATTAGGCAAAATATCCATAGAATGTTAAAGAAATCGATTGCATTAAATTAAGTGCCATTTGGGAGGGGGGGGATCTAATTACTTAACATTGAAAGGAGTAGCAAACTATGAAGTGAGCTTCTTTCATGTTATTTGAATTAAGAGCTTAATATCAAGTGTCATCCTAAATGCCTTCTTTCTGGATTGCTTGGACATTGTAAACATGAAATGTTGGTGAGCCAGTGGCCATTTGGTTATGAAGAATGTGGCTTATTTTGAGGCAGTCTTGAAAACTGAGATATGAGATGGAGTATTGGAAATGAAAACAGTTGTTAGCTTCAGTTTGTCTCTTACATGTGTGTGATTTAAATGGAGCTACTTCTGACTTTGAACGTTGTTTTTGTTATCATATCTCATTTTGGTAGTGTTGTGCTGTTGTAGGCGGAACTACATGAGAATAGTTATGTAACACTGCTTAAAAACCCACATCCAAGATCAAGAAGTTTCACTTTCGAATGTGGTACAAAAAGTTCATGACTGCCTTGTGCCAAGATCATTAAAGAAAAAAAGTAATGATTTTACTGGGCTGGTGAAGTACACACAGTAGATCACCATACACAATTGCTTCAACAAAATGTAATTTTGAATTGTGTTGGACCTTTGTGAAAAACAATTCCCATTATGAAGAGATTAACTGTAAGGGGGGAGGGGGGGGGGGGGGGAAGATGATGCTATTGGTCATGGCATTGAAAGTCCCCTTAGATTAAAAGTCTCTTGATTTCCTATTGTTTATTTTCTTTTATGATTATAATGAGCCAGACTAAATAGACTCAAGTTTTGCACAGAACAGGAGTATTGAGGAACAATATTGTCAGTATGCAGTTTTATATCATATTGGTTTCTCTGTTAATATGATTGTAATATATGTTCTCACTAAATAGCAACAAATTATTCCCAATATGTTTTGCTCTAAGCAATAACTAATTCTGTGCAAATGCTATCTGGGGCATACAAAACAGTATATAATTTTAATCTGTTTGACAGTGCACATGAAATTGCTACCTCCGGTTCTTAAGTTTCAGAAATTAATCATCAATAGTGACAAAGATATATTCATCCTTTTTGCTCATTTGATAGGTTTTCTGTTTCCAATCTTGACTCACTGTATGAAGGTTATTCATGACACCGGTACTTAAACTGCAGACTGTACATGTCTGTCTATTCAAAATGTCACCAATTTTACTATATGGTTTGTGTGTTGTTGTGCTTTTGACTTCAGTTTGCCGAGTTCACCTTCATGTGTGGTTTATAATAACAACATACTAAACTTATCTCACACATTGCTCTTTTCAATAACATGGGCCTCTTACGCCCATATATAGTTCCCATTTTTAAATTTTGCCGTAAATAGGAATACAGCTGTAGTTTACTCTCACTTGCTGACTATGTCTTTTTCTTCTGGATGCTTTACTTCATGAGAGCCCTAACCTTTAATATTTGATGTGGTTGGTGAATTTCAAATGTAAAAATATGTTGTTTTTAGTATATTTTTCTTTCACTCTTTCAAATGTTGGAAAGGTTGTAATTTGTATTGTGTTAAGTATTTCAATGACAGCCCTTGGGAGTCCTTGCAAATAAAGCGCTTCACAAATAGTCCTGTAATCTAAGTTCACCATTTTCCTGTGTGCATCTTCCGTCTGTATGGATCACCTCACCTGGAGATAACACACATTTAGGTTACAGATAATGAAAAACAAACAAGTCTTGTCATAAAAGGACCACGTACAGTACATTAAAATAAAATTATCTTTGGTTTATGAGGTAAAGGGAGAAGTGTTTGGACTTTCAGCTGTAACAAAACAAAACAAAACGAAAAGTATGTGGACATTTGCAAAAAAAAAAAAAAGGTTCTTAGAAACTGTGTAAAGCTAGTTAAGTAAAAATTACTGAACTAAAGAGAGAAAGAATAGCATGTACACACTATACCATTGCACCTCACTGCTAGTGTTGGCAACAAAATAATGTAAATTTGGACCTGTGTGCCCATTAATATCATCACATTACATCTCTCCTTTCATACTGCCACACTACACCCTTTCTGGGATGTATGATTTTTACTTTTTGTACACATTGCTCTTGTAGCAGATTCTAGTTGTCACTCGGTAAGAAACATCAGTTGTTTGATGCATACAGAATATAAATACTGTATGAAAACAAACTGCTTTTTCCTGCATGAGATTATGATGCATCTAACTGTAACATATTCTATTTGGTGATACTTCAGACTACCACCTGGTACTGTAATGGGTGCAGAAATATGTTAGTTTCTTTCAGACTTTTTGTTTAAGGTCTTTGAAGAGACCAACAAGATAATTAAAACCATTCTCAGTGGCCTGTAATGTTCTACGGTTCTTTCATGTGATATCAAGTCCAGTCACCTGCTATGCTTTTCTTTGCAGTTATTTATCTCATCATTATTGGTAGATATTCTTTGAGAAGTCCCTGACACTGATTGAGGGCAATTGGAACTTGTTCAAGATGGAAGTGCATTACCATTGTCTTCACTGACGTCCAGTTCGCGTAACTGTAAAAATCTGTGCATCAGGGTGTCTTCCATATACATTACCTCTTTACAAGGTGATAATATTGTGAATTTCACAGTCTATTGCAAGTAAAGCTATCATCAACCTGAATGTTTGCTTGAACATCACTGTGCTTTATGAGGCATGTTCTTATTGTAAGTGGTACGCCTTTGATGCCTCTGATCTCGAAGTGTGCTACCAGCCATTCATGGAGGGGCCTACAATTTAAGGTGGATTCTGAACAATGGTGCAATATGCCATTTGTGAAATTAATATGTAATTACCAGATGTTAGAATAGTTTTAATTGAGAGAAAAAATCCTAGAACCAACTGAGGACTGGACCTGGGCCTCTGGATTTTGTAACCCTAGACATACCTACTGAGCCATATGATGTCAGTGATATAAATTGGTTGTACTTTTGTAGGTCTTGGGTGTTGGTGTTCTTTTAGACAGGTGAGAGATAGGGAGAAGTAGTGTGTGTGGCGGGGGGGAATTTGTGGTGAAAGGGAAGATATAATTATCGGAGATTGTGTTATGATTTCAATAATCATATTCCATATCATAACAGTGTGTGGTGGTGCAGTGCACTGGACTCTCATTAGAGATGAGTAGAGTTCAAATCCATGAATTGCCACTCAGGTTTAGGTTTTTCCTTGATTTTCTTAGATAACTTCAGGTAAATGCCAAACAGGCTCCCTTGAAAAGGCGACAACCAACATCCTTTCCAAATCCCAGGAATCACCCTGTCATCAACACCATCTTCAAAATGTAATCTTCTTTCTGTCGAGAAATATGGATGGAAATTTGAATGCAGCTGCTTTTACCACTATGCTCTACTGGACTTGATGCTAGGCATGAGTGGCTATTACATTTCAAAATTAGCATTCAACCATGAAAGATTTCATCTAAGCAATCACACTACAGCGATGGAAATGTGGCTCTCAGGTGACACACTAAGTAGACTGCAATACATACTTATTCTTGAAGCACTCTTTGCAGACAGTTCATCAGTTATTGAGACTACCTACACAGGACCCAACTCCTTTTCACTGGTTTTGCAGTGATTGTCAAATTACTTTACTGTTTGTGTTAATTTTGTTCAAGAGTTTGCACATTTGCAGAACCAGTTTCTCTCTTACATATGCTATGCCAGCAGGTACAAGTTTTTGCTGCCTATACAGAAAGAAATAGAGTTTTATTCGTTTGATGACACATCACTGCCAAAACTTGATGGTGGTGATCTTATTTTGTGCCTTTGTTCTGAATCAGCATAGGTCAACAGCATTATTAACAGATTCGCCATATGGCCTTCCTGTTGCCACCCCATTACCTCCCCAGGACGGAATATGTGTATCCAAATTTGTCTACATAGTGTGTTATTCATGTGAAAGTGAGCAAACATTTTCGAAATGTTTGTGAGTCATTTGGGTACCAGACTAGTATTCACCTAATGGGATGTGGACACTGCCTAAAATCCCCATCTAGGCTGGCTTGCACGTAGAACCTGGGTGGATTCAATCCACAGCCACTTACCTCCCTGTCCCATAAACAATGCTTTAACATGCGTGGCTATCTGGGTCAGTCAAAATTTGGTGTTGATACATGCTTATACAATTGGGAGAGCAAAGAAGAAAGGTGTGATTTGTCTTTGTACAAATAAAAAAATTCAGAGTCTACAAGTTGTGCTTTTGAAGGGACAAAAGTCCTATGCATCAACAGTGGTGTGCAGTCTTACATAGCATGTATAGACACATGGGTTGCTTCACAATAAATAATCCTTTGACAGGTATGTTGATCTTTGGAGTTTGTTCTAGAAGTAATGACTTCTTTATAAGGTGTATATATATGTATTTGTGCTCCTTTAATAGTTGTGCAATTGTCAATTTGTATTTTCTTGACCTTGTATGTGTATGTGGTAGCCAAAGTTGTTAACACCATCCTCTTAAAAAACAAAATGTTTGTAGTTAGTGATTGAAGACATGCATACAGCAGGTTCCTTGTCTACAACAAAACAAATCTTTTCATTCTTCATGTTGTTGTTGTTATGGTCTTCAGTCCAGAGACTGGTTTGATGCAGCATCCTTCATCATCTCCCAGTACCTACTGCAACCTACATCCTTCTGAATCTGCTTAGTGTATTCATCTCTTGGTCTCCCCCTACGATTTTTACCCTCCACGCTGCTCTCCAGTACTAAATTGGTGATCCCTTGATGCCTCAGAACATGTCCCGCCAACTGATCCCTTCGTCTAGTCAAGTTGTGCCTCAAACTCCTCTTCTCCCCAATTCTGTTCAATACCTCCTCATTAATTATGTGATCTACCCATCTAATCTTCAGCATTCTTCTCATTTTTCATAGTGTGCACACTTTATTGTTGCCACTGCTCCCTAAAAAAGTAGTTTTTAATCTTGACTTTGTTATCTCAATGCAGCTCTTTTTTTTTTTTTAAAAAAAAAAGAAAATTCTACAGAATCCAGAGCCTCTAAGTACTTTGAAATCTCATCTTTTGAAAGTAGAATTATTGTTTTGAGAGTTTAACTCTCTTGTAAAGGTCTGTTACAGTTGTGAAATGAAGGATACTTAAATTCCAGGAAATGATAATGTAAAGGGTGATTATTTATAATTTATTACCACAGGCACCAAAGGGATAATGACATTAAAGGTATATGTGGGGAGAGGGGGTAGCTAGGGAAAGATAGTAGGAAATGTTTCAACTTGGACTACAAGACATTGATTAGACCCAAATGTTCTTCATTTCAGTCCATTCATTCTTTTGTTTGCTACATCACCGGAATATTGGTATATTCTCATACAATTATTTTTATTGCAATAAAAAATAATTTCCAATAATTGCTACACGCACTGGAAGATGAAAATGTGTCATAACTGGTACCAAAAAAATGAATATTAAAACTTCACTTTCATGTTCATTTACAAATTTTTCTGTGTGCTGCCTTCATGGATCTTAGGCATAGTGATGTTTCATTTAATAAATCTAAGCAGCGATTGAGGAATGCAAATGTAATATCAACTGGATACCCATTCAGTACATTTACAATGGGAAAGGTCTATGTTATTGCTACTTTGTTGAAAACTGACATACTGAGACTGTGGCTGTATAAAAAATACAGGTCGATTCTTGCAAAGAAGGAAACTGCAACCAGCCTTTTTTATAATGCTATTCACTTATATAAACAGTGCCTTATTTCTACACAGTAGGTTAGTTTGTTTGCAGATGTTTCTGGCTTCACTAAATAATCTTTGGCCTGTTTAGACAGTATCATCCACATTGTTTTATTAACTTTGTGTATTTTAAATGGAACAATTATACTCGCATGAAAAAAATGTACTTTTAGTTATGTAAAATGAAACAGTGGTAGTTTGTAGTGGCAGTGACTGTATATTTATAAAGGCTGTAGGCTTTTCCCCATTAAGACTCAACAAGACTTGCGTTGTTGATTTATCACAAAAAATCCCTCCTCTTAAACTTAACCATACCCCACAGCACTACTAATTTATCACCAAAAATCCCTCCTCCTAAACTTTACCATATCCAACAGTAAGATGTAGAAGAGGAGTAAATTGAGTACCTGATATGTATTCATAATTGCGAATAAGGGTAACCAACAGGTGTATAATGGAGTGACGACAATGAAACTTTGTGCCAGACCAGGTCTTGAACCCGTTATTTCCTGCATATCACAAGCAGTTGCCTTACCATTAGGCTATCTGAGCACACTTCCTGTCTAAAACCTGCACTTGTACATCCTCTATGTGTACTCCTGTACAGGGGGACATAATTGAAAGTCGCTTGTCCAGTACCGACAGCTAAATACAATTTTGCCTTGCCTTTGTTGTTGATGCCTGTTCGAAGGAACATTGCATCGTACTTCTGAACAACACAGACGCTGCAAAATCATAGTAAACTGATACAATGCTGAGACCACTACAGGATAAAGTCATCTGATTCTACATATTGTGAATTTCCTCCATAATCCCTCTCAGATATATCATATGTATGCTACCTGATTATGTAACTCATTTTCTTGGCCATCTTCAGGACATAACAAGAGAGAGTGACTGTTTAACATGAGGTCTATTTATGATTGTTTTCAGTAGTAAAAATAATTCAAACTGAAATCCATGTAAACTCCAAACATAAGACAAAGGGCTTTGAAACATGATACAAAGGAGTAGGAGAATGTAGTAGCAGAGAGAATAAGATCCAGTTCTTTTAATATACTTGTCATCTGAAATGGAAATAATTGTTCAAAGGACGGGTCACAAAAAACTTAAAGACAAAATGCTGAAACAAGGAAAACTAGTGATGATCAGGGCATTCAAATTTCCACATGCACTGACATTCGTACTTTGTATTTCAAGGGATATCCTTGAACCTGAATTTTTTTTTTCCAGCTTCTTGCTCCCATCCATTTTTTGGGCGTAAGCCTTAAAATTTTCTAAAATTAATTTTTTTGTGTACCTTTGTTGCTTAAGGTCTTTTAACAGACATTACAGCTTATCTCATCTGACGGTGGTAGTCTTTCCTTCTGTTTCAGTGTAGCATTGACATACTCCTTGGTCTATTTTTGTCTTTAGATATGGATACATGAATGTTACAAAAATGCTACTTCATTAACTGTGAGGCCAGATTCCAGTAAAGGCAGCATATTTTTACTTACAATTTCGTTAGGTGTGTTTTTCTTTCATTTTGTGATTTCTGTTTAAATAGGGGCAGTAATTTAATGTTTTAGTAATTTTGCAGTGCGATATCAAGGGAGATATTTATTAATTACCATTACAATTAAAATGACGTTGCATGACACTGTATAATTTTTAAATATAAATACTCAACAAAACTGAGTTATGATCAGTGGGTAAAAATCATGAAAGTAATAAGCTACCATATATACAATACTAATGTATTTCTGGAACTGCTAATCCTTAGTGATGTCTATTTGGTTAATGTAAAGCAGTCCTTGTGGTTTCCATTCAATTTTGTTAAACACACTTGTATTTGCCTAATAATAATTTTTCAACTGGCTATATGGAGCTATTGTAAATGGTAAAATATATAACAAATTTTGAAATATTTATGGAAAACAGAACTTCCTATGCTAGTCCTGTTCACATACATAATCATGTGAACATTGTGAACTTACGTAGAATGCACATGATATTAAAATGATATTAAAATGTCTAGCTTTTAGACTTTACTGTAATGTTAATAACTTGTGATACTGTCATATTTTATGAATACAACCTATGTTTTAAATCTGTTCATTAAAACTGCATTTATTTCAGGCTGAAACTATAAAGTTAATTAATATGAACTATTATGTGCATTGTGAAGATTTATCATTCAGCAATTCTAGTGTTGTTCATAACACTCCATACAATATTCTTACTACTCTTTAAAACTTAAATATTTTTGCAATTTTTTAAGACTTACAGTTCTGAGAATATACGAAAATAAAAAAGATAATGACAACATTTCCCACAACTTCCAGGGAAATTTTGAGAAAACAAGTAATAATCACTAATATCAAATGAATGGTGATACACATTGTACGTAAGTTTCATATAATGTTGATTGAAATAAGATGCAGTATGGTATTACTGAAGACTGTCAATTATTAGCAAAGCTGATCTTTGGTTTTGTTTATGATAATAATGTTATTTGAAGTTTGTTTAGAGACAATTTCACAAAAAAAACTGCTGTGATATAAAGGCTGTGATACAGTATAGTCTGTTTACATTATTTTTTTAATAAAATATAATCAGTTTTGTATTTGTATTGAGTGTTATTCTAATACATTTTTTTTTCCTTTTTACTTTATATATATATCTATTCAGTCCTCCTCCCTGTTCCAATCAAGCACACAGAATTACAATAATGTTCGCAAAGAATCAATCAAGGCAAGTAATACACACGGGAAAATCCAGCCACTTACTGTGCTGAGGACATTTCAGGTGTCCCACAACTTAATCTGCAGAGAAAGCTGTATTTGAACAGCTGACATGAGGGGTATCCCAACTTGAACAGCTAAATCCGAATAAAAATGATTTTAAAATATGGATGTTGTGTGTTTACCATTGAAGTCATTTATCTGTGCACTTGTGTACAATCAATATCAGAAGATTAACAAAGGTATATAATGCAGCAGGACAAGTCGCTGAAGAAATGAGACTGTTATAGACAATTAAAATTGGCGAATCTTCAAGTAATAAGTGAAGTATTTGGCAAAAAACCTTCACATTTGTATGAAACAATGTTACCATGTGAAGTACTTGCAGTCACACACAGAAGTTGCTGTGCTGGCATAAAGTCTTCCCTATAAAGTGCAAATGTGGAGTTTTAAAGAAGTGATGAAAATATAGCAGAATAGAACAGTCCACACACTTGTTATGAACAACATGCGGGCACGCCACATCATTTTTTGGAGTATTCAGAATCAGTAGTCAAATATCAGGAGCCACAGTGGTCACATTATCCAGATTTTTGCCATAATCTGTTCCAAATATCGACCGTACTGACACGCTGGGTTATCACTGAGGTTCAAACCCGACTTGTACAGACATTGCATCATCTTTCTCAGTGGATAATTGGTGCCATTCAGCTACAGACAATGGCCAAAGAATTAAACCTTACCATGCAACAATGAATTACAGCTATAACATATGTAAAAGGCAGATCACTGAAGTTTCATGTTCCATGGGCCATTCTCCATGACAAATGACAATGACGTGGGACAAGTCATTTTTCATTCACATTGCAAATTATGTAAATATGGCTACATGCTGAACATTTGAGTTTGTTTATAATTTTTTTTCAAATAGGGGTAAATATGTGAGTTTTTAATTCCTACCCAGTACCTTTTACACATTACAATAATAGAAATTCTTTTACAAAATAGGAGTTGTTGAGGAGAAACTTTTTCAGTTTGTTCTCAAATTTTACTTTGTTGTCTGTCAGACATTTTACATCACTCGGTAAGTGATAAAAAATTTTAGTTGCAACATTGTGCACCCCTTTTGTGTTAAAGATAGCCTTAATGTGAAGTAATGAATTCATTTTTCCTTCTGGTTTTGCAATTACGTACATCATTGTTCCTTTTGAACTGTAGTGAATTATTTACAACAAACTTCATGATGGAATAAATATACTGCAAAGCAGTACTCAGAATACCCAACTCCTTAAATGGATGTCTACAAGATGATTGTCAATGGGTACCACATAATATTCTTACAGCACATTTTTGAACACTGAAGACTTCTTTTCTTAAAGATGAGTTACCCAGAACATTATTCCATATGAAATTATCAAATGCCAGCTTAGTGATGTGTCTCTCCCCAATATTTGCAATAATTCTAAGTGCAAATGTGGCTGAATTAATCTGTTTTAGGAATTCCAAAATGTGCTTTTTCTGATCTCAATTCTCATCAATATGAACGCCTAAGAATTTTACCGTTTCCACCCTATTCATTATTTTCTCACCACTTTGTACCACTAAATGTGCAGAACTGAATATATTGTGTCTCTTAGTGGAGTGAAGTAATCATGGCTCTGGTTGATTAGTATGTGTAAATTAACTATCAGAGCCATAAAGGTCAGTCATCATTTATTCATTCACACATTGTGTTCCATAAATCTCATGATATGGGAAAACCTTCAGGGATGTAGAATGAGTCAAGTTATAAGTAGAAGCAGCCACTGTACGCTACTTTTGTGTGAAATATACCAACAACAAATTATGACTAATGCTATCTATTTATAATTGTTGAGTATTACTAATGGTATGTTTTTGGGTCATTGAAATGTTTACATGTAGTGAAATGAACAGCTGAATACCTGAAATAACTCCAGTAATAAGTTTCTTATGGGTGACCACCAAAGCTTGATAAATTTAAAGAAATACATCATTCCACCACGGTGTGTTAAGATATTATTGTACTTTATTAAGCTTAATTAAGTACAATTTTAAAACACAGCATGGCAGAACAAAGTCTTTCTTCATACTCATAGTAATTACTTCTACATTAGACTTTTTATGAGTATGAGTATGTATATTAGAAGAAAAACCAAATAAAAAATGGAAACCCCAGAATGGAATAATGACAGTAATGTAAAGGATACATTGCTACTTACCCTACCACATGCTGAGTTACAGGTGGGCACAACAAAAATACTGCGAAACATATGAGCTTTCAGCCGAAAGGCCTTCTTATAACATAGTTGTGCTTGCTTGAATGTATGTGTTTTCTATGTTAGAAGAAGACCTTTTGGCTGAAAGCTCACATGTTTAGGAGTATTTTTGTTGTGCCCACCTGCAACTCAACATCTCCTGTATATGATGAGTAGCAGTCTATCCTTTTCATAATATTAGGAGAAAAACAGCTACTTCAAAACAAGCAATTGGCACTGCTCCTCCTCTTACACTATTCAGCTGTTTTATTTAATACTATAAAACTAAGTATTTATGTAACTATACACAGAATAATATTTGCTATTTACGTATTGGTGATGTCAAAACCTGTTTAATATAAACATTAAAGTTAAGCTGAATTTACACTACAGAGTCCAAACATTCTTATGAATTCTAGAAGATGATGTGACTAATAGAGTACTCATTTACTTTGTTTTTAATATCAGGGGCTTTTCAGTTCTCTGTGTGACGTTCACCAGCAACTTCATACAAACTTTATCACCAGAAAGTAAACCTCCAGTCTGAAACCTAGACTTGAATGTGTGGTCTACATGGAAATTATTTTACTTATAGTACTGTGGTTGTGAATTTCAAAGTCCAGCCTGTATTCACTATTGTTGTTGTCTTCAGTCCTGAGGCTGGTTTGATGTAGCTCTCCATGCTACTCTATCCTGTGCAAGCTTCTTCATCTCCCAGTACCTACTGCAACCTACATCCTTCTGAATCTGCTTAGTCTATTCATCTCTTGGTCTCCCTCTACAATTTTTACCCTCCACACTGCCCTCCAATGCTAAATTTGTGATCCCTTGATGCCTCAGAACATGTCCTACCAACCGATCCCTTCTTCTAGTCAAGTTGTACCACAAACTCCTCTTCTCCCCAATTCTATTCAATACCTCCTCATTAGTTATGTGATCTACCCATTAAATCTTCAGCATTCTTCTGTAGCACCACATTTCGAAAGCTTCTATTCTCTTCTTGTCCAAACTATTTATCGTCCATGTTTCTCTCCCATACATGTCTACACTCCATACAAATACTTTCAGAAACGACTTCCTGACACTTAAATCTATACTCTATGTTAACAAATTTCTCTTCTTCAGAAACGCTTTCCTTGCCATTGCCATTCTACATTTTATATCCTCTCTACTTTGACCAGCATCAGTTATTTTGCTTCCCAAATAGCAAAACTCCTTTACCACTTTAAGCATCTCATTTCCTAATCTAATTCCCTCAGCATCACCCGACTTAATTTGGCTACATTCCATTACCCTCGTTTTGCTTTTGTTGATGTTCGTCTTATATCCTCCTTTCAAGACACTGTCCATTCCATTCAACTGCTCTTCCAAGTCCTTTGCTGTCTCTGACAGAATTACAATGTCATCGGCGAACCTCAAAGTTTTTATTTCTTCTCCATGGACTTTAATAGCCACTCCGAATTTTTCTTTTGTTTCCTTCACTATTATTATTATTATTAACAACTGCAAATACCACTAGGGAATTAATGTATTGGTACATAAGTGTAAGAATAAAGTCCCTAAAGATATATTGCTAGATGTATGATTGTCAACTTTCCCCACAGAT
Organism: Schistocerca piceifrons; assembly: GCF_021461385.2. NCBI lineage: Eukaryota > Metazoa > Arthropoda > Insecta > Orthoptera > Acrididae > Schistocerca > Schistocerca piceifrons. Next base: position 276,197,826 of record NC_060145.1, read on the forward strand.
AAGTACTGAATAAAAGTACACTAGCAATTCCATCTGCAGTTCAACAAAGTGGTAGTGCAAATGATGTTGACATCTACCCAAGAAAATAACAATATCTAGATGGATAACAATAATGTAAATTCCTGGATGGAGCAATACATAAAATAAGGGAATACCACTCACCTATAGTGTACTGATGAGTTGAGCACAGAAACATATAACAGAAAACAGCATTCACACTAGCTCTTTTAAAAGTAGTACACACAGTTTAACACATGCTACAGGTAAATGTTATGCAATTGTTTGAAAGAGTCAAACCAACACACACTAGAGTAGTTTATCAACTTCAGGTTTATGAAACAATCAGCTATTTTTTATGTCCATCAACAGTGCCTCACATTTTTTATGAAGTCCTCATTACATGTTGCAACTCTTAACAGAATCTACAGGTGTTGCAGTATCATTACTCGTACTTCAGTACTCTTTGTAGTTAGTGTATCTTCCAGAGCCTTGACCCTCCTTTTCATGGTATTAACAGATTTTCACACTGATTTGAGCCGAGTGATTTACTTCTTTGTGCCTTCAATAGTTTTATTTTCCTTCAGGCAACGTACTTCTGCTGCCGAATATTCTCTCTATGTTGACAATTCATTCACTGTCTGTAAATATTTCACTCTTTCCTGAAATTCTCATTTTAAGTAATTTCCTTACATCTGATAAACATTTCATACGATTACTGGCTTTTTATTTTTAATCACAGCCTATTTCTACCTTTTTTGTAAGCTCAGCTGTAATCTTCACTATTAAACTTGCATTCAAACAGTCAACATGTATAGTTCCTTCATGCCACAAAACACAACACTGTCAATGGCTTAAGACTTTGGACACAATGCATTGGAAGTACTGCTGCTATTTACTGTTCCCACTGACTTGGCATTCCCCTTAGATGCTGACCATTTTCACCAGTTGTCCTTTGGAGATGACAGCAGCTGCCAGTATAATTGTCCTCTGTTGTAGTCCTCAAGGTAATCTGGAGACACTAAGGCTGGTTGGAGATGGTAAACCAGGTGAGGTGTTCCTTAGTCAAACATTCAGATTCAAAATTTCTGTTTATTAATAAAATATGGAGTTGTGAGATACCTACACTGTACCATCGCTACATGTAAGTACTGTTCATGCTCTAACTGCTTATACTAACATCTATATGAATTTTTGTTGCTTCTAGCATTTTCCAAATGAAGCACGGCACAACAGGGTTCTTAATTTGTTGTTGATGGCTGACCTTTTCAATACTGATTTGTAACTTTTGACAAACTTCTGGTAGTTTCTACACCATTTGTTCATCCCCCCCTCCCCCCCCCCCCCCTGCTGTGTCCTCTCAATATGAAACCTGGCCAAAGATAAATCTTATCACTTATTTCAAAGGTACTTCGCTCATTACAATCTGGTGAATTTCAATAGCTGCTTCCCAACCTATGCTAATATCTAATGTCTGTGCTCTTGCCTTAGTAGTTTCTCTCTACAAAGACTGCCTGTCCAGTCATCCCAGTGTTGAATATGCCAAAACCATCACTTAACAGCTCAGATCTACCCCTCAACCTCTATCTATATTCACTTCCCTCACACTGTCAAAGACAACTCCTTAACCCTGTCTGACAACTGCAATCAGAGTGTGCCTAATGCTGTGTGTGTGTGTGGCTTTGTATGATTTAACATATACCAGTAACCGAAATTTTGGGGATTCCTGATAGTACTCATGTCGATAACCACACATTTCATTATTTTGAGTCAATTGTCTCTTTTTGCACCATATAGGTATCTTGTCTGAATCATTTTTCAACTCAGTTTGATCATCTGATGACTTTACGAGACAGTAAACAACAGCATCATCTGCAAACAATCTAGATGACTGCACAGATTGTTTATATAGACCTGGAACAGCAGAGTGCCTATAAGATTTCTGTGGGAAATGTCAGACATCATTTCTATTTTACTCGATGACTTTCCATCAGTTACTACAAACTGTGCTCTTTCTGATAGGAAATCACGAATCCTGTTATACAATTGAGATGATACTCTGCTGGCACAGAGTTAATGAATAAGCTTAATTCGATTAGCAGGTGCTTGTCAGGAATGGTGCCAAAAGCCTTCTGGAAATCTAAATATATGGAACCAATTGGAGATGCTCCATTGATAGCACTTGTTAATTCATGTGAATTTGTGTTTGACAAGAATATTTTTTTCTGGATATAATTGGCTATTTTGAGGTAATTCGTAATGTTCAAACACAGTATGCATATGTTTCAAAATCTTACTGGTTGGTTGGTTTGGGACATTAAAGGGACCAGACTCCGACGGTCATTGGTCCCTAAAATCTTACTGCAAATCGACGTTAGTGATATGGCTTTGTAATTCAGCAGATTTCTTCTATTTTATTTCTTGACCACTGGTGTGACCTGTGCTACTTTCCATTCGTTTTTTTTACGTCGGATATTTTGTCGAGTGAGCAATTGCATATGACTGCTAAATATGAAGCTACGTCAACATACTCTCAAAGGAAACTAACTGATATAATATTTGGACCAGAGGCTTTGCCTTTATTACGTTATTTAAGCTGCTTCACTGCACCAAGGATATCTACTTCTAAGTTACTCATGTTGGCAGTTGTTCTTGATTTGAATTTTAGAATATTTCCTTCACCTTCTTTGGTGTAGGAATTTTGGAAAACTGTATTTAGTAACTATGCTTTAGTGACACTGTCATCAGTGACGTAACCATTGCTGTCACACAGTGAAAGTATAGATTGTGTCTTGCCACTGGCATACTTTACATATGACCAGAGCCTATTTGGATTTTCTCCAGATTTTGGGACAGAGTTTCCCTGCAGAAATTATCAAAAGTATCTCACATTGAAGTCCGTGCTAAGGTTCGAACTTTAGTAAAACTTCACAAATTTTGGAGATTTTTTTGTACTTTTATGTTTGGCACGCTTTCTTCATTGCTTCTGCAACATCGTTCTGTCCTGTTTTGTGTAGCATGGGGGACCAGTATCATCTCATTAATTTATTTGGCATATATCTCTCAACTGCCTTTGACACTATTTCTTTGAAGTTAAACCACATCTGGTGTACTCTTACTCAGTCAGACTGGAAGGAGTGGAGACTGTTTCTTAGGAAGGTGTTGGGCTAATTTTTATCTGCTTTTATTTTTGTGGGGTTTCGATCTTACAGTATTCAGTCTTGCTACAACAATGTGGTGGTAACTAATCCTTGTATCTGTCATGATGTTCCCTGTTGGCTCATGGTTATTTGTTGCTAACAGTATGTTTCGCAACCATTTACACATGTGGGTTCCTGAACTAATTGTTCAAAACAATTTTCTGAGTATGCATTCTGTATGATTTCAATGTTTTATACCTACCACCGATGCTAAACATATGTTTTTGCTAACATATTGAGGGTAGCTTGCAGTCACCACCAATTTTAACTGGATGAGCGGCGTATCTGTTTGAAGTGAGGCTCAAATTTTCTTTGAAGTGTTCAGAAACAGTGTCATCTGGGTTGGGGGTTGGCAAAAGCAACCAGTTAATAATTTATTCTGGTTGTCAGGAATAACTTCTAGCTATGCTACCTCACAGGAACTTCTTCACCAGGAAACACTCCACCACCAAGCTAGCCACAGAAAGGGGAAACATAATACATGGGGGGCCTGCAAGAATTGTTTTTGGGTCTGACATTGCTCTTAATGTACATAAATGAGCTTCTAATGACTTTAATGGGTGATTAAAAAACTGTAATGTTTGCTAATGACACAAGTCACCAGACAAAGATTAAATCATTGCTGAACTGGTCTACAGCTAGTTCACAGCAAACAGTTTACGTCTCATTCTGCCAAAAACTCACATTGTGAAACTTCAAAAATCAGCAATGAATTGCTAGCAACAGTAGTATTCTCTGGAGTCCAGCTGGATAGGAAGTTAAAACGAAATCAGTATGCACCAAACTCTTGTCTTTTCTTGGCTTTATGGAAATTATTCATGAGTGCTTTATTTTTTCACCTCTCTACCTTCATATTTGGTTCAAGCTGTGTCACTAAAACCAAAGTTTAAAAGTCTAAATAAAAACTACATACAATCTCTGAACACAATTGAACCGAATAATTATTAGATGAACACAAGTAAAATGAAATGACTATAAGTGTTTTACCCATCTGCATGTTACTGTAATGCAGTTTCCTTATTGAAACATGCCTGTTGCTATTTTTTAAAAAAACTAGTCCACATGGAAAACAGTTTATTATGCATGAAACTCCTTGTTTACTTTTGTTAATGAATATGCATATAGCTTCATATCACAGAGAGATTCTTACAAAAGTCTGACATTTGTCTACATAAGACCAAATTTTAAAAACAATCAATGCAAGGGCAGGATAATCCACCCAGCGAAGTAATATTAATCTCTCAGGTTTTCTTGTTGCAATTGATTCATAGTGTGCTTCTGGATGTTCTGCCCAGCTGTTTCCATTTTATGCACAATATTTCGACAACTGTCCCATTCGTTTTCTACAGCTGCTGCAAGTTTTGCTGTTATATGTACTTGCTGCTTGGACTCCAAACACACTGTGAAGTATTGTTGGTCTCACACTGCTATTTATAACTGAGTTTGATTTCCAATGCCCACTATGCCTTTTGCCTATGAGACTCTCCATCAAAAATAACATGCTACATTCTCCTTACCAGAAACCTTCACTCAAGACACTTTTTTTTAAATATATAGCTCATATGGCCATAGTTTCTTTAATTTTAAATGTTGGTGTAGTACTGAGCAAATGCTTTTATGGAGGTCAAGAATCTACATACCTGACTGCCTTGATCCGTAACTTTCAGGATGTCATGTGAGAAAAGTGCAACTTAAGTTTCTGATGACTGTTGTTTTTGGAGTCCACATTGGTTGTACAGAGGGGATCATTCCATTCAAGACCCCTCACTACATTTGAGCTCAAAATCTTTTCTAGAATTCTACAACATGTGAATGCCAATTATAATGAATGGAAGTTTTAAGGATTTCTGTGTTATTCTTCTTGCAGACAACTATGACACATGCTTTCTAACAACCAGTACTGGCATTAATATCAGTATCACTAACTCTATAGCAGTGGGCTGTGAATTAAGCTGGGCTGTACTCCCTTACTGTCTTCACAAACAAATATTTGAAAATAAAACTAAGATTTTCTGTTTTCACTATGCTACACTCAACTTCAGTTCCTGATTTCTATGAGGGTCTGGACAATGTCTTCGACAGTTTTTATACTGATAGCTTATACACATTACCAGAACTGCTTCTAGTTTTGTTGGATATGTTTCGATGAGGCACTGGTGTAGTAGTTGAAGGGTTCGTGCACTGCCCTTTTGAAAGCCAAACCAGTTTCATTCATTGTCCCTCTATCTATTATCCCTATGCTTCGTTTTACACCTGCTATGCCTTCACAGAGACTGTATTCTATAGATGATCTTTCTCAATCATGATCTGTTCTTCTAGATACATATCCAACTTTTGGTCAACTATTCTAAAATTGAGCCATGGTTCCTCTACATGCTCATGCACTGGGCTAAATGTTTCAAGTTGCTTCTCGGAATTGACACTACCTCTTCTTTAACTAATTTACTGAACATGTACATCTTCCTACATGTTTTACTTGTGCTTTGTACTTTTGCCATTAATGTAGCAGTCACTGTTTTTTTGGTCACTGATATTAGTTTTGATATGGACGTGCTCAAAGAGATCATGTCTATTTGTTGCCACTAGATCTACTATAATTCCATCATGAGTGGGCTTCTGAACCATCTGTTCTTAACAGTAATTAGAAAACCATTTAGTATTGCTTGGCAATGTGTCTTCTCACAACTACCACTTATTAAATTGTAATTACCCAAATTGATTGTTGTAATTGGATAGATAAACACAAATAAATGTATTTCTGACATGTTCTACATCCTAGAGGTCCTCCTCACTATGGATCAATTGGAATGAAAGTAAATCTAATCTTAAAATTTGCAAGCTTTTGGGTCCAGGGGCTGCTTCTCCTGGCTGAAGGGGAAGGAAGAGGGGGGGAGGTGCAGGAAAAGGACTGGCGAGGTTTAGAAAATGGGGAGAGTTTGGTAAAGTCGCCCAGAATGCTGGGTCAGGGGATATTTAACATCTGGTAATCCTCTCATCTGCCAGTTGTAGCAGTATGCAGCTGACTCCTGTGGGACAATATTATGCCTATAGAAATTACCGGATAACTTAGTCTACATTTAAAATCTTTCAGTATGTCACATTTTGCAGCTCACAAATATCTAAGAAAAGACATCTTTTAATTTCACACCAAAGGTGCTGGCTGATTAGTTTCGGGCTTTGTTCATTTTCGCAAGCCACCTATTATTATCCACATTTGACACATCCACTCATAACAAATTTTGTGTCGCTCTCACAAGTAAAAATTTATGTGGACTCACGCGATGAGCTAATGACTTCACGTCATTCACTTACCCGCTATGTCTGGTTGGTTCTGTAATGCTGGGAACTGGGGGCATCAGTTTTTAAATATTTTGTTATAAGGGGAAATGGGTATTCTTTAAACGTTTTCCTTCCTCTCATCTGTGCTTATTGTTGTTTTGGTCATATTTTTATTTTGTTACTTCGAAATCCTTAGCAAAATAAATAAAAAAATTGTAAACACAAACGCATGAAAGAAAAATTGAGGATAGCATTTATCCTCCATACCAAAAGCTAGAGCTACGTGCTTATAAAGATAATTATGAGAACCACGAAGAAGACATTCCCTGAAGTACACACTGCAAAAGGTGTGACGACTGTTTTGGCACACAGTGAAGTAATATTTCGAGTGTTCATAAAAACAGTTGGAGTCATCTTGAAAAATTTCGTTTCAAAATTAGTCAGATTTCATGATTGTAGGCTAATTCACAAATTCTGGTGAAAATGGCTTGTAATCTGCGGGGCTTAATTTTAAATTACTACGTTATTAAACATAACACAACAACGAAAACCGCAACATTATTAATATACAATGTACTGCATAACCGGGCGCGTGGATCAGACTAGTCCTTAATACGAGGTACTACTGTACCAACCAAGAAATTGCCGTCCTGTTTCTTTCGACTGTTGTTCTCCACAATACACTGCGCCTTTGGCGTATTAGCACTTTAGCAGTATTTTTTTTATCAAGAGGTTAAAAAGCTATCTACCAAAAAATTAACATTCAGTCCAAATTCAAACCTACATCGTGTGCATCGCAAGCTACAGGAAGGAATTCGCTAAATTCGCTCTCAATATCACTGTGATTACACATTAATTTTTTTGTTTAAATAAGTATCATCTGTCGTGCCATTTTTCACACGGTTATGACAAGGAAACAAATTGATCTCTACGTAGTATGTGCTATATACACCGTTGAGCGAATAAAAAAATTTCTCCACAATTTTTTTTTATAACAATGTATGATCATAACAGCTCCGGGTTGTATCGGTTTGCTGTAGACGGAAAACGTGTTTCGCGATCTAAATAGGCAGCATTCCAACATAACGTAGAATTTTCACAACATCCTGTCACCGTATTTTTTTTCGAAACATTTATCTATGTTCTGAATACACTATACAGACTTGAAATCTCTGTTTCAGTCACTGCTAACTTTGAAACAGATAAAAAATTATCTCTTTCTTCAAGCGTGGATATGTTTTCTGCCCCATGTAAGAAATCTCACTCCTTACTCCTCCTTGGTTTTTTATGAAAGATCTTTGGTATTGTTTACACACGTAAAGTAAATAAACTATTGAACCGGCGATGTATATTTTATTGTCAACGACATGTATCTGCTTTATCAACGCCTTTCTTCCAGTTATTGTCAGAAGTGTGAGTACTGTTTTGCCAATTAATGAAGAGAAGCACTAGCCATTCGCATAAATTTCAGCGACGTGACGAAGTACGATGCTTTTATAAAGCACTATTGCTTCGGAAATGTCATTCAGACACCTAGCCGTGCAGATTCTTGATAGTTTACTCATGGAGAAATGAGAAAACAAAAATCTGAATTAGAAGGAAGCGATATGTGCAGCAAGAGAGTGGTAATATTGTAATGCTCTGTATTTAATCCTGATTGTGAACCTGGTTCTTATCTCTCAAAGTTTCTCCTCGTTCTCACGGTTGTTTCTGAAGCTCTTCCTCAACAATAATATTCCTTTTTATATCATTTAATACACCACTGAAAATAATAAACGTATTTGCAGATTGTTGTATGTACAGTACAACTGATCACAACCACCTATGTATTTGACTTGTAGTCTAATCACCTGCAGTGCAACCTACCTCTATATTCTTTAGCATCTCTTTTTCCTCAACTTTGTCCTTTCTATCTTTTGAATGAAATTCCACAATGCATGACACTGGAATCATAATCTGGAAGAACAAGGATCAAATTCAAATCTAATGATTCACGTTTAGGTTTCAACAACCAATGTTGTTTCCATGTCCAACCATACTACTGCTTCATTTCTAGTAATCTTGTTGCTATGGATGTTGAACCCCAATTTTCCTTCTTTCCTATTTCTTCTGCTGTTTATCTATTTTTCATTCACTTTAGTTGGGCTACATACTCGTAGAAGACCTGCATTCCACATGCTTTCTCTATCAATAATATTTCATTTTTGCATAATGCCTGTGTTGTCCCTGCCCCTTCAGAACTGTAGTCTTCATTTTGAATGTATTGATTGATTTACTTGTCTTCTTGCTTTGTCATATTTTGTCCTAGAGGTAATGGCTGTACAGTGACTGTGAGAGGCAGCGCAGTAATGAATACTGGATTTATATTTTTAGGATTGCTCTTTTATAGTCTGTGACTGTGTGGGACGATTGTGATCGGTAGTACAGTGATTAAGGTACTGGTTTTATGCTTGTCTATACTGAATTACCATTTGATTATCTGTTTTTACATTCGCATCTTTACACTTTTGAGTCAGTATAAAGTGAATGGCAGAAGACACTTTTTGTTCTGTGAGACATTTAGTTTTGTTCATATTCTTTTCATGGATGGAATATTGGAAAAATATTTGCATGTATGTCATTCTGTGTAATGTTGTTAATCAAATTTTACTGATACTCACCTCAAGGGAGTCATAATTATTTAAGGTAAAGGAATTAAGAATATTTGTAATTTCGTTCCTCAAAACCAGGTCAATGAATATATTGATTTATGAGAGATGTTTAGCATCTACCATTTGAGGATTTGCCAGCTTATGTTTTTCAACAATTTTATTATACTATCAGCTTGTCAGACAAGCCTGGTGACCATTTGTGATGTCCTGCTTAATACGCTGCTGGGAAAAAAAAAAAAAAAAAAAAAATAGTACACCCTTTTAGAGGTTTCCAGTTCACTCAAAAGTTATTGTTGCAATACTGTATATGGAGTAAATGAAATGATTACATTTACAGATAATAGCATAAGCGATTCTGAGGTACCAGGTATCGACCCATGCTGGAACACCCACATTCATGTGTGATGTAGCCTCCACAGGTGGCAATGCAAGTGCTGACTCGTGTCATCCAGTCAGTTGTACAGATGGTGAATACTATCCTGGGATATTTTATGCCAAGCCTGCTCACCCTGTTCACTTACTTCTCTAAGAGTTGTTGGTTGATGAGTTGCACGAACCACTTCTTGTCCCATGATACCCCACGTGTTCTCAGTTGAACGCGAGTCAGGAGATCATGCTGGCCAGGTAATAGAACCCAGTACGTTGTCCTCGATGGTGAGTGTTCATCGGAGGTGAGGGTATCATCTGGAGTGCCCCAGGGAAGTGTGTTGTTTTTTATCTACATAAGTGATCTTTTGGATACGGTGGATAGCAATGTGCGGCTGTTTGCTGATGATGCTGTGGTGTACGGGAAGGTGTCATCGTTGAGTGACTTTAGGAGGATACAAGATGACTTGGACAGGATTTGTGATTGGTGTAAAGAATATAGATAAATGTAAATTAATGCAGATGAATAGGAAAAAGAATCCTGTAATGTTTGAATACTCCATTAGTAGTGTAGCGCTTGACACAGTCACGCCGATTAAATATTTGGGCGTAACATTGCAGAGCGATATGAAGTGGGACAAGCGTGTAATGGCAGTTGCGGGGAAGGTGGATAGTCGTCTTCGGTTCATTGGTAGAATTTTGGGAAGATGTGGTTAATCTGTAAAGGAGACCGCTTATAAAACACTAATACGACCTATTCCTGAGTACTGCTCGAGCGTTTGGGATCCCTATCAGGTCGGATTGAGGGAGGACATAGAAGCAACTCAGAGGCGGGCTGCTAGATTTGTTACTAGTAGGTTTGATCATCATGCGAGTGTTACAGAAATGCTTCAGGAACTCCGGTGGTAGTCTCTAGAGGAAAAGAGGCGTTCTTTTTGTGAATCACCACTGACGAAATTTAGAGAACCAGCATTTGAGGCTGACTGCAGTACAATTTTACTGCCGCCAACTTACATTTAGCGGAAAGACCACAAAGATAAGATAAGAGAGATTAGGGCTCGTACAGAGGCATATAGACAGTCATTTTTCCCTCATTCTGTTTGGGAGTGGAACAGGGAGAGGAGATGCTAGTTGTGGTACAAGGTACCCTCCGCCATGCACCATATTGTTGATTGCGGAGTATGTATGTAGATGTAGATGTAGTTGCTACACATCCTGCAGAGCATGTTGAAAGGGTTGGCACAGGTGGCACTCTGGTAGCTGTGCCAGTATGCTATCTATTGGCAGATGACATTGAAACTGTTATCAGTACATATCCTATACCCTAGATGGCATGTGCCATTACCAGATCAAAATTGACATTTTCTTTCCATGTGCACAATGTCCCCCCCCCCCCTCTCCCCGCCCCCTGGCAGTGTATGTTGGCAACATGGTGGTCCTGTTAACCTGATCTGATATGGGTTCCACAGCAATATTATAGACTGAGCTGCACAACTGTTTTGTAAGCAATTTTGTCCCTAGATCAACTCCGGTTTCCCAATACCATCCCAATGGATAAAAATTGATATTCATTTGACTGACACTTTACATGCCTTCTCCACATCGTTCCATGTGACTGCCAACTATTTCCTCCAAGAAACCAATGGGCACTTTCTTTTTTGTCCCTGTCATATTGAGCTAGTGTGCTCCATTTATAATATTAACAATTTGAAATCAATTTTTATTTTATTGTCAAAAAATAATATTAATTCATTCTTTTGTTTTTTAAAATGCATCTTTTAAGTGGACTGCTGAATAACTTATGCCTCAAGTTGCCTTGAAGTTTTTTTTATTCCTTGTGGCCACACCACAATACATTTTGTACACATGTTTGTAGAAACATGTCGATTTGAGCTGGGCAGCTTCTAGTGCATTTGCCTCAATGTATTCCTTGTATAGTTTCTAACATATTTTGCTCTTGTCACTGAAGATAAAAAGTCTTTTTGTATTAATAAAGATGATCTGTCTCTCCAAAATCCGACTGTACACTACATTCTGTGTAAATGTGGCATGTCTTATGTGGGAGAGACTATCACGACAGTTGAGGAGAGATTCGAGGAGCATCAGTGACACACTTGACGAATACAACCATACGAATCAGGTGTCACCAAGCACTGCCTCTGATATAATCATGAACTGAAATAAGATGAGACACATATTGTGGTCAGATGCTAAGTTTCTGGAACAGCGTAATGCTGAAGTCTGTTGAAATGGAGATGTCACCAGACAGAATTAACTGGGATGGATATTTCATTTTAAATTAGGATTGTGATCCAACACTCAATGTATTAAGATTTCATCAACCATTCCCCATCCAACAGAGTTGGTAAACATTGAGAGAATGTGAATTTCATAAAATGTTAGTGAGACCTGTGAAGTATAGAGCATCAAAGAGTGTATTAGATGTCAAGAGTAAAACTCAGCTATAAATAGAGCTTTGAGACCAACAGCAGTTCACAGTCTGGTTGTAATCAGGCAGCAAGTACACATAGCAGCACAACTCTCAGTACTTGAAGTAACTGAAATATTGTGCATAAAGTAGATGGTTGAAACATCAGAAAAAACCTGTTTTTGAACTACACTTCATAATTAGTAACGAAAAATGAAGCTGTAAGCCTGTGTGGAAGATTGGTATCAGAACTGATATATTTAATACAGATGGGAAGACCATAGGAGAAGGAACAAGAATGCCAACTTTCACAATTTAGATATTGTCGATGAGCTCACAATGTGCAACGGCATGTAAAGCTACCTTCTGGGAGATAAATGTCAATGCTTAAGACAATTCATTAAATTGTCTAAGAAATTTTTGCCACATCTTGGTTTATTTTTGTGATCTTATATACCAAAAGCAGACCTACGTAGCCCATTAATCTACACAAACACTATCGACAGTTACTGGTAGAAATCATGTGCCCACTTTGCTACAACAACTGTGCATTGTGTGTTTTACTCAGTAACTTCTTTCAGTTTATCTGTGTCCTTATGTACCCAATTTATTCATGGTCTTCGTTGAATTTATCATTTTTTTGTGACAGTTTTCAGCTATCCTCTGAAAATGGCTAATTAACTACTAAAACCAGTCATAGAAAGTCATTGTTAACATCAAGATTGAATAAATTGGAGTACAACTGCAGTAAGTGATCACTGTAGTTCTGTGTTGTAGTTCAGACATAATGTAAACCTTTATAAATTATTTGGCCTTTCATCCCCCCCCAAAACTATTGACCTGCCCTGCCCTGGGGTGGCTTGTGTGTCTCATTAATATGGATAGCTGTATGGCAGGTGGAACCACATTGGATTTGTATCTGTGGGGAGGCACACTTACAAAATGTTCCTAAAGAATGGCTGCAACCATTTCAGTAGTTGAAGGGGCAACAATCAGCATGAGTGACTGATGCGGTTTTGTAACATTATCCGACACGGCCTTGCTAAGTTGAGGCTGTGGCATGACAGAAAGCAAGGGCAACAATCAGCATGAGTGACTGATGCGGTTTTGTAACATTATCCGACATGGCCTTGCTAAGTTGAGGCTGTGGCATGACTGAAAGCAAGGGGAAACAACATATTTTATTTTTACAAAGAACAAGTCACTCTACTATGTGGTTAAATGAAGATAGCATCCTTTCATGTAAAATATTCTATAGGTAAAACGTATACCAATTTGGATCATGGGGCAGGAACTACCCAGGAGAATGTTTTCACCAGGGAAGAACGAATTTGGACGTATAAGGGTGGAGTGTGGAATGTTAGATCCCTTAATCATGCAGAAAGAATAAAACAAAGAATTTCAAAAGCGAAATGAGTGAATTGAAGTTAAATATTGTGAAATTTTGTGAAGTGTGGTGGCAGGAAGAACAGGGTTTTTAGTCAGGTAAGTATAGGGTTGTCAGCACAAAATCAATGGATAAATAGTCTAATAATAAATAAGTAAATAGCAGAGCACCTGAACTGCTATACACAGCATAGTGAAAACATTATCATAACAAAGACACAGAACATATCAGTACATTCAAGAACATCATTCTATAGGCCATCTTATTGTATACCGTATCCAGTTGCACATCTTGGGGGGGGGGGGGGGGAAGTAGTGAATCATCCAGAAGGGGAGGAGGAACCAAACTGAAGCTTGACAGATTGAGTGGGTATAAAATATTGTTACAGTGTTTAAAAAATCAAGTCAAATTTACAAAGAACTTGGAAATATGAGCCCAGTTATCAGTGAAATACACTGCCCCTATGGCCTTGATGTGCGCACTGATTCGGTTGGGAAATGTGTTATAAAGCTGTTGCATCCTCATCTGAGGCAAGCTGTCCCACAGCTGGTCCTGATATTCTGGAAACGGACTCTGGATTGTCATCTAAGCTGATCCCATGCACATTCAATTGGGGACAGGTCTGGGAATCTTGCTGGCCATGGGAGTAAGTCAACAGTACACAGACAGTTCATAGAGAGATACGTCGTGTGTGGATAAGCACCATCCTGTTGAGAAATGGCACCACAATATTGTTGCTTGAGAGGGAACGGGATGTCCATGACATGCTGTTGTTCTGTGGGTTCTCTGTCATTACCAGCCATGACCTGAAGCTATACCTGATGACTCCCCTGAGCCCAATAGTAACATTGCTGTGCCTCTCCAAAATACAGTGGAACCTCACTTAACAAGCACCTCCCATAATGTGCAATTTGCATAATGAGCAAAATAAATTGTAAAAAAAGACTCACTTATTGAGCAATCCTTATTGTAATGAGTGATGATGATGTAGTGTGACATCACCAACAGTTCGCGCGGAGGGTTAAAAGTTCAGTGATTTGAACACTTTTTGTTCTTGGCAGTGACATATGAACAATGCCTTTAGTACATACTGCTGTCTGGGTTTAGTGCTCTTTCTGCTACCATCTTAGTGCAGCTTGCGATCAAACATTATTCTAAACTTGTGTTCACACAGTATCTTTTTCGTATGCAAATTTAATAGCTCTTGTAGAAATGTCACTGAAGATAAAGCCATAAGAAGATGACCATAAGAGAACATAAATGACCTTGGAAATGAAACATAAAATCATTGAAAAATGTGAAGGTGATGTGAGTGTTGCTGGTTTAGCATGCACATACGATTGGTCTGCATCAACTGTTTGCACTATCATCAGAACAAGGGCAAGATTAAGGAGATAGAGGCTTCAAAGGGAATGACAAGAGTATCTAAACAACAGTTTCGTATTCTGGGTGATGTGGGAAGGTTAAAAGTTCAGTGATTTGAACACTTTTCGTTCTTGGCAGTGACATATGAACAATGCCTTTAGTACATACTGCTGTCTGGGTTTAGTGGATAGCAGTTGCGAGGCAACACTACTAATGAGAACATCACTTGTGAGAAGGTGAGAATGATTTTTGCTGAGCTGATTTAGAAGACACCAGTATCATCAGTGGCCAAAGAAGTGTTTAAGGGAGCCACATGTGGTTCAAGAAGTTTAAGAGGAAAACACATCCCCAGCATTGTAAGGCACGTTGAAGCAGCCAGCTCCAACACAAAGGCAGCAAGAGCTTCTTCATCAACTTCAAGATGTTCATAGATTCTAAGAGTTATCTGCTACAACAGGTTTTTAATTGTGATCAGACAGGTCTATTCGGGAAAATGATGCTGAAGTGTACCTTTATAACAGCAGAGGAGAATGCATTGCCCAGTCACAAGCCAGTGAAAGACTGTCTCACACTGTTAATCTGTGCCAATGCAAGTGGCGATTTGAAAATTGAACTGCTGCTTGTTGACCATTCAGAAACTCCACAAGCCTTCAAGAAGTGTAAAATCCTGAAGGGCAGGTTAAATGTGATGTGGAGGCCCAACAATGAGGCTTGGGTGACAAATGACATTCCTTCTGATTGGACCAATGATTTGTTTGGTCCTTCGGTGAAAAAATTTTTGCTTGAGATGAATCTGCCACTCCATGTCTTGCTTGTTATGGACAACACTCCTGCCCATTCTCCAGGCCCACAAGACCACCTCCAGGAAGAATTTCAATTCATGAAGATCCAGTTTCTGCCTTCCTGCACCACTCCATTACTCCATCCTATGGACCAGCAGATTATTTCTAACTTTAGAGGCTCTACACTAAAGCACTCTTCAAGAATTGCTTTTAGTTGACTGAAGCTACCAACTCACTCTCAGAGAGTTTTGGAAATATCACTTCAACATCGTTGTTTGCGAGAATTCTCACTTCTGCTTGGAAGAAGCTTTGGCAGAAGTGCATCGTCGAATGTGACTCTGAGGCATATGAATCAATGAATCATTACCTGTGAAGCCTGTAGTCAGTGAGATTATATCTCTAGCCAAGAGCATGGGACTCGAAGTGGATAACAATGCCATAAATGAGCTTATGAAAGATCACTGCCAAGAAATGACCATGGGAGAGCTTATGGAGTTGCAGTGTGTTTCACAGCGGGAAGTTGTGGAGAGTTGAACTTCAGAGGAGGAGGAAACAGCAGCAATCTTCTGGCCCAATATGACAAATGCTGGAAGCATGGGAATCGGTTGCAGTGTACATTGAAAATCATCCCCCCAATAAAGTAGTGGCTATGTGCGCTACAAATTTATTTCACAATAATGCTGTGTCACGTTTTTGCCAAGTGTTGAAGTGTCTGCGGGTGACTATAGATAACTTCCTAGTAAAAAAGAATTAGTTATGTGCCATGAATAATAAAGTACACAATTCTGCACATAAAATTTTCTTTGAATAAATGGCATGAATAAGATAAAACTTTTAGCACCTTTTCTGCATGGAACACATTATGGTATTTTACAATAATGTATATGGGATAACTTGTTTTGCTTAATGAGTAATTCATACTATGAGTAAGATTCTTGAACAAATTATGTTCGCTATGTGAGGTTCCTCTGTATTGTAAGAATGAGAACCATTCCAAGGTCACCACCATATTCGCTGACGATGGTCATGTGGGGATATGCGGAACTACGATTCATCAATGAATGTGATGTAGTGCTATACATCAGCAGACCATGTGTTCAGGTCATGCACCGCTCCAAGAGCAGCTGTTTGTTTTGTGATGTTATTGGCAGCCTAAGCATGGGATGGTAATTCACTAGTCTGGCTGCTGCTTTACTTTTATTAATGGTGTGAGATGACACAGAATGTTTCACAGATCCATTCATTGTTCTCATACGGCAGACACAGATGTAAAGGAGTTATGGTGTGCTTGGTGAACAGTATGACAATCCTCCCTGGTAGTAGTCAGACATGGTTGACTGGAACCTTGACAATGAGTATGCCTGCACTCATGTTCCTTTGCAGTCCAGCCTTGGACCACTGCTCCACCCAGTGACCCCACATGTCTGCATATTGCATGATTCGACCAGCTGGCCAAATGCAGATCCACAATGAGTCCGCTTTCAAACTCTGTCAGATGCTGACAATGCTGTCTCATACGAACATGTCTCATCTCCGTGTCCTTCGCAGAGATAACTCTGATGGTGTTTGTGCCCCTTACATATGCTACCAGGCTGGATAATGACACTAAACATAAAGAACACTGATGCACTCAAGTAGTCTATCTGTCACAGAGAGTTGCAGCTCTAATCATTTATATACCGGCCAGTGATGTGTATGTGTGTGAAGTTACTTTGACATCTGACCCTGTCTCATGAGTGCTTCATTATTTTTTGGGGGCAGTGTAGTTATGAGGTGTGGTTTAAACACTACACCGTACCTTCTTCCAGTAAATCAAACAGTAAACTGGAAACTAAATATAGTTTTCAATATTTCATTATAACTGGGCAGCTAATGTTCTATGGTGTTTACCGTAGTAATCTTAATAAATACATAGTCTGATAGTACTGGAATTATTGTTTTATATCTGTTCTCCATCATGAATTTAAAGTAGTTCCAATAAATTTATAGAAATAATTATATTACATAAGTCAGTACCGTAGCAATTAGTTTTGAATTTAGTGGTTGATGTACCACATTTTACTTTGGATATTTTTGGACTTAATTTACAGTGATATAAATGGCAGAATCATGCACTGGCAATGCCAAAGAAAATTACTGTCTAAATTATTTTAAATTTGAATGAATATCACTGTGTGTTACATGCAAAATGTATGTGTGTGTCTGTAGTACCCAGTTGTGTGTTATTGTCATACATTATACAAATAGTGGTATCTATACTACAACCCCCTATGCTTCCCTCACATAGGGATCATGAGGATAAGACTAGAATAATTACTGCATGCATAGAGGTATTCAGTCAGTCGTTCTTCCTGTGCTGCTCTGTATGTGAATGGAAAATGAAAAAGCCCTAATAACTGGTACAATGGGATGTACCCTCCACTATGCACATCATGGTGGTTTTCAGAGTATAGATGTAGATGTAGATATCTAGATTGTGTAATATTTTTTAATCATATAATTTTGTATACCGTGTTTAAGTGTCTGTCACTTTCAGACTTAAGCATAGAACTGTTGAAATAAAGTTCGTTGGTAATATACACAAAATCTAGTTACAAAACAGTGACAATTGGGTTTTGGATCTGAAAATGCTAAGAGCCTAAAAATGTTAACCGAAGTAGGGCATAAATTAATTTTAAAAAAATGTGTAAGCTATCTTTACTACACCATTCATAAAGTTCATCACAAGTGAAGACTCATACCAGGAATTTGTATTTCCTTCATTAATTGCTCAGTGTGTAACCGGAGTTGAAGAAATCTGGGACAGAATTGGGTGAGAGGGAAGGGGCAGAGAAGAAGAATACCTTCATATGAAATAAGTCAGTTATCAAAGCAGTAAATAGATTAATTATTATTAAGTAAATAATAATACAGTCCAGATAATGGTAATGGGTGAGTGGCTGAAGACTAGCGTCCGAGGAAATTGCCTTTGCAGATGGAACAAACGATAGTGTTCAGTTGGCAAATCATTGAGAATCTGGGGATGTAACTGCGTGGAGTCACCTGGAACAATATTGCTGCCCTGAGGTAGCTCAACTGACCTCTCTGGACCTACAGTTAGTTTGCTCTGATCAATGTTTGTGACAACATGCCTTGTACTTGTAGGACAATAAAATGTATTTGTATTGAATCGTATAACCTATTAGTTGTTGTTGTTGTTGTTGTATGAACTACTACCAACAGCTCAGTTCATGGAATCAATACTAGAAATAAGAATAATCTTCACAAGTATTTAAAGTCACTTACTCTTGTACAAAAATGTGTGCATTATTCAGGAACACACATTTTCAGTAACTTGCCAGCAGCCACAAAAGCTTAACAACCAAGGAAATAAATATCTCACGAAATAAGCATCAAACGAAAAAACTGCAAAGAACAAAACTCGTCTAGCTTGAAGGGGGAAACCAGATGGCGCTATGGTTGGCCCACTAGATGGCGCTGCCATAGGTCAAATGGATATCAACTGCATTTTTTAAAATAGGAACCCTCATTTTTTATTACATTTTCATGTAGTACATAAAGAAATATGAATGTTTTAGTTGGACCACTTTTTTCGCTTTGTGATAGATGGCGCTGTAATAGTCACAAACGTATAAGTACGTGGTATCACGTAACATTCTGCCAGTGCGGACAGTATTTGCTTCGTGATACAATTATCTGTGTTAAAATGGACCGTTTACCAATTGCAGAAAAGGTTGATATCATGTTGATGTATGGCTACTGTGATCAAAATGCCCAACGAGCGTGTGCTATGTGGGCTGCTCGGTATCCAGGACGACATCATCCAAATGTCCGGACAGCTTGCCGGATAGTTACATTATTTAAGGAAGCAGGAAGTGTTCAGCCACATTGTGAAACGTCAACCACGACCTGCAACAAATGATGATGCCCAAGTAGGTGTTTTAGCTGCTGTCATGGCTATTCCGCACATCAGTAGCAGACAAATTGCGCGAGAATCGGGAATCTCAAAAACGTTGGCATTGAGAATGCTACATCAACATCGATTGCACCCATACCATATTTCTTTGCACCAGGAATTGCACGGCGACAACTTTGAACTTTGTGTACAGTTCTGCCACTGGGCGTTCTATTTAGCTTCATTCGCCAACAGTGGTAACGTAAACTGGCGTAATATGCACTATTGGGCAACAGAATATCCATAATGGCTGCGACAAGTGGAACATCAGGACCTTAGTGGGTTAATGTATGGTGCGGCATTATGGGAGGAAGGATAATTGGCCCCCATTTTATCGATGGCAATCTAAGTGGTGCAATGTATGCTGATTTCCTACGTAATGTTCTACTGATGTTACTACAAGATGTTTCACTGCATGACAGAATGGCGATGTACTTCCAACATGATGGATGTCCGGCACATAGCTCGCGTGCGGTTGAAGCGGTATTGAATCACATATTTCATGACAGGTGGATTGGTCATCGAAGCACCATACCATGGCCCGCACGTTCACCAGATCTGACGTCCCCAGATTTCTTTCTGTGGGGAAAGTTGAAGGATATTTACTGTCGTGATCCACCAACAATGCCTGACAACATGCGTCAGCGCATTGTCATGCATGTGCGAACATTATGGAAAGTGAGCTACTCGCTGTTGAGAGGAATGTCGTTACACGTATTGCCAAATGCATTGAGGTTGATGAACATCATTTTGAGCATTTATTGCATTAATGTGATATTTACAGGTAATCACGCTGTAACAGCATGCGTTCTCAGAAATGATAAGTTCACAAAGGTACATGTACCACATTGGAACAACTGAAATAAAATGTTCAAACGTACCTATGTTCTGTATTTTAATTTAAAAAACCTACCTGTTACCAGCTGTTTGTCTAAAATTGTGAGCGATATGTTTGTGACTATTACAGCGCCATCTATCACAAAGCGAAAAAATTGGTCCAACTAAAACATTAATATTTCTTTACGTACTACACGAATATGTAATAAAAAATGGGGGTTCCTATTTAAAAAAAATGCAGTTGATATCCGTTTGACCTATGGCAGCGCCATCTAGCGGGCCAACCATAGTGCCATCTGATTTCCCCCTTCAAGCTGGACAAGTTTAATTCTTTGTAGTTTTTTCATTTGACGCTTGTTTCGTGTGATATTTGGCCCGGTCATGATCAATGAACCACCCTGTGTGTGTGTGTGTGTGTGTGTGTGTGTGTGTGTGTGTGTGTGTGTGTGTTACAGCCGATAGTTACACAAAACAGAACAGAAAATTATTTACATTCCTAGCTTTCGGAACTTTGTTCCTTCATCAGGGAGGAGAGATGGGAAAAAAGGGAAGAAGGGAAAGTGGATTCAGTTACTCACAACCCAGGTTATGAAGCAACAGGGAAAGGTAAACAGGGAGGGTAGCAAGGATGGAGGCATGGCTGTCAGAGGGAAGCCAAAGATATTCTACTGTTAAGTGCTGTGCCAGCTTCAAACCACTACCTATCCCAACGCCCACCCGAAGATCTTCCAAAAACCTTGTTCCATATCATTCTCACCCATAATTACTTCACTTTTGAAGACCAGACCTACAAACAAAGCAGGGGAACAGCCATGGGAACCAGGATGGCTCCAGTCTATGCCAACCTCTTCACGGGGCGCATGGAGGAGGCTTTCCTGAAGACCCAACAGCTGCTTCCCCTGGCCTGGTATAGGTTTATAGATGACATCTTTGTAGTCTGGACTCATGGTGAAGAAACACTCCTTAATTTCCTCCATAACCTCAACTCCTTTTCGAATCTGAATTTCACCTGGTCCTTCTCCAAAACCCAAGCCATGTTCCTGGATGTTGACCTTCATCTTGTTGAAGCTCACATCCACACCTCTGTCCACATCAAACCCACAAACAAAAAACAGTACCTTCACTTTGATAGCTGCCATCCATTCCACATCAAACGCTCCCTTCCCTACAGCCTAGGTATTCATGGCAAACGTATCTGCTCCAGTGACGAATCCCTCAACAACTACACCAATAACCTGACCAGTGCTTTCCTCTCCCGCAACTATCCTGCAGACCTTGTCCACAAACAGATCTCCCGAGCAATACATTCCTCCCCGTCCAACAACAATGTTCCTACCCCCAGACCACACAGAAGCATCCCCCTTGTCACACAGTATTATCCTGGCCTCGATTACATCAACAAATTACTCCACCAGGGATATGACTTTCTCAAGTCAAGCCCTGAAATGAGATCATCCCTTGACAATATTCTCCCCACACCACCCAGAGTTGCCTTTCGTCGCCCCCCTAACCTCCGTAACATCCTTGTCAAACCCTACAATATTCCCAGACCACTTTGTCTACCCAGCGGTTCCTACCCCTGTAACCGACCCCGCTGCAAAACCTGCCCCATGCATCCCCCCACAACCACCTACTCCAGCGCTGCTACTGGTAAAACATACACAATTCAAGGCAGGGCCACATGTGAAACAACACATCATTTATCAGCTGACATGCCTGCACTGCACAGCCTTGTACATGGGTATGACGACAACTAAACTGGCTGAGCGCATGAACGGGCACAGACGAACTGTCTGCCTAGGAGATGTTCAATACCCAGTAGCAGAGCATGCCGTCCAGCATAATTCTAGGGACTTAGGAACCTGCCATTTGGCTTCTCCCACCCAACAAAAGTCCCTCGGAACTGCGGAGATGGGAACTTGCAGTCCAACACATCCTTTCATCCCACCATCCCCCTGGACTGAACCTACGTTAATCAACCTCACTCCCATTTACTCTTCAGTCTTCTCCTTTTTCCCTCTCCTCTTTAGCCATTCACGCATCTTTTCATCCTACATAGTTGTGTTTATCTTAATACTATATACCTCTTTACTTCTGTATGCATCCTCTTTGGTTTGAAGCTGGCACAGTACTTAACAGTAGAATATCTTTGGCTTCCCTCTGACAGCCATGCCTCCATCCTTGCTACCCTCCCTGTTTACCTTTCCCTGTTGCTTCATAATCTGGGTTGTGAGTAACTGAATCCACTTTCCTTTCTTCCCTTTTTTTCCCATCTCCCCTCCCTGATGAAGGAACAAAGTTCCGAAAGCTAGGAATGTAAATTTTCTGTTCTGTTTTGTGTAACTATCGGCTGTACTGAGCTGAGGTAAGTACTGGCCAGCCCCTCTATCTCTTTGTTAGTATTTGTTTCACATCTTTATATGAGATTTTCCATTCACCATTTCAGTGCAGTAATGTGTTCATTGTAAATAAGTATTGTAGTAGGTCTATTATATATTATTACCTTATAAATAATTTTTTTTTTAAATTTTAAATTCAGTGCATTAATGCGATCTTAGTAAATGAGTGTTGTAAAATGATCGTTTCATATAGTGCTAAAAAAAAAAAAAAAAGAAACAATCATTCCACTTGGGACCTGTGGAAGGTAAATTAGCTTATTTCTTTTAGTTGTAAATATTTGTCATGTATTATTGTTTTTCTGACATGTTCTACATCCTGGAGGACCACCTCACTACAGATCAATTGGAATGATAGTAAATCTAATCTAATCCATCCTCAGTACCGTACTTCCTACAAGAACAAAATCATGAAGTTTGAAGTATTCATAAAAGGAGTGGAGCTCATGTAATACTAGGTGCAGAAATCCAGCTGAAATACAAAATTGATAACATTGAGGGTATTTGGGGTAAATCTATAAGTTTATTGAAAACATAGTGAAATGGGAAGTAGAAGTGGTGTCCTTGTCAGAATAGGCAAGAAACTTGAATTTAACAAGATCATTTAGTTTAGTAGTAAATGGTAATTACTATAAAGTGATTGGTGGTTGTGCTAAAACACAAAGTAATTGGTGGTTGTGCCAAAACACTGCGTCAAACAATACTAAATAGTTTTCTGATTATTGTTTAGAACAGATAGTTTGGAAATACAATCATGACAGAAATGTAGTAGACCTATTGGCAATGAAAAGTAATGGTCTCTTTCAGGATGTCATGTTGAAACTGATATCAGTGGTCATAAAACTTATGCAACAACAGTGATTACTAAAATACAAAGAGCAACTAAAACAAGCAGAAAGATTTATATATTGATTAAAGTAATTAAAAAAAGTAGTAGTGTCATATCCCAAGAAGGAACATGAAACATTTAGCTCTTCACATCCCAAGAAGGAACTTGAAATATTTATCTCTCTGCAGGAGGATGCAGAGGAACTTTGGATTTGCAAGAATAGTTGACTAAGTGCTGGATAGACGTGTACCTAGTAGAAATAGTTAGTGATTGAGGGGCTGTCCATGAAATACAGTCTCTGTGAAGAAACTTCTAAAGAAACAGCAACTACTACACAATAGAAGTAAAACGAAAACATAGGGATACAGATAGAGGGACAATGAATGAAATAGGTATGGCTTTCAAAAGAGTATTGTATGAAGACATCAGCTATTCTCGTACCAATGTCTTATCGAAGGATCTTCTACAAAATCTAAGAAATTGGGTCATGTGTAAAGGCTCGCAGTATGAAGGCTATCAAAGGTAGTGTCTGGACCCTCATACATAACACAGGAACCAAAATTGAGAGTAGCAGTTCAAAAACAGAAATGCTAAGCTACATTTCCAAATACATCTTTGCGAAGGAGATACAGGAGTACTGCTCCAGTTTAATTCTCCGTCCACTCCTAAAATCAGTGGTAATGATATTAGTGCCAGTGGTGATGATAAATAGTTGAAATCACAGTTGACCTCTCATAACCACAACATAAACGAGGGGGGGACCCAAAAGTAACCGGAATCGTAATGCTGCACATCGTGTACTTGTAGTAGCAGGTTGCGCTGCCAGAGGATTGTAGTAGGAGCTCTGCTGAGTTATTCTGCCATGCGGCGTCACCCAACAGTGAGAAGTGTAGTTTCTTTGGCAGTTCTTTGAGTGTGCGTACAGTGCAGACATGACACGAGGCAATGGCTAGTTCTTACGAACAACGTGCAGCAGTGGAGATTTGTTTCTTGCTCGGCAAGAACGCAGCAGAAACTGTTACGATGATTCAGACAGCCTACAAAGACCATGCTCTTAGTAAAATGCAAGTGTACGAATGATTTTCTCAGTTTAAAAAGGGAGAAATGGTGGTTGAAGATCAGCCCCGTTCCAGTCGACCTTCAACTGCTTGAAGCAAAGACAACATCAGCAAAATCCGTGATCTCATCACTGAAGATCCACACAGGACAATCGACCAACTCTAGAACATGTCTGGGTTTTCCTGGAGCTCAATTCAGCGCATCTTGACTATTGATTTGGGGATGCGAAGAGTGGCAGCAAAATTCGTGCCGAAGCTTCTTATCGGAGATCAAAGGGATCGTCCATTCAAGCCTGTTTCGAAATGAAGGACGTGTTCGAAGATGATCCACATTTTTTCAACAAAATCATTACAGGTGATGAGTCATGGTGCTATGGGTACAATCCAGAAAGTAAACAACAGTCATCACAATGGAAGTCACTTGGCTCACCTCGACCAAAAAAAGCTCGACAAGTGAAATCAAATGTGAAAACAATGTTGATCTGTTTTTTTGACATCAAAGGGATCGTACACTTTGAATTTGTCCCTGAAAACGAGTCAGTAAACCAACAATTCTATTTGGAGGTTATGAAACGGCTTCGCAGAAGTTTGTTGCGAAAACGTCCGGCTTTGTGGGATTCCGGCGTGTGGTTCCTGCATCACGACAACGCTCCTGCGCACACGGCTCTCAGCATTCGCCAGCTTTTGGCCTCAACGAAGACGACTATCTTGACCCACGGCGCCCTATTTGCCGGACTTAGCACCCTCGGACTTCTTCCTATTCCCGAGGATGAAAAGAGACTTGAGGGGAATCATTTTGCGGATGTGGAATATGTAAAATGCAATGTCATGAAAGTGCTTGCAGGTATCAAAGAGGACAAATTTAAAAGGTGCTTCGAACACTGGAATGAACGTTTGGGCAAGTGTATTAATGTTAATGGAGAGTACTTCAAAGGAGAATAAGGTTGTATTTGAAAACAATAAAGTATATGCTTTCTAGAAAGAAATTCTGGTTATTTTTGGGTCCCCCCCTTGTATAGTTCACTTGAGCAAATAACTTCAACAAAGTGATGAGCAGCTCATTATTGAGAAATTGAGGTAGACTCTTTAGAGGAGGCTATTTTTCTTTTTTTTTTTGTGAAGGTGAGTACACATTTGGTGTAACAGAATGACTAAAATCAAGAAGATTGTCTGTCATATGTTATTTTAGAACTTCTAAGCTGATACTCACTTTAAGAGGATGAGTCTACTGAAATTAATCTTTTTGTGAATGATCTGGAGAATGCTCAGTTATTTACAAATAGTTGTGGTGCTGCTGAAGATCAACCTAGCGAGATAAGGGAAGAAGGTTCATCCTTTGTGATTCTACTCAGGTCCATGACATTAGCTTAGTTGGGAATACCCCACTTCTTTGTTCCAAAGCATCTTTGAAGATCTGTAGAGAGTAAT
This sequence comes from Schistocerca piceifrons, assembly GCF_021461385.2. NCBI lineage: Eukaryota > Metazoa > Arthropoda > Insecta > Orthoptera > Acrididae > Schistocerca > Schistocerca piceifrons. The sequence goes on from NC_060145.1 coordinate 276,223,784, forward strand.
CAAATATATTATCAGTGTACCTAGTTTTGGACTAAAAATTGTGAAGATTTGATTATTTTCAGACATGAAATAGAAAAAAAGAAAAAATATTGATATTCTCAAATAGTATTGTGCACCATCTTATCCTCACACATCATTCTGTCTGTCACTGGTGCCATCAGAGCTTATGTTTGATTCTATTGCAAAAAATATTTATTTCTTTTCTAAATGCACAAGTGCTTACAGTATTTCATAATAGTAATTGCTCTTTGCTGTGTCTTTCTTGATATAAGACTTGATCCAGGCAACACCTGTGACCAATCCTGCATCAGTCCCACCCTGTTAATATCATGACCCTATTAAGTGTTAATGCTTCCCTAGCATGGAATGTACAGCCCTGGTGGCACCCGCTACATATGATTGGTTGGTTGATTTGGGGTAGGGGACCAAACATAGAGGTCACTGGATTAGGGAAGGATGGGGAAGGAAGTCTGCCATGCCCTTTCAGAGGAACCATCCCGGCATTTGCCTGAAGCGATTTAGGGAAATCATGGAAAACCTAAATAATGATGACTGAACACGGGTTTGAACCATCGTCCTCCCAAGCGTGAGTGCAGTGTGCTAACCACTGCGCCCCCATGCTTGGTTGCTGCATATGGTGAATTACGTGACCAGTAGTAGTAGCTCCCTTTGAACTGCCACATTTCTACATCTACATTCTGCTAGCCACCAAGTGGTGTGTGGCACAGGGCACTATTCACACCAAAGTCATACCTCCCCCCTCCCTCCCCACCTCTGTTCCACTCGCAGGTCGCGCAAGGGAAAAATGACTGTCTGAACACCTCAGTACAAGCTCTAATTTCCCTTATCATTGAATGATGACCATTGCGTGATATGAAAGTTGGTGGTAATAATGTATGCTCTACATCCTTGGTGAAGATCAGATTTTGGAATTTAGTGAGCAGCCGCTTCTGTTTAGCACATTCTCTATCTGCAAGTGTGTCCCACTTCAAACTTTCTATGAGATTTGTAATGCTCTCGTGGTGGCTAAATATACCAGTCTCGAATCTTGCCGCTCTTCTTTGGTCCAGACGAACTAAAGTATTGTAAGCAATTTCCTTTGTTGTAGGACTGCATTGCTTCAGGATTATACCAATAAACCACAGTCTAGAGTTCGCCTTACCCGTTACTTGTGTAATCTGATTGTTCCATTTGAGTTCATTTCAAATAGTCACAACCAGCTACTTGATTGATGTTACCGCTTCCAAAGACTGGGCATTTATTTTGTACTCATACATTAATGAGGATGTTTGCTGTGTTATATTCAGTAGGTTTTACTTATTAATATTGAGAGATAACTGCCAGTCATTACACAGTGCGTTTATTTTCTACAAATCCTCTTTGATTTGTTCACAACTTTCGTGTGATACTACTTTCCTGTAGGCTAGAGCATCATCGGCAAACAGCCTAATGCCACTGTCAATACCATCAACCAGATCGTTTATGTGAATCGTAAAAAGCAGCAGACCTATTACGTTTCACTGGGACACACCTGATGTTACGCTTGTTTCTGTTGAAGTCTCCCCATTCAGGACGACATACTGCTCTCTGTTTGTTAGAAAACTTTCTTAGCATACATTATTATGGGATGTCAGTCAGAAGACTTTGTCAAGGAACTCTTACAGGATGTTCTAGGAGGAATGGTCAATATTCAGGGATATGACAGGAACACACATTTGAAGCAGCTAGTTCGTCAGCCCATATTTAGTGGACATACCTTAGACCTTGTAGCCATGAACAGGCTGGACCGTATGAATGGCATCATTATATAGATGGGGATTAGTGAGCGTGACTATGGTTATGAAAATCAATAAATCTGCCAAGAAGTCTAGGATGGTGTTTTGATAGAAAGAGAAGATAAGCAGTTGTTAGCATCTCACTTAGACAGTGAACTGCAATCATTTAATTCCTGTGTTATGGATCTGGAGGAATTATAGGCATAGTTTAAATAGATTGTAAATCTTGCTCTGGACAAATATGTGCCTAGTAAGTGGATTAATGACGGGAAATACCCACTGTGGTCGGGGGGGGGGGGGGGGGGGGGGGGGGAATGCTGAGGAAGCAAAGGCTGTTGCATTCTCGGTTCAAAAGAGAACAAGCAAATGACAACAGGCAAAAGATAGTAGAGAGTCATGTGTGTGTGTGTGTGTGTGTGTGTGAAAAGATCTATGCAGGAAGCATAAAATAACTACCACAGCACACCTTAGCAAAAGATCTGGCCAAGAACCCGAAAAAATTGTTGTCCTATGTAAAATCCCTCAGTGGATCTATGGCTTTCATCCAGTCACTCATTGACAGGTCTTGTGTGGTAGTTGAAGATTGTAAAACAAAAGCCAAAGTTAAGTTTTAAATTCTGTATTTAAGAGCAAAACAAAAGCTGAAGTTTTAAATTCTGTGTTTAAGAAATCGTTCACACTGGAGAATTGTACAAACATACTGTCATTTGATAATTGCACAGAGTCATGTATGAATGACGTAGTAAAAAGATGGGCTAGAATTTAGTGGTGCAAATTTCAGACGGAAAAAAGGAAGGGAAAAGGTGCTCAAATAAAGTAAAAAAAGGTACAAAAAGTGCGAGTTATCAACTAATTCAATGATTTCTCTTTCCTCTATTCTAGTTTATTGGAATACAAGCAAGTACATCAAATTATCACTCCTCAAAAGAAGGAAAGAACATGAAGCTGTTGTACTTTAGTACATTAAGGATCTCTACATTTTTAAAAGTCAGTCTTTTTCTGGTAGGAGATAGAATGTCTTTGTAGATGCTAAAGCTTTTTTGCCATCCACAGAAACCAATGGGGTGAACTTTGTATTCACTCAGAATGGCACATGTGGCAAATTCTTCGAAGTCTGTAGCCTCCTGAAGACAAGACTCAAGTTTGTGTTTGGCAAAACCATATAACAACTCCCTCTTTTTCTTTTGAGTCATCAGTCTTCTGTTGGGTTTGATGTGGCCCACCACGAATTACTCTCCTGTGCCAAACAGAGTAGCACTTGCAGCTCCTATGTCCTCACTTATTTGCTGGCTGTATTCCAATCTCTATCTTCCTCTACAGTTTTGCCCTTTAGTTCAATGGAAATCATTCCATGATGTCTTAACAGATCCTGTCCCTTCTCTTTGTCAGCATTTTCCACATATTCCTTTCTTCTCCATTTCTGCACAGAACCTTGTCATTCCTTACCTTATCAACCCACCTGATTTTCAACATTCATCTGTAACACCACACCTCAAATGCTTCAATTATCTTCTGTTCCATTTTTCTCCCACGCAATCTGAGGCGTCTTCTCACGGTTCGCATGGCTCCCTCCGTCGGAGGTTCGAGTCCGTCCTCTGGCATGGGTGTAAGTTAAGTTAAGTTAGATTAGTTAATGTGTAAGCCTAGGGACCGATGACCTCAGCAGTTTGGTCCCCTAGTCCTTACTACAAATTTCCATTTTTCCCGCAGTCCATATTTCACTACCATACAATGCTTATGTTAGATACTAGTAGACTTCTCTTAGCCAGGAATGCCTTTTTTGACAGTGCTAGTCTGCTTTTGATGTCCTCCTTGCTCCATCCATCACTGATTATTTTGCTGCCTAGATAGTAGAATTCCTTAACTTCATTTACTTTATGACCATCAATCCTGATGTTAAGTTTCTTGCTGTTCTCATTTCTGCCACTGCTCATACTTTTGTCTTTCTTCAATTTATTCACAGTCCATATTCTGTATTCATTAGACCGTTCATTCTATTCAGCAATTCATGTAGTTCATCTTCACTTTCACTAAGGATAGCAATGTCACCAGTGAACTGTATCATTGATATCCTCTCACCTTGAATTTTAATTTCACTTCTGAACCTTTTTTGCATTTCCACCGCTGGTTCTTTGATGTAGAGACTGAACAGTAGGGGCAAAAGTTTACATCCGTGTCTTACACCCTTTTTAATTTGAGCACTTCGTTCTTGGTCATCCCCTCTTATTATCCCCCCTTGGCTCTGTACATATTGTATATTACCAATCTCTCCCTGTAGCTTACCCCCATTTTTCTCAGAATTTCGAACATCTTGCACCATTTTACATTGTCGAACGCTTTTTCCAGGCTGACAAATCCCATTGACATGTCTTGATTTTTCTTCAGTCTTGCTTCCATTGTCAACCACACTGCCAGAATTGCCTCTCTAGTGCCTTTACCTTTCCTAAAGCCAAACTGATTGTCATCTAACACATCCTCAATTTTCTTTTCCATTTTCTGTATATTATTCTTGTCAGCAACTTAGATGCATGAGATGTTAGACTGATTCTGTGATAATTCTCACACTTGTCAGTTCTTGCAGTCTTTGGGATTGTGTGGATGATATTTTTCCGAAAGTCAGGTGGTATGTCCCCAGAATCATACATTCTACACACCAAAACGAGTAGTCATTTTGTTGCCAATTCCCCAAATGATTTTAGAAATTCTGGTGGAATGTTATCTATCCCTTCTGCCTTATTTGATCTTATCTATCCTCCAAAGTTCTCTTAAATTCTTATTGTAATTCTGGACCCCCTATCTCTTCTAAATTGACTCCTGTTTCTTCCTCTATCACATCAGACAAATCTTGCCCCTCATAGAGGCCTTCACCTATGCTCTCTTCTCTGCATTTATCAGTGGAATTCCCGTTGCACTTGTAATGCAAACTGCTTTTAATTTCACCGAAGGTTGTTTTAAGTTTCCCATACGCTGAGTCAGTTCTTCCGATGATCATTTATTTTTCAATTTCTTCCCGTTTTTCGTGCAGCCATTTCATCTCAGCTTCCCTGCACATCCTTTTTATCCCATTCCTCAGCAACTTGTATTTCTGTATTTCCCTAGATACTTTTGTACTTCCTTCTTTCATTGAACAGCTGAACTATTTCTTCTGTTACCCATGGTTTCTTCACAGTTACTTTCTTTGTACCTATGGTTTTCTTTCCAACTTCTGTGATTGCCCTTTTTAGAGATGTGCACTCCTCTTCAACTGTACTGCCCACTGAGCTGCTCCTTATTGCTGTATCTATAGCCTTAGAGAACTCCAAGTGTATCTCGTCATCCCTTAAGTATTTCCGTATCACAGTTCTTTGCACATTGATTCTTCCTGAGTAATCTCTTAAACTTCAGCCTACTCTTCATGACTAATACATCGTGATCCGAGTCTGTATCTGCTCCTGGATACATCTTACAATCCACTATCTGGTTTGTCTGACCATGGTGTAATCTAACTGAATTCTTCCCATATCTTACTTACCTACTTACTTACTTAACTTACTCCTTGGCGCTACAGCCCAGCCTTGGACTTTCTGATGATCACAGCCCAATCGTCACGATTTTCTGCTTGTTTCCTCCTTCTCCTGACTCCAATCTTTCTCAAATCATTTTCCACATCCCCCAGCCATTGTTTCCAGGGTCTCCCTTTGCTCCTTTTGCCACACGGGTTTCCTGTGTAAACCTTTTTGACAGCTTGATCCTCCGACATTCACTCTACGTGGCCCAGCCATCTCAGTCTGTTACACTTAATTTCAATCACCAACTCAGGATTTCTATACAGCTCTTCCAATTCATTGTTTCTCCTTATCCTCCATTGCCCCACCTCATACACAGCTCCAAAAATCTTTCTTCATCTTTTCCTCTCCAATCTTCTCAAGAGCTCTTCTTCTGCTACAGTCATTGTCCATGTTTCTGAGCCATACATTACCACTGGTCTTATGACTGTTCATAGACAATCTCCCTCGATTTTTTGCCCAGGCTACATGACTGAAGGATCGTGATCAGGGTCCAGTAAGCTCCGTTTCCTGCAGCAATCCTAGATTTTATTTCTTCTCTTATTCTGCTCTCCTCTGTAACCAGCCCTCCCAGGTATTGGAACTTCTCACATCTTTCATAATTGCCTCTGTTCAATGTAATATATTTCTCTTTAACAACAGCATTTTTCTTGGAAGCAAAGAGATACTGTGTTTTTGTGTTGTTTACTCTAAATCCCATCTGTTCTGCCTCCTTTTCCAGTCTGCCAAATCCTTCCTCCATTTCTTTCAAACTTCTAGACAGCATACACACATCATCGGCATAAGCTAGATTTTGGTGCATACAGTTAAACAGAGTGCCACCTCGGTTATCAATCTCCAACCTTTGCATCACTTCTCCAACACTATGTTGAAGAGTAGGGTGGATAATACATCACCCTGTCTTAACCCTTGGTTGACCTCAAATTCTTTAGAAAGTTTTCCTTGTACTTTTACCTGGCATTTTGTGGTGGTGAGGGTCATTTGTACCAATCTGATAAGTTTACTTGGAATTCCATCTCCATTAAGGTGTCATATAACTATTTCCTTTTAACACTATAATAGTCCTGTTTAAAGTCTACAAAAAGCTGGTGTACATCCACATTACATTCATAACACTTTTCCTTTATTTGCCTTATAATGAAGATCTGGTCAGTTGTTGATCTGCCCCATCGAAAACTGCACTGGTAGTCTCCGAGTACTTCTTCTGTAATTGGTGCAAGTCTCATAGCAATGACTTTGGCTAACACTTTGTACACCACACTGACTAAAGCAATACCACGAAATTTTTTCACAGTTTGCTTTGTCCTTATGAATCGGTCATATAATGCCCATGTTTCACTTGTCTGCCATCTCTTCCTTTTCCCATATTTCCACTATCAGCTGATGTACCAATCTTCTTAGATGTTCACCTCCACCCTTGATCATCACTGCTGAAATGTTGTCGTTACCTGGAGCCTTATTATTCCTTAGGCTTTTAATTGCCTTCCTAACTTTCTCTGTTGTTGGTATAGGTACAGGTCTTTCATTCTGCCATGGTTAGTCACCCTGTGTTTCATTTCCTTCCAGAACTTCTCTTTCTGTAGTGACATTCAGCAGCTCACTGAAATATTCAGCCCATCGGTCTAGAACGTGTTCTTCTCCTCCTATAAAATTTCCTTCTTTATCTCTGCAGAATACTGTATGTGGTTGGAAGCCTTTCTTCAGTTCCTGAACTCTCTTGTATAATTTTCTTACTTCTTGATCATTATACTCTTCTTCTAGCTCCGTTATCCATCTCCTCTCTAATTCTCGTTTCTTTCTTCTGCAAATCCTGTCTGCCTCTTTCCTTTTCTTCATGAATTCTTCTGTATTAGTTTAGATTAGATTCTTCCCATATCATCCTGCCTTTTCCAAGTATACCTCCTCCTCGTGTGATTCTTGAACAGTGTATTCGCTATTACTACCTGAAATTTGTTACAGAACTCAGTTAGTCTTTCACCTCTCTCATTCCGTGTCTTGAGCCCATATTCTCCAGTAACCCTTTCTTCTACTCCTTCCCCTACAACTGCATTCCAGGTCCCCATGATTGTTAGGTTCTCATCTATCTGTATGTGCTGTATTACACTTTCAATATCCTAATGTTTTGTTGTTGTGGTCTTCAGTCCAGAGACTGGTTTGGTGCAGCTCTCCATGCTACTCTATCCTGTGCAAGCTTCTTCATCTCCCAGTACCTACTGCAACCTACATCCTTCTGAATCTGTTTAGTGTATTCATCTCTTGGTCTCCCTCAATGATTTTTACCCTCCAGGCTGCCCTCCAGTATTAAATTGGTGATCCCTTGGTGCCTCAGAATATGTCCTACCAAGCGATCCCTTCTGCTGGTCAAGTTGTGCCACAAATTTCTCTTCTCCCCAATTCTATTCAATACCTCCTCATTAGTTATGTGATCTACCCATCCAATCTTCAGCATTCTTCTGTAGCACCACATTTCAAAAGTTTCTATTCTCTTCTTATCTAAACTATTTATTGTCCACTTTTTTTCCATACATGGCTACACTCCATACAAATACTTTCAGAAACGACTTCCTGACACTTAAATCTATACTCGATATTAACAAATTTCTCTTCTTCAGAAACGCTTTCCTTGCCATTGCCAGTCTACATTTTATATCTTCTCTACTTCGACCATCATAGGTTATTTTGGTCCCCAAATAGCAAAACTCCTTCACTACTTTAAGTGTCTCATTTCCTAATCTAATTCTCTCAGCATCACCTGATTTAATTCGACTACGTTCCATTATCCTCGTTTTGCTTTTGTTGATGTTCATCGTATATCCTCCTTTCAACACACTGTCCATTTCGTTCAGCTGCTCTTCCAGGTCCTTTGCTGTCTCTGACAGAATTACAATGTCATTGGCGAACCTCAAAGTTTTTATTTCTTCTCCATGGATTTTAATTCCAATTCCAAATTTTTCTTTTGTTTCCTTTACTGCTTGCTCAATATACAGATTGAATAACATCGGGGAGAGGCTACAACCCTATCTTACTCCCTTCCCAACCACTACTTCCCTTTCATGTCCCTGGACTCTTATAACTGCCATCTGGTTTATGTACAAATTGTAAATAACCTTTCACTCCCTGTATTTTACCCCTGCCACCTTCAGAATTTGAAAGAGAGTACTCCAGTCAACATTGTCAAAAGCTTTCTCTAAGTCTACAAATTCTAGAAACATAGGTTTGCCTTTCCTTAATCTATTTTCTAAGATCAGTCGTAGGGTCAGTATTGCCTCACGTGTACCAACATTTCTATGGAATCCAAACTGATCTTCCCCGAGGTCGGCTTCTACCAGTTTTTCCATTTGTCTGTAAAGAATTCATGCTAGTATTTTGCAGCTGTGGCTTATTAAACTGATAGTTCGGTAATTTTCACATCTGTCAACACCTGCTTTCTTTGGGATTCGAATTATTATATTCTTCTTGAAGTCTGATGGTATTTCGCCTGTCTCATACATCTTGCTCACCAGATGGAAGAGTTTTGTCAAGGCTGGCTCTCCCAAGGCTATCAGTAGCTCTAATGGAATGTTGTCTACTCCCGGGGCCTTGTTTCGACGTAGATGTTTCAGTGCTCTGTCAAACTCTTCACATAGTATCATATCTCCCACTTCATCTTCATCTACATCCTCTTCCATAATATTGTCCTGAGGAACATTGCCCTTGTATAGACCCTCTATATACTCCTTCCACCTTTCTGCCTTCCCTTCTTTGCTTAGAACTGAGTTTCCATCTGAGCTCTTGATATTCATGCAAGTGATTGTCTCTTCTCCAAAGGTCTCTTTAATTTTCATGTAGGCAGTATCTATCTTACCCCTAGTGATATACGCTTCTACATCTTTACATTTGTCCTCTAGCCATCCCTTCTTAGCCATTTTGCACTTCCTGTTGATCTCATTTTTGAGACATTTGTTTTCCCTTTTGCTTGCTTCATTTACTGCATTTTCGTATTTTCTCCTTTCATCAATTAAATTCAATATCTCTTCTGTTACCCAAGAATTTCTATTAGCCCTCGTCTTTTTACCTACTTGATCCTCTGCTGCCTTCACTATTTCATCTTTCAAAGCTACCCATTCTTCTTCTACTGTATTTCTTTCTCTCATTCTTGTCAATCATTTCTTAATGCTCTCCCTGAAACTCTGTACAATCTCTGGTTGTGTCAGTTTATCCAGGTCCCATCTCCTTAAATTCCTACCCTTTTTACAGTTTCTTCAGTTTTAATCTACAGTTCATAACCAATAGATTGTGGTCAGAGTCCACATCTGTCCCTGGAAATGTCTTACAGTTTAAAACCTGGTTCCTAACCACACATTTGTCTAGCCTCTGAACAGATATCCCTCCATTGTGGTTGCACCTTTGGTATGGCTACCTGTATCGCTGAGGCACACAAGCCTCCCCACCAATGGCAAGGTCCATGGTTCATGGGGGGGTGGCAATATCCTCATATACTTTCTCTATTTCTTCATCTCCCTCATGGAAGTAGAAATATCACGTTGTTTTTCCTTTTGCAGACCTTGTTGTTCTAATCATTCAATAGCTGCAGTTAGGTACTTGTTACTATGGACACAATATAGTTCTGTATGCAAATTATGTATTTTCTCTGGGAATAGAAGTTGCTGTGCCTTGGAAATTGCACCTGCATTGGCTGGATCCAAAGAAAGCATAACCTCTCCAGTTTTGTCAAAATTCTCACACAGCATAGCAGTACACTCAATCCAAGATCCCCAACAAGTAATGACCGGGAAATTTGGAAGGGGCAGGCCAGTGGTTTTCCTGTAGGCAACAACACAACTCAACAACACTACTCAGAGCTTTCAGTAGAATCTTATTCAGGGCAGAGATAAATTGATTTGTGATGTCATATTTGTTCCTTATGGATTCACAAATCCTGTGAAGTGGATGAAGCAAGCATGTCACATGCTTCAACTTAGGAAATAAAGGTTTAAATTGGTTAACAGCTGAAACCGTGCATGAAACGTGGTCTGTAACCACAAGAAGTAGTTTTTCAAACTCGATACCAGTAGACCAGAGTTTTTGGGCAGGATTCCATAACTGATTGCATTACTTTACAGGCATTTACTTTCTTTCCTCCTAAGGGGAAAACTAAAATGCTCAAAACATATCTTTCCATTGAGTCTACGGTTTCATCCACAATGATTCCCACTTCCGATCATAGCACAAACACAGCAACCTGAGGAGATGTTAATTGAAACTTGAATACTTTATATTGCTTAGAAACCTTATAGAATAAATTGGAATGAAACTTAAAAGAAAAAAAAGGGGATTATGGGCATGGTTTGGGGGAAAAAAGGATAAAGGTCCCAAAAAGAGAAAAATGTATGTGAAAAAATGCCTCTTTCCACAACTAGAATTAAGATGTTACACTGCGTTGTATTTAAAAACAGTTTTAATCAACCATAAGAAAAATAGTGCCCACCCAAAAATGCTAACCCTGGTAATAAGTGTCACTGGCGTAGAGAAACAACCATAAGAGTTGGAAACAAATAAGTCACCAAGTCCAGCTGGAATCCCAGTTTGGTTTTATAAAAAGTACTCTATGGCATTGGCCTCTTACTTAGCTTGCATTTATTGTGAATCTCTCACCCAGCCCAAAGTCCCAAGTGACTGCAAAAAAGTGCAGGATTATATACGGAGGATCAAAGAACAGACACACAAAATTACAGACCAATATTCTTGACATTGGTTTGCTGCAGAATTCCAAAACATATTCTGAGTTTGAATATAATAAATTTCCTTGAGACCAAAAAGTGATGTTCACAAATCAACATGGTTTTAGAAAGCATTGCTTATGTGGATCTCAGCTTACCCTTTTCTCACATGATATCCTGTGAACTGTCGAAGGGCAACAGGCAGATTCCATATTTCTAGATTTCCAAAAAGTGTTTGACACGGTACCCCAGGTGCATACTGTTAACGAAGGTATGAGCTGCAGTATAAGTTCCCAGGTGTGTGAGTGGCTGAAAGACTTTTTAAGTAATGGAACACAGTACGTTGTTCTTGACGGCGAGTGTTTATCAGAGACAATGGTATTGTTATGCATGCCCCAGAGAAGTGTGGTAGGACTGCTGTTATTTTCTATATAAATAAATAATCTGGTGGACAAGGTATGGGAAGATGTTGAAGGTAGGATGATACAAAATGGCTTAGACAAAATTTGTAGTTGGTGTAATGAATGGCAGCTACGTTTAAATGTAGAAAAATGCAAGTTAATGTGTTTGAGTAGGAAAAACAAACTCTTAATTGTCAGATAGAGCGTTAGTAGTATTCTGCTTGAGACAGTTGCATTGTTTAAATATCTGGGTGTAATGTTGCAGACTGATATGAAATAGAATGGGAATGTGAGGCTTGTAGTAGGAAAGGCAAATGATCAACTTTGGCTTATTGGGAGAATTCTAAGAAAATGTGATTCATCTGTAAAGGAAACCACACATAGTTTGCTAGTGTGACCTATTCTTGACTAATGTTATAGTGTTTGTGATTCACACCAGAACTAGTTAAAGGGAGACACTGAAGCAATGTAGAGACGGTCCGTAGATTTGTTACCAGTACGTTCGAACAATATGAAATGTTCTGGAGATGGAGATGCTTCAGGAACTGAAATGGTAATCCATGGAGGGAAGGTAACATTCTTTTCACGGAACACTACTGAGAAAATGAAGAGAACCTGGATTTGAAGCTGACTGCAGAATGATCCTACTGCTGTTTAAAGACCATGAAGATAAGATACGAGAATTTAGGACTCTTACGGAGGCACAAAGACAGTCATTTTTCCCTCGCTCCATCTGTGAATGGAGCAGGTAATGTAACGACTGGTAGTGGTACAGGGTAGCCTTCACTCGTAGCTTGTGAAATATGGATCATGATGTAGATTGTAAGGGTGCAAATTCACATGGTGGTGAACGGGTGTTGGTGATATGCACCCTTACTACTCAATTGAGATTTCAAAATTGTTTGTGTTGTGGTGTTCATAGAAATATATATATAAGGCTGAGTGTTGAACCACAGAAGACTATGTTTAAGTAATAACAGTTATAGATGAAAAAAATTATGTCCTGTTCAGTTTGGTATGGTGATTTGTTTTGGAGATATTCTGGAGGCACCAGATGGCTGCTCATGACATCAGAGCAGGCAGGGGCTCTAGAGTATGCATAGCTCTATCCAGTGTGAAGTACTGTGATCGTGGGACTTGGTAACTGGGGAGAACTGAATTTGACCCAGAACCATAATGAGAGTCTGTTCTTGTTGTTTGTCGATTGTATGAAGTTACTGCCGATCAGAAATTAAACCAATTTGTAATTGGGATAATAAATCCTGTTTGTGAACCTACCATCATCTGTTGCTGTGTAATTTAATAGGAACAGTCTGGTGGAAGGTGAGGTTCCTCCAAAACAATTAAGAAGATTGCTTCAAGAAGGATAGAACCCTTGCAAGATATAGAAGCAAATACTTCATACGGACATGTGTCCTATTCCAAAGGTTTCCCAGATATACAGGGTGAAAAGTATTTAACCCGACAAACTCTGGAAGGTTGTAGGGGACATAAAAACAAATATTTTTCCCTAATGTCATTTTTCCTATGAGGATTATTTAAACCGGTGGAAGCCGTGTTACGCTCTTCAGTTGTTAGAGGGCATATTATGCTCTTCAGTTGTAGGCAACTGCTGTCCACTAGTGTAGTAGTGCATTGTCTCTGTTTACTAATGGAGTGATACACCTGGAGTGAGTACACTGATATGGTTGGTGCGTATTACGTAGCGCACCACAACGGACGAGCTGCACAGCAGGTTTATCAACAACAATATCCTAATCGCCGTATCTCACATCATACGACCTTTGCTACTGTGTACCAACATCTGCATGAGACTGGGTCATTTAGCAGATTACCTGGATAGGGACGCCGTCGCACGGTGAGAACGCTGCAATTTGAGGAAGCTATCTTGTAGCATGTGAAGTGGGATCCTTCAATCAGCACTTGTGCAATTGCACGTAACATGGGGACTTATCAGACGAATGTAAGAACAGTCCTTCGAGTGCAACTGTCACGTCCATTTCACCTGCAGTGTGTTCACAACCTGGAACCAGTTGATTATCCACCCAGAGCACTGATTTCGCAGTGGTACGTGGGACAGTGTGAAATGCATCCTACATTTCCATCCTCTGTGTTGTTTACCAATGAAGCAACGTTCGGGCATGATGGAGTCTTTGACATGCACAATTCGCATATATGGAGTGAGGATAACACACATGCCACACACCGAGCGAGGTGGCGCAGTGGTTAGCACACTGGACTCGCATTCGGGAGGACGACGGTTCAATCCCGTCTCCAGCCATCCTGATTTAGGTTTTCCGTGATTTCCCTAAATTGTTTCAGGCAAATGCCGGGATGGTTCCTTTGAAAGGGCATGGCATTTCCTTCCCAATCCTTCCCTAACCCGAGCTTGCACTCCGTCTCTAATGACCTCGCTGTCGACAGGACGTTAAACGTGAACCACCACCACCACACATGCCACAGTTACTAGCGCTCATCAACTGCGGTTCTTCATTAATGTGTGGTCGGTGCTGTTGGGGACTGTTTAATTGGACAGTATCTGCTGCCTAGGCCATTAAATAGCAAGCACTATTACAATTTTCTCGCCAGAGCGTTGCCGGAATTGCTGGAAGACGTCCCGCTCCCTACAAGACAATGCATGTTATTCCAACATGATGGGGCGCTGGCACATTTCAGTCATCGTGTGCGTCAATTCTTGGACCAACGGTTCCCAGAAACGTGGATTGGCAGAGGTGGTCCTGTACCATGGCCTGCTCGATTCCCAGATATGTCCCCTCTGGATTTTTTTGTGTGGGGAGAGATGCACAACCCTGTTTATGCAACTCCTGTTGCATCAGAAGAGGATCTGGTTGCCTGGATAGTAGTAGCAGCAGGAACAATTCAGGATACTCCTGGGGTTTCTGCCTGTGTCAGACAGAACATGATCTGACGGTGTAACCTTTGTTTACATGTCAATGGAGGCATTTTTGAAAATGTTCTGTAATTGAAATTGGTTTGTGTTAATGTGTTGTCTCTTGTTCATAAAAAAATGGAAAAGTGTTTGTTGGTTTAATTAATTTGCCGCCAGAGAAATCTTCCTCTACTGGTTTAAATACTCCTCATAGGTAAAAAATGACATTAGGGAAAAATATTTGTTTTGATGTCCCCTACAACCTCCCAGAGTTTGTCGGTTTAAATACTTTTCTCCCTGTTGAACACATTTAACAAACATTTGTGTTTGGGCTAGTGGTGCACACATATGTGTGTTTCACACCCAACATCTTTAATGTTTTATTCTAGCCCAGTCTCTTTACTCAGGATGTTTTTCTGCCATTAAACTAGCCTGTTTAATGTGCAATTGTTCATGGTGTATTGTGAATGAATTAATACAAGGAACTTGAGAGTGCATCAGAGAAAAGCATCGGTTAAGAGTGTTTGTACATGTGCTGGATGAAATGCCACGTGTCTGCACTAATGGAGAATATGCTTATATGGTGTATGTTTGGGTTTTGTGCTGGTTGTGCTCCTACTGCTGTCGAAGAATACCGTTAGTGCTTTCGAATTCCTGATTGTAGGGTGTTTACCATACCAGAGTTTCCAGCACATTGCATGAAAAGTTTTTTTCCAAGTTCCCATATTTCTTCTGACATGCATAGTTCAACAGCAAAGTGTAAGAACAGCAACATGTTGTGGAAATGGTGCAGCTTAGTTCTACTACCAACACACACAGACTTTCTGCACATATCAATGTATCACGAACACATGTATGCCGAAATTATGTCATAATCTTCACACTGCTGACAGTGCCTCACAACTTCAATTATGTTGCTGGTTAAATGACAGTCGTCATTTACTTCCATTAATACTGTTCACTAATGGAGTCATGTTTACATGGAATAGAATCAACAACACACATAATAATCAAAGATGGTCACAGGAAAACCACATGCTACATTTGAAACCATTTACCTAGTTCAGTTTTTGATCAGTGTTTGTTGTGGCATGATAGGTGACTTGTTGATGCAGGTGACAATTATTGAGCTATATGAAATAAAATTGTCATAACTTCCAAATAGTTTGTGTTAGGACATTCAAACTGCACAGTTGGCTGTGGGGCATGATGGAAATTAGTATGCTCATGTATGGTTTGGTTTAGTGATGAAGCCCACTTTCATTTGAATGGGTTTGTCAATAAGCGAAATTGGCATTTTTGGGGTACTGAGAATCTGCATTTCATGATTGAGAAGTTTCTTCACTCTTAATGGGTGACTGTGTGATGTGCAGTGTCCAGTCACGGAATAATTAATGTGATATTCCTTGATGCCACAATAACTACTGAATAGTACCTGAAGGTTTTGGAAGATGATTTCTGTGAGTTTGACAAAATGTGGTTCATGTAAGACAGAACTTGACCCATCAAAGCAAGAGAGATTTGATGTTCTGGGGGAGCACTCTGGGGACCACATTCTGGCTCTGGGATACCCAGAGGCCACTGGCATGGGCCTTGATTTGCCACCATATTCTCTGGATCTGAACACTTGCAACTACTTTTTGTGGGGCTATATTACAGACATGGTGTACATCAAGAACCCCAAACCTATTGCTGAGCTTAAAACAGCCGTTCAGGAGGTTATCGACAGCATCGATGTTCCGACATTTCAGCAAGACGTGCAGAATTTCACTGTTCGACTGTGCCACATCATTGTCAATGATTGCAAGCATATTGAACGTGCCATAAGCTAAGTCCGAATATCTGTAGTGACGTTTACGTGGTGAATAAAGTGTGTGGACACCGAAGTTTTAACTATTTTACGTTTCTTTTCATGCATTTAAATAATTGTCCCTCTTTTTTTAAGTCCATTCGTTTTAGAAGAGTGAATGATGTAACAGAGTTACTTGCTGTTTTTGGAAAATTCATTTGTTGAATACCTTGAGGATGTTCCTTTGGTCACGTGGATTGAAATGTACTTTCAGCATGATGAGGCCCACTCCACATTTTATGAGACGTTTGAGGGAATATCTCAACTGCATTTACCCTATTTGGTGGACTTGTCATTTTAGTACAATTAACTGGCCACCACGATTGCCAGATCTTATGCCATTAGATTAGAGTTGGATGAAATCTGAAGCGTACAAGCGAAAGGTGAATAAGCTGGATGAACTGCTTGGTCACTTCATGGACACTGTGCTACCCTCATTAGGGAACATGCAGAGCTAAAAAGACAACCAACACTTTTCTCAAGCACACAAATGCATTGAAGTTCACAGCGGAATATTCAAACACTTATTGTAATGTGGCATATACAATAATGCCCAGAGCTGAAAGTGTTAGAATATGTATTTTTCAATTGGTACTTTTTAAAATGCATGTTGTAATGTTTACTAACTCTTTTACATTTATAAACCTTGGAATGTTTGAATAATACAGAAAATAAATCACAGTGTACTACAATAAAAGTGTTCTACTTGGAAACCATTCATGACAGGCATATTTCCATATCAAATTTTTTGCTTCGAATGATCGTTCCTGTTATATCCTTGAACAATTCCTCATAGGACACCCTGTATTTCATCCCACTTAGGAAACTGGGCCCTAACCCATTTGCTTGTGAGGATGTATGAATGATAGTAATGAAAATGATTCACACTTTACATAATATAAAGATATTGCTTGCTAGATGTTATGATGATGTTATAGTATTTAGTCTGAAGACTGGTTTGATGCATATGTCCTTGCTAGTCTGTTCCCTACAAGCCCGTTAATCTTTGCAGAACCTCAGCAATCTGTGAATCTGTGAGCTACTGCTTCCCTTTCATATCCATTGATTCTTATAACTGCAGTGTGCTTCTGTACAAGTTGTAGATAAACATGCTCACTGTGTATTATCTTTGCTATATTGAGAGAATTTTCCATTCAACATTGCCAAAAGCTTTCTATGAACTGACAAGTCCAGTGACTGCAGTTTTAACTTCTAAGGCAATAGACACCCCTATAATAAAAGACACACCTTTGTGATAAAATACGTCTTTTGGAAAGTGAGACATGTAACGTAAATTAAACTGGATTCCAAGAGGTCTACATGCAACTTAGTGACCCAGTTGTTATCATCCAAAATGTTGCTTTGTCACTGTAGATTATGTTCTACTTTTACTTTGCTTATGAAATTATTATTCAGTTTCACATTTTTGTCAGTTAGATAACACCATAAAGAATGCCATAGCATGCACAAAATGTATTTAAAGAAACAGAAATAGGATAACTAAACAAGAACCCTCAGAATAAAAGTATTTTGGAAAATACAAATATTAATGCTGTAGAAAAGTTCTTTTAGAACTCATGAATTAAAGGAGACCACTCATTGAAAAGCAGAAGCATTGAGTTGTTGATAGACACACTCAAAAGGAGGAAAATTTTCTGCCTTTCAGAGTTATCCTTTGGCAAATTAGAGTAAACACACACACACACACACACACACACACACACACACACACACACACACACACACACACTCTCCGCTCTGCCCCACATGGTGCTGGCTGGACTAACAGTGCCAATGCTTTGTTCCTCAGGATATGGATTGGTTGTGGTATCGGTTGTGCCAAGTGGGGTTGGTAGGGGGAGAGGAAGAGGGAGGCAGGATGCTGGGAGAGGGACTGCGGGTGGTTGGATAGCAGCTTGAAAGGAAGCAATGGTTTGCTGGCTAGGAGTGCAGCAGGGAGGGCTGGAGAGTTATAAGCTACGCATGTAATCAACGATTGAAGAGGCCAGTGAGGAATGCACAGTGAAGACAGTGGGGGGGGGGGGGGGCTTGAATTGAGTGGGGGTGACAGGAAGGAGGAAGGGTAAACTGTTGGATCGAGTGTGCGGGGACAGAGTTTGCTCAGGATGACTACAGGAATGGAGGATGTGTTGTGAGAATTCTGCTTAATAGATCAGGGGTCCACTACACACAGCAAGCGGCTGGATGGGTAGGGGGGTGCTGTGTGGAGGGGACTGGGCAGGTTATTATGCCAGAAGGTCTCGGGAAAATACAGAAAGGGCATCATTCTAAAAGGGTGCAGCAAAAGCTAGACCTGGGCACAACGGGTATTGTAGTTCTGAATGGTTGTAGCTGTGTTGGAAAATAACTGGAGCTCCAGGTGCCAATAGAAAGCACTGAAATGAAACTTACTGGCAGATTAAAACTGTGTGCCGGACCGAGACTCGAACTCCTTTCTTTCAGGAGTGCTAGTCCTGCAAGGTTCGCAGCAGAGCTTCTGTAAAGTTTGGAAGGTAG
This sequence comes from Schistocerca piceifrons, assembly GCF_021461385.2. NCBI lineage: Eukaryota > Metazoa > Arthropoda > Insecta > Orthoptera > Acrididae > Schistocerca > Schistocerca piceifrons. The sequence goes on from NC_060145.1 coordinate 276,242,460, forward strand.
GATACGATTTACTGGTGAAAGTAAAGCTGTGAGGACGGGGCGTGAGTCGTGCTTGGGTAGCTCAGTCGGTAGAGCACTTGCCCGCGAAAAGCAAAGGTCCCGAGTTCGAATCTCGGTCCGGCATGACACCATCTGCCAGGAAGTTTCATATCAGCGCACACTCTGCTGCAGAGTGAAAATCTCATTCTAGAAAGCACTGAAGCTCAACTTGTTGTACTTATGGAAAGCTGGCTAAAGGTGGAAATAAGGTCAGCTGAAGTCTACAGATGACCTCACCATAGTGGTGAAGTATTTATTGTTGTCAGAAGTAGTTTACCTTGCAATGAAATTGAAGTAGATAGTTTCTGTGAGTTAGTATGGGTGGAGATTATACTTGACAATCAGAAAAAATTAATAACTGATTCCTTTTGCTGACCCCCTCGCCCCCTTCCTCCTGCCTCAGGTGATACACCTGCTGAACATTTCCAAAAACACTTGAGTCCCAATTCAGATAGATATGCCACTCACCCAACTATAGTTGGTGGTGACCATAAGCTACCCACAATACGTTGGCAAAAATATAAATTTAATGTTGGTGGTAGGCATAAAACATTGTCCAAAATCATAATGAATGTGTACTCAGAAAATTATTTTGATCTATTAGTTCAGGAGCCCACTCTAAATATAAGTGTCTGTGAAAATTTACTTGACATATTAGCAGCAAATAATGCTGAGCAAATAGGGAATATCATGATGGATACAGGGATTAATGACCACAAGGTTGTTGTAGCAAGACTGATTGCCTTAACATCCAAACTCATCAAAAATAAATGCAAAATTCACCAGTTTAAAAAAGCAGATAAAAATTTACATGATGCCTTCCTAAGAGACAGTCTCCACTCCTTCTAGTCTGACTATGTAAACATAGACCAGACATAGTTTAAATTCAGATAAATAGTATCAACAGTAATTGAGAGATAAATATCAAACAAGTTAAGAAGAGGCGGTACTGATCTCCCATGGTACACAAAACGGATCAGAACACTGTTACAGAAGCAACAAAAAAGTTTGTAAAACTGAAAAGAACAGAAAACCCTCAAAATCGACGAAGTTTACAGAAGCTAGAAATTTAGCTTTAATTTCAGTGCGAGATGCTTTTAACAGTTTCCACAATAAAACTGTGTCTCGAAACCTGGCAGAAAATCCACTAATCCAGATTGTATACCAGTCATGTTCCTTTCAAAGTATGCTGATACAATAGCTTCATACTTAGCAACCACATACAGCAGCTCACCTGTTGACAGATCCATACCTAAAGCCTGCAAAATTGCATAAGTCACACCAATACCCAAAGAAGGAAGTAGGAGTAATTTGCTGAATTACATACCCATATTGCTAACGTCAATTTACAGTAGGTTTTGGAACATACAGTGTGCTCGAACATTATGAATTACCTCGAAGAAAAGGTTTTATTGACAAGCAGCCAACACAGTTTCAGGAAATATCATTCTTATGAAGTAATGAGTGCTATTGCAGGGGTCATCAAATTGATTCCATATTTGCAGAAGACTTTTGACACCATTCCTCACAAGTGAAAATTGGGTGCTTATGGAGTATTGTCTCAGTTGTATGATTGGATTCTTCATTTCCTGTCATAAAGTTCACAGTTCTTAGTAAATGATGGAAAGTATAGAGTAAAACAAAAGTTATGTCTGGCATTCCCAAGGAAGTGTTATAGACCCACATTAACAATGTAGAAGACAATCTGAGCAGTCCACTTAGATTGTCTGCAGATGATGCTGTCATTTACCATCTTGTGAAGTCATCAGATGATCAAAACCTACTGCAAACTGATTTAGACAAGATATCTGTATGGTGCAAAAAGTGACATTTGGCTCTAAATAATGAAAAGTGTGAAATTATCCACATGAGTACCAGAAGGAATCCACTAAATTTTGGTTACACGATAAATGACACATATCTAAAGGCTGTCAGTTCAATTAAATACTTAGGGGTTATAATTACAGGTAACTTAAACTGGAATGATCACATGGTAATGTTTTGAGAAAAGCAAATCAAAGGCTGCAATTTATTGACAGACCACTTAGAAAAGACAACAGGATTACTAAAGAGACAGCTTACATACACCTGGCCACCCTCTTTGTAGTACTGCAGTGTGGTGTTGGATCTGCATCAATTAGGATTGATGGAGGACATTGAAAAAGTTCAAAAAAGGGCAGCGCATTTTGTATTGTTGTGAAACAGAGGAGGGAGTGCCATATGGAGTATCAAGTGAAATATGTGAGTGGATTGAGGACTTTTTGGTAGGGAGTATGCAGCATGTTATATAAGCTGGAGCATCATTGTCATATGTAGAAGTAACTTTGGATGTGCCCCAGACAAATGTGTTGGGACCCTTGCTGTTCATGTTGCATATCAATGACTGTGTAGACAATATTAATAGTAACCTCAGACTTTTTGCAGATGAGAGCAGTTATCTATAATGAAGTACTGTCTGAAAGAAGCTGCATAAATAGTCAGTCAGATCTTGATAAGATTTCATAGTGGTGCAAATATTGGCAACTTGCTTTAAATGTTCAAAAATGTAAAATTGTGCACTTCACAAAGTGGCTATAATATTACTGAGTCACTGCTGGAATTGCCCAACTCTTATTATGAATACTTGAGTGTAACACTCTGTGGGGATATAAAATGGAATGATCACATAGGCCCAGTTGTGGGTACAGTGGGTGGTAGACTTTGGTGTATTGGTAGAATACTGGGGAAGTGCAGTCAGTCTACAAAGGAGATTGGTTACTAACTGCTTGTGTGACCTGTTCTAGAATACTGCTCAAGTATGTGGGACCTGTACCAAATAGTACTAACAGGGATATTGAACATATACAGAGGAGGGTAGCACAAATGGTCACAGGTTTGTTTGACCCCATGGGAGAGTATCACTGACATGCTGAAAGAACTGAACTGGCGGACTTTTGAAGATAGATGTAAAATGTCCCAAGAAGTTTCAAGAACTGGCTGTATATGATGACCCCAGGAGTATACTATAACATCATACATATTGCACACATAGGGACAAGACTAGAATAATTACTGCACACACAGAGACATTCAGACAATCATTCTTCCTACACTCCATACGTAAATGGAATGGTAAGAAATCCTAATAACCAGTACAATGGAGCATTCCCTCTGACATGCACTTCACAATGGTTTGCAGAGTATAAATGTAGATGTAGATATAGATATGATATGCAAATAGGGATGCCAGTCATTAAAACAAAGGTGTTCTTCATTGTGGCAGGATCTCCTCATGAAATTTCAATACTAACTTTCTCCTCAGAGAGTGAAAGTGTTTTGTTGTCACTCACGTACATAAAGGGAAATGATCACTGTAATAAAATAAGAGAAATCAGAACTCGCACAGAAAGATTTAAGTGTTTGTTTTTCCCGCATACTTTTCGAGGGTGGAGATGTAGAGAAATAGCTTGAAGGTGATTCAGTGAACCCTCTGACAGGCACTTAATTGTGAATTCCAGAGGAATCTTATAGATTTAGATGTAGATGTAGATTTACGTCTATGTCTAGATGTGAAGAATAACTCTCATCTGCATAGTTCAGAGAAGCTAGAGGTGGAAGGAAACATCAAGTCCACATGGGTTATGAAGCAGCCATTGGAACTGAGCATGTTATGCCACCATGTGGTCAACTTTGTTCTTGGCAACAGTTTGGCAGTGGCTATTCAATTTGGTGCACAGCTGGTTGGTAATCATACCAACGTAAAAAACTGTGCGGTGTTTGCAGCAGAGTCTGTATATGTCATGGCTGCTTTCATGTGTGGCCCAGCCTCTGATGGGGTAGGGTAGGCCCTTGACAGAACTGGAGGAAGAGGTGCTGGGTGGGTGGAGTGTACTGGTCTGGCACCTCAGTCTGCCACAGGGATGTGATCCATGAGGCAATGGGTTGGGAGTAGGAGTGGCACAGGACTGGACTATGATACAGGGTTATATCGTGTGACGAAGGGGGCACTCTTTTGAAGCTGATTCTTGAAGGTGGTTTGAGGATTGGAGGTATGTGAGGATATTGCATGGGAAATCTGTTTGTGGACTAGGTTTGGGGAATATTACAGGTGTGTGAGGGCCTTCATTATGCCTTAAGCACAATGGCCAATGGTGTTCTTGTCACTGCAGATATGTTGTCCACAAGTGTCAAGGCTATATGGGTGGGATTTTTTGGTGTGGAAAGGTTGACAGCTGTCAAAATGCAGGCACTGTTGGTGGGTTTAATGTGCACAATGGTGTGGATGGCTCCATCAGAAATGTGGAACTGAGAGTCCAGGAAGGTGATGCATTTGGTAGAGAAGGATGATTAAAGTGGATGGGAGAAAAGGTGTTGAGGTTGTGAATCAATTTGTGTAGTATGTCCGGGTCCTGAGTCCAGATCATGTTGTGGCCCTGAGTCCAGATCATGAAGGTATCATCAGTGAATCTGAACCAGACTAGCAGTTGGGAAGCTAGGAAGGTTTCCTCTAGATGATCCATAGACAGGTTGGCATAAGAAGGTGTCATCCAGGGGTCCATGGCTATTTGCGTATATGTTTGCATACCTTCCCTTAAATGTAGTTGTGTTGTGGCTAAGGATATAGTTGGCAATGTCTATAAGGAATGAGATGGTGGGTTTTTAGTCTGAAGGATGTTGTGAGAGATAGTGTTTGATAGCATCAAGACCATGAGCATGAGAGGTGTTGGTGTATTGGAAGGTGGCACCAACAGTGATGAGCAGGGCCCAGGAGGTTAAGGGCTGGGGATGGTGGAAAGACGGTGACAGAAGTGGTTAGTGTCTTTGATGTGGGAGGCTAGGTTTTGGGTAACTGGTTAGTGGTAACGGTTGACAAGAGTGGAAATTCTTTTGGCGATACTGTGATAGCCAACAACTATGGGGCCTCCAGGATTGTGGACTTTGGTTAGCAGGTAGAAGGTGGGTATGCAGGATGTTGTAGGAGTGAGAAGGGATATGGGCTCAGGGGAGTGGTTCTGGGAAGGGCCTGTGGATTTCAGTAGGGATTTGAGGCTATGTTGGACTTCTAAGATGAGATCGTTATGGCATAGGTTGAAAGTGGGGCAGTTGGACAATTGGCAGAGGCCATCTGTCAGGTAGTCACTGCGACTCATCATGACAGTGATGGAACCTTTGTCTGCTGGCAGGATGATTAGGTCAGCATTTTTTTAAAGGTTGTGTGTGGTTTTCCTTTCTTCTGCTGAAAGATTAACATTGTTAGGAAGGGACCTGGGGAAGGGCGGTGAGGTGAAGTTGGAAGTAAGGAAGTCCTGGATGGTGACCAAGGGGTCGTTATGTGGGAGGGGAGGCAGGTCATGGTTAGCTGGTGGTATGAATTGGGAGAGGCAAGGTTCAAAGTTGGAATTAGGTTGATTTTGGTGGCAAAGAAATGTTTGCACTGTTGGGATTGGGAGGAGAGTAGGTCTTTGCTAAGTCCAACAAGGTTAAAATTGGGCATAGAGTTGAAGTTGAGGCCTTTGGATTGAACTGAAACTTCTATGGGACTAAGGTTTTTGGTGGAAAGGTTAACATCAGTGTTTTGGGTTTTTTGGGGTGTTGGGAAGGATTTTTGGAGGAAGTGCTAAATTGAAGTGGTCAGCTGACAGGGTCAAGGTGATAAGAGGGGTCGACGAAGGGGTGCACCTTGTGTAGGATGGATTGATGTTGGTAGATTGTGGTACCCCGAGGTAGGAGTAGGATGTCAACTGATGGGACAGTTTATGGAGATGGTGTCTGGAATGCTCCTCCAGATGTTGGATTGCAAGGTTTCTGTTTCGGAGATGTTGTGCATGCAGTCAGGATTGCACATTAATAGCAGCTTGTCAAGAGAGTAGAGGTGGTTCTGGGATGCTTGTGTCATGGAGGAGTGTTTCTGCAGTACCAGGCTTGTGAGCTATAGGAACTGGCAGAATCTGAAAAGGTGAAAGTCGGTGTGAAAGAATGGATGAATAGAACTGTACCCTTCCCAGTGTTCTTCAGACTCCAGATTCACCACCTCATCCTTATACAGCTTACCAAATGCACTTTACCAACTACATCCTGACCAGCAACTACTTTTGCTTTGAATGGAAGGTATACAAACAAAACCACAGCACAGCCACGGGAATCCTAGCCTCCCAAAGCTCACAACCACTAGTCGATTCAGATTCACTGATGATATCTTCATGATCCGGTCTCAGGGCCAAGACATCCTACCCACTTTCCTTCACAAGTCCATTCACTTCCTTGGTCCTGCTGCACCTAACATTCCACTTTCCTGGACGTTCACCTCCACCTGTCTGATGGCTCCATGTACACCATTGCCCACATTAAACCCACTAACCCCAACAATTCCTTCATTTTGACTACTGCCATCCTTTCCATGTCAAAAACCACCTCCCATACAGTCATGTTACTCTTGGATGATGTATCAGCAGTGACAACTCCCTTTCCCAGTATGCTGAAGACTTCATGAAGGCCTTCGCAGATCGGCAATACCCCCGAACTTAGTTCACAAACAGATTTCCCATACCATATCCTCCCACCACCCCAAGAATCAGCTACTAAGGAGCACCTCCCCCATCATCCAGTATCACCATGGACTTTACAAGGGCCTTTATTATCTCACATCATACCTCGAAATAAGACACGTCCTACCCAAGATCCTTCCTACCCCTCTTAAATTCGCATTCCACCACCCACCCAACCTATGCACCATTCTAGTCCATCTCTGTGTCACTCCCACTCTCAAACCTTTGCCACAGTGATCATATCTCTGTGTCAGACCAAGGTTCAAGACATGCCCAAGCCACCTCCCCAGCACCTCTTAATCCAGTCCTGTCACAAGTTGTTGTACCTCATCAAAGGCCAGTAAACACTCTGCTGTAAACACTGCACAGCTTTTGATGGTATCACTACCAAGCATTTGCCCACCAGGATGAATGGCCACTGCTAAACTGTTGCCAAGAAACAAAGTTGACCACTCAGTACCACAACATGTGGCTAAGTACAGTGTGCACAATTTCAATGGCTACTTCACAACTAGGGTCATCTGATTCCTTCCCTTCACCACCAGCTTCTCTGAACTGCACAAATGGGAGTTATCCTTATAACATATCCTCCACTCCTGTAATAATCCTGGTCTCAATCTTGGGTTAACGTTTGTCCTGTCACCCTCCACTGAACAGTTTCTCTTTCTCTGTCCTGTCAGTCCCACCCAATTCACGTCCCCTTGTTACCTTCAACATGTACCATTCCCCACTGGCCCTTACAGTCATGGATTACATGGCAAGGTCATAAACCTACCACCTCTCCCTCCCTCATTCTCAACAGGCAAACCAACTGCATCCCTCCGAGCTGCTATTCACCCACCCAAAGACCCTTACCCTTCCTTCAGTCTCCCTCTCACTCGACCCACCCCACCTGACACTATCCTCACACATATAGTTCACCTGCCAAGAAACAAAGCAGTTGCACTGTAAGTCCAGCTGACACCTTGTAGGGGCAGAGGCATGTGTATGTGCAAATGTGTTTGCCACATGTATTTTACTCTAGCTCATCAAAGGATAGCTCTGAATGGTAGCAAGTTTTCTCTCATTTGTGTGTGCCTATTGACAACTCAACACTTCTGCTTTTTTTTTTACTGGCCAGTACTTCAGGAAAAATGTCAATACTCCCAGAAGACACATGTGAAAGTGTGTACACTGTCATAGCTTTTGAAACTAATAATTACAGCCTCGTGGAAGAAAGAGGGCTAGAATAGTTCAAGTTAGAAAAAAGTGCAGGGCACTCAGATCCCAGGATGAGAAGGACCCACCTGGTGATCATGATGAAGAGATACAAAATATTCGCTACAGAGTTTTTTTCTTGATACAGTACTAATGCTGATAATATGAGGTCTATTCAAAAACTCCAGAACATTCATAATTTTGTGCCAGTGGTGTGTTGGAGCAAAATGCAGTTGGTATCCCTGCACATGCCTGTGTTTAATGTGTAGCTGCCAGAAGTTTCATTGTTGTATTTCTGTTAGTTATTGTTCAGTACTGTATTGAGAGGAACATTGTGTCGCACAGTTTGCAAACTTAGAGATGGCGGAGCAAGAGGAGCAATTTGTCTGTATCAGATTTTGCGTGAAACTCAAGAAAATCTTTACGGAGACATGCCAAATGATGCCAGAAGCCTACGGTGATGAGTGCTCAAGCTGTACTCAGTGTTATGAATAGTTCATGTGGTTTCAAAATGGCTAGACAGAAGTTAAAGATGAGCCTTATTCAGGTTGCACTTCGACATCTATTAACAATACACATGTCAGGAACATGAATGAAATCATGCATGTCAATCGAAGAGAGACTCTCCAAGAGATTGCAGAAGAATGTAACATTCCAGTCAGACTGTGTCATGAAATCCTGACACAGCATCTTGGAATGCATGGTGTTGCCACCAGGTTCGTCCCACAGCTCATGAGTCCCAACCAGAAAGACCTACGCCTCACTATCTGTGAAGAGCTTGTGGATCGCGCAAATGGATCCTTAAGAGAATCATAACTGATGATGAGATGTGGATCTATGGTCATGACGTTGAGACCAAAGTGCAGTCTTCACAATGGGTTGTGAAAGGTTCTCCAAGACCAGAAAAAACTTGTCAGATAAGGTCAAATGTCAAAGCCACACTGATAGTTGTCTCTGACTTTTAAGAATTACTTCATCATGAATTCATGCCACAGGGACAAACTGTTAATCCATCATACCATCGGAACGTGTTGCTATGCCTATGAAAAAGTGTGAGCAGGAACAGTTTTAAATGTGGTGAGACAATTCATGGCTCTTGCAACGCGATAACACACCCACACAGTCATCCCTGTTGGTGCGTGACTATTGCACAAAAACCAGAATCACTGTGCTGCCTCATCTTCCGTACTCTCCAGACCTGGCCCCTATGAACTTTTTTTTGCTTCCAGTTTTGAAAACCCCATTGAAAGGACTAAAATTTGCAATGATTGATGAGATAAAAGAAAATTTGCAGACGGCACTTTATACAGTTCAGCAAGAGGCATACCAAGGCAGCTTACAGAAGGGGAAATGGCATTGAGAGGTGTATATCAACTGTGGAAGAGAGTATTTTGAAGGAGACCATGCACAATAAATAAATGGTAACTGTAGAAAAATTTTGTAGGTAAAGTTCCGGGATTTTTTGATCATACCTTGTAAATAGCAGACATACAATATAAGAATTTACTTGGTTCTACATATCTTAATAAGGATCAAGGAAAGGGAATGGTACTGGCCACAATTTATTAGTAAGAACCATCTCATTGTTCACCTCAATATTTTCTTTTTTTTGTGGGTGGGGGGTTGGGGGTCGATACAAGACACCTAAACTATGGTTGCATCTTTGTTATGTGATCAACTGTCATCCTTCCGGTATGTTGTGCACATAAATTAAAATAACATTGTAATTGCCTTTTCATTGTGTCAGAGTGATAGGAGCAAACCACCAGCTATTAGCAGCATGCCAGCAATTCTGCCATCCACCGGAATCTGTTTGAGCTGTAGTAACACAATTATATCCAGTATGAGACTTAAGTAAGTTAAGTACTCAAAAAAAGTATTATCTAAATAAGATGTGACAAAGAATGGAAAGAATAGTCTTTGAAGAGACTCTTAGTGAAGACATTTCAGCTTCTTGGAAATTTTGATGCATAAGAAGAAGGTTGAAGAACATCTGAGGCAGGATACTCACTGACAGACAGTGAGACTGTGACTCGTAAGCAGTAAAAGCTGTGATTAAAATATTCTGCTTACTAAGAAAATAACTTTTATATTTGTGACCACCAAATTTTATTAAAGCACATGGAAAATAAGTATACTGTGCAATGAGACTGCTGTTAAATACATGCTAAGCAGTACTGAATAGAGTCCAGGAAAAGTACTAAAATTTACACACGGCTGAGTGATAACATGAATACGTTAGTGTGTGCATAGTGATGTGAGCAGCATGCCATCCCTTCGAAAATCACTACAGCCAGTGGTGACAAGATTTGGCTGATGAACTAGTCTTCTTTGCACTTCTCTTCCATGATCAGTGCATCCAGAGATGCTAAAAAGGCAAATAATACTGACATTGCCATGGCCTGAGCAGAGAGAGGAAGGGTGCCTAAGACAGTGCATTGATCAACTGTTTAATCAGCAGGGTTGTGGGAAGGTGCCTTTTTGTTGTCTTAGAGCAGTACCGGTACCACCCAGTTGTCCTGCCTGAAACCCTAAGGCTGTTATAGCATCAGCGTCCACATGTGTTAGCAGAATGTTAATAAATGTAGAAAAATAGTTTTGCGTAGCAAGAGTGACAGGAAACAAATTGCAGGTATGCCTGTAATGTCACATACAGGTATGTAACTAGTCAACATCAATTATTCAACCATGACACTGAATATGTGGGTCCAACTGGATAAAATTCTAAAGCATTTAACATTATGTCTTAGAGTGATAACAGTAGATATGTTAGAAAGTTGCTGTGAAAGCAAAAAGAACTTCATCACAGGTTTGAATGAAGTAAAAACCTTGTTGACAAACAGTGCTAAAAAAAGCTAAAATGAGTATACAGAGAGCAACGTGAGAAATGTTCAGTGAATGGCATATGTTAGTATAGGGTGACAAATAAACAACCTGCCAACAGATCCAGAACCATAGGCCCAGCTGAAGACTGCAAAGGCAGCTGTGCCCCGGAGGCAGCAGACTGTATTAGTTTTACAGGGATGAGGGAAGACTGGGGCAGAGGGAGCTGTTCCATCTCCGTAGGCTCCCACACTGTTATCCCTGAACCAGCACTCTGCCAAGTGGGAGCACAGGGTGGAGGTCGTACTGGGATGCAGAGTGAGGGTGCGAGGCACGGCTGGTGAAGAGCTTGGTGTCCAGCCCATGTGTCAAAGACAGATGCAGGGGATGCCAATTGTGACTGGAGTCACAGCTGGAGCTGGATGTGGTGATAAGTCAGACAGATGTGCCCATCCGACTTCTAAGAACTGAGGCCTACAATGACCCCTCGGGTGCACCCCAAATCCTGGCTGAATGTGCGTGCCCAAACACAGGTTCCCTACATGTAGACAGGCCTGTACACAATCTGGGCATGCTGCATGGAATGCACAACGTGTGAGAGTGTGCGATGTCAATGCCTGGGCAGTATTTAGGCCAGACTGACCCAGTTCGTGGGGGGTGGGCTGGAATGTCATGAGGAAACTGTGCAAAGCTTCCTCAACAGATGATGTTGGCAAGGCCTTCAATATATGTACTTTGACTGTATGAGTCATCTGCTCAGCCTCTCTGTTTGATTTGGGGTGAAAAGGGGCAGGTGTTTGATGCCATTACAGTACAGGAGGCATGGAATTGTGTCGGTGTAAAATGGGACCTTTTTATCTGACACCAGGGTGCACGGTGAATATCATCGAGAGGGCATGGATGGTAGTAGGGGTGGTAGTGGATAGCATCCATGCTGCATAAGGGAGGTTCAAGAGGGTGTCCTCGACCAGCAGCTACTTAGCTTCCTGAAACAGCCTTGCAAAATCAACATGCACACTCCCCCATAGGTGGTCAGGGTGGTGAGAAACATTATGCAGGGGCCACCTGATTCAAAGAATAGGCATAACAGAAATACACATTCAGAGTTGGCATTGAGCTGGACCAGTAAGTGTGCTGCCAGGCCAACATCTTCATGTGCATCATCCCGCAAAGCAAAGCATGAAGGAGCTGGAGCATGTAGATGCAGAATGATAACCTGGCATTCAGAGTCCTCTTTGGGCAACATTAAAATGCCCTTTGTGGCATTGAGCCTGTAGCACAATGCGAAATAATTCCCTAAGCTGGGGTCATCTTGACTGGAAACGTCCCCTGGCCACACTTTCTGTACTACTGGGACAAAACATTCCCCACGATGGTGTCACAGGATGATGCCACAGTTACGTTGCACCCAATCAGCAGGAATTTATGCAGGGTTCATAATAGAAGTTGGTCCAGATTTGCAGACACATCTGCTTTAGTGAGTTGGGCAGTGGAATGAAAGTGGATTTCATAGTGATACCTGCTCAAAAACAATGCTCAGCACTGCAAATGCTGTGCTGTCTTTTCCAGTAGCTTAGAACGAAGCCCAAATGCCAAAATTGATGGTTTTTGTTCTGTCAGCAGGTGGGATTTGCTGCCATACAAATACACATGAAATTTCTTGAGGTCATAGATGATCACTTAAGCCTCCTTCTCAGTTGTGATTAGTTGAGCTGCACCACAGTCAACAATTTGGTAGCAAAGGTGATTGGTCATTTGGAGCCATCCAACAACATATGGGACAAAACCACAGCAATACTGTACAAGAACTTGTCTTGTCACTATGCCCAGCGTATATGGCGTATGGCATCAGGCATGGCATGGTACTGCCTTGACACTGTCGTTAAGATGCTGAGAAGTCTGTTGACAGGTGGCCAGGCACACAAATTTGATGCCCTTCTTGCATAGATGGTTTGGAGGGTGTGTGATTTCTGCCACTTTGGGGATAAACTATTATCCACGAATGCCTGAATGTGTTTGAAGGTAGTAGGGGTTGGCATATTACTGATGGCATTGATGTGGTGACATGTAGGCGTGATTTCCTTGCAACTAAGAGTGTGTACCAGCTATCTGACACTATGGTTGAAGAAACTGAATTTTTCCAAATGACAGGGCAAGTCATTTTTCTGGAACCTTTTGAAAAGGAATTCAAGGTTCCTGCAGAGTTCTGCATGTGTTGATCCAATAACAATCATATCATCTCAATAATTAACAGAGAACAGAGTACCTTGAGTCATTTGTTATAAGTACTTTTGAAAAATGGTGAGTGCACTAGCAATCGCAAAAGATAAGCAGTTGCACCTGTATAAGCTAAACGATGTATTTAAAGACT